>NC_132787.1:108312780-109058655 GCF_048418805.1 Vulpes vulpes
CCAAAGAAACCCCGTCCCCATTAGCAGTCACCCCCCATCCCCGTCCCTGGCAACCACTAATCTACTTTCTGTTTCTGTGGATAAAGAGGAAGATTAGCTCGAGGGATCGGCTTGTATATTTAATGCTTTGCTCAGTAAACAAGCACAAAATACAAAGACTCAACAGTTTAATTTTCCAGGGGACTCATTCTATGCCACTGAAAGGAAAATGGTGACTTTTCTTTAGGACTGATGGATTTATCTAATTCCCACTCCTGAGGGACAGACCCCGGAGAAACGAGGTATCAGGAGACGTCGACACCCCCTCCTCCCACTCCCTGGGTGTGATGTGGCCTCCCTGAGCCCCGACAGGTCTGTGGGGCTCCGGGTGCACAGGGCTCGTTCCTCCACGAAACCTTCCGAGAGGTTCATTTCCTGGGGGTAGCAGCGTTTGGGTGGGCCAGCCCTCCTGGTGAGCTGCAGGGCAGGACCCCAAGTTCTCCTTTCTTGGGGCCCTCGCTCTGTGCTGAATTAGATCAGTAACTGAATAAATACTTTCTGATGATAACATTGGCATATAAAAAAAAATCCTAATTCCCGGGTGGCTCAGCAGCTTAGGGCTGCCTTCAGTCCAGGGCGAGATCCTGGGATCTGGTATCGAGTCCTGCATCGGGCTCCCTGCATGGAGCCTGCTTCTCCCCCTGCCTGTCTCTGCACCCCTCCTTCTCTCTCTGTCTGTCTCTCATGAATAGATAAATAAAATCTTTTAAAAAATCCGAATTCAAAGTGGTTTGGGGAGATGTACAGACGCTCACACAGCCATTCGTTTACTGGGCATATATTGAGCCCACCCTGGGAAAGACAGTCCCTGGCATATCTGGACACCATCCTCGTCCTCCGGAGCTCACACTCACTTTCTCACTTTGAAAGCAGGTGGAAGGGGGGAAGTCGAGGCACACCTTCAGCGACTGCAGTGTCAGAAGTGCAGGGTGACGGGTCTAGGACCTGCGGCCTGCGGAGAAGATGGTAGGCACAGAGTCAGCCAGGCTGAGTCGGGCTCCGCGAAGGTCCAGGAGCCCACAGCACAGAGAGCCTCCGGCCCTCTCACCATCCTCAGATGCCCGGTCCTAGCTTCGTGTCTGTATTTCCCTAACGCCTTGCAATAACCCCAAATGCAGGAATACCATTATCCCCTTTCACCCCCAAGGACGATGAGAAATGTTAAATGCGGTGTAACCAGGAAAAGGAGAGTCTTGATTTTGAGCCTGGGTTTCATCCAGGAGGGCGAGCTGCCCGCTGACTGGCTCAGCAAGGGGCACAGGGGCAGCTGTCATGCAAGCAGCACTTGCCCAGGGGAAGAACTGGAGGGGAGGGAGCCTGGAGGGTGTGGGGGGTTGGTGCTAGGAGGGGGGCCCATCCTGTGGCTGACCCAGAACCCCAGCTCCACTGGGCCCCATGAAAGCCTCTGTGCTCAGCTCCCACTATGCCTCCTGAAGCTGCAGAAACTGTGAACGATTCTCATTTATCAGAGGGCTTTGCAGGATTCCCGGACTTGAAAGGCTTTCAGGGCCCAGCGTGGCCCAGCAGGGGGGACCAGCAGAGGCAGGAGCTAGTCCTCCCCCAGGGTGGGTGCACCCGGCCCAGGCCCAGCACCTCTCCACACCCTGGGCCACAGGGAGTGGAATGGCTGCCTCCCTGGTCCCAGGGCCCCAGGCCCCACAGACTCCGGGGAAAGGGGAGAAGTGCCCCCCGGGTGGGAGGGTGGAAGCGTGGAGGAAAGCTGTGAAAGGCTCCTCCAGGAGGGAGAGACCACTCGCTGGGGGTAGCTGGGCTGCTGGTTGTTGCAGCCAGCTCGAGTCATTTCCAAAGAAGAAATAGAAATTAGTAGATCGCAGCACTTTAAACTACCCCAACATTGTGCTCAGCATCCTTGGTGCCCACACCGCGTGCACAGGGGACAGGAGCTTTGATCTGTCCAGGCCCGGCCTGAGTCCTGCAGCTTTGGAAGAGCTAACTGGCCCCTCTGCGCTTCAGGGCTGTGAGTGGGGTCAGGGCGCCGGGGCCGAGGGAACCCTGGCAAAGGCTGAGGTCCTCTCCTCCCGCCAGGGTGGGGGGATGTGGGGGGTACCAGACACTGTGAGGGCCTCAGAACAGAAAACCATTCTTGCAAAGTCGAGCGAAGGCAAGCGAAGGCTTACCTGAGAACCTCCCCAAACAGGGTGGTTGTGAATCGTGGACAAGTGAGAGCCTGCGGAGTGGCACATGGGGACAGGCAAGCCGGTTCTGGAGACATCTTCCCAAAGGCCCGGCGCTGGAACGCCCCTTCCAAGGAGCTGGAGGCGCCCGAGCTGGGGTCAGCACGCTGGGGAGGACCGCAGCGACCTGTGCCCTGGCATCCAGCACCAGCCCATTCGCTGACGTCAGAAACAAAGCTGAGGCTCTGATGCTCACGTGGGTTGGATGCCGTGGGTTATAAAGAAGGGCCCTCGGGCAGCCCAGGGGGCTCAGCGGTTTAGCGCCACCTTAGGCCCAGGTCGTGACCCCGGGGTCCTGGGATCGAGTCCTGCGTCTGGCTTCCTGCATGGAGCCTGCTTCTCCCTCTGCCTGTGTCTCTGCCTCTCTCTCTCTCTCTCTCTCTCTCTGTGTGTGTGTGTGTGTGTGTCTCTCATGAATAAATAATTAAAATCTTAAAAAAAAAAAAAAGAAGGGCCCTCATGATTTCTTGTCTGAGCCACAGACGGTCTTATGGGGCATTATACATAATTATCAAGGTTAAAAGACCTAAAGAACACGATTTATGAGACAAAATGACCACCTACCTACGGTGTGTTCTTCTCCCAAATGTCTCACTTGAGTCGACTCAAGCCTTCGGTTAGCGCAGAGAAGCGGCGCCCACCCCGGACATCCTGCAGGACGGCTGACCTGTCCTCTGCCACCAGCAACTGCTGCTCGTGCAAGGAGACGTGGGGGCAAGCGGCTTCCGCTCCGGGATGCTACTTTGCACAAACCGTGAAGAACTTTGTGGAGACAAAACATGAGACCTTGGCAACAAGAGGTCAGTTGTTCTTCCTTGGAAAACTGTGGGTGTGCATTTCATGAACGTGAAGAATGTATCTAAAAAAAATGGGACCTCCACAGTGTGGGTATCCGGAAAGCGAGGTGACCCTAGGGAAGGTGATGGGGGAGCCCGAACGGTCGAGGCTCACGCTGGGCCTGGAAGGGCGAGTAGAACTCAGTGCCGCACAGGGGGCCTTTTCTGGATGAGGCCAAGGTTCACTTGAATGGAGCTCCGCTGAGGCCACCTGAGCCCCGAATCGCATTTGCGGAAGACACTTGGTAAAGGGCCAGCCAAGAAGAGCAGTGGAAAACGCTGACACTAATTCACCACCAAACCCATTGATCCCCATCAACCAAATCCCTTCTCCAGAGAGAAAAGGGGCCGCGTAGCCTGATGGATCATGCACACGCCCTGGATTCAGGAGGCCTGGTTTGGGATCTCTCCTCTGCTATTCGCTGGCTAAGCCACCTTGGATGAGCTACTGAACTTTGTGCCTCAGTTTACTCCTGTGAAAATGCAGGTGAGGAGAGCAGAACTTATGTCATCGGGTTGTTGTATGAAATGTCTGGCTTTGTGTGAAGCTCCACACGGTCCCTGGCACGTAGTAAATACTAAGGCAATTTGTAAATGCCTTGGACTTAAAAACACAAGCTCGATGTCAAGTTCACTTAAATACTGGGAGGATGAACGATGCAGTGATGGTGGCTGACTCCGGACTGAGGAGTTACACACTAGTCTAACTTGCTTTAATGCTTATTTATGTTTTCTCAGTTTGCTGCACTACCCAAGTGGGACCTCTGCAAGGAGGACAAAGCAACGCCAATCATACTAGGTCATTGGCTGCAAGGAACGGTGTATTCCTTGCTTATATAGAGTTCAAAGTCTTAGGAAACATTTGGCATATATCACTTTATTTGGACCTCAAGACACCCTGTCCTTATCCCCATGAGGACAGAGGAGGTGGTGAGCAAAGGGTCTGATGAGGTGCATTGCTATCCCAAGATCTCAGGGTCGGTATGGAGGTTGACCTGGTTGGCCCAAGATCTCCCTATACGTCTTATTTGCAGTGAAAAAACACAGAAATGCCATTTGCGGACACTTGGAGTGATATTTCAAAGCCTCTTGCAGGTACCTGCCAATATGCTAAAACGTCCAGGAACCCCTGGAATTCTTAAGCCTTCTCGAGATTAGTGTTTTGGAGGAAGTCAGCCCCGATGCCCTGCCCCATACCCTCCTGCTTTCTTATGTATGCCTGCTTGCTGAGTCTGAAAACCATGACAAAGCAGGAGGGCCTTGGCAGGCCAGGGGTCCTCGAGCCGATTCAAATGCCTCTGAGCCAGTTTTCAATTTCAGAATGCCTGCAAGATGCGGAGAAAGTGCCCATGGCTACGTGGTGGCAAAGGCTCTGAGCGTGGACCTGAGGTCCCCGCCCCGCCCCCGGGAGCTGCGACGGGGTTTCTGGCTTCCCTGACACCTTGTCCGCCTCTAAAGCCTTCTTATTGTTCTGAGATCACTGCTCTCCCATCCGCCCCGGTCCTTTAGGAGAGCAGTCAGGAAAGGACCTGGTTAATGATTGGAAGCTGATCCATCAGGGGCCCTGACACCCAGGGCCGGGGAAACTGGAGCCCTCACCTCACCTCCGCTGACGGTGATAACGAAGCACAGCTTTGCTCAGGGCCCCAGTCACCTCCCCGCTCCTTGCAGGGCCACTCTGTTGCCCTCTGTTTCCCTTTGACTTTTTACTGATTTGATCATCCTTACTGCCCCCCCCCCCCCATATCCCCCTGTTGTTGCTTTACTTTCTGCCTTCTGTGCCTGACCTGACCCATCCGTGTCATGAGCAGCGAAATCCTCTGGATGCTTATGAAGGAAAAATGCTATAACATATGCTAGGACTGAAAATCTTGGGGTGGCGGGACATGAGTTGTGAGACTTAAAAAAATATCAGCACAAAAGACTTTGCAATGGGGGGGTGTGTGCGAAAAGATGACCGATCTTGGAATCTCATTACTGGAATACTCTCTGTGGTCCTCTCTGGGGGAGTCAGTCCCGCCACGCTGGTCTTCTAGGGTGGGAAACCCGCCGTCCCCATCACTGAGGGACCACGGGCCCGCCGGCATGGAGCAAACACGGAGACCAGCTGGGAGATTCTTTCCATGTGCACGAACACCCTTCCCTCTTAGGAACCATGTACACCTACATTACCTGGTGCCACTGCTTCCACAAGTCCTGGGTCTGGGTCCGAGTAGTGAAGACAGTGGCAATGGGCCAGGGGTTCAGCTAAGTCAGCGCTATGGGTTCATCCCCTTGTTTAATCCTCCGGAGAACCTGTCGAGATGGAAACTATCATTCCCTTTTCACAGTTAAGGAAACTGAGGCAGAGGGTGGCTAAGGGACCTGCCCAAGATCTAAGTAGTGTAGCCAGAATGCAGATTCAGATTCATCCTTCTGGGCTCAGAGCCTGAGCTCCTAATCACTGCACGCGAATAACCACAGATAAGGGGGTAGGGGCCCAGGGCAGCTCTGTGATTAGCGGGAGACCGACTGCAGCGTGAGCTCCTGGCTGAGTAGGAGCAGAACCCATGCCTCCCAAACGTCAGGATAATACATTGCACATAGCACCAGATCCATTTCTTCACTGGACCAACTGGGTAAATAGCACCACATTAAAAAAAAAAAAAAAAAAAGTTTGTGCCATTTCTTAATGACCCTTAGCTACAACCAAAAGGACGAAGAAGCTTAGATAGCCAAGCCGAGGGGCTTAACCCAGAGGGAAAGACACATGGATCTAATGTCATAAACATTTGCTGAGCGCCAACCCTCTGATAGGCCTGGGGTGAGGTGCAGGGAACACAGAGCTTGATGGGACGGGGCGGTGGGGCTGGGGGCTCTGGCCTCCCCAAAGCTGCGTAAACAGAAGGGCCACGAACCAGCAATCAGTGTAAGCAGTTGTATAAACACATAAACACGAGTGATAAATGCAGAGGGGCAAAGTCCAAGAGTTAACACTCCCTCCAAAGGGCAAACAGGTTGGTCACGGAGGTCAGCAGGAAACCCTCTGGGGTTGAGCTGTCACTACAGGACTCCCAGAGCACCCGGGAGGGGGCTTGCGCAAAAGCCCAGCGTGGAGAGCTTTGAGGGCCAAGAGCCTTTTGTGCCTAGATACAGCTGCCCTCAGGACAGAGCAGGAGCGGGGAGTTCCAATGACCCCAGGCAGTGCCACCCCCAGCCTGGCACCAGCCAGACACCATACTTCCCCTGCAACACACAGAATCTGATTTTAAGGCATTATTCTCAGTGTTGACCTAACTGGACGATGTCACTCTTGGGTTTGTATTTAGGGATACCTTCTAGGTGCTTCACCAACAGCCGTGTGGGCCAAGTGAGAATGCACTGTGGGAGGACTGAGGGCTTTGGGCCAGCGACACCTGTTACGCGGATGTCGCTGACCAGCTGAACTGCCCCCAGCTGGTTACTTAACCTGTCTGTGCCTTGGTTTACTTACCAGTAAGATGAGACTCTTCCCCCATCACACCCCATCCTGGAGTCATATGAGATAATCTACATAAAGAATTTCATGGATTGACTAGCCTATTTGAGACACATTCCAATATAATATAATAGACATCTTCTAGTTAATATACCTAATAAATAAAATATATATTTTTCTCACTACAAATATAATGACATAGTTAAGTCTAAAATTCATTAGAGTTTAAAGAACAATTTATTTTAAAGTGATAATTGTCCATCTCTTAACTAGGGAAGTCACCTTTAATATATTTTTTTTTCCCTTTGGGGACCTTCAAATTCTATGGGAATTTTATGAGATGTCACCATGCGGGGCGTTGGACAATTATGTTGTAATGTTTTATAAAAGCGATTTGGCTCGGTATAGCCCTAAATGTAAAATCACCTTCTCTGTCTGGTTTCAAATAGGTTCTGTGTACCCCGTGATTAAAAAATATATAATAGGGATCCCTGGGTGGTGCAGTGGTTTAGCGCCTGCCTTTGGCCCAGGGCGCGATCCTGGAGACCCGGGATCGAATCCCACGTCGGGCTCCTGGTGCATGGAGCCTGCTTCTCCCTCTGCCTGTGTCTCTGTCTCTGTCTCTGTCTCTCTCTCTCCCTGTGACTATCATAAATAAAAAAATTAAAAAATAATTTTATAAAATATATATATAATAGAAAATTTCATACATACATAAAAATAGAACACAATGAACCCATATTTCCTTTATCCCATTTTGATAATCAGTAATTCGTGGCCATTGTGTTTTGTTAATAACTCATGTACTGGCTTTTTTTTTTTTTAAGCAAATCCAAGGCCAATAATTTTCTGTATATATGACTATGCTAATACAGAAAACTTTTGTAGCCAGTGATTTTCCTGAATTAATCCATGTTACATTTCATTGGTAAAGCACAGATTAGATAAAGCTCAATTTCCCAATTCCCATGGATTTGGATCACCAGTAGAGCCTCCATTAGTCAATAATGAACTTATTAATAGTAGTGATGAGGACTACGATTTATTGAGTATCTCTTCTATGCCAACACTGGTCTACACCAAATACCTTTGAGGAAGATAAGGCTTACACAGGTGAACTCTTTTGCCCAATCTGAAGCTACTGGTAAGTAGTGAGGTAGAGATTTGATCTTAGGTCTGTAGAAATTCAAGAGTTTGCCATTGTCACTTTGGAAAAAACATCTATTGAGATGACGCTTTTACCTGAACAATTCCACACGCGTGTCCTGGCAATACTTTTCAGAGGCTCATCAGTGCACGGATACAACGCCCTCGGGCCTCGCCCCACGTGCCATTCAAAGTAGATATTGGCCTTCACTGCCCAGAGTAGAGTTGCTACGAAAAAGAAATGTGAAAAAAGAGCATAAGCAGCCACTTCTTGGCTTTTCGGCATAAAGCCTAGATCTGTGGGATGCGTGCTGAGTTACTGTGCACCACCGCCAGCCGACCTAAGCCACTCCCTCCCTCCCTGCTCATTCCCCAGACCCCTCGGCCCATCAACCAGGCTGAGAGTCAGCAAGCACAGCAGGCCTTGCAAAAAAACCCAGTGAGGCGTGAGGGCCACAGAGAAGCGGTGCCGGGCAGACCGGCGACATCACCGCCAGCATCCTGGAGCTAAGCTCCCAGTCGGTCCAAGTGAGAAGGCAATGGGCTTCCCTTTGCACGGGGCCGAGAACGATGCCTGACTGACCAGGAGGGCTCCTACATTCCAGCAGTGGCCTCCAGTGTAGACCCAAGACCTCCGGCCAGTGAGGACTGTGCACATGTCAGGAAATAACCACCTGGTCAGGTATAGCTTCCTGAGGAAATCGTGTCCCTTGGCCATGGAAGCCAATTCCCCGCTGTCGTCTACGCAAAACCCTGAAACATCTGCTTGGCTAAATGGGCCCAATTGTCTAATAGCAAGTTTCTGCCGCTGGGCCGAGTAGAGGCCTGCTAGAGGAGGTGCGTTCAGTTTGGGGGGGGAAGGAAAAAAGAGAGAGAGAAAATGATCACGCTTGCGTGGAAACAAATGACCTATATAATCTTACCTGCTTATTAGTGTTACGTGATGTAGGTTTTAATCACCACTTTTCATTTTATGAAGTAGAAATTACCTAAACAATGTATTAATTGTGTATGTTTCATAGCAGATCTGTGCAGCTTGGGACCTCCCGGGGAGAGACTCGCACCTGCCGAGGCTCCGTGGGCACCTGGGACCACATGACCAGTGTCAGCCAGTGATGTGCAGGGAGATGTGACCTCCCAGTCCCCAGGCCAGAGCGTGGGACTGTTGCTGCTCCAGACTTTCAGGAGCTCTTTCCCTCTTCCTACCAACCAGCGATGCCTGGGTCCCCGAGTGGGGCGTGCGGCGGTGGTCCTGGCTGATGTGACTGTCCCCATTGAGCCCCCACAGAACAATCCTCAATGAACCTTTGCTGTTTTCGGTTGCTGAGAATCTGGGCCTTTTGCTTATTTTGTTTTGCTTGTTTCTCCTGTTTTCTGTTTTGTCATCACACCAGGACTTAGGTTATCCTGACCATCTTGGTGATTATCCTTAGGAAGGGAAACAAAGCCCTTCCTGGGGTGGCTATCTCCCGAACATTCTGTGCTACGGATTTGGGATTTGAAAATGCATATCCAAAGGAAACGGAGAGCTGCTTCTTTCATTCACTCCATCTAATGTTGTAGAAAAAGGTAGAAACATTTGACAGGACCTTAAACAGAATCGTGTGCTGTAAGGACCTGCCGCTGTCATCTCCACAGGAAAGACAAGCACCTCTGGCCCTGCTGGTTCGGGAGTACGGCGGGTACTGTACCATCGGGGATGCGGCTCCACTTTGTGAGAAGGTGTGTTTGTGGTGAAGACCCTGCTCTCCCTGGATGATGCCAAGCTTGGGGTGGAGGCAGTTAATGGGAGGACAGGGTCCCCACCGAGTCACCACCACCCCACAGGGGTGCATTTTCCAGCCGGAGTGTGTACAGATGGTGCCTGCAGACACCCCAGCGGCCGCTGAGAGCCACCTCCCCTCCTTGGTCCGGGGTGCGGCCAGGGCTCACAGGTGCAGGTGGCAGAAAGGGCCCCTTTCCAACCCTGGCTCACGCCGTCACCAGCCTCTGGGTCCTACACCACTTCCTGCATAGGACAGGCAAAGCTATTTGACGTCGTGCACACACGGCTCATCTCTACATGGCAGATCTTCCAGCTTTTCTGAGGCTGGAAACGACTCGCAGGAAAACACCAGGTCTGGGGCTGGCGAGGAGGCCCTCCTACGGGGGACTCGTAGGTGTGCCCTGGGGTGCAGCCTCCCCCCCTACTGCTGAGTCACAAAATGGATCCTTTGTGGGTTACTAAAACTGTGGTTTTCTAAAAAAAAAAAAAAAAAAGTCTCCGGCCCACGAATGCATCTTCTTGCAACGTTGCTAGCATGACCATGGACGTCTTCCCTATGTGCACGTTAGGGGTGACTCCATGGGACTCGGGAGGAAGAGGAGGTGCGGCGTTGGACACGGCGAGCTGGAAGCGTGCCGTGTCCAATACCAATGACACACACCCTTGTGCACACACCGGTGGGGGGGGGGGCGGTGTATGTGCTACACAATGAAAGTTCATCATCTTTGGTTCTGGAGGCCAGAAGTGCAAGGTCAAGGTTGTTGGCAGGGTTGGCTCCTTCGGGGATGGGGGTGGAGAGTCTGTTCCAGCCTTTCTCATGGCTTTGGGCGGCTTGCTGGCAGTCCTTGTCTTTTCTTCTCAGGGCCCTCAGTCTGTGCCTGGGTCTGTGTCCAAATCTCCCCTTTTTATGAAGACATCAGTCAGATTGGATTAGGGGCTTGGCTTACGCCGGTATAACCCCATCGTAACTAATTACATCTGCAACGACCCTATTTCAAAATGAGGCCGTGTGCTGAGGTACTTCCTACAGGTTAATCCTACAGGTTAGGATTTCAACATATTAGTCAGGGGGGCGGGACACAGTTCAACCTGTAATACATACCAGTTGCTTATGCCAGAAATTATGATTTAGGTAATGCTGTTAGGGGTCTCATACATCTGTATGTCATCACCGTATGTCACTTAGTAGGAAAATGATAAACTTTATTCTTTTCCAATATTTTTTTTTTCTTTTCATCACTTGATGTTATGGTTTGATTACAGACTAAATCTTAACCCAACCCAGAGGGGCGGCCCTAGGCTAGTGATTATGGAGTAGGTTGTCCACGGGCAGACCTCCTGGAAACAGGGAATGACATGAATCCGGAGGGGGAGGAAATGGGATCGAGGGAAGAGTGGGGTAATGACAACACCAGGGACAGAGCAAAATCTAATATGAAGCACACACATCCTTGCACACTTGCCTGCAGGAAGCGGGATGTGCCCAGGGTGCGCTAGAGACGCTTCGGGTGTGATGTGTACACTTGAGGCTCGCTGGGGAAGTGCAGGACCCACCGAGTCTGACAAAGTGGGAAGCTGATTCTAGCTCGGGTTGACCTCATAGGTGTGTTTTATTGAAAATAAAATAAAGTAACATACAGGGACGCCTGGGTGGCTCAGTGGTTAAGCATCTGCCTTGGGCTCAGGGCGTGACCCTGGGGTCCCGGGATCGAGTCCCACGTCCGGGCCCCTGCATGGAGTCTACTTCTCCCTCTGCTTGTGTCTCTGCCTCTCCGTGTGTGTGTCTCTCACGAATAAATAAATAAAATCCTTTAAAAAAATAAAATAAAATAAAATAAAATAAAATAATAAAATAATAAAATAAAATAAAATAAAATAAAATAAAATAAAATAAAATAAATAAATAACTTAGGAAAGTGCTACTTAAGTCCTCACACATGACAGGGTTGGGGTCACATCCAACCTCGAACAAGGACCAGGACACACTGACTCTGTCCCCCACATTTTGCACTCATGCAGGTGTTCAGATGGTGAACATAACAAATGAATGAATGCTTTTGGAGAAATTGTTAAGACAATTCTATTGGTGTCATTACCTACGACAACTTCTATCTCCCGCAATCTGTAGCTGGGGGTATATTGGAAGTTACCCCCCTTAGCCTTCACCACCTCCTTTGGTGCATACTTGGGTATAGATGCGATTATAGATGCAGGCAGCTTTCTGAATGGAGGCCACTCTAAAGCTCGATGGCCTTGACCAACCACCGTTGACCTAGCCCTTGGCTGAGCAGGTCAGCAGTTCAGCCTGGGCTCAGCTGGATGTTTTTTCTTATCTCTGCTGGGCTCCTTCACAGATCTGCAAGGGTCCTGGGTCAGCAGTGAGTCAACTCCAGGGATCCTGGCTGGGCTCTGGCCTGCCTGGGGCCTCAGACGGGACAATAGGGCTGGTGCACGTGCAGTAACAGCCCCGTGAGTTCTGGCCTTGCTCAGGCAGCCACACGGAGCCCTGGAGGCCAGGCTCCAGGCACAGTAGTGTCTCCACTGCATTCCATCTCCCAAAGCAAGGCATCGATCAGCCCTGGTAATGGGGTGGGAGAAAATAGCCTCCATCTCTTGGAGGGAGGAGCTGCCAAGTTGCACACAAAAAGCCTCCATCAAAGAGGGCAAGTCATTCCCCCAGGCACTGGCCAGGTCCTTGGCTCCACCCTCAACCCCTCCCTCCAACTCACTGCACTTGAACTGCCGGCCTCCTTCTCTCCAGGAAACAAAGGGACCCTGGGCGCAGGGGCAGGGTGGAGTTGCCTGACCCTGGGAGGGGACCCAGGCAAGTTCCAAAGGCCAACTGATCTGGAGCTCCGTAAAGGGCAGAAATGTAATCACATTGTTGACTATTTAGCGTGCGTTTTATCAGTTTGCGGACACTGCTCAGAAATCATTAAATTACTAATGAAGTCCTCTTATTAAGGGGCTTATAAATCTTTAATCTTATACGCAGTAAACAGAGCAGAGAAGTACATAAAGAAAAAAATCAGAGGTGCAAAAATAACTTGGTAAAAAATCAATTAAAACTTGAGGCTTTGAGGGGCGCCTGGGTGGCTCCGCTGTTGAGCAGATATCTGCCTTGGGCTCAGGGCGTGACCCCGGGGGTCCTGGGATCGAGTCCCACATTGGGTTTTCTGCAGGGAGCCTGCTTCTCCCTCTGCCTGTGTCTCTGCCTCTCTCTCTGTGTGTCTCTCATGAATAAATAAGTTTAAAAAATCTTTTAAAAAATCATTAAAATGCTACGTCGTCATTGGTTTATGTGCATACTTATCCGTATGCATGTACAAATGCACCTCTTGAGGCGGCCTGGTTGGGAATAATCATTCATGTCAGTGAATCTTCCAGAAATTTAAGATTACCGTGCTTGCCTTAAGGAGTTTAGAAAGAAGGGGAACCGTTTGGGATGGAGAGGGTTCTCTGACCCCAAAACTTCCCGGGTTCCCGTGGCCCGCGCCCACCGAGCTCCGTGTGCCCCTCTCCAGCCAGCCCGCAGGCTCTGTGCGCAGGGCGGGGGGGTCCTCCTGTGTGTCCCCCGACGCCCAGGGTCGCGTCTGACGCGTAGTGAAGGTGAGTCCATGCTTCGGGGATTGAAGCGGACGGAGGCCTGAGGATAAACTCCTATTAGCATCTCAGCTTCAGCAGCAGACACCACCGATGCACCTTGGGGGTGCCATCAAGGGAGCCCTTCGGGGTTGTCCCCGCTCCCCCTCACGGACTCCCCGCCCCAGTGCCTCCCCGGCCTGGCCAGCCGCATCCTCCATCCTCCACAGACCTGCTCCTCCCTCTGACCCGACCCTCCCTGCCCCCAACTTAAACGTCCCTCCTGGTTCATAGACATTCCTTTGTTGCCCTGAGTTTGGAGTCTGCTGGGTCCACGGGAAACTGCTGTTTTCCAGAACCCGGTCTGGGCCTGGCTGCCTGGCTGCCCCGGGGAACACTGTGTCGGTGGGGGGACGCGGTCAGATTCGGACACCCTTCCCCAGATGCCCGTGAACACTAGCCAGGCCCGAGGAAGCCGTCTGGGAGTCGGAGGACGAGGGACAGCACAGGGCGTCGGCCCTGCCAGGCGTGGGCAAGCAGGGGCCAGGGCCCGGGTCCTCCCTCCGTCCCGGCTGCGCTCCCACAGCTCTGGGTAGAGAAAGAACTTTCCGGGAAGAGGAGCGCGAGTGGGTACAGTTATCAGAAGAAACCCACCTTTTAGTCTGAGTCTGTTCAGTGGTTTAGAGGCACTTCAGTCCCTCGAGATGTTGAAAAACACGTGTTTTTGACTAATGGACATGCAGCCAATTATTATGCAGGTGTCTGCAGAGGTCACCTTTGTGATTCCAGACTCTTCACGGACCGGCGGTCCCCAGGGGTTGTACCCTGACAGCACAGCCTGAGGGACTGTACCCCGGGGAAGGCGATCGGGGCCAGCACCCCAGGATGGGTGCACGTGGCCCTCACCCCTGGTAGGCTGTTCTCGTAGGGTCACAAACAGGGCCTTTTTCAGCACCTGCTCTTCTACAGAGAAGATGTCAACAACCCAGAGACACACAGGGTCTTATCAGGGGGTTGTCAGGGGGCAGAACTGAGATATAGGGGCAGCCCTGGTGGCTCAGCGGTTTAGCGCCACCTACGGCCCAGGGCCTGACCCTGGAGACCCCGGATCGAGTCCCATGTCGGGCTCCCTGCATGGAGCCTGCTCCTCCCTGTGTCTCCCTGTGTCTCTGCCTCTCTCCTCTCTGTGTATTCTCATGAATAAATAAACTAAATCTTAAAAGGAAAAAAAAGAACTGAGATATAAAACTCTGGCACACTTGGGTCTGATCCCACCCCGGAGGAGTGCTAACCGGCTCCTAGACGCAGTGAACCCCCCCTGGTGCTCACTCGAGTTACACTCGTGTGCCCCACCTCAAACTTTCTCACCTAGAGGTAACCCACAGATTATTTTTGGAGCCTCATATAAACTGCACTTTTTTTTTTAATTTATCCTTTTTTATTGCTCTTTTCCTCCTGATGTGGTTAAGAACTAAATCGATGATTTGATCAGTTATACGTGAAACAGAATGCACACGGGGCAAGTACGAAGCACAGGAGCAAGCTGGAGCGAGCCCCACTGCCGGTGACGCGGAGCACAGGTGCCTCCCAGGGCCGGTGGATGCAGACTCCTGAACATCAGAAAACCATTCTGAGAGAATCTCACAGAGGAGAAACATTTTAAGAGACCTCTCTGGGGGTGCCTGGATGGCACAGTTGGTTAAGCATCTGATTCGTGGTTTTGGCTCGGGTCATGATCTCAGGGTCCTGGGATCGAGCCCTGCATGGGCTCCATGCTCAACCTGGCGTCTGCTTGAGATTCTCTCTCCCTCTCTCTTCACCCCTACCCACACCGTGCATGCTCTCTCTCGTGCATGTGTTCTCTCTCTCTCTCTCTCTCTCTCTCTCTCTCTCTCTCAAATAAATACATCTTTTTAAAGTAAATAAATAAACAAAAAATACTTCTCTCTAAGTGAACATGTCTAGCAACAGGGAAAAGGTTAATGAAATCATAGTATAAACATATTATGTTAATCTTTTGAAATCATTCTTGAAAAAACTAATATCACCAAAAGCCTACACTACAATATTAGGTGAGAAGAAGCAATAGATACCAGCTGGTATTTAGCATGCTGTGAGTTTTGTAAAATACAACGTCCGCGCGCGTGGGGGTGCATTTGCGTGCATACGGAACATGGGACTCTACCCGTATTTAGCAGGGGCTGATACTGAGAGTCCTCTGTTTTCTATTTTATGAGTTCCTGTATTTCAAAATCTCTATAACATATGCACACCAAAGATACCAAATGTATTTTAATTCTATTTCCCTCCTTTCGAGCCACCTCAAGTAATGCAAGGGTTTCATGGGAGGTTTCTGGTGCCAGTTCAAACTTTTCTAGACGCCACAGAAAGAAGAGCTCCCAAGTTCTTTTTACAGAATCAGAATAAAACTGGCACAATAGCCTGGCAAGTGACAGCCTGTGGGTACACACACACAAACGTACGGATGTGACATTTCTCTAACCGTCCTTTCTATTTCTTCCTGCATCAAGATCCTCTTCCCATCCTACCAAGTTCCCCACTGGATACGTGTCACTGCCTCTCACTGCCGAAGCTAAAAAAGACCAGGACACATGCTCCCAGCCACCTCGATGCACCTCTTCTGAACTTGGAATCAGAAATGTGGAGAAATCTCCATGGTGGCAGTGACATAGCATTTCTGGGGGAGTCACAGCCGTGGGGACAGTGTATTAGTGTCCCCTATGGAGTGCTGACAGAGACGATGGGGCTGTGAAAACTCACGTTTCCCTGAAGCAGCCCCGAAGGCCCCATGCAGTGGCTTCTGTGGAGTGGCTTTGGGGCAAGGTGCTGACTGGCACTTAGCCTTCCTTGTTTCTATTTCCAGGCCAGGTTCTGCAGCCTTCCAGAAGATTCTACTTTCAATCCCTTGTTTTCTATTTGTTAACTAAGGCTGATTCTTACTGCTTGCACCTAAGAGCCCCAGCTGTCTGGGATGTTTGGCACATGACAGTGCATATGGTTTAGTACCTAATGTGACCTTGAAAAGCACATGAGCTTATAGCTCAGAAAATATTACAGAGATGTCATACAGGAGGGCTACCGGTTTAGATGCTAAAGAAATATATATATATATATATACACACACACACACACACACATATATATCCGTTTAGGAAGCCTGAGTCCATTAGTGAACTCCACTAATAGGTCAAGAAAAGTAATAGCTAGTAAATATTTTATTAGCATTTTTTGAATCTTGCTAATGGGAAAACCAACTATTTCAAAAGTAGTAAGAATCATATTTGGCGTCAGGCCATTACTCAATGCTTAGTATCTGCTATTTCTTATGACTTTTTTGTGGAATAATTAGGGAAGTTCTGATGGAATTATGTGGGCAACCATGAACATTTTTATTTTTCTGTTGTAGACCCTCATATTTTCTTACCTCATTTATTTACCTACATTACGTATTCAATACTAATTTTCTATCTATGGCATGGTAAATTTATGGCTATGTTAATATGTGAATATTTCTCCATCTAGCAAATGAAATAAATGATTTTTACATGTTTTGTTTTTAAAATATTAACTACAAAAACATATTAGATGTTATAATAATAAGACTCATTACGTGGTATCTTTCATCCTGAAGATTATTAGAGGCCTTTGCAAACCCAAAGAAAAATAACCAACAAAAAAAGAAAAAGAAAAAACCCCAAAGCTAATAGAACCTCCATCCATCACTGAAATAGAGCCGTAATTGTTTTCTTTTCTCAGCCTGTTTGAAGTCTTATTTCTCAGAAAAAAAAAAATCAAGATTAAACTACTAAAAAAAAATCAAATTTTTTCTTAATAATTAATATGATTTGCTGATTCTCTTCCAAGTAATGTATTTTACATAGTTTGGCATTTTCAAGAATTGAATTATTTGGAAGTAAGAGAAAAGTCGTTCAGGATATTGAAGGTTTAGAAATAGGAATGGGGGTCTTCATTAGGGCTTCATTAGGGCTGAGAAGCAAAGCCAACAGGATCTATAGAGATACATAGGAGGAGAGTTAATAGGGGAATTGGCTTAGGTAGTTATGGCGGCTCAGAATGCCATGATCTGCCATCTACAAGCTGGAGCACCAGGAAAGCTGGTGGCTTCATTCATTCCAAAGTAGAAGACTTGAGAACCTGGAAGTCACTGGTGTCAGCTCCCAACCCCCACCCCATTCAAAGACCCAAGAACCAGGAGCTCCAATGGCCTAGGGCAAGAGACGATGGATATCCTGGCTCAAGGGGTCAGGCAGAGAGGAATCCATCTTTTCCCCACCTCTTTATTCTAGAGGGACCCTCAAAGCCTTGGTGCTGGTGATCTTCCCTACTAGGTCTACTGATTCAAATGCTAATCTCTTCCAGAAACATCCTTCCACACATACCAAGAAAACTTTTACTGGCCATCTGGGCATCTGTTTATGAAGTCAAGTGGACATAAAATTAACCCTCCCAGGGTCCCCAATATTGCCTGAAGGTGCTCAACTGACCTCTCCTATAAAATAAAGTGCCATGGTTGACAGTTGTCAGCGTAATTAATAATCACACCCCCAAAAGCATACATGATTTAGCAGTCTGACAGGCCACTCAATAGCAGTTCCTCTCTGACACCAAATAAACTCCAAACCCTCTTTATCCTGGGGATTTACTTCTGTGCAAATAAGGGGTGGGGGGATCCAGCATTTCTCAACTCATCCACGTAGTCTACAAATGCTTGCCAATACCTTAAGTCACAAGGGCAGAAAAGTACAATAGCCACAGAAAGTTTTAAAGAAGAAAGCAACCTAATTACAGCAGCTAGGTTATTGATTAGGGCATAGGAGACAGGTACACACTCTCCATGGAGAGGCTATGGCCTTGGGTCCTGGAGCTGCCACCTGATGATCTGAGCTGCCTTGGGCAAGGCAGGTGATGAAGCTTCTTCTATAAAATTAAGTAATACCAGTTTTGCAAAGGTGGGGAGATTTTTTTAAAGGGGAGAGGGATAATATTTGGCACATAGAATATAGTTAATATATTGTAGCTATTATGGGTGGTGGCAAACCTGACCCAAGACAGTTCTGGATGGTTGGAGACTGCATTTCTAAGATTCTGCTAGAACAACAGTTGACGTGTTTATCTTACCCCCCTCCCCGTCACCCCCAAATCCTTGTGGTTGGATTGAATGAATAAGGTTCTGTACTGCCAATGGGGATCAGATTATTCTGGCTTGCCTGGGGCTTTCTGGGGTTTAAACTCATAAGTCCTATGTCCCAGGAAACTCCTCAGTTGCAGACAAACGAGGATTTTAGGACACCTGGGATTACCTAAATTCCAAAACTGCATATCAAGGCCCTTGCTACCCTGTTCCTCTTTCATTGCTACCCCAGATATGTTTCAGTAAAGACAGTGTGATTATGTTATGTGATCCCCAAGAGCATTCTTAGAACCCTTAGGAAAGCACTACTCGTATAGATTCCTGGAAGATATCAGAGACCCTAGCTTATAATCTGGATGAAGAAATGAGGCATGAATCTGAAAGGAAACATATAATATCTTACCATGAATGGTAAGTGCCAGACATATGACTATGTCAAGTTAGCAATGAGTTGCATAGTTCACAGTGCTCTAAGAGAAAAGGGACATCACAAGAGAACCTCCTGGAATGTTCTAATGGAATGCAAACCCAGCTTCAGTTGGCTGAACCATGAGGTAGACTTCCAGATGTCAACAGGCCTTCAGGTCCGTTTGTCCTTGAGTCCTAAGAACATCAACATATACTTGAGATTTTCTGCTTCGCTGCTTATGACATCATGTTTAGCTTCAGTCTGGTTTTCCCTCTGACAGCCAGATGGGTACAGCCACTCGAACCTCCAAAACTCTTTACATTACCGTCCAGAAGGGGCCAGCAAGCCTCTTTCTTTGGGCTGAGTAGGACCATCTGCCCATGTGTGACCAGTACTATAGCAAGCAGATGGTGTTATGTTGATAATACTGCTAAGAGCCAAATCCCAGCCCTACGATGTGTGGAGGGAAGGGGTGAGGGTCCAGCGGTCAGAATTACCTGGCAGAGGGGGAGGGGATGTTGAGAACGTAACGAAGCCCATCATGGAGAGCTTCATGCAAAAGACAGACCTCGGAATCTTGGATAATCCAACTCTCCGCATTATCAATGTGAAGGGTGACTTCTTGTCCAAATTGATGGGAAGGTTGAGACGGAGACAGATACCCCTTCAGCAGAACCCAGACTGTATGGGTCCAACCTCACCCAGCTTTGTCATTTACTGGCGGTGAGAGCAGCAGCAAATGACTGAGTCATCATCTGAAGGATGGGAACAGTGAGGGCCACCTGCTTCATGGGATGGCTGTAGCCATCTGGTTTGTGACCAGTTAACAGAGTCCTCGAACGTCAGGTTGGGCGGTCTATGCTTTATGAAAGGCTTAACTAATCATCCATAGCGTCGCTCAGGTTGTTACAGCCTGTCCAAAAAATACCTGGGGGTATTTCCATAGCACTGACTACCTGGGAGAGGCTGACTTCCACACTCGGAAAAGGCAAAGACCCTTCACCTTCTTATTCTTATCCAAATAGGGAGCCTCTGCTCTTACCTTCCCTGATGTGTCAGCTGGGTGGGGCCAAGGTATCCTGATGTTTGGTCAAACATAATCTTGCATACTTCTGAGAGCTTGTTTTTTGGATGAGACTAACATTTACGTTGATGGACTTCGCGTAAAGGAGATTACTCGCCACAGTTGTATGTGGGCCTAGTCTAGTCAGTGAAGACATTAACTAAACAAAAAGACTGACGTCTTTTGAGCAAGGGGTGGGGGGCGGATTTATTATCATGCTGTCTTCAGACTTCCTGCTACATCAGCCTTCCTGAACCTTCAGAGTGGAACTAAACCTCCTCCTGAGTCTCTGGCCAGATGGTCTACCCTGTTAGGTTTTTGTTTGTTTGTTTGTTTGTTTGTTTGTTTGTGTGGTTGGTTGGTTGGTTAGTTGGTTGGTTGGTTTGGTTTGGACTTTCTAAACCATCATAATCACCTGAAGCAATTCCTTATAATAAATCTTTTTCTTTGTATGTATACAACACATGGTTCCACTTCTCTGGAGAATCCTGGCTCACACACTTTAATGGAGCTGCCTTGAAAGAGTAATGTCCTAGGTGATATTGGACTGGGGGAATGGGGGCCCCTACTCGTACTAAGGTGCTTCCATGGCCTTCATGTAATTTTTCCAGGTGTCTGGTTTGTCATCCTCCCAGATCACTTTCTCTCAACTGTGCAACACCTGCCAGCATAGGCTCCATGCAGGAACCACTTTTACCAAGTGGGCGGCCTACACTGGAAGGGTCTTGCCACTGGTGGGTTTGTGTGAGGCAAGGGCTAACTGTCTTCCTGCGCCTGGCCAATTTCTCACGTGCTTTCTGCTCTACATGATTTCCTACCACCCTCCAACCCTAGCATGAGCGACCTGCCCTTTCATTCTCCTTAAGCCCCCATGAGCTCTTGCTCAGGTCTGGTCTCATCAAGGGGAACCAGCCTCCCATTGTACCTGCATTGTGCTTTCCATTCCTCTCTCTCTCTCTGGACTATGTCAACACCACTTGACACTGTCAAATTCTATTTCCCTGGTGTGATAAATCCCTCTGATGTACACAACCATCGCCTCTTGTCCTTCCCAGCCCCTGTACGTCCTGCACAGATATCCCGCTTCTGAGACTTCTTCCATCAACCATTCGTTGTGTTCAGGAGGTACAATTCCCCTCCATCACATAGGGGCTAGTTTTTCTTTTTTTTTTTTTTTTTTTAAATTTTTTGTTTATTTATTTATGATAGTCATAGAGAGAGAGAGAGAGGCAGAGACACAGGCGGAGGGAGAAGCAGGCTCCATGCACCGGGAGCCCGATGTGGGATTCGATCCCGGGTCTCCAGGATCGCGCCCTGGGCCAAAGGCAGGCGCCAAACCGCTGCGCCACCCAGGGATCCCTAGTTTTTCTTTTTTTTAATCTGTTCCCTGAAATTATGCAGGAAATGTCCCCATTTGATTCTTTATTATGTCTTGCAAAACATCTCCATCTTCTGTTTTATTTCGTATGTTAAGGCATATAACAAACTGTCTACCCCAGACCAGATTTCTCCTTTTCTTCTCTCTGACCTAGTACCCAGTTCCTGAGCTTCCTACCATCAGAGGCTAGTTTGGATGCCAAGTCATTTAAGCCAGTACGTCTCAGAGAGCTTTGCAAAGTTAATTAAACAATAGAACACCCTTAGGAAGCAAAGACCATGATCTTTATTTTCCAGGCAGATAGAAATCCGAACACACAAAGTTTGAGTGATATTATTTTTTGGCCATTGTTTAAAAACTGTCATCACTTTTATTGCCATGCCTTCTGATGCTCATGTCAGTGCTCCTGCCTTACTTTTCAGACGAGAAGATCCACGAGAGGTAAGGTCAGCATCAGGACTTTGGTAAATATTCACAAGGCTGCATATTTACAGGTCTCTAGGTTTTCCCTCTTTTATTTTCCCAATTCCACCAACCCTCTTCCCACTCCTCCCATGGCAATGTCACTCAATGAGGAAGCATGGAAAAATCCAGGTGTCGATTTTGTACGGTGGTGTGTATACCAACTCTCAGGCCACATGTTTGAAATATGGATCTCAGGTCTCCAAAGTGGGCAAGAAGCACAGAACGAGTGAGGAGGCATAAAGAGGTTTAAAAATCGGGAAATCAACCCCAAACCCAAGTGCCCCATCCCAGAACAAAAGCAAAGATTTAACCAGCATGTATTTCCCACTCCCCAGGGCTACTCTCCACTACTCCTGCACATGGTATCTCCAGAGACAGGGCTTGGCTTGCAGTTCCGGGGCCATGGGCACGCTCTCCAGCTCCCTGCATACACCCTGCCCAGAAAGCCCACCTCTGCTCTTGTTCCAGACAGTTCCCAGGCAGGTCTCACCCCTTAGCTTCCCTGTCTCCTCCAGTCAGGACCCACGAAGGCCCTAAAAGGAAAGCACAACCATGCATCTGTGTAAGCCCAATGCTCAACACGCAACGGAACTTCACAGAAGGAAGCGCGGCTGTGCAAGAAAGGTGGTATGAGAAAGGGGTGTTTATGAATAGAAACCTCATTACTTGACCCGAGATGCTATTTCTTGACAAAACAATTTTCATTTCTTGCGTTCCTCTCACTGATTTCAGGGCCATGGGTCTCAGAAGCTGGTCTGCGGCCCAAGAGCCTCAGAATCATCTGGCTACAGCGGTTAAAAGTAGAGATTCTCCGTCTCATTCCAAACACACTGAATCAGTACTTCGGGAAGTGGGCCCAGGGGTCTGTATTTTTGAGGATGTGATTTTGAGGTTTGTTTGCTACTTTCAGAAACCAGATGTGCCCTTCATGCAACGTTGTGTCATCTGCATTAATATTCCGTGTATATCCTCTCAGTTAAAGAACTTTGTCAATTGAGATAGCAATGTAAGTTTTCTGTTCTTTTCTTTTTTCTTCTGAAGAATTACATCGAACCTGATTTTAAGTATTTGCTGGACTGGAAAATAATTCTAAATTCTTGTAAAAACTGTAAAAGTAATGATAAAGTTCAAACACAGAAGTTCTCTCTTGGAACGGAGTAACCAGGGCCTTCAGACTATCCCCCAAACAATAAAACAAGATGCGGGGGCCAACGGCTATTTAGTTTGGCCCCCTGGGTGTTTGAAACGTTCTCAACGTGGACAAGGTGGGTTTGCACGGGCCTTTCCCAGCCCTCACCTATCGCAGAGCATCGGGCCGCCTGGCCCTAGCCCCTCACGCCACCACCTGCCAGCTCGGCAAGCATGAGTTTGTAGCGATGCCTCCAAGCAGGTGAGCGTCGATAAGTAGGAACTAACTGTATTATTTGTTAGACCTGAAAGAAACCTCAGGTATGATGTAGTTAGGCCACCACTTTATGTGTGAAAAAAACAGAACCAGAGAGGCTGACAGGTAGGCAGGTACCCCCTGCGAGCAGCTGGACTGACCACCCAGCGGCATCAGAAGTCACTCTCAATTCTCCGTCGCCAGGCCTGCATGCTAACACGCCACCTCTTCTCTTTTCCAGAAGAGAGGCCTCTGACTTGTCCCATCATGCAATTCTAGCCGCTACCCTTTTTGAGCAGCCATCTCCAAGATGGATATGATTTTCAAAATTATATCCATGTGCTATGGTTAATCCAATTATTAAATGTTAGTAGGGAAAAAAACCCTTAATTTTTGTACGCTAGAAAATAAATAGGAATAAAGCCCTATTACTTCCCTGTTGCCCCATCGCTCAGAGGATCCTGCACGATTCCAGGCCCGCTGAGCGGCCTCTCTCCTGGAGACTGTTGCACTAGCGCACAATTTCTCCGTGTGGACTGGGTCGTGCAGTCAGCCCTGAGAGCTCGCGCGAGTGATTGCTAACTAACACTTGCTGGCATACCACAGTTTGGAGTCTGCTGATTTATCTTTAAAAGTCACAATGTCTCCAAAAAATCTTTGCCTTCCCGTGTGTTCCCTTGAGGGATGCAGAGCTGCGGCCTGCCCTACATCCAGAGCAAGCCAAGGATGCGCCGTTCCCCATGTGGCCTTGCTAGTTGGGGTCATTACGAAGGACGGTAGTAATTGCGAGAGCTCGTCCCGCTATGTAAGTTGTTTCCCACTACGTCCTTAAGAGGTCCCTCCTATCATCCGCGGGAGTGACGTCCGCCAAGTGGGTCAGAGCAGGACAGTACGGTCGACACGCCTGCTCCCGAAGGCATCTCCCGGCACATCAATGAAGGGCTACACCTCGTCTTGTCCTAGGGAGATGAGGATCCTGGGGAGAAAGGCATGGGTGCCAATGTCTTCTCTGCCCACCGCTTCTTTGCAAGAACTAAACAAGCTTCTGCTCTGAAACCCCGCGTCTTCACCGATGGGTGGGGGAGCCTTCTTCACTCGCAAGGCTTGGCCCTCGACGTCCCCTCTAGAGGCTCGTCCGGGACCCCGCACAAGAGCTTTCCAACTCACATTTCACGACTGGTCAGTTGTTCAGTGAGCTTTCTAGGAAGCTGCCACCGGGCTTCTGTGGCAGGTTCTGGGGACCTGGAGCCCAACGAGGCAGAAGGTCCCCGCCTTCACAGGATGGCAGCCCTCAGGCAATATTTTTTATTTACTGGGTTCTTTTTGTGACCCCAGGATCTCATGTACTCCCCACACCAACGTACGCTTAGGCTCTCGTGTAACACCCAGAGGACGCGGGAGCACAACGCGGTTGAACTACTTCTCGATGGACACTTGGCAGAAAGGAGGAGACCCAGGCCTGGAAGCCAGGTCACTCATGCTGCTGAGCCTAGGCTGCCCGGTCATGCTGACCCCTTGGCTCGGCCCCACTCAGAGAGGGGGTGCCGACCCCATCCCCTTGGTCCTGCTCAGAGAGGGGGTGCTGACCCCATCCCCTTGGCCCCGCTCAGAGAGGGGGAGCCGACCCCTTCCCCTCGGCCCTGCTCAGAGAAGGGGTAGCGTGGAACCCACCATCCAGATGGACCCAGTGCAGGGCAGGAGGGGTCCGAGCTCCAGGGCCAGCCCACAGGTGTAAATGGGGTCACCCCAGCTGACTCTGCTCCAAGGACATTTCTCCACAGATGCTTTTGCTGACGACTAAATTATCAAAGGTCATAAAAAGAGTTCTTATGATCTCGCTTAAGCAGCCCTTTGCCCTCCTCCTCTGTTCCCATTAACGTCACATCGATGAAGTGAAAACTCAGATTTACAGATTTTACCGCTCTTTTTTCCTCTTTTCTTTCCCTTAATCTGAGCAGGACAAACTTCTGTCTCCCCATCCCAATTCTGTATCGGTCCTCCCGCTCCTGGTTCCCAGGACACCTGTGCTTGGCTAGCTGCTCCCACACAGCTCGAGGTCGCTGGCCAGGGTGTGCCAGGTGGCCCCCTGCTTTGTCGCAGTGACTGGCCAGCTCGTCGGGAGGCAGGCTTCACCCCCACGTCTCTCCCATTGGCTTCTGGCTGCACTTGCTCTCTCTCTCTGCCGCCCAAGCCCTCCGCTCCTGCATGACTCTTGTCTCTGTTCTCAAAAAGCTTCTGTAACTGATCTCACCTGCCTCTATTCAGCTCCTTGTTACCCAGACTGGGCCTGAGTCGAGGGATCTGAGTCCCGTGTGCTGGTGGCTCTCGTGCCAAGGGCCCTCCCGTCCACCTAGCTGCAATGTTCTATTTTGCCTCTTTGGCTTGTCGGCCTCCCTAAACAGAAGTTTCACTTGTACTATCTCCCAGTAGCTCTTGGACCAAAAATACTTTTTTTTTTTTTATTTGTAAAGCACTAGAAGTGAAGAGAGTTTAGGCAAAAGTGACTCTTCTGGAACTTGCTGGTTTCATTTATAATTACATGGAGTAGAAATATTGAAAACTTCTTACCTCCTTGCCTTGCTAAAGTGTCCAAAATAAACATGACCGAAGCTTTTCTGGATGGCCTCGCATCAGCATTACAAACATTGATTCCTGTAATATGTTTCTGCAATACATTTGTTGCTTGTGACATTCTATGAGCTAGAAAGTCAACATTCTGACCATGAGGCACAAATAAGAATCCATGGTGTTTGAGAACCTCTTCCTTCTGAGATGCCATATACTGAGTCAGAAGAGACGTCTGACCCAATCTGGCAGTGAGAAAGGTCGCGTGTGGAGGGACAATGCTCCCAGGGAAGCCACTTCTTGGCAAAGGAGTCATGACACACTAGAGATATAAAGACAAATGAGGTAGACATGGTATCACCCTGAAGAGCTGAGAAGCTCCACAGGTGTAAAGCCACTCTCACGTCCTTGATATAAATATAAATATTTCCTAAAAATCATCCAAAAACTTCTGTGGTTAAATCTGATACCCTGCTTGTGACTCTGAAAACTCTTGCTATTTCTTTCTCTTTACTCTTTTTTTCTTAAACTTTCTTTCAAGTTTAGCTTTCCTAAACTCTAGCTACTTCTCAACATTGAGCCCGTCATCCCAACTCTTTGGCTATTCAAACTGTTTTTAGTTTTGCTCATTGGGTTAAAAGAAACACAGATCAGTGCAAATAATCCCAAGGAAATAGGAGTGCATTAGGGTTTGGGTTTGGCCACATTTACGAGAAAATCTGAGTAACTGTGACTTACACACAGGCAGTAGTTGGCGATGGTTTGGCGGCTGGTCAAGGATTCGGGGATCCCTCCCCCCCTCTGCTCATGCTCACACTTCTTGTAGCTCCAGCTGACGCGAATATACTCTGCTGGAAGAAGCAATAGCAGAATGGTACGTGCCCACTATGTAGGCCTTCCTGCAGAGGTGTTTTCCTGGAGGTCTCACTGAACAATTCTCACCAGCATCACCTTGATCAGAACCGTGTCACAGGTCACCTCTCCCTGCAAGGAAGGTCGTGTTTTGGTTGGTCGTATTGGCACTCAAACCGAAAAAATTTTGTATTAGTAAATAAAAATGGCCAAATAACTCTTGGGTTGGTCATCAGCAGCCATGATTTATCATATGAAACCATTGCACCGGGACCAATAAGCCACCAGGAACCTGGTCCCCTCCCTAGACACACAGGAGCACTTCCTCCAGGAGACACATGATTCTCCCTCATGATTTCTCTGCTCCCCCATTTCTGTCTTCCAGTTTTCCTTTTGGCTTTGACCTCATTTCAGATGGGAATGGCTTCTCCTGTCCGCAGGTCCCCTCATGACCTCTCAACTCATATCTTGCAGAGAACTAGGTCAATCTGCATTTTCAACCCCAAACTGGGGAAGGAGTCTGATTACTAGTTCAGTTTCACTCTTGAGAGACAAATGAGTTTCAGCTTATGAGCAAGCCTATCGTCCACATGCTACCTTTTGGTTGGTGGTCACCACCCAGCCATTGGCCCCGGTCGGGGCAAAGGGTGTCGGGGGGGAAGGGGGTCAGTTTGTCCAGCTGGAAAGGGGACTGTGAGACAGGAAGGTCAGCAAACGATGGGATGGGCACCTGTGATACAGAAGCTCAAGCTAGATGTGCATTGGTGAGTATTTCATGGAAAGTCAAATCTGAAGGATGACTCCCATTTCTCTGAATTTTTCTAGGTCTACATACATGCTGTCTATTGCAGTTAGGTCCAGTTTTCGTTTTGATCAAGATGACAAAATTTACATCTCTGTAATTCAGTCTTAAGTGATGATACAATATAAAGAGGGAGCGAGTCTTCTGCTGGGGCCTCTCTCCACCTTCATCATGCTCAAAACATCAAAATGCTCCCCATTTTAATGAAGTCCCATGTACTTCTGCCAATGCCCAAATCGGGAATTCATGATTTTGCATTCGCCAAGCTATAGATGTCCTAACGATATTTACTTTCAAGTAGAACCGATGTACCTTGTGACAAGATTATCATGCACATTTGGGTCAAGACATTCGGTCCAGGCATACGATTCTTGTGGTGCCTTATAGATAAGCAGTCGCTGGAGTAAGTGTACGTCACCTCCTTTCACTCCCAGGTTTCCTGGGAGAAAAGTAAAGTCAAACTTTTCCCGTTTTATATGTCCTGCCGGGGACACTTTAGCTGAAGTTGTCCCTTCCATAAACTTAACTATTGAATAAAAGAATAATTTCTACTTTTAAAAAACCCACCGCATTGAAAGGAAAGGAGTGTAATCAATAAATAGTATAAGGAGTCCCGATGAGGAATCTGGAAACATGTCCAGGATCCTTTACTGCTAATTGCAAGGAGTTTTTTACTAGATAAAACTTATACAGGGTGTATTCTTTGTGTCCTTCAAAATTAAAAAATAAAACCCTACCAAGATGAAAGGCATCCCTAAAATATTCAGGAATAAAGTTAAAACATTGATTACGTAATGATTCGACAGTGCTGCCATGGATAGCTCTGGTACTCGTTCTATGGTCTGTAAGAGAAAATCAGTCTAACTAAAAACCCAAGAGTGGTTGTGTTAATTGTGCACTTGGAGATTTGTTACAATACAACACAAATGTTTCTACAAAACCAAATTTAATATACAACAAACACTCACCATGTAAACACATCTTTAAAAAAATCTGATAATAATTCCAAGGATCACTTACAGGCATCCATAAAAGCATTTTATATCCAGAATCTCAATACAGAATGATTTCTATGTCAAAATACATTTACACTGTAAATTGTTGGTAGGAAAAAACAAAAACAAAAACAAAACAAAACAAAAAACAAAAGGACACAGAGAAATGGGAGTTTGCTGGCACTGAATTTAACAGCATCAACTGGCCCTGAATAAGTTCCCTTCATTTTCTACCTCAAGCACTTCTGACCGAGCGTGTTCATCTGCCTTGCTATACTTTGCTTATGCTTTTACCCACTCGATTGGCCAGTTAAAAATCTCGAGACCTTATTATCATGCTCATTCCCATTATCAGCAGCTCTCAAACCTGCCCAGAGCATTCCTGTGGGGTCTACTCCTGTCCAGGCTGACATCCAGGACTCTGCAAGCCTGTCTGGGACGATCAGGAATCATACGGTAGTTATCAAATGCAAAACCGTAAAAGAGTCACATAAAAACCACAAGTGCAGATCGATCACACAATTTTATTAGAGTCTTTTGAACAAATGTATTCCTCTGTGAAAAACTCTTGCAAAGAGACATTGGGGTATACTATTTTCAACCCTGAGCAATAACACTGCATACCAAGGAGGGTGGGTCACGAAGCTGGTTCCATTGGAGCACGAGCACAAGCCACTGATATTCTCTATGTGATCAGGTTTTTACAAAAAAATACATAGTTTTCAATAAATAATGCTTAATTTTACAACTTTGATACAGCAATGTCATACACTGTTCTAACACACTAAACTCTGCATGCTAGATAGTCTACAAGAAGACGAAACTTTGCCATGCATTTTCTTTTCCCCCTAGTGCTACCAAACACTTCATCCTCCAGCGCACCGCCTCGGGGAGCTTCACCCTCTCTCTGTTTCACAGCATCAGGGCGTGCGCTGGCATGCAAACTCTAAAAAAGGTTCCCCCCCAACAAACCACTCAGACTCCTAAACAAAAGGGTTTTCAGCTTTTCTGCTCCCAAACCTGGAGTGGCTATGAAAGTTAAGTTTCATGTGGCCTTGGAAAATACAGACTTGGCAACAGTGTCATGCTGAAAACTGCTCTCACTCATCAGGTGGCCCTGTCCTGGTGGCCACCATGAAGCATTGCAGGATGCCGTGACCACTAGGAGCCCCAGACCGGAAAAGTAGGCCTCCAGTTTTGAAACAGTCCATTCAAAAAAAGGTGTCACAAACAAATGCAAAAGACTCTTAAACCCACAACATATGTACAAGAGTAAAAAGTAGACAAAATGGGAAATTAATGGTAATGGTATATAACGTTTCTCCCTATGTGATTCAAGGGATGGGGCATTGTGTTCTTGAACATAAGCTGGATGAAGAAAAATGTGTTAGAGGGCCCTTTGTCAATATCTATTTGATCAAAATTCTTTCTATGGTATCATCTTTATTATTTCCAGTCGCTGTTTCTTTTCTCAAAGAGGGAATATAATCCGTCTAATAAAATAACATAAACATCAACGTCCCTTCAAGGACCCTAGAGTAAATATTTCCTACGCATTTTCAGACTTTTCGTCATATTGCTTTATTTGTCATTTTTCACAGCAGAGAAAACCCACGTCTATGTGACTACATAAAAGAAGTTTGATCAAACCATGACAAGGAAGCCTCCACGTACGCACATCCAGGGTGTTTCAATTCCTCAACTGCTCATGTGAAACCACGTGGTCAACTCCGTCCTATTGCTTTCAGCGGTTTGTTTTCTCGACGGAGAGATTCTCTGTTTGCAACCACAGGCAACCAGAAGTTTCCAAGTCATTTAGAACAGTCCTATCTGTGCACTGGCAGAGGTATTGAATCTTTTAAGAGTATCTCTACCCAATAAAATTATTACTTTTATACATGGAACAGTATGAACTTATGTTTCCCTTTGTAAGCCATTTTATACTTTCTGCACTTTTGTGCTTTTATTGAGTATAAAAATAGGTCTCCTTTAAAATTCTGTTTAAGTTCACTAAAAAACTACTTGTTTGTGAAATTCTCTTATAAACTCACTGCATCCACATGGAATAGATAAAACTAATTAGGCAGCTAATGGATATAGGTAGTGTTAAAAAAAAAAAAAAAAAAAGAAAAGCAAAGCCTCAATGGAAAAATAAAAATAAAGCTTTAATGGGAAAAAAAAAAAAAAGGTATGTTAAGATTCAAGAAAAAAGAAAAGCCAGCAGCAAAGTAAAATGCAAAAAGAGTGGAGTTTAGAAAATTTTGTTTAATCTTTATTGTGAATGAAAGAAAAAAACAAAAACAAAAACCATGGGCTCGGCACAAGGGGGCAAAAACCAAAAGCCAAAACCGACAGACCAAAAAACCCAAACCAAGCGAAAAACAACTGAGTTCTTATCAAAGAGCAGAATTTGCCGGACGGATCATCAAATAAAAGGGGATATGGCAGAAAGAGTGAAATAAATGAACAGTGAGAAAGAAGCAATAATTAAAAGAAGCCCAATCTCTGAGAAGCATGTGCAAGAGTCATTGCATGGAGACAGTTACTTTGGGAACTCATGAACTCCTGTGTTGGGTTACATAAGGCTCAGACTCGGTACCCTCACAGGCCTAGGCTATACAAAGGGTATTTGAAACTGACATTCCTAATGGAAATTTTATAAAATTTGGCCCTTAGAATAACTGAGAAATATCCTGAAAAAATCTTCCCTGAAACTGTAATAAAGAAGGTTTCTTATCTACTGATAAAATCGACAACTCAGTAAACTATTTTTTGCTGGTCATCCTACATTTAAAAAAAAAAAAAAAGCACAAATATATTTGCCTCAGAAATCTGTTAAAAGCAGGGGACCACGCGGTAAAAGAGTATAAAGATTCTATAAATGGGGAGAGTCCAAGAAAACCTCTCTCCAAAGTGTCCACAAGGATACATATGCCCATTGGAAGAAAAAGTAAGAATATACATATTATTAATCATCCAGAGAATAAAAAAGTTAAGATTGATATAATATATTTATATTGAATGACTACTTTAAAATAGAGCAACTTATTTGCTTTATTTCTCAGATTCCTTAGGCAAAAGTCACTTAAGTTCTGAAGTGAAAAAGAAATGTGAATTTGTTTTACTGGACCGATAGCAAATGAGGATGGTTTCAACTCCCAGAGAAGAGAAAGGTTAAAAGTTTTGCCTTTCGAGTCTTTCTCTTTTTCAAAAATTAAAAATAAAATAACATAAAAACAACTAAATCCTCCTGACTGCTATATGCATGCATATTTAAATCACTTCCCCTCGATTAACATCACAAAGAAACATCTCTGCCCAAAAGGGTTGTAATGATCTTCTTCTAGCTAAAGGATAATCATTCTACAAATAATTTGCCCTGTGACTGTAGTCATTCATAACATACGTAATATTTGCAAAGCACAGTTTAAATACACTGCCTTTTATTAGCGTTATTTTCTTTTTTCTTAATAAAAGGGATGCATATCGGAGTGTAAGAACTGGAAGATTATTTCCACAGTTTAAAGAATTAATAAGAGAATGCTGGTTTAGGTCTTAAAGTTGGAAATCTTACCAAAATGCCATCATCAAAGTCTGTGAACTAGTTATAAACAGCAGGATACCCACTGGCTAGGCTGCGGCGCTCTCAGCGCCCACCCCCCACCCCCATGTTACCATTTTAAGATATTCTGTCCATGTTTAGTTAAAAATAAGACTTACTTAAGAGACCAAAAAAAAAAAAAATGCAATTAAACTTTTATTGAAGACTATCCAGTGGCAAGAATACCTGTGTATTATATTATGTTTTAGACATTCAATAAAGGATTCATTAAGAATGATTTTCACAATGCATTCATCAAAACAGCCTTAAATATGGTTAAAAGCGCATCCAAGCGCCGTCCTGAGTTCTAACAGGTTTTTAATTTAGATCGCTGACCACCTATTTTTCCTGTATTTTACTCTCAAGAACTTAGCTACAGAGCCTTTTTAAAATCATCATCTTCTTCATCATCATCATTATTATTATTAAATCAAGACTATTTGTTTCCATTCCGAGGCCAATCATGTTACTAATTCACCTAAAGTTTCTACCTCACCACCACAAAAAAAAAAAGAGTCCAAGATTCATCTATGATCAAAACATAAAATACATGCAAAGTTTTCAGATTTTCAAAATACATAGACTCAGTCTTAAAAATGGGTTTGTGTTTTCAACAAGTTTCAGAACTGCAGCAGAGGGCCGCCACGTAAAACCACCAGCACAGAGAATTGTCAATTGTAAACCGCTGGTTCAATTATTCGTGGCTCAAATAAATGTCCGACCAATGACTACATTAGTCTATCATTTTGAAAGGAAAAAAAAAAAAAAAAACAAAAACAGAACAAAAAAAGAAGGTAAACAACTTCAGAAATCCAGTTCCAAACTGAGAACCTTGTTAACACCATCAGCCCTTTCTTTTCCCAAGTGTACTACTGAAATCGGAGGGTTCATCGAAAGGAGAAAGCCACAGAAATCTGTCCCTCTGCAGCAAAAGCTGGTTGGCTTCGCATCCCAGGGCTGGGGGCTGGGGTGGAGGCCGGGGGAGGTAGGAGGGAGGCCGGGGGAGGCCGGGGAGAGGTCGGGGGGAGGTCCGGGGAGGCCGGGGGAGGTCGGGGAGGCCGGGGAGGCCGGGGAGAGGTCGGGGGGAGGTCCGGGGAGGCCGGGGGAGGTAGGAGGGAGGCCGGGGGAGGTCGGGGAGGCAGGGGAGGTCCGAGGAGGCAGAGGGGGGCAGGGGAGGCTGGGGAGAGGCCCGGGGGGAGGTCCGGGGAGGTAGGAGGGAGGCCGGGGAGGGCAGGGGGAGGCCGGGGGAGGTCCGGGGAGGTAGGAGGGAGGCCGGGGAAGGCAGGGGGAGGCCGGGGGGGAGGTCCGGGGAGGCCGGGGAGGGCAGGGGGAGGCCGGGGGAGGTCCGGGGAGGCCGCAGCTCCAGCGCCCGGGAGGCCGAGCCCCGGGAGGCGGGAGGGGAGGCCGGGAGGGTGCGGGCCCCGTGGCCTGGCCGTTCCCGGAGGGCTGCGGCCGCCCGCACCGGGTCTCGCCAAACCTCGGGAAACATGAGGCCGGACCTCGGTAAACCGAGTCAGTAGGTCAGAAGAGGGGCAGGGGCGGTGGAGACTCTGCTCGGAGTTTCAAGGAGCCGCCGAAAGCCGCCCCCGCCCCCCGCCCCCGGGGCGCCGCAGCCGCAGCCGCAGCCGCAGCCCGGAGGTGGGGCCGCAGGGCGGGCGCGGCCCCGGGGCAGGAGGGGTCGGGCGCGCGGGGCGGGGGGGCCCGGGGAGATCGGGGGGCCCAGCCGGAGGCCGGGAGCGCCCCGGGGAGGCGGCGGGGCAAGGCGCAGAGCCGGAGGCCGAACCGCCTTCCCGGGCCAACCGGGCGCCGGCGCGCGAGGCCCCCCTCCCCGCGCCCCGGAGCCCCCCGGCGCCCCCCGGCGCCCCCCGGTCGCCCCGGCCCCGGCCCGGATCCCCTCGCCGCGCCGCCCCCGCGTCCACCTCGGCGCGCGCGGAGAAGCGGAGAAGCGGGGAGCGGGGTCCGGGGTCCCGGGAGCGCTGCGCCCGGAGCCGGCCCCCAGGGCGAGCGGCGGGGTCTGCGGCCCCAGCGCGGGCTGCCCAGGGCGGTCACCGCGACGCGCAGCGGGGACGCAGCCGGGCGCTCGGAGCGCACCGCCCGCGGACCCCGGGCCCTCGCCCGGAGGGTGGGGAGGGACGGGGCTGGCGGAGGAGGTGAGAGGAAACGGGGGGAGCGAGGGAGGGCGGACAGCGAAGGATCCTCCTCCCTCCTGGTCCAGAAGCAGCCGCGGAAGGCGGAGGAGAAAGCCCCGGGCCTGCCCCTGCGCCGCCGCGCAGCCGGACCCCCGCCTCCCGCCCGCGCACACAAGAGCCTCGCCACTGCGCTGCCACCCCAGCACCTCCAGTTTGACTTCTATAGAGACTATGGGCGATGCGAGTTTCTATCAGTTCCAGCTGATTTATTAAAATTGTCAAGATACAGACTTCCAGCACAAAAAAAAAAAAAAAAAAAAAACAGGCAATGATGTCGACAGTGCATTGAGTCTGCTTTGCCACCATTTGCTACAAAATATGCAGATGGTCTGTACTTTATTTAGATTATATTGCACAAAATGAGAAACTTTTTAAACTATGTGCCTTTTTTTTCTTTTTTTTTCTTTTTTTTTTGCTAAAAATCGAGAATCCAGTTTCAAACCTTCCATCTGGGGCCCCATCCACATATCACAGCGTATGAGATACATAAAGTCCTAGTATAGTACAGTACATATACAATCTTTAAACTAAGATAACAGCTCTGAGGTCTATATCACCATTTTCAATAAATCTTTACCTACAAATATTGAACAAATCTCTACTATAGCTGTACAAAAAAAAGTTTGCTTTTTTTTTTTTTAAACCACAAGGCCTTTAGATGCAAGGATTATTTAAAAATTTTAATCCTTTTTAAACCAGGACATCACGTACCAACATACTTGCATGCTAAAAAAAACAGAGGAAAAAAAGAAATCAAAAGGGAAGAAGTGCCTGAAAGTCTTACTGAAAAAACACAGCAAGAATGTTCCCTTTTCACTGTACAAAAATACGCCTGAAAATATATTAATTTTTAAAAAAGACTGAGGTCTGTTATGTATCAAAAATGTTTCAATACCTTTTGTACTGAGGTCTAGGCTGTCTGGTATTCAATCAAGGAGGTATAAGGGAACAAGTTACAAAAAAAAAGTTGGCAAGTAGAAATCACATTTGTAAAACCATAAACAATTTGATCTGAAAAGTAAACTCTGATCTTAAGTCAGTTCACAGTTTTTTTTTTTTTTTTTGTGAGCGTTTGTACAGTCTGCATTTTTTCAAGCTCCCTGCAGTTTTGTTAAGAATCGGATGCATAGAAGACATCAGTTTTCTCCCTCCAAAAAAATAAAATAAAATAAAAAAAGTTGCAATGGTCCCTTTTTTGTTTTTGTGTTTGTTTTTTTTTTCTTAAAAAAATCACCAGTTCTTTAAGATCTCTTAAGGAAAAAAAAAAAAAAAAAAAAAAAAAAAGGAATCTCCAACCAACTCCCTAGCGTAACGGTTGTGCTGCCAAAAGGTCCTCTGCAGACGTCTTCCAGACTTCAAAGACCGACAGGCTTCAAACAGCGCCTTCCGGAGCGGGTCCTCCCTCCCCTCCCCCGCCCCGTCCCCTCCGCCTTTGTTGCAATCACGAATTTCAGGAAAAAGAAATAGTAATTACAAAAAACACATTTGGGGAGGGGTGGGGGGTGGGGGTGGGGGGATGGGGAATCACAACTCCAGACTAGGTATGCAACTACCTTGAGACACGGTAAAGGAAGGGAGGGGAGCAAAAAAAAAAAAAAAAAAAATAAGAAAAAAAAAAAAAGGACAGGAAAAATGTTTTAAAACTACTCATTTCACTTTTAACTGCACCGAAATCCCCATCATCGTTTTCCAATTTCTTTGTGTCACGACATCATTATCAAGATCAGCATCTTCTGGTCTCCCCTCCACCCTACCACCACCACCACCATCATCGACACCATCATCGACACCACCATCATCATCACCATCATCATCATCATCATCATCACCACCGCCACCACCGCGGCTTCCTCCCGAGGAGCCCTGCTCTGCTCTGCACCCCGCGGAGAGAAGGAGCGAGAAGCCGGGGGCGGCCCCGCTCAATACGTGAACACCAGGTCGGAGAAGTTCGCCTCCAGCCAGTCCCCCGCGATCATCTCGCTGAGCTCGGGCGTGCAGTAGTCGGGGAACTCGAAGTGGGAGCCCAGGCTGCCCTCGCTGAACGAATCCAAATCCTTATCCACCAGCGACAGGGACAGGTTCCCGGCCGCCGCGCCGCCCCCCAGCTGCTGCTCGCCCGCGCCGTGCGCGCCCTGGGAGAAATTCAAGCTCAGGTCGAACATGAGGTCGTCGGCGTCCTCGCCGCCGCTGCTGCTGCTGCTGCTGCTGCTGCTGCTGCTGCTGCCGCTGCCGGGGCCGCCGCCGGGGCCGCCGCCGCCGGACGAGGACGACGACGACGAGCTGGACGCGGAGCGCGAGGACGCGGGCGACAGCGCGGGCTGCGCGAGCGGCGGCGGGTGCTGCTTGGTGATGTTCTTGAAGCTGTAGTAGAGGCGGCTGCCGCCCCCCGCGCCCGCGCCCGCGCCCCCCGCCGCGCCCGCCCGCACCTCGTCGTACAGGCTCGCGCCCTCGGGGGACTCGGCGGCGCTGCTCAGCGTGGGGCTCGCCGGCACCTTGGCCACGTTGTAGCGTCGGAGCAGCGGCGGCGCCTGCTGGCCCGGAGGCTGCAGGAGCTGCTGGTGCGGCGGCTCGTCGTCGTCCTCGTCCGCCTCCTGCTTGAGGCGCAGCTGCAGCTCGTCGTCGTCCTCGTCGTCCTCGTCGTCCTCGTCCAGGAACACGCACTTGACCGTCTTGCCCGCGCCCGCGCCGCCCGCGCCGCCCACGCGCAGGGCGCCCAGCACGTACTCGTCGGCCGCGCCGCCCGGCTCCCCGGGCTGCGCCGCCTTGCCCGCGCCCGCCTTGGCGCCGCCGGGCGCGGGCGCGGGCGCGGGCGCGGCGGGGGCGGCGGGGGCCCGGGGCTTGCCGCACTTCTTGCCGGAGCCCTTGGAGGTCTTGGCGCCGCCCGCGCCGCCGCCGCCGCCGCCCGCGCCCGCGCCCGCGCCCGCGCCGCCCGCGCCGCCGCCGCCGCCGCCGCCGCCGCCGCCGCCCGCCGCGCTCTTCTCGGGGCTCTGGCCGGCGCTGGGCTTCGCCGCCGGGTCCATCTTGGGCTTTTTCCGGGGCCGGTACTTGTAGTCGGGGTAGTCGGCCATGTGCTTGAGCCGCAGCCGCTCCGCCTCCCGGATGAACGGGATCTTCTCGCTGTCCTTAAGCATTTTCCACCGCTTGCCCAGCCGCTTGGAGATCTCGGCGTTGTGCATGTCCGGCGACTGCTCCATGATCTTCCTGCGCTCGATCTTGGACCACACCATGAACGCGTTCATCGGCCGCTTGATGTGGCCCGACGCCGTCTTGCACCAGTCCGGGTCGCTCTCGTCCAGGGCCACCGGGCTGCAAGCCATGAATTCGCCCTCCTCCGTGTCCAGCGCCTCCCGGGGCAGGTTGCTCTCCGCTTCCAAGCTCTCCGCCTGCTGCACCATGATCCGCCGCGGGGCTGGGCGCTCCAACCCGGGCCGCTCGGTCTCGTGCGGAGGTCCCCCTCCCCCTCTCGCCCCTCCACCTTCCCGGGCAAGTTGCAAAGTCCTCGGTACCCCGCGTCCGCGGCTCCCCCCCTCCCCCCCGCCCCCCCTTCCAGGCTGCACACAGCGGCTGCGGCGGCGGCCGCCCGCGCGCGGGAAGCTGCGGCTGCGGCCGCGACCGGAGAGGCAGAGGCGGCGGCGGCGGCGGCGGCGGCCGGAGCAGCCCGGGACCCCTCTGTGTGCGTCTCTCTCTCTCTCTTTCTCTCTCTCTCTCTCTCCCTCTCTGCTCGGCTCGTGGCTCCCGCCGCAAGCGCCGGACCCCGAGCACTCCCAGGCGCGCGCGCTCCTTCTGCAAAAAGTTGAGGGCTCTCTCCCAACTAGTTATCAGGGTGTCATATGGGTGACATCACTCCCCGGGCCAGCCAATGGCTGCGGGCCGGCTCCGCCCATCTCCCTTTATTAACTCCTCGGCCACGCCCCCTCCTCCCCCCCCCCGCCCTCGGGGCTGCTTTGCAAAGATGGGGGGTGGGGGAGAAGGGGGAGGCACGTCTGGAGATATGTTATTTAAAAAAAAAAAAAAAAAAAAAAAAACACCCGCGTGCGTGCACAGATGCGCCTCTCCCCGGGATGCTCGCGAGCCGCGCAGAACCGGGCCAGTCCGGGCAGGGGCCCGCACCCCCTTTGTGCCGGGGTCCCCCGGAGCCGCCGACCTGGCGCGCTCGCTGTCCGGGTGCACAGGCTCGGGCTCGGGCTCCGGCTCGGGCTCGGGCGCGCGCGGCGGGGCGGGCGGGGCGGGGCGGGCGGGTGCGGCCCGGCGCGCCCCCGGTGGGTGCAGCTGCTTCCCGGAGCCGCGCGCGCCCGAGCCCGCCCGGGGAGCCCGCCGCGCCCGGGTCGACGGAAGGTGGCGCTTTAACACAACGCCTCCCGGCACGTGGGCTCGCCCTCGCTCTCCCTCCCGGCCTCTCCTCCTTGTCCCTTTCTCCCTCTTTTTCTAAGGCAGAGAAAGCCGCGTAAAGCCCGCGCGGCTTCCTTCTCCCCCCACCGCGCCCCGCCCCGCCCCTCCCCCCGTCTGCATTTTCTGGGTCGTCCCCTTTGCTCCGTAGGTTTTGCATCCTCGGAGGCGCCGGGGCCGCGCGCGTCCCGCCCCAGGCGGAGGCCGGAGTAACGGTCTGGGGGTTTGGCTGGGGCCGGGGCCTCGCGTTCAATCTGGCCACTCCGGAGGCAGGTTCTAAACCGGGTCCCGGGCCCCGCGAGCTCCGGCGCGGCCCCGCCCCCGCGCCCGCCCCCTCCCCGCCCCGCCCCTCCCCTCCCCCCCCGCGCGCCCCGCGTCCCCCTCTTTGTCCCCTCCCCCTCTCTCGGTCCCCGGCGTCCTCCCTCCCGACCCTCTAGCGAGGAGCCCGCACGCCTCCCGGGGCGCGCGCTGTTTTAAGCAAAACGACCCGGACGGAAGAGAAAACGAGGCGCATCCCAACTTGGGAGCCGAGGGGCGGCCCGCGTCCGTGCAGGGGTGGGGCGGGCGCTCCGGGGACGGCGACCCCGAGGTCGGGCCCCCAAACCCCGGCCGGTCCTGCTGGGCTACTTGGAAACCCGTTTTGTTTTTGTTTTTGTTTTTTTTTTTCTTTGTGTTTCCTTATTTAGTCGCTCTCCCCCCATCCGCGGATATTATGGGGAGGGGGGGATGAAAAAGCAACTCGCCGCTTCCTAGGCATTGTCCGCCGTCGTCACTGGCTTCACACCCTGCAGCGCTGGGGAGCTGGCAACTTTGAGCGATTCCCGAGATAACAGCCCAGAGTGTTCCACCAGAGGAGTCAGCCGCTTAGGACCAGTTACGGGGCCCGAGCCCTCCTCCTTTCAGGTGCCCTCCCTGCAAATAATACTGCAGCGCCCGAGCCTTGCAGTTGTCTGATGTCTTCAATAACGTGAAATGGTACCACGTTTTCACATGTTCCGCAGACCGTCGTCGTCTGTGTGGTCCATACTCCACCATCGCGGCCCCCTCCCCCTCCTTAAGCATCCTAAAGAGAAACACTGCATCCTGCACTTGGGATATTCAGGTCGGTCGTGCTGGCAATTTATTTATTATTATTTTTTTATTTATTTATTTTTTTTTAGAGCCCTCGGAACCAGAGGAATCTGCAGCCACGCATACCCGGTGACCTGAAGTCTGGAAAGGTATGAAACCAGAGGCGGTGTGTGACAATTCATATTGGCTCCCACAAGGCAAGCCCTGAATCGCATTCCTGGCTCAGCTCACACATTTCCCGGCCATTCCGGCCACTGGGCACCCCCGCAGGGGAGTGGGTGGGTGGGTGGAATGGGTGGCTCCACGCTGCTCTTCCCCCAACACCCAGGGACAGATGCATACTCTAGCCAGAAGGCTTGAGAGAATTTAGCTCGGTTGCATTATTTTCATGCAAACTATGAGGGCATCTCGTATTTCAGACTCAGAGAGAGAGAGAGAGAGAGTGCGTTTTTGAAAAAAATCTACAGCCAATTCAATATTTATTTGCCTTTTTCACTCCGTAAGCAAAAAAGTCACGTGGGACTTTAGAATGAGAATTAGGGGAGTGCAATATAAAGCTGGAAAAGAATGAGTTTCTTCTTCCAGTGCTATGATCTTCTGGGAGGAAATAGAAGTTAATATTTACCCTTTCAGATAAGAAGCGCAACTTCTGTTCTGAGAAAGATGGGTCATCTTCGGAGAAGAGAAAGCCAGCGAATCCGGGTTGTTTATTAGTTGTGAGTGGGCAGGCGGGGATGATGGGAGGTCAGTGTGGCGACTCCAGGGGTCTTTCAGTCAACGCAGGGCAGGGATGGGAGGAGGTCAAGCAGGCATGGAGGCTTGTAAGGAATGTCCTGGAGCAGATTCCTCCTTCTATTCCATAGACAAGGTAAGAATTTTCAGAGAGGATTACCTAGATTGCTATTTTGTAACATGATCTTACCATACCTATTCCATGTTCCAGAATTTACTGAGGATTGGGGGGGGGGGTGGGTGGAGGGAAAAGACAACTAAATAACTCATCTGTATACTTTTTCTGTCTGTCTTTCTTTTCCTTTCTAAGGAAAAGTTTTAAAATAAGGAAGCGGGAGGGGGGGAGTGTTTGAGACCTGCAGGCTTCTCATGGGAACAGTATTAAAAAAAAATAATAATAACATGTTTGCAACATCGTTAGTAACCAAGTATTTAAAGGAGTTTTAGGCTAACAAATGGAAAATGTGGCCCTCCGCAAGGATACACATGCCTCCTGAAAGTCTAATTTAGTAAAACGGAAACTCATCTGCTATTTTTAAAACCACTGAATGTGTATCAGGGCTAGGCCTAGGGGTCATCTTTTTTTGTAGCCAGTGTACATTTCATATATGGGTGAATACTTCTGTGTTTGTAAGCGAGATGCCTAATCGTAAACATTGTTGCAGATGCAATTCATGGTCAGAGTCTTAAGATTTACCTTTGAGCGGAGCCCCAGGTGACTATCTCTATGGTTATTATTGTCTCTTACCAATGATCTTTACAAAGAAGACCCTTCGCTTAAAGAACTATTATGGAAGGAAGTTAAGGTATTCTAGAAGTCTCTCAAAATTAGGAAAACACCATCAGAATACATATGAAACGTTCCTTTCCCCTCTGAGCAGGAAACGTTTTTTGCTAAGCCAATAATGCACTAACAATATCACGGGGTAAATACTTGACTCATTAAATTGAACTTACCCGTCTTGGATGAGCTCTGACCGCACGCACTGCTCCGCGCCTGAGACGCTGGCCCGCAGGACGGTTCTTTCTGGTCTTCTCTCTTGGTCGGCTCTCCCGAAATGAGCGCCTCCACTCGCAGTCCGGCCGCCCCTCTCTGCCTACCTCCGCCTCAGACCTGGACCCGGGGTTTGATCTGTAGATCTCCTGTCTACCTGGGCTCCTCCTTCTCTGTATCTTCCCACGTGGTAACGGGTTTAAACTGAACGCACCTGACTCTCCAGATCCCACTTTACCCTGTTGTTCCCGCAGTGCTTTAGGGCCTTGGTGTTTTATTCTAGCCACCTAGAACTTTCTATCCTCCTGGTCTTTGCATGTTGACCTCCTGCATTGCATTTAAACACCAGTGCAATACTGAGAGGGCTTACTAAGCACCTGCTGCTGCGCCTCCCCTCAACACACAGGCTGCCAACGACTGTCACTACCTGTTGGGTTCATCAGCGCGCGCTTTAAAGTTGCTAAAATAGTCTTGTTGATGTTGTCACTCGTTTATTCTCTCAATTGCCCGGCCAGAGGGTATGCTGCATTAATGCACAGCTGAGGGCACAGGGCAGGGTCCCTGAAACTTGTATGTATGTATGTATGTATTTGAGATAGAGAGAAAAAGAACGGCAGAGACACAGGCAGAGGGAGAAGCAGGCTCCATACAGGGAGCCTGATGTGGGACTTGATCCCGGGTCTCCAGGATCACACCCTGGGCTGAAGGCAGGTTCTAAACTGCTGGCCACCAGGGCTGCCCCGACCCTGAAACTTTTAAAACATGATTTTACATCATGATGAGCACACAAGCAATACACATATGAAGCAGAAGCCAAAGGTCACAAGTGAATATCTCTTCGTATTAAGCGTAATTCAGACTACTTTCTATTCCATTTCTTAAACAATTTTGGTTAAACCCCACTGATTTCATCTATTAATGAGACATTATTGAAGTTTGAATAACAGAGGCTTAGGTGTTCTAAGATTCTGAAATATTTTACCTTGGACCGGAAATACCAATTCCGGTGTCCATCCATCCATCCATCCATCTGTTCATTTGTTTGTTCTTTTCCTTCCTTCCTTCCCATATTTCTTTCCTCCCTCCCTCATTTCTTTTTTAGTAGATCTTATCACATAGCCCTTGACCTTTAACAAAAACAAAAGAATCACTCAAACCTATTGCCTCCAAAATTCATGTTTTGTCTCTTTTATTATTCACATGAGCTATGCATTTTTTTTTAAAGACTTTGTTTTTTACAGTAGTTTCAGGTACACAGCAAAATTGGGTGGAAAGTACAGAGAAGTCCCATAAATCCCTACTCCCCATGCACGTACGGCCTGCCCCACTGTGGACACAACCTACCAGAATGCTAAATTAGTGAAAATTTGTGACCCTGTGTTGACTCATCATAATCACCCACAGCTTGTAGTCCACACTGGGGCTCACTCTCGGTGTTGTACACTCCATGGGTTTTGACAAAGGGATAATGATACGTATTTACCATTATCACAAAATGCAGAAGAGTTGCACTGCTCTAAATATCATTTGTGCTCCCCCTAAAAATCACCCCTCCCTACTGCCCCCACCTCCGACAACCCCTGATCTTTCTATTGTCTCCATAGCTGTTGTTGTCTTGTCCAGGCTGCCTTATAGTTTGAGCCACGCAGTGTGTAGCCTTTTCAGATTAGCTTCGTTCACTTAGAAATATGTACTGAAGGTTCCTCGAGGTCTTTTCATGGCTTGACAGCTCACTTCTGTGCTTGTGCTAACATCCCTTTGTCTGGGCGGACCACAGCGTATTTATCCGCTCACCTACCAGAGGGCATCTTGGTTGCCTCCAAGTTTTGGCAATTATGAATAAAGCGGCGATAAATGTCCGTATGAATTTTTCTCCTGCGAACCTAGGTGTTCAATTCCTTGGGTAAATACCAAGAAGCACAATTGCTGGATCCCATGGTACGAGTATATTTAATTTTGTAAGAAACCAGGGAACTCCCTTCCCATGTGGCGGCACCCCGTTTTGCATTCCAGCAGCGATGCCCGAGAGCTGCCTGCGCTCGGCGGCCTGGCCAGCACCTGCGCCCTCGTCCTCCAGTGCTCAGAATGCCACCTGTGCATCATGAGATGCCCACACATGGGATTGCTGTTGCTATTATTTTAACCTTTCTTTGTCCAACGCCTCTAGCAGTTCCTGGCACACGGTAGGGAGCGGCTCCATAAATGTCCAGTGAGTGAATATGCCTATTTGTTCACACACCCCGGGGAGCTCCAGCAAGTCCCCCACCTGAGTCACCCCAGGATTCCCTGCTGGTTTCTACTATCGCTGCAGGTACTTAGGCTCTTCTCAAGACTATCAGAATTTGGGATCCCTGGGTGGCGCAGTGGTTTAGCGCCTGCCTTTGGCCCAGGGCGCGATCCTGGAGACCTGGAATCGAATCCCACGTCGGGCTCCCGGTGCATGGAGCCTGCTTCTCCTCCCTCTGCCTGTGTCTCTGCCTCTCTCTCTCTCTTTCTGTGACTATCATAAATAAAATAAAATAAAATTCTTAAAAAAAAAAAAAAAAGACTATCAGAATTTTCGCCACAGACCCTGAGCTGGTCTCCCAGGTCCTGTAGCCCCGTCAGACTCTTCGCCCCAGCGTGCAGTCTGGCTCTTCGGACTCTATGGGTTCATGTTCAAGGGAGCCCTTCACCCTGGAGCAAAATCCGCTGCCCTCTGCAATGTAGGCAAAGCATGCTTCTACGCTTTCTGCCTCTCCAGCTTTATCTCTCTCACAATTAATAAAAACACAAAGGGGCACGAGGGCTGCGTAGCACAGAGCAGTGGCTTTCAAACTTATGACCGTGACCTGCCATATGAAATACATTTTTACATCATGACCCTGGGCGCGCACACTACACACAAGTGAAGCCCAGCTAGTTACAGGAGGGATATTTGTGGCTCCAGATAAAGCTGTTTCACATGCTCATACTGGTCCCATTAACCCTGCGTTTGTTAGAAGGCAATTGCTTTTGCAATTGAAACAAAATTTATTTTTGTTACACTTACATTAATCAGCTTAAATCCCGCCCCCCTTCTCTTTTTGGTGAGAAGCTGCTCTAGAAAAGGATTTTGTTTGGTGACCGGACACCCAGGGATTTATGATTATCATTATCCTCATTATTATTTATTAAAAAGGCAAATAACCGTTTCCTAAAGCCCCGGTTGGCCATCCTCCTAAGCAGCCCGCTGGCTTTCTGCACAGTGCCACCTGCGGCCCCCTGCCTTGTGCCCCAGCAGAGGGGCAGCCAGCGAGGTGGGCTGGAGAGACGGTTCCTGCCTGTTACACTCCAACCCTTTGCCATCTGAATGAATGAGAGACAGACACGCTCCAAAAAATGCTGTGTGCACTTCCTCGGCTGGCAGTGTGTAGGGAGGGCGGGGGATGACACCTGTCCTCCCTCCTCGGGGCTGAGGAGGCCACTTCCCCTGGAGGCTCTGCTCCTGTTTTCTATCAGTACCTTCATCTCACACAGTCAAGAAGAGGACGTGTGATTGTGAGCATATGTGTAAGCACGCTTATAAGAATGTAAAGTAGAAAGGAACTGATAGCCAGTTTCGGAAGTACAATGTAAAAATCCACCAAATCTGACTTCTCTACACATAGCTACTGATGTATCTTAATCTCTTCCTTTTTAAAAAGACTTATTTATTTGAGAGAGAAAGAGAGACACAGCATGAATGGAGTAGGGGGAGGAACAGAGGGCAAGCAAACTCCCTGCTGACTGCAGAGCCTGATGCAGGGATCAATCCCAGGGCCCTGAGCTGAAACTGGCATTGTCCCTTGACAGATGGAGCCACCCCAGCTCCCCATCTTAATTTCTTCTTAGAGAAAACATGTTCACCCAGGGCTATGACAGCATCATTACTTTTGGTGATATCCCCCAAGGTGAGGCACCCAGGAGCGTGTGACTACCTTGCCAGTGGGTGTCCTGTAGATTTGGGGGGTGAGGTTGGTGCAACTGCAGGGGGAAGGTGCCTGGCCGAGAAACTGGTCCCCAGAGACGTCAGATGTAGCGCCCCTTCCCCTCGGCCTGCGATGAGGCAACATCCTAGCAAGGACTCCTTCTGACTCAGCCATGAGCTGTGGCCTGGGCTGCTTCTCTACCTTTCCCACATGAGCCCCGCACTCCCCCAAGGCTTTCCTCCATTGACGCCTGAGCTTCGGAACCTGTTGCTCTTTTCTTCTGGGGCCCATGCTGGACCCAGCCCCCCTTTGTTTTCCCTCTCCCCACCCCCCAGCTCCCTCCTTCTCTCCACTCTCTCTCCTCCTCTCTCCTTCTTCCCACCCCCCATCTCACTATTTCCCTCTCTCTGTCTCTGTTGCATCCTCTTATGGTCAAAGTAGTACAGATCTTCACTGTTTTTTGCCAAGACAGTTTTATTAGCCAGGCCGCCCCTTCAGTACAGGCAGAGCTGTGTGCTGCACCAGCAGTTCCTAAATTCTAAATAACCAGGCAGGGACAAGAAATAGCGTGAGCAGAAGCAAACATGCAGAGGGGCAAGGCCACAGCCCCCCTCCCTGGAGAGGGCTTCAGCTGTCCTCTCCAGTCCTGAGTGCCCGGTCTGCTCAGGAGTGAGCGCACTTCCAACCTTCTCCCTCCAAGTCCTCTGATTCCTAGAAACTTCTGGAGCTCCTGCCGGAGGAGGTTCTGGGAGCACCCGGCCCACTCACTCTGCTGGGCAGCCCAGGAAGGCCGGCCCTGGCTTCTTCAGGTGGGAGCCAGGTGACTCAGCCTCTGCTGGGCTCCCACCCAGGCTGAGACCCCGCAGTTCAGGGTTGGGAGCCTTTGCTCCTAGACGGGGTGAAGTCTGGTGAAGGGAAGATGAAGGTGCTGCCTCAGTTGGCCCAAGGGCAGAGCATCAAGCCTGAGAGGACTGTTGTCCAGCCTTAAACTGAACAGAATTGGCCCTATGTTTCCAAGCCTGACCCCTTCTCCCCTTCGGATTTCTCCCCTCTAGAGTGGGAGAAGGTCTGTCCTTGCCTGTCCCACCATCGTACTGTGGAAGCAGATAACTTGTCTGGTTTCACGGGTTTGCAACTGGAAAGGAGTTTGCCTCGAATGTCACCCTTCCCTGATCTAGATGATATTTAGATAAGGTTTGGATTTACCGATGATGCTGGGGCAGGCTAGGACTTTGGAGATGCTGGGACAGGATGCGTGTGTTTTACATAAAGGACATGAATTTTTAGGAGCCAGAAAACTGGAGTGTTGAGACTTGAATTGGGTTTGCCCCCAATACACACATTTGCGTCCTCATCCCGAGGACTTCAAGACGAGTCTGTATTTGGAGATGAGGGATGAGGGCTTTGAGAAGGGGGACGGTTGCTCCGGTGGGTTCTAATCTGAGTTGACTGATGTGATGCTCTTATAAGAAAGGGAAGTTTGGAACAGAGACAGACACACAGGAGAAAAGGTGAAGTGGGGGAGGCTCAGGGTGCAGGTGGAAATGGACAAGCCAGGTAGAGAGACTTGGAAAGGACTGTGCCTCCCAGTCCTCAGAGGGACCCGACCTTGTGACACTTGGATTTCTGGACCCGACCCTGGGACATTTTAACTTCTGGCTTCTGGTCTCCAGACTGAAATCATTGTTTACATTAGCCAGTTGTGTGCAACTCTGACACCTGAGCCCCAGAAACTTAACACAGAGGGGGACCAAAAACCATAAAGCCTGCTTCTCTTACACAGCTTCTGAAGAATTTCCCCCATCCGTTGGTTTCTGGACTTTTATTGCACTTCGGCAGTAGCAGCGGATAAGGAAAGGTCTCATTGGCCACCGTGTAGCTGGACTTCATTGCTCTGGTTGTCACAGCTTGGACATCTTATCCCTTTTCAGCTTTGGGGTCTCAGCAAAATTATGAGAACAGGAGAAGAACCATTTAAATTTGTACTCAGGCCAAAGGGCATCCCTTAATTTTTTTTAAGATTTTATTTATCTTTTCATGAGAGACACACACAGAGAGAGGCAGAGACACAGGCAGAGGAAGATGCAGGCTCCACACAGGGAGCCTGACATGGGACTCGATCCCAGGTCTCCAGTATCAGGCCCTGAAGGCGGTGCTAAACCGCTGAGCCACCTGGGCTGCCCGGACACAACGGTTTTTAATCATGTTTCTTGACCCCGCTGCCCATGGCCAGCAGAGCTGTCTTTCACCGCACCCCCCTGGCACTTTCTGCTCACCCCTAGGGCAGGACTTCTAGCATGTTCCCCCCTAATCTCCAGGGGGGACATGTCTCCCCAGGGACAGCGAGTTCTGTAAAGCAGGATGAATCTGCGTGCTTCACTTGCCTATGGAAGACACTTGGGGGGACGGAGTCTAACAGAGAGGAAGGTCCTCTGGGCTATTTATAAAAACTGGTTTCAGTGCTAATCCTCTAGGATACAATGGAGTTACTCTAGCAGGTTTCCCTGGCGTATTTTAGAGACAGGAACAGCTGACATGTACGAGAAAATTCATGCGAATTCTAGCTTACAAATGTCCTCACCATCACGGTGGGTGGTATAGATCCAATGATAAAAGTAGTATCGCGCCTGAAGGAGAAGACTCTCCTCCGGCTCCTAACTCTGGGAGATGAACAAGGGGTGGTGACTGGGTGATGGGCACCGAGGGGGGCACTGGATGGGATGAGCACTGGGTGTTATGCTATATGTTGGCAAATTGAACTCCAATAAAAAAAAAATTAAAAATTAAATTAAAAGGGGATCCCTGGGTGGCGCAGTGGTTTGGCGCCTGTCTTTGGCCCAGGGCGCGATCCTGGAGACCCGGGATCGAATCCCACGTCGGGCTCCCGGTGCGTGGAGCCTGTTTCTCCCTCTGCCTGTGTCTCTGCCTCTCTCTCTCTCTCTGACTATCATAAATAAAGTTAAAAAAAATTAAAAAAAAAATTAAATTAAAAGAAAGAAGACTCTCCTCCTTGACCGTGCGTTCTCTCAAAGGCAGAGGGTGTTTGGTTCCAACACTGCCTGAGCCCCCCCAGGCAGCAGGCCGCCCGGCCCCTAGGAGGCATTCAGATGGACGAGCAAATGAAGAAATGAGGAAGAGGACTCAGAGGTCAGAGTTACTTTGAGAGAGTGGCCAGCGGAGGAAAGAGGAAATTCAAGGAAAGGAAGCACTTGTCCTTGGCCAGCTCGTGGTTGGTTTTCTGCCTCACATGGCGACCTGCTCACAGCCCAGGCCACTGCCTTTCATATTTCAACAATATTATTTACGTGGATCTTGTCTTTTACATTCTCATGCAATGCAGTTTGGTGCTTTCAATATCGTACCAATATGTTAATGAATTCACTCTTAAACCACTTTTTGTGTGTGTGTGTGTGTTTTTTTCTCTTACCTATGTCTACAGGGATTGCCCTTGAGGTAAAGCCAGTTGTAGGACAAGTGTATCGTCTTCAGACACATTCTTACTCTCCATTACTCACTCATTTTCTCGCAACAGAACTCTAGCACTTTGGTTCCTTTTCCCTTTCTCCTTCTCCTATGAAACAAAATTCCTGGAGGCCTTGAAATCTGTGAAGATCTACATGAGCTTGTCCACTGCCACTTGTCATTATAGAATCTGAAGGTTTCTTAGACCTCAGGAGTGGGGAATTTGAGGACCTTTCAAAGGAAGCGTCCGTCACCGCATGCAACAGGTGTGCATCTCCAAGGTGAGTCTATAAAGAAGTGGGTCACCTCAGTAGGGAAATGCAGGGGCCCGTCACCCTCCCCACACGGTGCTCCATGGATCCAGGGAACAGGTCCACCCTTGATCTGATTCAGGGTGGAATTCCTATCTTAGAGAGGCCATAGTGATAATTCCACAGGTTTAAAATAGCTTTCTATGCCCCCACAGCTAGATGCATGTGTTTTTTTCCTTCAGCTCCCTCAAGCTTTTTCTGGGAGCAATGACAACTAGTCCACGTGTAGTTAGCACTTTTCCCAGGACGTAACTCTGTCGTTCCTCATACTGGGTGCTGTGCCTCTATTTACCCTCCTATAGGCAGAGAGCAACGAGAGATCTAATGGTATTCTGTGTGAATAAGTGACAGCATGGGTGAAATGTTGGTGTGTGTATTTTTGGTTCCAACAGTTGAAGAATAGGATCTGAGGCATAAAAGGAAAGATATTTATAGTATTTTCTGGTCATGCATTCACTAGCATAGCTACCTCAGCTGTGGCTTGTGTATCGTGTTAAAGTTAATTACGGCAACACTATTATGCCCGGTACGAAAATGGTTAGCTATTCCGTAGTACATATTCCAGTATATGGTAGATGTAAAAACTCCTACTCCACTGACATAAATCACATCTAAAGTTACTTTTATTTTCCAGAAGCGAAATATGAGAAACATGCAACTGCCCCTCCCCCCAAGCGATCCGCCTCAAATCCAAAGACAATGTATGGTGTCCAGATTGCCTACTTAAGAAAAAACAGGGGACATATTCTCTCTACAAGGATATTCTTCAGTACCCATTGGAACTATGGATTCAAAATTTTGAGTGCTAAATATTTTGCAGTGTACTTCGAGGGTGTCCACACACTGCTTTCTGGGGGCTGCAGAAACAGCATTATGAGCACATCTCTGTGCACATTACACCCTGGTGGACGCGGAGTGTGCGCTGAGAATACTCCGCACACGCAATTTAGATTGAGAAGTTCTGACTTTAAGGCTTGGAATCCCCATTTACTAAATTTATAAACTTAGATCAGACTCATGTACTTGCCCTGTAAGAGCCATGGTCTGTCCTTGGGAAAATGGCTCAGTACATCCCACCAGTCCCTGAAGTTCCTGGGAGGAGGAGCGGCCCTTTATGAAGCTCCCGTATGATTGTGAAGCACGTGCACAAAAATGGGCCAAGACACTGCAGGAAAGAAGGTATTTTAGCCATCTCTTTCCAGAGACGTGGTTATTTTGCCTTCAGAGTCTAGGAAGTCTTTGTCTGAATATCCTCTGGATTGGAGATGGAAAGGAGAGCGAGCAAAATTTAAATCCCGCTTGCCAGCATTGCTCTGAGTTTTCTTCATAGGTTAGAGACCTCGCTGAAATTAGACATAAAATTTCCAGAGCACGGCCATCCAGTGGACATAATTGCACGTTTCAGGGTCCTGATGAGGCCGGGAGCAGCAGGGAATGGTATTGGCAAGGCTAAGCAGGCTGTTAGTTCCATGGCAATGCGTGCTACTTGACCATGCCAACTTTGCTCTTCCGATCGCTCTTGCTATTTATAAAATTTTGCAATGTCAGCTATATTGGGAGTTGCCTGCGCATAGGGGGTCATCAGTAAGTGATACAGTGCATGCTAGGATAGCTCGTCGATGATTAATTCTGTTACTCAGGCTCTGTGATACCTTATTCTCCCTTCAACTGAACTTGGGGTCTGAAAAGGAACGATACCAAACGGCATGGCACCTCAATCTCAGAAAAAAAATACGCTTCTCTCTTCTCCACCCTCATGTGAGCTGAGAGAGTTCTACCATGAGTGACATTTGTAGGGGGCTCCACCAGGGTATATGATGGAAATTCTGTGTCTGTCCATAAAACCGAGCTTGACAACACCCAACTAAAACTCATGACTTTAGATCAGATACTCAGTCTGGTCTCGGATTAACCGCTGTATATTTTATAGCCTGGGTGCTCAAGGCTGTGCTGCTATGATGGAATCACAATTTGTGCTTAATGGATGCAGTGCCTACCAATTTGTGTCATCCCACTAGGCGCCAGTCCCGTTTGGGATGACTCGATCCTTGCTGATGGCACTCTGAGCAAAGCAGGGGGTATTTGTTCGAGAGTCCTGGTTATTTCGCTGCAGAAAACGTATTTCACGCCAAACAAGTAAAGAGAACAATCTTTGTGTTTAATATATCACAAATAGCTCATCTCCCATCACTTCATGCCCCTGCATTTTCTGTGAGGGGGTATCCATAGCCTTCAATCATTCATGTACATGTTTATATGTTTAATAGGTATTTATTGAGCACAACCGTGTCCCGGCTACTGTGATCAGGCCATTCACGAAGGGCCTGTCTTCTCCTCTCCTGGCGTGTATTTAACGAGCACATATAACATGCCCCATATTCCAGCGCTAGGGATGAAGAGGGGAGGTGGAGATGCTCGTCCTCGCAGAACGCCTGTCCCGTGGGGAGAGACAGACACGTGCAGGCCCCAGTACCATGTGTCAAACAAGGAGATGCCTCGTGGAAATACAGTGAAGTCTTTTTTAAATAACTTTCTTCTAAGAACCATGTTTGAATATTTTCCACTGCAGTGAGGTAGAGACACACACTCATTTTTAAAGGAAACGTGCTTGGCATCGGTTCCCTTCTGGAAATGTGGAGGTTGTTAAGGAGGGTGGGCAGCGCAGTCTGTCTGAAGGAACCCAGGCCTCGGAGTCCAGGAGACCACGTCCCCTTCCAGGGCCTACTTGTCCTCCCCATCTGTCCCGACAGCCTGTGACCAAGGACTCGCAAGGAGTGACACACGTGTATGAGAAGCAAAGCAGGGCAGCCCCGGTGGCGCAGCGGTTTAGCGCCGCCTGCAGCCCCGGGCGTGATCCTGGAGACCCTGGATCGAGTCCCATGTCAGGCTCTCTGCGTGGAGCCTGCTTCTCCCTCTGCCTTTGTCTCTGCCTTTCTCTCTCTCTGCATCTCTATGAATGAATGAATGAATGAATGAATGAATAAATAAATAAATAAATAAATAAGAGAAGCAAAGCACTCCTGAATCTACCTGGGGGGGGGGGGACCTGGGAAGGTGACATATTTGCGTGGAGACTGTTTCCTTGTCCACACGTGGAAGCGAAGAAGTCTTCCTTGTCCACCTCCAGAACTGTTAATAGGCCCACGGCAGTATGGTAGGGTTATATGACAACAGGGAAAGTGTCTCTTAATTTCCAAAGGACTCTTACTTATCCTATAGCATGTAATTAGCAAGCATGTATGTGTAGGTTTTGCTTTTTAAAAGATTTTATTTTATTTTAGAGAGAGCAAGGGAGGAACAGAAGGAGAGAGTCTCCAACAGACTTTGCACTGAGTGCAAAGCCCAACATGGGACTGGATCCCAGGACCCTGAGATCACGACCCGGGTCAAAACCAAGAGTCAGAGGCATAAGTGACTGAGCCGCCCAGGCACCCCGGTTTGTATATTTTTAAATGGGTTTCAAGAGAGTGAGGATCTGTGTGGGAAGGTGCACACATGACGCTGAGGACTTTTGCACTCTCCAGGCGTTTTTAACAGAAACATCCAAGCAGGGCCCAGCAGAGTTGTCCAGAGGACCCCCCTGAGACAGGATAGAGCGGAGAAGGCTGGCGGGAGTCAGGCAGGGACAGGATGCTGCTGTGTCACCCCACTCCCTGGACGTGTGAGTGTCCACATCATCCGTCACCTGCCGTGTCATCCGTCTGGCCTCAACCCGCAGAGGGACACCACACCCACCTGCAGGTTCACCCTGAAACCCATCACTCACACATCTCAGGATGTCGACTGGCTCCCTAACTAAGAAAATTAAGCAAAATAGCTTTTCCTGGCTTTTGAGAATTTTTTTCTGTGAATGTGGGCATTGCCTTCAAGAATTACCCTTGCCAGCATTTGCGTGTTCGTGTGACTTTAAATCTCAGGCATGTCTTTCCTGAGAACTGAACAACCGCAGGTTCCTCGACGAGGGGTGGATGACCCATGGGCTCCGAGGGAACAAGGTGGGGGGGAGGTAGCTGTCGGGCTTCGAACTCAAGTGTCCTCTCCACAGGATACACAACGGATATTTCATGTTTGGACAACTTCGGATCGTGGACGTATGTGTGTTCCAGAGTCGTAGACCAGGGCTGGGTGGGAAGATGGTGACCTGCCCGTGATGAAGCGGGCAGTGAGCCCGTGTAGGTCTCTAAGTCATCCACCCTGCACGTTACGACTCCAGCATAGAGATCTTGGTGCGAAGAATCCCGCATGTCATTCAGGATGACACATTTTGCAGTGAAGGTTTTAAAAATCCCCCCAGTCCCGGTGGCCTCACTGAAAAGAAGCATCCGGGTGAGACTCTCCCCAAAACAGGGAAGCTTCAGCCCTTAACAAACCCCCTAAAACACAACCGTGTTCTCTATCTTCTGAAAGACCCACAGATTCCACGGCAGCTGCACAGTTAGTCGTGCTTGTTTCGAGGGCGGCAGGCGCACCTTCGTGAACGACACACGTGCGGGGTCACCCTGTGCCAGCCTCGGCTCCTGCCCTGCCCGGCCCCACGCTGCGTGTTGGGCGCTAGCCTGGGCAGCCGTCGTCCCCCCGAGATGCCGCATCCTGCATCTCCCCGGCCCTCCCCAGCCACCTGCCCGAGCCGTAGCCCTCCGGAGACGCCTCCTTTCTGAACGAGCCAGCTGCCGCCTGCCAGACTCCCCGAGGGACCTCCTGTGCCTCAGCCCAGGCCACCAAGGGGCCGCGCTCCCGCCCTGGAGTCTCGCAGCCCCGCGCCTCCCTGGCAGCCGCCCTGGCGCGGGCAGGTGCTCGGCTACGGGCGCCGCGGGCACCGGTGGCACCGGTGGCAGGGAGCCAGGTGCTTCGTGAGCCTTGGTGCCTCTGGATGCAGGAGGAGCTGGTGGGGAGGGACGCTGAATGGCAGAGCTGGCCTGTGGCCAGGGCTCCTGCAGCCCCTGACACCCACGCAGGGCAGCCCTGGGTGCCTGGCCGCGGCGGGTGGTTATGGAGGGCGGGTGTGCCCTGGGCCCGACCCCACGCCGCTGACCCTGCCTCCCCACTCGCGGTTTACAGCGTCTCTGTCTCCCGGGCTGTGCTCTTGCTATTACAGTCTGGTCCCTGACAGCATCGGCACCGCTTCTGGCAGCTTCGTGGACAGGTGGCCTCAGGCCTCATCTCAGAGCCTTGGACCTGGAAGCGGCACCCGGACAAGCTCCCGCGCCTCCCAGACTCAGGAGGTGTGTGGTTGTGGCCTTGTCCGAGACCTCTCCGAGGCCCCAACTGTCCCCTGAATCAAGGACAAAATCCTTCCTGTCTGACCAGGGCCTCTGGATTGAGGCCTTGACCTGCCTCTTCTGGCTGAGGCTTTACGGCCAGCCCTGCAGGTGGACCCGCCACCCAGGAATGGCTCCAGAGGGAAAGAAATGATCTTTTCAAATCCTTATCAACTTAGAAATGGACATAAAATAAGAGATTAAAATACAAAAGGGAGAAATTCTGGACAAAGAGGAAATAAGGGTAGAAACCGCCAATGGGGCCGTAGAGAAGCTGGTCCCTGCGCTGCATTCCATGAGGCCCGCACGTTAGAGGAAGGGCAGGCATTTGGCTTTGAGTTAGTGAGTAGCCAAAGCCAGAAAGGGAACGCGATCCGTCACAGGATTCCTGGGGTCCAGAGCATAAAAACGAACCAGATGCTTTTCCAGAATGCGCTCTTCTGGGGACTGAGGCACGGGGAGAATTGTTCTTCTCCCGAAATCGCATCATGGAGGACAGTTTTGTGCAGAGCGGCTTCCAGGGTAGTTTTAGCAAAGCCAGTGTCTTCCTCCAGTGCCCGTCAGTGCCAGGTGTGGGCTCACCGTTTAACTCGTGCAGAAGAGTTAGACAAATCTGAGAGGTCAGAACTGGGGGAACCAGGGGACTTGTCCCCAGCTAGAAGGAGCACAGACCTTCTGAGCAGCACAGCCGGGTGTCCTCTTTGGAAGTCGCTTCTCTCACGACTCTGATGCCACCTGAGTTTCCGCAGAGCTCCCCAGAAAAGGCCAGAAGCGCAGGCACTGAGTATTGGTGGCCAAGGGCAGATGGCCCAAATCACTGTGAGCATGTCCCGAATTTCAAACCACGCTTGCCCATCCGATCTTCTCTTCTTGTTGAAATTTTTTGGACTTGATAGACAAAAATAGCAAGACACCAAAACACAACCCCTTCAAAAGACTGACACTTTGATTTCTTTAGGGTGTCAATGGATATTCAGACCTTCCTAAACTGTACAGTATGGGAATGAGAATAAAAGCAGAAAGAGAAATAGGAATTTTCTGGAAAAACATGGAAATAACAGCCCTTCCACAGATGAATGATGTGGCACATTTAAGAAATGGAATATTATTTGGCCACGGGAAAGAAGGAAACCCTGCCATGTGCAACCATTGAATGGACTTTGGTGGAATTAGACTAAGTCAAATAAGCCAGCAGAGAAAGACAGACGTGCACGGGATCATTTGCATGTGGAATCTAAATAGAAAGTCAGACTCATCACAACAGAGAGCAGAAACGTGATTGCAAGGGCTGGGGCTGGGGGAACGGGGAATGCTTGGTGAACGAGAACGAGAGCACACGTTCAACTGTAGGACAAAGAAGATCCGAGGAGCCCATGCCTACCCATCCGAGGCGACTCTAGCAAATCACACTGTAGTGTATCATTTAAATTTTGCTAAGAGCCCAGAATGTAAATGTTCCCCCGACACACAAGGATATAAATACGTGAAGCGGTAGGTGTGTTAGCTGGACGCCAGACTCCTTTTACAACGTATGCTTAGATCACATCATCACACATCACCATGTGTCCACTTTTCAGATCACATAATTTTTTGTTAATTGTGTCCCCCAAAACATGAAGTTAAAAAAAAAAAAGACGCTTGCGCCTACTACCTAGGAGGCTCTTTTTATTTACCTCCTTTAATCCTCATGGCAAACTGATACACAACTAGGAGGTTGATTTTTTTTAACTTTTTTTTAAAATTTTTATTTATTTATGATAGTCACACACACAGAGAGAGAGAGATAGGCAGAGACACAGGCAGAGGGAGAAGCAGGCTCCATGCACTGGGAGCCCGACGTGGGACTCAATCCCGGGTCTCCAGGATGGCGCTCTGGGCCAAAGGTAGGTGCCAAACCGCTGCACCACCCAGGGATCCCTAGGAGGTTGATTTTAAACACAAGGAAACAGAGAGTCAGGGAAGCTAAGGGACCACGGCCAATAGCTGGTAGAGCCTAATGCTGACTCAGATTTGCCCGACTCTGGAGCCCATATCAAAATCCATTCTAACAAGAGTTGATGGAGTATCTGTGGTGTCTGTGATATTGTCTCATATACCAGAGACCCAGTGTCATTTAAAGGCTTGGTTTCTATCCTCAAAGATTTCACAATCCCGGGGGGTGGAGGTTGGAGGAGAGACTCAGGGATGCAAATAGCTGAGCAGGTTTGTAGCAGGTGCCACGTCCATGGGCCGTGAACGGCGTGCATGGGGGGAGACCCAGTGGAGGGATCAAGGAACAGTTCAAAAGGCAAGTATTTGATCACGGCCCTGAAGGACGAGGAGGACTTCACGGATGGAGAAGGTGGGAAGGGTTATTGCTTTAAACTTGTGGGAGTTCCTGGGGCCTTGTTTATTTAGAAGTAGGGAGGGAGCGTCCGAGTTCAATTTTTACAAACCACAGGAGCCATGTTGCCAAATACCGGGGGAAATCGACTTCGACGTCGTCGAGAACGAATTCTTGGAGGGTAGGGACCGTCCTGTTCAGTCCTGCCTCAGCAATGCCTGGTGGGTCCCTGATCAGCTTGCATTTATGGAATGTAGTTTTGCAACTGCAGCAATGAATGAAATGTGGGTTCCGGCACACCTAAAATTTAGACAGACCTGAACGGTCTTCTTATTACACACACTGTAGCTAAGAGTGACCTGTGTCGTTTTCTGTGATGCTAATTGTAGCAAGTGAAGGCAAGTGTACATTCTTTTTGTTGCTAGTGATTGAGGGCAGCTGAGGATCCCAAATGTAGGGAATCCTGACACACACGCCGCCCCCCACCACCTTGGCACCTCCAGGATTTTAGTGCGGACGCAATTGTGCTATTGCCCTGAGGACAAGGTCCAATGAGCCTTGGTGGTTGCCTTTTTTTAAGATCCCTGTGTTATGTTCCTTTCCTCACCAGGTCCCGGCAGGCACCCATTTCCTGGTCTTTCCTCCCTTCTGCATCAAGTGAGGTGCGGCATTCTTTCTCTTCAGAAACTGAATATGCTGGGAGCGAGGGCCTTCGTTCATGGAGGTGATGGGAGTGGCACTCCCCATTACACGTTATGGGATCTACATGTGCATTTTCTTCACTACACCTCTATCCCTAAAGGTGAGCAGGTCGGAGTCTTGCTTAAATAACTTTGTGATGCTCTGCAGGCTGGGATGCTGGTGCCTGCGGCTGCAGGAGGCCGTCCACGCTGGACGTGCAGCCGCAGGGAGCCTGTTGCCATGTAGGGACATGCATGGAGGAGCGGCGAGGGCCTGTGGGCGGATGTGCAGGGAGCTGGCTGCTGACAAAGGTAAACGCAAGCCGAAGATCTGCCAGCATGAGCCCAGCTCCCGGTGGGTGCGCAGTGCCTGGGAGAGAAGCAGCTAAGTTCACGGATAAAGGTGGGCCAGTGAGCCAGGGGACGTGACCTTCAGAGCAAGAAAGGAAAGACTCTCTTCTTTGTCTTCTCCAGCTCCTCCTTCCCTCTTTCCGCCTCCTCTTCTCTGCCCTGGCTCTCTCTCTCTCTCTCTCTCTCTCTCCCCTTGCAATCTCCTTCCTCGTGGGTGGTTGTGTGTCCTATTCATCAACAGCCTTTCTCCCACATCACTGGGTTTGCTCTGCCTGGACCGTGATCCTGGGGCTTCCCTCAGTCCTGCACAACCCAACCCAGAGAGGAGCCCTGTGGCCAACCAGGATTTCCACAGCGTGTCGGGAGGCTGATGTCATGTGATGATATTCAGGCCAGGGGGACCTGAGCAGCTGCCCTGCAGGTGGCACCCCAGAAACACTGCCCAGTGCCCAGCAGGTAGCCGGGGGGGAGGAGGGAGTTTAATTTGGTGAAGCAAATTTAATCATTTGCCTCTTTGTAAAAAGGGACACAGGAAGAAACAAAAAAAAAAGATTTTCTTGGTAGATTTCTAATGTAAGCGGTGTTTCTAGTAGCACAAATGTCTGCATTTCTCTTTCATGGGATTCCCAAGATCGTGAAGACTTTCTGGTGGCTGTCAGGGGTGTGAGTGCGTGTCCCACCACGGAGCCCAGCACCTCCAGCTGGTACCTCTGATACCATTCCCTGCATGGAGCTCTAGAAGCACGATATGTGCCTATTTAAAGTGAAAGAAAGAAAGAAAAAAAAAAAGGAATTCAGATGGTTTTGTCCAAGGCCCAAAATGTCCCTGCAACTTTTTTTCCCTTTACTAATTAGAAGCAGCCCCAATGCATTACAAGTGGATGCATTTATAGATTTTCAATTTATGTCTACTTTTCGTTTCAGTAAAACATCTGTAAATTAAATCTACAACAGAAAACCTGCCAACCCAAGAAACCCTTTAATACTAGTCATCACATGAGGGTAGAAAATGTGGAACGATCTCTCGTAATCACTAGTAATCACTAGTTGTCTTGGGTTTCATGACAACACCAATAAGTAAATCATGCCGATATGCAGCTACCCTTAGGACTGCTTTCACCGTGCAGTTAGCGTTTGTCGGGATTTTTTTTTTTAAATAAAGAAATAGTTTTTCTTTTATTTTTAAAGATGTTTAAATCATCAATTAAAATTCTCTACAAGTTAGAATGAGACTTTCCAGACATTGGTCACAGTCATTTTGGTCGTTTCTATTGTGATGAATTGATTTTCCTCTTTCGGTTGGTACGCTGGAGCTCAAGGTTACATACCTAAGTTTATTAGGTAAATTAGATTTACTGCACATAATCTATTTACCTCCTGGGTGAAAGGGTGACCATCTATGCCCAGGCCTCGGTGTGTTTATTCTAGTTAGTTCTTGAAACTTAGAAACAAATAGAGCTGAATGGGAACTAAATCTGTCTTTATTCTACATCACTGTCGTCATCATCGTTCTCATTAAAATTAAATTTCACAAGCATTTGCCCGGCTGGTGGCAGGTAGGTGCAGGTGATTACCGTCCACGGGAAGACCTGGGGGATGTCACTGGCCAAGTAGGAGCACGAGCAGGCCCAGGTGTTTGGGGCACGTCCCCGTGGAAGGCGGGCCTTCCTGCAGCTGCTTCATGGGGGCCTGGGACCTGCACACCTCTCAGGGCTCACCTGGGGTCAGGGACTGGTGTGCACGGGGCTCAGGGAGGAAGATTGGGGTTCCCCCACTGGGGGAGTCACTGAGTCCGGGAGAAGTGCAGCGAGAGAGGGGCACCCAGGGTCCATCCAGAGGCCAGGGCAGAGCAAGCACCGGCCGTGGCTGCTGGACCGGGCAGCAGCAGGGGCCTGGCTCCCATTCTCCACATTGGGACAATGTATTCTACATGTCAGCTTGGTTGGACTGTGGTGACCGGATGTGGAACTAAAAACCAGTGTAGGGATCCCTGGGTGGCGCAGCGGTTTGGTGCCTGCCTTTGGCCCAGGGCATGATCCTGGAGACCTGGGATCAAATCCCACATCGGGCTCCCGGTGCATGGAGCCTGCTTCTCCCTCTGCCTGTGTCTCTGCCTCTCTCTCTCTCTCTCTCTCTGTGACTATCATAAATAAATAAATTTAAAATTAAAAATAATAATAATAAAAAAAACAGTGTAGATGCTACTTGGAAGGTCTACTCTAGATGAGATGAACATCTGTAATCAGAATCTTGAGTAAAGCAAGATCATCCTCCCTGTTGTGGTGGGCCTCATCCAATCAGGTGAAGGCCTTGAGAGAAAAATAACAGGGAAGTCCCCTGAGAAAGAGGGAATTCAGCCTCCAGAAGGCCCTTGGACTGGAGCCACAGGGTCAGTTCTTCAGATTTCAGCCCTGCAGATTTCAGACTTGCCAGCCCTTCACAAACGTCCTAGCCGATTCCCGAAAATAAATTTTATATATACATATAATATGACCTTCATTCACATCAGCTGTACCTACAAAATGGTTTTCAGGGTGACGTCCCCTTCAAAGACTGTAATTCTATTCAAAGATGCTTCTGTTGTTTCTTTGCTTTTTTGGTAGCTGCTCAAAGGGACAGATAGGACACGTAGCATCTTTTATGGGAGTGTTTATAGGAATTTTGGATGCCATTTTTAAAATTTTGCGATGGAGAAAGGGCTTAGAACTTTATAGGTTTTGAATTCCTTAGCATTTACCAATCAGGTGTAATAGCTATATATCTCAGCCCAGAACTCAGAGGTTGCAAGAAAGAACAGTTTTCTTGTTGTTTTTCTGTAATGTAATAATTTTTGTTTGCAGGCTCCCATCAACGAGGCTGGTACAGGTCTCTGATAGTTAGGGATGCCCTGAGGATGGGGTCTTCCCACCTCTGTGTGTCTCCCTGACCGACTAGCATCTTGCCAGCCCTCTCTTCCCAGATCCACATGTGAATTATCACCTGTCTTGGGGTTGCTGCCTTGTTGGGGTTCCTGCTGGGAATCAGGGAGCAGGACCCTCTGCCACCCACAGTGCCACCTCCACCCTTTTTCTTTCCTGTCTGGAAGCTTGGAGAGTCTTCATGATGATGCGGGTATGGGGATGGTCCTGAGGCCCACAGAAGCTCTCCTTATGCCTCCATTTCCTTAAACATTTTGTCTGGAACCTCTTGTGTTGTCCTGAGGGTTTAGGGTTTTAGATCTCCATGCCAGGAGGAGCCGGACAGGTTGGTTCCTCATCCTGACCCTGATACCTGATACCTCTCTTCTAGGAGGCCAAAAGCTCAGGGCATTCCATCTGCAGGCAGTGAGAGGTGGGGGTGGGTGAAGAAAGTGTAAAATATGGAGAAAAATGAAATTCAGTGACTATGTTAGTGCCTATCCCACCACACAGCCGTGAGAAACCTACATTCCAATGGCGTTTGGGCATCCTAATATCTTAAGGCAGCCTTTAAAAAAAAAATTGTGTTCAACTGTTAATATAACATGACAGCTTTATCCCATGCGTTAAGAGACACATCTTATTTATCTCTCTCTGTTTCCTTACCTCCTGCCTTTGCTTCTCTGGACCCAGGACAACGCCTGATACGCTGCACACACGCATGATTATTTGCTAAGCAAGTGAGTGAATGATTTTGAGAGTCCTTAGGAAAAGAAAAAAAAAATCATAAGGCAAAAAACCCCTCTCTGCTGAATTGTCCCCTGCGTATGTCTCTTTGTTTGGGCTTACTGATATAAAGCACAGACTTCAGTTGTTCTGACACATTACCACGGGCATCTGCGTCACAAAGATGCAGGCAAACAGATGCTAGCACGCCTGCCACAAATGGCTGTCTGCAAGGAGCGTGTGTAAATCAGACTGTTCAGTCTGGAATCCGTTCGGTACATGCATATTACACTATTGAAGATTTGCTGATTAAATCACCCAAGCCGAAAACAGTTACAGTAATTCCAGACTCCAATTGGATTCCAGTGTCAAGGCAAATCGTTCGTGAGCGCTGAGCTCATTTAAGCCTGGGAAGTAAACCTCGCAGGAGAGCTGTAGGCTTCACATGCCCCCCATCACTCAGTCCTCGCGTTCATCATCGTGTCGGGCAAATCGCACATCAAAACGCCGTGAAATCACGTTGTGGAGTAGGCCTCCTCCCTCTGCACAATTGAGGATAATGTGACCTAATAGATTGTGTTAATGCTTCCATGGAAATTTACAGTCTCTGAAGAGTAGTCTCCAATTCCTTTTTATTTTTTCCCTTTATTTCAGGAGAGGTGGTGGCTGTGGATGGATGTGAAATATCGTTCTAAGTGTGGAAGCCAATGGAAGTCAAACTTGACCTGGTAGCCCACGGTAAAGAAGAAAGAAGATGCGTCTCTTGGGGCCCTGTTACTCGGAGGGAGAAAACAATAGATTTGGTGTCAAGAAAATGGGGTTCCAGTCCTGCCCCTGCCCCTGGACTCCTCTAGGATATTGGGCCATCCACTGAACTTATTTTTCCATGAGTATGAAGTGAGAGGTTTTATTTCTAGTTTCCGCGGCCTTATGACTAAAATGTGCTACGTCATGGGCTTTTTTTTTTTTCATATTTATTGACTTAATGGCTACTTAGCTGGGAATAAAAGTATATAATGAGGAATATCAACATGGAAAGGCATCCAGCCTTTAGGGTTTTGTGGAAGATACTGGAAAGAGTCTGGGTTTTGTCAACAGGAAGAGTTGAGCTTGATTTCTGGGGCCGTCCTCTCTTAGCCTCTGTTAGCGGTATAAACCCAACATGGTCCCTGTGGCCTCTGCTCAGCTCTACATATTGGGAGTAAGGTTACTAATGCGATGTGTTTGTGGTAAAGATTAGAGAAAACACAAATAAATCACAATGCAGAGTCTTCGTCGTGGGGAAGATTTTCTACAATTGTTGCATAATTTCATTATTGGCAGTGAAACCGAATTGTAGTGAACTAAGCAGGATCTTGAGGTTTTTAAAAGGAAGGGAATTCCTCAGAGCATCTTTTCCACAGTTTCACCTGGTCCCAAATGTCCTGGCAGGTGGAAAGCCTGGGAATCATTCACGATAAGGAAGAGAGACTATTCCTGGCATCTAGCTGAAAAAAAAAAAAAAAAAAAGTAGATATTTGAGTCTCTTGGAATACTAACTCCAAATATCCCTTTTAAAATTAATGGCATTTTTTAGAGCAGTTTAAAGTTCATAGAAAAATCAAGCAAGTAGTACAGAGAGTTCCCAGCCTCTGTCCTCAAGACATAGTTTCTCTACTATTTACATCTTGTATTAGTGTGGACATTCCTCATGACTGAGAAGCTGATAACCATACATTAGCATTAACCACAGACCATGGGCTACATTAGGATTCATTCTTTCTTTTGTACATCCTATGGGGTTTTTAAAAAGGATATTTATTTATTTATTTATTCACGAGAGACACACAGAGAGAGGCAGAGACATAGGCAGAGGGAGAAGCAGGCTCCATGCAAGAAGCCCAATGTGGGACTCGATCCCAGGACCCCAAGGTCATGCCTGAGTGGAAGGCAGGCCCTAGACCGCTGATCCACCCAGGCGTCCCCATCCTATGGGTTTTGACAACATGTCATGTCAGAAGTTTCACTGCCCTAAAAGTCTTCAGTGATCCACCTCTTCATCCTTAGATATTGACCCAAATGGGTTGAATCCTTATGGCCACACAAAAGCCAGCACACAATTGTTTATAGCAGCTTTATTCATAACTGTCAAGACTTGGAAGTCACTAAGATGGTGTTCAGCAAGGGAATGGACAAATAGGCTGCGGCACACCACAGAGTGAACTATCGTTCCCTGATAAAAAGCAACCAAACGTTGAGCCTGGAAGAAAACAGAAGAAATGTAAAGGCATATAACCAAATGAAAGCCAATCTGGAAAAGCTACATACTGGATAAGTCCAACTAAACGACCTTGTGGAAAGGGTAGTGGTTGCCAGGGTTTAGGAGGGCCAGAGGGGTGAACAGTTTAGGGCCATGAGACTGTTCTGTAGGACCCCATAGAGCTGGTCACGGGCCTTTACGCATTTGTCCAAACCCACAGAATGGACGACACCAGAACTGTCTCCTAATGCTAACTGTGAACTTTAATTAATAATAATGTATTAATATTGGTTCATTGATCGTAACAAATATACCACACTAACGCAAAATGTTAGTAATCGAGAAACTGTGCAGAAGAAAAAAGATACAAGAACTTTCTGTGAAATTCTTTTTATAAACTTAAAATGGCTCCAAAAATAAAGTCTATTTAAAAAAATAGTGTAAAATACCATAAATGTACTGTTCTGGAAGTTTGCAAAAATATTTTGTTAGATGAGAAATCAATATGTAGAACAGTGTATATGAGACAAAATACTATAATTTTATAGCACTTCTATATAATTCTATAATCTGCAATTTGTACTTTTGACTATATATGTGTGTGTGTGTTTCTACATGCATAAAATATCTGTGGAAAGATATGTGTGAATCTGACAACCTGGGTGATAGGGTACAGAGATAAAAGCCAGGTTTACATTTACTATATGTTATTTTGTGACACAAGTACTCCTTATCTATTCAAATGTCATGAAATAAATAGATGAAATTAGCTAATAATATATCAGAGAGAAATAGCAATAAATTGGTATAGAATAATAAAATATAATGACAATAAAAGAGCAGAATCAAATAATCGTATATTAGACAATTCTGAACGCTGAAATATAAACGTAAAATGACATAAAAAATTACACAACATAATAGTTACAGCAATAAAAATGATCATTTAAACACAAAAGAAAAAGGCGAAAAAAATAGCAAAACAACATATTTGGATAGGTATGTGCTACTAAGTGAAACAATAGCAGGAGAATTAATCGACGTACAATTGGCGACAGAAGAAATGTACAAATGGTTAAATAGCAGCGCCTCACAGAAGCCCAGACGCCGACTCCTATAGAAACTCCCCTCCCTGGCATCTCCGGGTCTCGCCCACCGAGGGGCATTGCTGAGGTCTGACAGCACACAGGAACTGCGTCATTTGGGTGCCCAGAAGGAAAAGCTGCCCGGCTGTGCATCTGCACGTCCGTGTGTGGACATAGGCTGGCATGACCCCCATGTCTCCGTGAAGCATAAGCTCCCCCACAGCAGCCTCTCCCCAGGCATGAAGGTCCCTACCTCTGTCATTCTCTTGCTGGTTATCCACGGTGAAGGTACCTCTGACCCCATGGCCAGCTGCACGGTCTCCGCAGGGGACGGGATTCGATTCTCCCGGCTAGAGAGGCTTTCAGAGAGCTGCGTGATGCAGTGGAAGCCGTACCCCGAGTGGGTGAAGCAGGACGGAACGAGGTGCTTAAAGCGGTGGGAGGCCACCAAGCCCTTCCAGGAGGGAGGTGATGAGGGCCCTGTGGGGAGGACAAGAGAGGTGGGGGCAGGGAGGTGCAGGGAAGGAAGGAGGAAAGGCAATGAGGTTCTGAACACCAGGCCCTGAGAAAGTGCGGGGTGCTCTACAGAGGGGTGGGGTGGGGAAGGGGGGGAGGCAGACAACTGGGTATTTACATGATTTTTTTTTTTAATCTTCAGGAAGCCTCCGCTGTACATCCTTGGCCTGACTCACATCACAGCGAGGAGAGCCTGCCCGGCCCGCGATACCACGAGCCCTCAGCGTACTCGGTGCTTTACATTGCGGAGCATATTCATCAAGGAAGGTGTTGTTTCGTGTGCAAAAAACACCTGTTTTTGTTTTGTGGCAAACAAGCGACAGGGTCCGTCGGTGGTCGGTGGTCGGTAATGAAATCAGGAGTCGGGACTCGTGCGAGGAACAGGAGTAGCTTCTAAGCCGCGCTCAGGAGAGCCGGCCGGCGGACTGTAAGGCGGAAAGACGTTTTGTGGTTATAGAAGTGCTGGCTTGGAAGCCTTTCCTCTGCCCTGGAAAAGCAAGTTAGGATAAACTGCCCCGTTTTAATCCCAGCAGCCTACCGGTTGCATGTTTCCTTGCGAAATGAAAATAGGAAGGGATGAGGGAAGGTCCTAGGTATTAAGAACTTTTGGGGGCCCCTGAAGGGTTAATGTGGCTGCCTCGAAGTCAGGACAGCTGGATCCTTCTCCCCCTTTTCCTGAATATCCCGGGCTTTTGCTCTGCTGCTGTGTCCTCTCCTACAGACCTTCTCCCTGGGACAGCTGCTCGCATGCAAGACGTGTCCCTGTTCCAGAAAGATGGGGCCGAAGAGCATCTGGAGGGGGTCGTGGGTATAGAAGGATGACATCTTCTCAGATCCTCCCCAGATTACAGCAAATATAGTTATTTTATTTATTTATTTATTTATTTATTTATTTATTTATTTATTTATTTTTATTATTTTTTTTACTGAGAGACACAGATTGAGAGAGAGAGGCAGAGACCCAGGCAGAGGGAGAAGCAGGCTCCATGCATGGAGCCCGATGTAGGACGCAATCCCGGGTCTCCAGGATCACGCCCTGGGCTGAAGGCAGGTGCTGAACCACTGAGCCACCTGGGCTGCCCAACTATTTATATTTATATACATTTTTCATGTATTTATATGAATGTATATAAATTCATATAATTATATAAATATATGGCCACCTGGAAGATGGTCACCTGGAAGATTTTTGTGTTATTTTTTTTTTTCTGAGGAAGAAATGGTTCCTGATCCACGTAGCTACGGGATAGTTCCTGCTGCCCAGGATAGGGGCGTTATACACGGGAGGTGGGTAGTTGGTGAGATGAGCAGGAGGGTTTGGGCCATTTTCCCAAAGAACAAAAGATGAGGTTGGATGCATTGATTTCATGACAGTTTTAGGGGTGCTTAGAGGCTATTGAGACTTTAGTCTTATCTTTTTTTTTTTTTTTTCAATTTATTTGACATATTTAATGATGCCACATGAGCGACCGCCGGGAAATGGTGCTATAAATATCCAGGACTGTAGTAAGGCGTGGCCACACGGAGCCTTCAGAGGGAGGAAGGGCAGAAAGGAGTGATTCAGTCTGCCAGGTGCAGGGCCCAGGGAGGCCGGCAGAGAAGAGAAGCCCTGTGTGCTGGACCGGGACTCGGGGCTGGAGGTAATAAAAAGCCTGCGGGAGCAGGTGGGGGGGCTCTGCAGAGCAGCCCAGGTTAGAGAACCGCAGCTCCCCGCGCTGGAATCTGCTCGGGAGGACAGAGGGACTCTGTCGCATGTCCACAAAAATCTTCCTGTAGCCTAACCTGGTTTGAAAAGGTTTCCTCCAATGGCTCGGATTTGGTATATGGACGAGAGATGGCTTCGTGGAGCAAAGGAAGCCTGTAATTATGGCTGGTAATATTTCATGCTTAAGGATATTTAATTTTTCTTATAAAAGCCCTAATTTTTTTTTTTTTCTATTCTTAGCACGCACGTGGTTTTGGAGTTGGAGAGACATAATCCCGATTCCACCTTCATGTGACCTTGGACTCACTCGGGGGCTTAGATTCCTCATCGGTGAATTAGGGAAGCGGATGTTGGGCTCATAAAGCTGGTGTCCAGGCCAGGGAGCCGCGCGGGGGGGCTGCACAAAGCCGGGGTTTCTCCAAGCGTCTCCTGAGCGCCCTGACAGGTTCCGCGTGTGGACACCGTTACTGGTTTCACCGTGAACAGAGCTTAGTTTTGAATTTTGTCTTTGAGTTTATGCGGACCGTATTCTAAGCCTGTTTCCGGAGATACGAGGGTCCCTCTTCTTCGTGTGACCCTCAGCTCCTGACTCTTTGAGGGTAAGATGTCTTGGAAGAAGCTCCTTGATTCCATGCGGGGTGGCGCTTGGGCATTTCTGAAACCCAATACGCAAGCAATAAAAAAGTACTCATATTTGAAATTCCTATCGCAACGCAATGTGGCCTCTGTGCTGGTGAGGAGGTTACAAGTGAATGATTTCTGGGTTCCTAAATACCACGGAGCTCACACCCATCCTCCCACGGGGAGTAGATATAGCCCAGCGGTGCCCTGGCCAGAAATAGCTCCAGGGTCTAAATTCCTTCATGATATTTAGAAACAACAGTTGTGGGTAGAAAGGTCCATGGTCATGGTAATAGTGCTTAATTGATATTTTAGTTTTTCCTTCTATGATGCTCATTTCAAAATATATGAGTTTATTATTTGAAAAATATATGTACTTATTTTTTAAATATAGATGTTTATTTTTTTCCGATTAAACAAGCAGTGGAATTCAGACAGAAAAACATCAACATTTAGATTAAAAACTAAACACAGAAGTACAATAATAAAAATCCCCCAGTGTCGCACCGTTCACATTCTGGCTTTCCTGGATCTTTTCTTTTTTGGGGGGAGGAGGTGCATACAAATCCTTAAAAACCAAGGAAAATTAGAGCCACAGGGCATAGCCAGGGTGCCCTGTGTGTTATTCCTGGGCCACAAGGTCATGTTTGTGTGTGCATAGTATTCCAGCGGGCAGGTGTGGAGCAGCTGGCGGTTCCACCTGCTGCAGTTCCTCACGGGCTGCCCCTGACTTCTGAGCACCCCAAACACTTGAGCCACGGGCTCTGGAAACACTGTGGTTCCTTCAGAACACGTCACCGATTTTACAGAGAGCTGCTCCTGGCCGGGGCTCAGCGGTTCTCCGACCACCCTCTACCGTGCAGGTCGGTGGGCAGGGGCAGCGGATGCAGGTGTGAACACGTGGGAACCCGCGGAGAGCTCTGGACTCCAGCTCATTTGCTGACAGACTCGGTGTTCGAGGCTGAATTTCCCTGTGGCCCAGGAGCAGCGTGAAGCTCTAGGAATGAACAACACACGGACCCCGGGGTCCCAGGCTTCGGGAACCCCATGTCAGGAGGCCAGGGCGAGTCCCAGGATGCCTAAGATGACGTGGGGGCCTGCAGTGGGTGTGGGTGGAGAGATGTGGGAAGATTTCCCAGCCAAGGACATTCTTGAAAGATGGGCAGGGTCAGCAAAGGAGGGGGGGCGGGGGGGGCTGAGTGAGGAGGGGGCTCCAGGTCCGGGGGGGCTGTGCAGGCCTGAGGGGCTCAGGCAGCCCAGGTGCAGGCAGCAGCCCACAAGGCCTGGGGCTGGGGGCTCAAGAGCAGGATGGAATGGGGTGGGGAGAGGCAGACCCGGGCAGGAAGCAGGAAGGCCCCTCGTCTTGGGGCCCCAAGTCTTTGATGAAGCAAGGCTTCCACAGCTGGCCGGGGAGCCCGCGTCCTGCAGCCCGGCTGTCGGGTGACCATCCCTGGGGCGGCGTTAAGATGCCCCGACCCCCCACTTCCACGGTTGTGTGAAGGGCAGGGGGGCCTGCGGGCCTGGGCGCTGCCTGGGGGCGCAGGGCAGCCCCGGGCCAGGCGGGGAAGGAGGTGCCTCCCCGAGCCCCCCCGGGGCCCCACGGGCGCCTTCCCGCAGGCGGCTCCGTAGCTCCTCCGTACCGAGGTGAACGAGGTGGTGCTCTGGCCTGGGCTGCCCCGAGCCCACCGGACGGGTCGGGCGGCTCCTACCCAAGCGCAGATGCCTCCTTCCTGCTCCGAGGGGGACATTTCTAGGGAGCTGGAAAGGGAGCTTAGTGCCTTGAGGGAGACTTTTTTATCCACTTGCTAAAAAAGAAATACATTAAAGTATTTAGTGCATGTGTTGAATGGGGCCCGGCCCTCCCGAGCTATGCGTCTCGGGGTGGGAGGGGGCACCGCCTTCAGGCCGTGTCCACACGCGGGGCCCCACTGATGGCCGCGGGGCGGGCCTTTGCTTCCCCTAGAAGAGCCCCGGAGCGCGTCTCCGGGCCTGCACGTGCTGGAGAAGGCGGCGGGGCCCGCACGTCGGTCCTGCTTTGGCCTGGCGCTGAGCGGGGCGTCCAGGGCTCGCGGCCCGGCCACGGGGCGCTCGGCTTCTTCCAGGCAGCGCGGCTCTGCCTGCGTCTTGCCTTCAGTCTGAGAGGCAATGGGCGTTTGTCCCTCGCGGGTCCCATCTCCACCCGAGGCTCGCGGGCTGGCCTGGAGCCGTCAGCCACCGGCCGGGCGCGGGGACAGAAAGCCCGGGCCTCAGGGTCTGCGAAGAGCCCTTGGAGGACGAAGGAGGCCGCCGTGGGCCGTGGGCCGTGGGTCGGGAGCCTGGCGTCTGTGTGAAGTCACCAAGGGAGGGAGAGAGGCTACCACAGGCTCCGAGACAGGCGGGCCCTGTACCGGTGCGGACGGCCGGGCGCCCGGGGTGAGCCGCCGGGGGCCGCTGCTGGGAGGGACGCTGGCACAGGAGCGCCCGGGCAGGGCCATCGAGGACGGCCGAGCGCCGTCGCTGCGGGCTAAGGCAGGCCCACGGGGCGACTCTCCTCGGAACTTCACTGGTCGCGCCAACTTCACCTTCTGGCGACTGGACCGGAGAGCGTGGCAGCTGGAGCCGAGCCGACTCCTCCAGGACAGCAGGTGGCTGGCCCGAGCACCCTGGGGTGTGAGGCGCCGCCGGGTAGGCCTGGCGCTGCTCAGCGGGCGCTGACCTGGCCTCAGGGTGCAGGGTGGCCCTCTTCTGACCCGCTGGCAGTGAAACCACCATCCCCTGTTGAGGCTGATTTCCCCTATGGTTCCACCCCACCCACCGAGTCAGGACGCCCGCGTCAAGCGTAGGGAGCAGAGCGTGGGTTTCCCAGATGGTGATGAGGATGGCTGCATGATAAAACACAGAACAGAACAGAACACGCAAATAATGGATTTAACGTATTAAGCAAGTTACCCTGCACATCAGAATCTCGGAATTCCATGAGCCTTGTTGCAAAGAGTAAAGAGACATTTTCTAGAGAGTACATGGGTTTAGAAACAATGAAAATAGGTATGACTTGAATGTGGCTTTTTTTTTGGAGAGAGAGGTTATCTTCTCATTGCAATCTTTTCTGAATCCCTACTATCTAAACACTTTGTGGCTATTCTTTTTTTTATTATTTTTTTTGGTAGGTCCTTTGAAAATCAATAAATACATATTTAGCTTTTCAAAGTATACATTTCATGCGAAATTTTATCCATCTCCTGGAAAATTAGTACTTTTGAAGATTCTAACTCCGTTTCTACCTTCTTCCAATTCCTACGCTACTCATGACTTGTATTTGGCACTTGGCTTCTTTCTCTTCACCTCTTGGATTATTTCTCTTATGTCTACATATTTACCACTTTCTTCTTTTTAATTTTTTTTTTATTTACCACTTTCTTAATCTTCGCCTTCCTCTGCCTTAATTGCATCCCTTAATGAGAATCCGCTCTTGAATACACTCTCTTCGTTTGGTTTGTCTAAAAACGTCTTTTCTGGCCCTGTTCTTGGGAGGCATTTCATTGGAGGTTCCAGGAAGGTATTTATTTTACTTTAGCACCTGGGAGCTGAGATCCCACTGGTGTCCGTCCCCTAGTGCTAGTGCTGACAAGTCAGTGGTCAGCATCACTCTGCGCCTTGAAGGAAAGCTGTTTCGCTCAGGGTCCTGGGTGCACGTGTGTGTACACGTGGTGTGTTTAGATGTCCCGTCTCCGATTTTTACAGTACGCGATGCCATTTTCAAGTACTGCGTTTTTTTTCTTTTTCTTCTTCTTCTTCTTTTTTTTTTTTTTTTTTTGTGGGTCCTGCTACACATTTGGAGAGCTCCTTGTGTGCTGGCTGGAGACATCCTCAGCCACGACCTTAGCCTATTTCCCGGCAGGGTCACCCTTGCTCCATGCTCTTTCTCCTCCCCTGCGGGGACCCAGGGGGGCACGTGTGGACGCTTCCCCCGTGTTGTCCAAGTTGCTAAGCTCCTTACTGATCTCCACGTCTTTGCGCACCTGTGATGCCCGCAGCGTCACTTCTTAGGCCAACCTCCTGGCCGCCACCCGGGACTCGAGCTGTTTCAGGGCCAAGTTCAAGAGCCGTGAATTTTACATGGGTTACTGGTGTCGTTCAGTGTGAGGCGTTTCATTGTTTCCTTTTTGCACACACGCTCTTCCTTTTTGCACACACGCTCTTTCCCGACGTATTTCCAAGCCTGTGACAACCGTGCGCTGTGAGACGGGTTGTTTTACAAACCTTTTCCTGATTACTCTTACATCTGGAGCCTTCGTAGAACCATCGCCTTATCTGTTGTTTCTGCTGGCCGTCTTTAATGATGCTTTCTTCCTCAATTTGGCCGATTGTTTTTACCGCGAGTGGTTATTTTCCTTGGAATAGTGTTGCGAGAATTCTTTCAGAAATAGGAGGAGCTGGGATTTTTTTTTTCTTTTTTTTCTTTTCTTTTTTTTTTTTTTTCAGGCACTATGGACTCGATCGTCTGAAACAGAATTTGTGGCTTGAGTGTTTCAGGTTGTGAGTTTATGCAAGAGCCGCGTTTCCTCCAGGCCCTGCTGGGCCCTGTGAAATCTCCTGCTGACATGTGGAGGTGTGGGGAGTGGGGATCAACTTTTAGTACGTCCTTACCCTGGAGTTACAGCTCCCCCAGGGTTGCGTTTCACAGGGGGGAGGTCTTATACTAGTGGACACATGTTGGTTGGGTCCTGAGCTTTAGCTCCTTCTTCTGTTACTTCACAAAACCTTAAAAAGTGCAGCTCACATTCTCAGCCTTGACAAATTCTCTAAGGGCAAAGGAGCCTCAGCTTTCTGCTTGCTTTGTTAGGATCCTGATTTCACTTAGATTTTGGTCTGGAAATCCCTTACTATGTTGTAAGCTTCTGATGCTGTTACTATATATATATATTTTTTTTTTTTTTTTCCTGTCTTATCCAGAATTTCTCAGTTGTTTTCAGCAGTGTCAGCATGACTGACTTACTTTTTATTGGAAAGTACAATTATTCACTTTCTGCCCCCTCCTAATTACCTGAAGGATCTGGACATGACTGATTTATTTTTAGCCTAAGGCTCAAATCTATTCCAAAAAATATTTATTTTTTTTTATAAAACTATCCAATGTTAAAAGAGATTAAATGCATAAATTTGAATATTTATTCAGGATATTCAGGAAACCGAATATCCTCCAGTGTGATTAGGACCTTGCAATCACCCCCGGTCCTCCAATAGGCCCCGATCCTCCAATAGGCCTGTGATCACTAATGAGCTTAACAAATCAGGGTGCTTTAAATGAACAGCTTGAATCTTTGATGCGCCCTAACTGTGTTTATAAAGCGCTGTGGCTTACTTCAGGTGCACTAGTTCAGTGGAAGCTGGGCTCTAAGTGGATGCTCCATTATTCCACAGCCAGTTGATTGGATATAAACCCGATCCCTCTGCATGTTAGTCTTCTCATTCGTAGCTTAGAGCAAATTGTACTTGACTGGGTCTCTCGAAGCAGTTGGGGGAGTGTCAGAGAAGATAGACCACACATGCGTTTGTAAACCGTTTCCATGCGTGAATAAATATGTTCTAAGAACCAGTAAGGGACAGAATGAACAAGAGGAGTAAAATCCCATTTTTAAGTTTCTCTTTCATGGATTCCAGGAAAATTAAACTTTATAGGAGTCTCTCTGAAGCCACTCAATAGAATGCCATTGGCTGGGTTTATTACTATTTTATACGAAAAGAATTATTTGCAAAGAGAAGGCTCAGGCACCCAAAGCCACCTTTCGTTTCATTGCTTAGCCTCTGATTTCAATACACACCTTGTGTTTCTCCAAAAATTCTTTTGAGTGATGTTGGCATGACTCTGTTGAAGAGATTTTGTTTTATTCTTTGAACTGTGAGTCCCTGATACCAATGCTTATGCATTTAGGATCTAGCTTGCAGGCTTTGTTCTTCTGGGAGAAAACCCCAGGAGGGTCTTAGCTGCCCCTTGAGGCAGCAGGCTTGCTTTGGTTCCTGCAGTTACCTTGACTAGGTCACGTGATGACACAGACCTGGGCACAGATGCCTGTGTCCTGATGCCCCAGACTTTTCCATTTCTAAGGGCGGGACACTGGGCAAGTGACTGCACATTTTAGAACTGATTTTCCTCACTGAAAAACAGGAAGGGAAAACGTGTTCTCTTAATAGGATTTGAGGGAGAAGCAAATAGAGCATTTTATTTGATATTCCTTTATAAATTGTAAAGCAAAGTTCAAAATTTCAAATGCATTCATTATATCTATCTGTTTTAGCTTGTCCTAAACTATTTACTATCTATGTAATTTAAGCAAGTATATATATAAATATATGAAATTTATGTAGATGAAATTTATTTATATAAATATGTGAAATATATATATATAAATTTATGAAAGAGAATTTGTTAAATCTAAGTGGGATATCATAGTGTATGAATAAGGCCGGCAAGCCTGTCTCCTTCCGTGATGGAACCTTTAAGAAGCAGCAGGTGTGATAACCACAGTATTGACTAACTCATGTGAGAGAGACCCTGGCGGGCCAGGACAGAGAGCAGTTGCTAGAACAGGGTCTGCAGGCTGCAGGATCTTCCCTGAGGTTGCTGGGCTGCCAGGGGTTTCTGGAGAGGTCTTAGCAGGGGAGCTGGACTGGAAGGGTTTGCACATCTCCACCTCTGGAATATGTGTTCCAGGTTATATGCAGTGAGTGTTAGCCCTTCTCATAGGCCTGAGAGTTTCCAAAGACTATGTTTTCTTATCCTCCTTTCCCTGTGGGGGCTGCAAGCACTGTGTTCACATGCTTCCCTCTCACAAGACTTGGAGACAGAAGCTCACAGATGTACCATCAAAAAGGTAAATGATGTCCAGGTCAGGAAGGAATGGACCCCTGGACTCAAGTCATACTACCACTCTCCTGGTTGCACAGCCATCAGCCTGGAGAGAGAGTGTGGACGCTTGCCTCAGTCTCCTCCAATGCACAGATGCCTTCTGAGTCCATCCCATCACCCAGGGAGTGGTGGTCAAAGGCCCATTTGAAATTGGCCCATCTGAAAAGCAACTGTTCAAATTAAGTTTCTATGCAGTTAGAACAACAATAAAGGGAAGAAAAGAGAATCTGGTTGTTAGACCAAGTTCCTGGTGGCGTTTATATATAATTCGGGGTCTTTCCATTTTGCAAACAAAACAAATATTACAGAAGAATTTCTAAGAAGCTAAATCCATCAGTCTCAGGGAGAAAGCATTCACTTCAGGATGTATTCCACGAATATGAGAAGCAGCACTTACCTGATTGGTTAAGCATCTGTGGCCTGTAAGGAACATGCTTTCTAAAGAATGTGTGACACATCACAAGAACCAGAGTTTGTTTGTTTGTTTGTGAAGGTTATAAACATATAGCCATTCCTGTTAAAATAAGTATCAAATGTCTAGCTACGTTTTTTAAAACCTGAACAAAAGAGAGAGAGAGAGAAAAAAGCAAAATCAACCAAACAAAAAGCACTCTTTAATCTCATTAGATTCTTATGAGATTCTTTCAAATATCTAAATAAAATATTGCAAACTCATGATGAATACTTTGCCAGAGAAATGGGTAAGGAGTGAATGACCAGAAGAGAGCACTGAGGTATCAAGTTCAGTAATAAGCTAGATCCTCAGTAGGAGGGACTTGGAACATGGTAAGAGAAACTAGAATATTACAAGGAATTAAAGAGCACATTTCTCGGCTTTTACCCTAGGCCCCAATTTGTCGGATCCTGTGCATCTAATTTGTGAGCTTCAAACGCCATTCCTTTTTTTTTTTTTTTTTTTTTTCTTTCGGTAATAGTTTGGTAGGAGGAAAGGAAACAGGCCTGGAGTACAAAACTAAAACTTTCACACCGTTCTCTATAATTTGGTGAATTAGTTGCTCAACACAACGGTGTTGGCTCTCAGTCCGTTGGTTTATACCGATATAAACTTGGAGCCTATCCTTTCCCCAGTGGCATGCCTGCTTCTCCAGCACATTCCCTCTCTGGTAATGGCATCCCTGGCTCCCTGGCCCATCAGCCTGCAAAACACGGAGCCCTGATCAAGTGTTCTCTGCCCTTCTGACATCCATTGAACACCAAGTACTGTTGATTACATGGCCATCATGCCTCTCAAGTCTGTCTTCTCTCTCTGGCAGGTGGAACTGTCCAGTCTGGCTCCCCATTCACACCTGGGCTAGATGCCAGGACGCTGCGGGGAGAAAACAGGCAAGCATCCCCGACTGTAGGAAGTATGCCCTGGTGGGGGAAGACAGATTCAGGAGATAAACGATGAGGGGATGTGGGATACTTGGAGGTCGCAAGTGTGGAACAAATAAAGAAGGAAATGGAGACAGGGATGTCCTTCTAAAGGAGGATGTCAAGGTAGATGCCACTGAGATGTCAGCAAACTAAGTCAGTTGAGGGAGGTTGCCACCAAGCAGCTGGGGGAAGAGCATCCACGGAGGGAAAGAGCTTTTGCTCCAGCAATTGCGTAGAGTGTCTGCATGGGGTGGGAGCGCAGAGGCAAGGGGGTGGTGCCCTGAGGGTGGAGACTGAGTGGTGACCATAGAGTGTAGATGGGGAGTCATGGGAGGGCCTTGAGCAGAGGAGTGGAAAGGACGTGATGCACATGATTCACGTTTTTACAGGAAAGCCTTGCATGTTGTGAAGAGAATACACAAAGAGAGAGAATGAGGACAAAGGGGAAATAGGCCAATTAGGAGAAAAAGGGGCAGAGTAAGAGAGGTGGGGGCCCTGCCATCATCATAAGGTGACAGGGGGTCCAACTACAATATGTTTTAAGGGTGGGGTTGAGAGGATTTCTTGATACATTTGGTGTGGGATGCATTTGGTATGGGAGGAGGAGGAGGGGAAAAGATTTAAGGTTTTGTGCAAGTGTTTTGGCTTGAGTAGCCTAAACAATGTGATCTCCACTAACTAGGATGGGAGAGGGGAATACGGAACAAGGGTGCAGGAGGTTATTAGGAATTTGGTCTTGGGCATATCACATTTAAGATTCCTATTAGATATCCAGGTAGAAATGTCATATAGTCAACTGGAAATATGGGCATTTTGCCTTATCGAGAACTTTCTTCCTACAGTTGTAAACATGTCAATCAGGTCCGTTTTCCAAGGTAGATAGAAGTCTTTTGAAGCTGATAAACTGACATCACTTTTAGATTAAGAAATCAGATAAGAGGAACATTTCCAAATGTTTTACACAATGCTCCCTTCATAGCATATGTTCTTTTGAGTTATACTTACTTTCTTACTCACTGTACTTCAAAGTTTAGATCAGCGGTGAGTGTGTGCTGCGTATGTGTAAATGTGTGTTATGTAATGTGCCACTGTGAGCCACGTGTCATCACAAACAACTCAGCAACTCTTGTACACTCTTCTTTTTGTAAGAGAAAAACACAGTATTCATTTTTAAGTTTACAACTTTGTTTAATTTGTTAAGAGAAAACCAACAGTTGTCTGAAAAACATGATTTTCATAGCCATTCTCTGTCTCCCAATACACATTATTTTTTATTAAAAAGTATTCCATTATTACTCATTAACGTGTTTCTCTTTACACGTAATGAGTAATGATGAGAAACAATTATTTCTGTATTGATCCATTACTGAAGCAGAGTGTAGAAATTTCCACAAGCTGAGACCTGAAGGACACTTCACACTTTTCAACACTTTTCATTGTGTAATCTGTTTTAATATTAACTTCTTTACGTGGTTCATAATATTTTCTATAGATCGTGTAACAGTACGAGACTACAAAAAACTCTTTCATTTTGTTAGTATATTGTCTCGTTTTATTTATTTAGTTCATTATATTTTTCCATATTTCTTTTTTTTCCTTTTTTTTAAGATTTTATTTATTTATTTGAGAGAGAGAGAGAGAGAAAGAGGGAGAGAGAGAGCATGAGCAGGGGGAGGGGCAGAGGGAGAAGCAGACTCCTCCCAGCTGAGCAGGGAGCCTGACAAGGGACCCTGTCCCAGGACCCCAGGACCATGGCCTGAGCCAGACAGACCCTTAACCAACTGAGCCACCCAGACACCCCTCCCATATATTATTTCTGCTGTTTTTATCAAAATAATAGGAAAAACAAGCTTTTCAGTTATTACGTAAAGTTTTCAACCAATAGGAGGCAGATTTTTGTCTTCTATTGTTAATATCTCTCAAAAAAGACTTTTAAATGTTGTCATTAGGTTTAATTAAATTTTGGAAGTCGATGTCTAAGTGTTCTTAAGCCTGTGTAATTAGATCCTACACATTTTCCAAATACGATCATTACCTTTAAGCCTCAAGTTAGAATATCCCCTTATGACAAGGGTCAATATTGAAGATTGTAGATACACCTATATTTCAAGGTGCTTTCCTGATAATTTAGATTTTTTTGGGGGGGGGGTCTGGCTTCTTGTCATTATTTTAAACCATTCTGGGGGCAGGAAGAGCATGTAGGACTAATTGAAGAAGTAAAGGTCTGATATTTCCCATTCACTTCAGTTTACATTAATTGTCATGCTTGATTTGCTATTTCTTTGCAGGAAACTTTTGAAGCTGCTAACGCTTTGGTAAGGTGGGTTTAGTTAAAAGTCGATGAGTTAAACCTGAAATCCACTTAAGGGGGCCCAATGAACTGTGCTCCGTAACGATTGGCTGTGAAGGAATGAGTGAGGTCCACGCGGGGTCCACTCCCTGGCCTCTGCGATGCCCACTTCTCTGTGGGAGCCCGGGGCGATCACTTGTGTGCAAACCTCTGATGGGCGGAGTGACTGAGGATTGTGGAGTCGCTCTGCATGTTCAATATCACTAACACTTACGTATTTTTCCTATTTTAATAAAGATTCTGACATTTTCTTTCCAGAGCTAAACTGACTCATTTTTAGATCTACTCACATTCTACATGTGAGTCCAGTGGCTTCTTGGGTCTATCCTAGGGATTTGGTTCTCTTAGGATTCTGGAATGACATAAGCTCTATCACCCACCAACTGATGACCTAGAATGTGAACTTTGAAGCACTGTCAACATGAGTGACTGTGGAAATGGAAGGGCAGAGCCCACCCTGGCTTGTCGTGGACCAGACTGAGAAGGGATCTTTGGGAACTGGGATCATGTAGGAAGAAGTTCTCGGGTATGGAGTCATATGCATATTTTTCCATGATGATGGTTATACACAATGAACTATAAGAATAACCCTCCCTCCCCAACAAGGAATGAGATCTGCTTGAAAAATGCCAGAACACCATCCTGGAACCCAAGTGTATGATCATGACTCAAATATCAAAGCCTCATTTTTTTTTTCTTCCCTAAAATAGCTTTAAAAAAATAAAGTATGGATCTGATTGTCTCTTATACAAAAGCAAGTTGGAATTTGTAACCTGTGTAAATGCTGTAATTAAAACCTTGTTTTTACATGGATTCATTATGTTAAATTTTCCACTAATTACTGACATTTTCTTTAATGTGTACATGCAGGGAACATGAGGATATGATTAGCTGGAGTTAAAAGTGTAAGCAGTAATGAGCATATTATGGGTTTCCCTTTGTCTTCCTTTGGGCACTTGAAGGTTCTTGACAATAGGCCTGCCTTTTTATAGGGTTAGTGCTCTGCGCAATTTTCTGTAAACAAATACATGCATGAAAGTAAAACTGACAACATTCATATACACAAGTTGGATGTATTGCTTCCCTTTACATTACCTTTCTAGTGACAGGCTCTTTTCTTGTGTAGATACAAGCACCCCATTAAAGGACAGGAGACTTCCCTGATGCAGGAATGGGGTTTCTGAACGTCTCGGGCTGGGACATCCGCAGTCAAGAAACTAAAGACGCAGGAGAAGGAGGAATGTAAGAGACCCTACAAGGCACGGCACACTGCACAGCCCAATTCACTGAGTTCCTTGACGCTTATGACCAATGAACATGTTTTACTGGAAAAATCTTCTCCAGATCTCCTTCTCCCACCGTTGCAACCAGATGTTTATCCGCTCATTTTGCTTCTTTGCAGATAATACACACACTGAGAGACGTATTTCCTTTGCTTTGTTTCTCCTGGGCCTGGCTTTTTGTTGAGCTGGTGGTTTGGAGGCCCGCCCGACAGCTCTGATGGCCAGCGAGCGAGGCCACAGGGACAGAGGTAGCCTCCTGGGGATCTGCCCTTGGCCCCAGTGATGCCTGTGTCACCCCCTCCTGAGGGGCAGGCGGGGGACCCAGACCCGTCTCTCTTGAAGCCGCATTGCAAGACCTCTGCCCAGCACTGTCTGCCTCATTGTTGGTTTTCTTGTCTTTCACTTCCTCTTCTTTCCTCTTTCTAACCCAGTTCTTTCTTTTTCTGATTATATCCAACATGTGTAAGTTGAGAACACTGGAAAAAAGATCCCTATGGAATTAAGACCATGCTTACTAACATTTCACATAAGCAGAATTCACTGAAGGATTTCAGTAAGCCCACCTCAGGCTCACGCGGGCAAAGGGGACGGAGGTTGCTCAGGGCCGTGGTGACACAAAGCCCATGCCTGGAGCCATGCCTGACATCTCAGGCCTATGAGACCAACTGCTGCTTTTCACCTGGACTTTGGGCAATCGCTCTGACAATTCTGTGCTTGGCAAAATCCACAGATCATCGGATATGAACGAGGATTTCTGCCCCCCAGTTCATATTTCTAATAGCCCTGAGCGGAGTTGTGAAGTTATCCCTCTTCTCCACACTTCTGATCCCTGTCCTCTTCCTCCCTTCCACGTGTTTTGTGCCTCGTTGTTTTTGGCCCCAGAGCATTAGGTGTCGTTTCAGCTGCCTTTTGTGCTTACAAGACTTTTTCGATGCAGTATGCTCGGCTCGATAGCTATCTTTCTCTTCACTTTAAAATTTCCCAACCATTATATGAAACTAACCTTATCTAGCAGTCAAGATGTCAGTCTGATGGGAATAATTCATTATAGGTAAGGAACGATGGCTAGTTGCCTAGTAAATGGGTTTAAAATAAGGTAGTCACATTTTCAAGGAGTTATTTACTGAGTTATTTACTGGCCCCAAATCATAGCTTTGTCATTAGTGTATTTTAAGGTAGGAGGAGTTCTTTTCTTGGTGCTTCTCAAACTATATGATGTTTTGAAAAATGACTAACATGCATCTAGTGCTTTGCAAAGTGAGAAACACCTTTCATCCACGTAATCTCATTCCGTCTTCCAAAAAGGTCTATGCTATCAGAATCTCAGTTTTCCAGATGAACACACTGAAGATTAGAGCAATAAAGAACTTATCCCTGGTCTGACTTTAGGGTTTGTGCATTTAATATATCATTGGTTAGTAACTGTAAAACTATATTTTGTACTTTAAAGAAACCTTGACAGAATAGCGTTTATCTAGTGCTAAAAATGTGAACTTTGCTGGCACGCCAACCAGGGCTCAAATTCAGCTGTGCTTCTTTCTGCCGATATATTTCCTTGGGCAAATCAAATCACTTCTCTGAACCTTGTTTCCTAATCTGTGAAATGATCATGATGATCCTTGTAAAATACCTTGCCAGGTGTCTGGCACAATTAGTACTCAATAAATGTTATTATTATTATTAGTTTTGAATTGTTATTCGGAGGGGGACAGAATGGATGTTGACAAGACTAGCAATACAACGCAAGGCAGGAAGGAAGTACAATCCCTTCATGGCCATTTGCATGGCTACCATGTAAAGTATATTTGTCATTGCACTCAAAGACCATAAGCCAAAGGAACAGTTCAAAAACTGGAGGTAGAGGGATCCCTGGGTGGCGCAGCGGTTTGGCGCCTGCCTTTGGCCCAGGGCGCGATCCGGGAGACCCTGGATCGAATCCCACGTCGGGCTCCCGGTGCATGGAGCCTGCTTCTTCCTCTGCCTGTGTCTCTGCCTCTCTCTCTCTCTCTGTGTGACTATCATAAATAAATAAAAAAAATTTAAAAAAAAAAACTGGAGGTAGAGATCAGATTCCCAGCTAGAAATGTTACAGAGGAAGAGCAAAAATAGTCGCGGAGACCCACTTCCCTCTTCTCCTCGGCTCTGCTATCATTCTGTCAACATCAGAGTCAATTAGCAAGAGCGGTGGCCGACTTTCCCATTCATCCGGACCTTCAGTGTTCAGAACACAACCACTAACACCATATTTTATGCCAATGATTATATCTGGCAATGAAGTTACAACAAAAATTGGAGGAAATACAACCCTACCTTTGGAGCTCACAGCCCAGTGGAAGGCACCGTTCATTCACCCATGGAACATTTACTGAGAATGTAACACGCTCTGGGTAAAAGGCAAGCTATTTGAGGTAAAAACAAAAGTCATTGTTTTTGTTCTTAATGACATAGCAGCTATGGACGATAGAGCAATAAAGAGTTAGAGCTGAATAAAGAGTAATACATTTAGAGACTCAGGGAAACCCTGAATGCAATTAAAAACGAGGGCCACCTGTCCTAGTAAGAGAAGGGAGGCAGAGAATTATGGTAAGAAAGGAAGCTACAGGATGGCTTGCTGGGACACACAAATTCGAGCCTAAATCAGAGTCAGGTGGATAAACAGTAGAGTAGAAGCTGCCGTATTATAACTGTTCAACAAGCACCTGCAACGACGATTCACTGTCTGCTAGGATCCAGTGCTGTTTGCCATTCCTCATATTCTGAGCCGGCTGTGACTACTCCTTCGCTCCCCAGCTCTGCACTCAGGACCATGTCCAGAAGTTACATACGTGTAATTGGAAAACCAGGACAGGACACAGAGAGAGGAAAATGTCACAAGAAGAAAAAAGCCTATTAGAGAAGCACAGAATGCTGCAGAATTCTTTCAGAACGTATGGAAGCAAGACAAACAATGGAGAAAAGACAATCTAAAGTAATGACAAACATATTTTCTAACCTAGAGTCCTCCACCGAGCAAAATGAAGGGAAATTAAAGCCTTTTCTGGATACAGGAACGTTAAATAAATTCTTCATGGATATACTGGGACTACAGAAATAGTAAAGGAAATCAGGCTAGTAAAAGTAAAGTGATACCAGAAGGAAACTTTGTTCTACAAAAAAGGGAAATTAACAGCACCGGAAATACGTGAAAAATATAAAAGTCTTGAAAAATTGTGTCATCTCTTTAAAAGATAATTGTTTAAAGCAAAGCCAATCACAATATACTGTGGGATGTGTAGCACACATAAATGTATTTGAAGTAAAACGTATGACAATAGTGCAAAGAACAGGAGGAAAAAGCAAAATTCTTTGGATGTGTGCTCTTCACTCTACATAAACCTGCAAGTTAAAAATGTATATTGTAAACACTAGGACAACTGCTAAAAATCAAACAAAGACGCATTGATAATAAGCAAATAGCAGAGATCTTAAGAGATAGAATCATAAAAAATACTGAATCCAAAGAGAGGCAGAAAAGGTGGGGAAAAGGGGGAAAAAAAGGACATGAGTAGAGAATGAATAGAAAGATGACAGTCACATGATAATTGCATGAAAATTAAATCATCTGAATCTGCAGATTAGAAGTAGAAATGGCAGATTGGAAACAAGCAAAATCCATCCATCGGTTGTCCATAAGCGGCCGACTCTAAAGATATATGTTCAAAGAAAAGAATATAAAGTGATATACCATGTAGTTAATAGACATAATTTTGTGTCATCATTTTTTTTTACATTAACGCATAAACACAATGGCATTTTAGACATTGTGACCTTTTGCCTAATCACTCCCATTTTATGGGATAAATCCTTTCTGTAGGTATGTAGAAACCTGTAGAAATGACTTTTCTCTTGTTCATCCCTTTACACTAGGCCACTACTTTCCCATCTGCTGGAAACCATTTTGTTGGTAATTATAAAGGTAAAGCCACGGAGTTCCCCAATGTCATATCAGACCAGTGTGAGGGGAACCCTGTAGTGCAGGGTGAAGGAACCAGAAGGCTATGGAAGCTCTACAATACAAGAGCAGGGGATTTCGTTTCTTTTGTTCACTGGTAATAGAAATAACAAACATTGGTTCAATGACTAAATAAATCAAGTCATCAATGAACGAAATAAATGCAGAGCATTCTGGAATCATTCAGAATGGTAGTGAGTAATCATCTAGGCCTCACTTGTAGAGACAACACTGTAAAAAATACTCCATTTAATGACATATATCCATAATGGGAATACCACAATTATGCTATATTTAGAAAAGAAGCAAACCATATAATACCACATAGAAAAAAAAAATAAAACAAACACATAGGCATGATTGATACTAAGTTCTGGAATTTATAGAGATAAGCTTCATTTATTAGGGGAAAAAATCATATTGGATAGCACTTTATTCCCCAAAGAGTCTTAGTAAATAAGATGCTAAACCTTTTAAAATGAACCCTGCTGAAACAAAACAAAACAAGGGATCATTATTTTTAGGAGAATTGCAAAATAAAATAGGCCAGCAGCAACATGGCTAGTAACTGAGGTCATAAAAGCAATGGAGAGGGCGCCTGGGTGGCTCCGCAACTGAGCGTCTGCCTTTGGCTCAGGGTGTGATCCTGGGGTCCCGGGATCAAGTCCCACATCGGGGTCCCTGCAGGGAGCCTGCTTCTCCCTCTGCCTGTGTCTCTGCCTCTCTCTGTGTGTCTCTCAAGAATAAATAAATAAAATCTTAAAAAAACAAAACAAAAAACCAACCAATGCAGAGAAGCTGAGCTTCCATCAGGCCAGGCAGAGCCAGGCCCATTCTGTCCCACGCTCCCACTCTGCACTAAAGTCATTCGGGGGCCACCTCCCCAGCGCCAGGTGTCCCAGATCTCGACCTCAGCCTGCACGGCTCAGTAACTCCCACCCATCCCTAACCCAGGAACTCCCACCCGTCCCTAACCCAGCCGCCACAACCAAATCTCCACCAGGAAACTCTTGCTTCCACACTCATCTAGCTCCCAGGTCCCCGGACCGGGACTTCTCATGGCTCTTTGAATCTCACCGGCTCACCACGGATGTGACAGTCACCTGGGCGGGGAGCCTTCAGGACAGCCGGCCTCCACCTCTTAGTTGTGTGGACACCTCTTCAGTTCCTCGACCCTTCTGATTCTCAGCTCCTGCTTCTGTAAAATGGTAACAGGCCTCACAGGGCTGCATCCAGAAGGTCATGGGATCAGGAGGTCGTCCCCCGCCACCTCCAGCACATACCCAGGTGCCAGCCACCCTGAAGCCATGCCTGCTACCCACTTCGTTTTCCTCGCAAGGCGGGGAACCTCCCAGTCATGTGTGGGCCCCTGGGGGTGGGGGCCTTTCCGCCCTGCGCTTGTGCACACCCCCGCCTGGATGGCTTTTGAAGTGGCCACCTCTGATTTCTGCCGCCCCCCCCCAGCTTTCCTACTTCCTGCCCTAAGCGCCTTTCTGCCTGGGGTCAATCCCCTTTCCACTCTGCCTTCCCCAGAACAATGTGCTCGGGAAGTGGGAAGGATCCCCCCCACTTCCTGCCCCCTCAGCCTGCAGACCGGAGCTCCAGGACTTTGTTGAGAGCGGCCCTGCGCAGGGCACGGTCTACAGGCCACCTTGCTGGCCGCCCGGCCCCACTCCCCCTGCACATCCGCACCTCCGCGCCGCTTACATCCCACTGCCACTCCCAGGCTTCTGGCTCCTTGGCCTGGAGAAGTCCTGGCCTCAGGTATCACCTCCTCCAGGAAGCCTTCCCTGACTGGCCTGTAGACAGGGGGTCCAAACTTGGTCTCAGGTCACTCAAATAGCAGGGAACGTGCCCGCGGGGAGGAGAACACGCCGGCAGCCTCTCCCACTATGTGGATCTGCGGTCAGGTCTGTGGTCTGTCCTGAGGCGCATCTTGCTGCAACCACAGGGCCCCCTTCGTCCCGCCCGCCTTCGGCCCTGCCCCTTCACTTCTCTGCCCACCTTCCTTCTTGCCTTTCACTTTCTTGTTCTTAACTGGCCGATTCATAAATGCGTACAGATAACCAAAGTTAGACAATTGCGGCTATTTAAGAAAATTATGTTTCCAGGGAATTTGTGTGTGTGTGGAGGGGGGGAGGGGAGTGATTCCGAATCTTCTACATGAATGTGTTTGCTTAGGGAGTAGCAGCTGTTAAAATACAAATGTGGCTTTTGCCTTCAGACTGGAGCAGGAAATCATGCACAGTGCGGTCTGCGCGGGGCTCTTTCATCTGGGGGCTCTGTGCCTAACTGATTTAGGGACAGAGAGTAGGGCGGCCGGTGGAGTGGACGCGGGCCTGGAGGGGGTCGCAAAGCCCCCTCTCACCCTGCTCCTCCCTCCAGCCCCTGTCACTGGAAGTCGAGGCCCTTCACCAAGTGGAAAGATAATGCCCGCCTGGCCCAGTCGGGCGCAGCATGATGAAGGCGAAAGGCCCACAGACCCGGGCTTGGCCAGGGGGTGTCTGGCCTCCATGAGAAGTGACAGCCCTTTGCCGGGGTTTATCACCAAAAGGCGGGGAGGCTCATTTCCTTCCACGGTCAGGTCGGAGGTCGGAGCATCCTGCGGGGTGTGCGGGCTCTGCAGCCCCAGCCCAGGGGGCCCAGGTGCGGGCCTGACACCGGGTCCCCAAGGCCGAGCCCTGGCCTCTGGCTCCGGCGCCACACCTCTCCTCCCGGTGGGGGGCTGCGGCCTGCCCGGCGAGCTGGGTGCTATTTTTACAAGTGTCCCCGGAGGGACTGGGCCCCGGATGGTGTGCGAAGCCTGAGTCAGCCTGCGCGGGGACACTCCTCCAAGTGTCATTTCCTCTGCTGCCATAATCGGCGACATTCGCTTAACCCCTGCGCGGTGACGGCCGGTGACAGCAGCCACACCCGCCCGGCGACCCTGGAACCCCTGGCGCGCTGAGGGGACAGCTGGCCCCGCCGGCCGTGTGGTCACTGCCAAAGAATCCCCTCGGCCGCCGCCGCGACCCTGCAGCTGTCCCCGAGCATTCCGGGCGTGCCTCCCGCCTCCCGCCCCCCGCCTCCCCACCCGAGGCAACTGCTGGGCGTGGGCAGCGCGGCCCACAGCCCCCCCAGCAGCCCCAGGCGCCCCGCGGACCGCCAGCCCCCGCGCCCCCCGCGGCCCCTGCACCCCCAACAACGCCCTGCGCCCCGCGGACCTCCAGGGCCCCGTGCCCCCCGCGGCCCCCCGCACCCCAACAACCCCCTGCGCCCCCGCGGACCTCCAGCCCCTCACACCCTCCGCAGCCCCCTGCACCCCCAACAACCCCCTGCGCCCCGCAGACCTCCAGGGCCCCGTGCCCCCCGCGGCCCCCCGCACCCCCAACAACCCCCTGCGGCCCACGGACCTCCAGCCCCCCGGGACCCCCAACAGCCCCTTAGGAGCTCCCTGCACCCCCTCGGACCTCTAGCCCCCCACACTCCCTGCGGCCCCCCGCACCCCCAACAACGCCCTGCGCCCCGCAGACCTCCAGAGCCCCGCAGCAGCCCCCCAGCAGCCCCTTAGGAGCCCCCTGCGCCCCCGCGGACCTCCAGCCCCCCGTGTCCCCCAGCAACCCCCTGCACCCCCAACAACCCCCTGCGCCCTGCGGACCTCCAGCCCCCCACACCCTCCGCGGCCCCTGCACCCCCAACAACGCCCTGCGCCCCGCGGACCTCCAGCCCCCCGCACCCCCAACAACCCCCTGTGCCCCGCGGACTTCCAGCCCCCCAGGACTCCCAACAGCCCCTTAGGAGCCCCCTGCGCCCCCGCGGACCTCCAGCCCCTCACACCATCCGCGGCCCCCTGCACCCCCAACAATCCCCTGCACCCCGCAGACCTCCAGGGCCCCGTGCCCCCCGCGGCCCCCCGCACCCCCAACAACCCCCTGCGGCCCGCGGACCTGCAGCCCCCCGGGACCCCCAACAGCCCCTTAGGAGCTCCCTGCACCCCCTCGGACCTCCAGCCCCCCACACTCCCGCGGCCCCCCCGCACCCCAACAACGCCCTGCGCCCCGCAGACCTCCAGAGCCCCGCAGCAGCCCCCCAGCAGCCCCTTAGGAGCCCCCTGCGCCCCCGCGGACCTCCAGCCCCCCGTGTCCCCCAGCAACCCCCTGCACCCCCAACAACCCCCTGCGCCCTGCGGACCTCCAGCCCCCCACACCCTCCGCGGCCCCTGCACCCCCAACAACGCCCTGCGCCCCGCGGACCTCCAGCCCCCCGCACCCCCAACAACCCCCTGTGCCCCGCGACTTCCAGCCCCCCAGGACTCCCAACAGCCCCTTAGGAGCCCCCTGCGCCCCCGCGGACCTCCAGCCCCTCACACCATCCGCGGCCCCCTGCACCCCCAACAATCCCCTGCACCCCGCAGACCTCCAGGGCCCCGTGCCCCCCGCGGCCCCCCGCACCCCCAACAACCCCCTGCGGCCCGCGGACCTGCAGCCCCCCGGGACCCCCAACAGCCCCTTAGGAGCTCCCTGCACCCCCTCGGACCTCCAGCCCCCCACACTCCCGCGGCCCCCCCGCACCCCAACAACGCCCTGCGCCCCGCAGACCTCCAGGGCCCCGCAGCAGCCCCCCAGCAGCCCCTTAGGAGCCCCCTGCGCCCCCGCGGACCTCCAGCCCCCCGTGTCCCTCAGCAACCCTCTGCAACCCGCGGACCTCCAGCCCCCCACACCCCCCAGCAACCCCCTGCACCCCCAACAACCCCCTGCGCCCTGCGGACCTCCAGCCCCCCACACCCCCCGCGGCCCCCCGCACCCCCAACAACCCCCTGCGCCCCGCGGACCTCTAGCTCCCCGCGCCCCCCAGCAACCCCCTGCACCCCCCAACAACCCCCTGAGCCCCGCGGACCTCCAGCCCCTTGCGCCCCACCAGCAACCCCTTAGGAGCCCCCTGTGCCCTCGTTGATCTCCAGCCCCCCGCCCCCCCAAGCAGATCTCCAGATCTCCACAGCCCCCCACAACCCCTAGCAGCCCCCCATGCCCTCGCAGACCTCCAGCCCCCCGCGCCCCCAGCAGCCCCCTAGGACCCGCATCCCTGCAGACCTCCAGCCCTCCGCAGCCCCCCATGCCCCTAGCAGCCCCCCGCACCCTTGCAGACCCCCAGTCCCCCGAGCCCCCCAGCAGCCCCTTAGGAGCCCCCTGCACCCCCGCGGACCTCCAGCACCCCTGCTCCCCCCAGCAGCCTCCCAGACCCCCAGCCCTCCACAGCCCCCTGTGCCCCCCACGCCCTCCAGGAACCCCCTTAGGAGCCCCAGCAGGACCCTGCACCCCCACAGCCTCTCGCAGACCCCGCAGACACCCGCCCCCAGTCCCATCCAGCGTCCCCCCCCTTCCGCATCCCCGCGTCCTTGCGTCCCCCGGCAGGCGGCCCCCGAAAGTGCAGAAGAGAAGCAGAGGTTCCACTGGGGGAGCAGCCGGCCACCACTGTCTGTCACTGTGTCACTGTGGCTCCCGCAGCCGCAGCCTCCCCGGGCCTGCCTGGACCAAGGCTGCCGAGCGGGGCAGGCAGGGACCTGGGGTCAGGGCCCCCGGTGAGCCTCAGGCTGCTCATCCGAAAAGGGGACAGAGTGACAAGAGCCTCAGGATCTGCAGCAGCGCCCGCTCCCCGCGGGCTAGGATGGGGCATCTCCTCCTCCACCGCATGGGAGCTACTCCTGGTCCATTTAGTGAGTGAAGGGAAGGGGGGTGTTTTGTGAAACTTAGCACATTTAAGTCAAATTTTAGACCATTACCCCAATCTGTGTGTAGGCCACAGTCCTGGAGGGAGCTCACTTTTTTTTTTTTTTTTAAATGATAGTCACAGAGAGAGAGAGAGAGAGAGGCAGAGACACAGGCAGAGGGAGAAGCAGGCTCCATGCACCGGGAGCCCGATGTGGGATTCGATCCCGGGTCTCCAGGATCGCGCCCTGGGCCAAAGGCAGGCGCCAAACCGCTGCGCCACCCAGGGATCCCGGAGTTCACTTTTAACACAGGCTGATTTTCATGAGCACACACCCAGCCAGTTTACTTTTTTAAAGATTTCCCTTTTTAAAATTTTTCCATTTCTTCAAATACCAATGAGAAGGGTGGGTTTTTTTTCTATTAAAAAAAAATTCAGATAAAATACACATCATGTACAATTTACCATGTTAATCATTTTTAGATATACAGTTCAGTGGCATTAAGTATATTCACACTGTTGTGCAACCATCATCTCTGTCTGTTCTCAGAAATCTTCTCATCTTGCAAAACTGAAACCCTATATGCATTAAACCGTAATTTCCCATCCCTCCCCCCACCGACTCCTGATAACCACCCTCCTACTTTGCGTCTCTGTGAATGGGACAACTCTAGGTACCTTATATAAGTGGCATCATAGTACAGGTCCTTTTCGTAACTAACTTATTTCACTTCGTATGTAGTCCTCAAGGTATAGCCTGCGTCGGAATGACCTCATGACTGAGGCTGAGTCATGGGCCCCTGGATGTTCATACCACATTTTGTTTATCACCAGCCATTGTATGTTTAAACTTCTATTCTTTTTTTTTTTTTTTAAGATTTTATTTATTTAATTGAGAGAGAGAGCATGAACGGGGGAAGGGAACAGAGGGAGAAGGATAAACAGACTCCTTGATAAGCAGAGACCCTGGGATCCTGATCCCAGCTGAAGACAGACACTGAACTGACTGAGCCACCCAGGCGCCCCAGCTTCTAAGAGTACAAGAGAAAATGAAGCATAGGTCATCAGTGAGAGTGTGCAACACGAGCAGGTTTGTGAGATGAGATACGTGACAATGGGATCTTTGCAAAATAATTACTATTCCACTGTGCCAAGGCCAGTTTTACAAATTTTTTCCTATGCTATAAACATACAAATACGTAAACATGTATGCACATACATGTTACTTCCATACTCCTTTTTGTATCTCCTTCTTGTCTTTCCCTATTCAGGACAAGGACAGATTTAGTTTGGGGTGAGAGCATGGCACTTTTGTCACGTAGAGCTATACATTTTAAAGTGATTTATATTTTATATTTGAAATTCAAGAAGTTTCTCTATGCTGTGGGTTATAGGTAATTGTGGCCAGTTCAGCATTCTCTACCCTTGCTACTCTTGTCCTCAACATAGCCTGCCTCTGCCTCTCCCCCTTCTCTTCATCCTGCCTACTTCTGTATTTCTTTCACTAATTCGTGGATCCTAACCATGTAACATCCTCAGGTACAATGCTAAATAATTTCCTTACATTAAATCTAAAGCCTCTTAAAATATGGATATTCCCGTTCCTATTTCACAGATGAAGAAACTGAGGCACAGAGGGTTTATGCGACTATCTGGTGCCAAACATTTATCTGTGTCAGGATCAAGATCTAGACCAAATGTATTTGAAGCCAAATCCCAGATGTCGCCCTACACAGAGTAAGGCAGTTATCACTTTCTTAAGTCTTCTTTTATTTCCTACTGGATTTGCATGTGGATTTTACCTTTGCACAAAGAACTCCAGGATGCCAAGAACATAACTCAGGGCTCTACATCTAGTATTTTGTGCACAGTATTTGTTGTTTAATAAAAAGTTAATAAAATAGGGAAGATGTTTAAAATAAAAATATGAAGGGACGTCTGGGTGGGTGGCTCAGCAGTTGAGCATTTGCCTTCAACTCAGGGTGTGATCCTGGGGTCCAGGATGGAGGCTTTCATCAGGCTCCTGGCAGGGAGCTTGCTTCTCCCTCTGCCTGAATCTCTGCCTTTCTCTCTGTGTCTCTCATGAATAAATAACATCTTAAAAATAAATAAAAATATGAAGAACAGCAAATTACATCCAAAGTAAGCAGAAGAAAGGTAATACCAAAAAAAAAAAAAAATTGGAGCAGAAATCAGTGAAATTGAAAAAGGAGATCAATAATGAAAATCAACAAAATCAACATCTGTTTCGTTGGAAAGATCAATAAAATTGACAAGTCTCTAGCTAAGGTAACTGAGAAAAATGAGAGAAAACACAAATTAAAAGCATCAGAAATGAAAGGCAGGCATCACTATAGATCCTATAGACAGTAAAAGGGTAATAAATGAGTATTATGAACACCTGTAATGCCACAAATTTGATAACCTAGATGAAATGGACCAGTTCCTTGAATACACAGTCTGCTAAAACACAAGATGTAAACAGTCTACATCTGTTATATGAATTGAATCAATAATTGATATCTTCTGAAATAGAAAGAACCAGGCCCAGATGGGTTCACTGGTGATTCTATCATACATTTAAGGAAGAAGTTATATCAATTCTCTATAGTGTTGCTTCTCTCTTTTGCCCTTGAGCTGTTGATGGGGAGTTTTATTTGAAGACTCATGACCTTCTTCAGGCCTGAGAGATTTACATCTCTTTCATCTATTTCATTTTCTCTACTTTTTTCCTAGAATTTTTGCCAATTTGATGTTTGTCCTCTTGCATGGATCTTGCCTGTGTTTTCTTTGATATTTTTTATCTCATTCTAAGGTCTGGGAGGTTCTTAAAACTATATTTTTAAATTATTTTATTGCAGATTAAATATGTATCAGTAGTCATATGCTGAGTCTCTGGGAGCAGCTGAATTTTTAGTCCACACGCCTTTCCCCACCCTCAGCATCCTATGTTCTGTGGGCTGCCTCCAGAAACAGAGACCTGCTCCTCCATGATAGCCAATGAGAAAATGGGGCTGTCAGTTCTACAATACAGGAAACAAAATCCTGCCAACAACCTCAATGGGCTGGGGACATTGAAGTAGGATGAGTGTCCAGTGGTGTGGTTGTCATTTGTACATTGTCAACTAACACTCCTGCTTTTAGTCCAACGTCTAAATACCAACCTCTGTGCCATTTACTAATTCCGAACCCACACCCTCTCTGAATTCCAACAGCTAGATTCTCTCCTTTTTAAAGCATCTGAGTCATTTATCTTTGTTTGTTTCATCTTTCCATCCTCTCCCACCTCCCTTCAGAAATTGGTGGAAATCTCTTAACTGTTGTTGATTATTACCGACCCTTAATCTACTCTTTTTTTTTCTTTCCTTCTTTTGAACTTTTAATCTTTTATTTCAGTGGAGGTCTTTGGAAGGTGAAGAACAAATGTGTATGTTTATTCCTCTATCCTGAACTGGAGCTGCCTGATTAGTCTTTTTAAGAAGCTGATTCCCAAACGGATAGGTTTTATAGTCACTCTTTCTTGTTCTTTTTGTTGGCATTTCTATAAAGGCAATGCCCTGAGACAAAAGACGAATTGTTTTTCTGCCCAGTAAATACAAAGACAGACCTTGCCAAGGAATAGTAATGAAGTAAGACCTTAAATGGGCTTTGGAAAAGCCTCATTAAATCGCATGTTATCTTAGGAGGTTCTTTGGGATATTGAAGAGAACACAGACTTTGTATGATATACCAGCTTTTCCACATAGCATTGGGCAAATTACTTAACCTCTTAGCACCCAGGTTTGAGTGGATAAAGTATACCACTTTTCAAATTTTACAAGATGACTGTACAACATGCATTGTACCTAACAAACGCTTAATACATCATTCTGCAAATATTCATAGTTACACTCTGTTGGTCACTGAATATGTAATGGGGGGTAACCACAGGTTAGATCTCTCTGGAAGGTACATTTGAGGGGATGCAAAGAATAAGTAAATAGTCAGTCTCGTGACGATGCCAGTTACCACTCCATTTGTTCCACCCCCATCATCCCTGTGATGCCACGTGCAGCCAAGGTGAGCTCCATGGGATGATGTGGAGACAGGTTGAAAGGACTCTGATAGAACATGAGGAAAAAGGAGACAGAAAGAAGAGTAAAGGATGAAAATGAGGAAAGAGGAGTGAGAGAGATAGACCTTTGAATATCTAACTTAGAATGATTCAAAAAGAAAAGCTGAATCCATCCCTGTCCTAGTCTCTTCTGTTATAACAGAAGGCTACAGGATGGGTGGCTTATAAACAACAGACATTTATTTCTCACAGTCCTGGATGTTGGAAGTCTAAGATCAAGGCATCAACAGATTGGGTGTCTGGTGAGAGCCCACTTCTTGGTTCACAGATGGCCATCTTTTCCCAATGATCTCACATGGCAGAAGGGGCAAGAGACTTGGCTGGAGTCTCTCTATGAAGGAACTAATCCCATTCATGAGGGCTCCATTCTCATGACCTGACTGATCCCCAAAGGCTCCACCTCCTTCTACTTTCACAGTGGGAGTTAGGATTTCAACATATGAATTGAGGGGACATAAACATTCAATCTCTAACAATCGCCAAATATGGAAGAGATAATTTGTATACAAAGGGAGAATGTTTTTAAAATATAAACAGTTCTTTATGATTATAACGGAAAGACCACTAGTCTGGGAGATTAGTGTCTCAGGGTCTAACATTAACTATTAACTAAGTTACTATTTAATACTTTGGCTTTGAGAAACTTTCCTAGATACGTGGATCTGTTTCTACCATGAGGATTAGTGATCAAGTTCTCTTTTTAGATCCGACATGTTGTACGCCTCTTAAAAGATTATGACATCTTCAATTTTATGGAGTGAGAAATGAGGTATACACCTTACGTGAATAGTCACTGAGTACACTGAGACAATAAAGTATATGTAAGGCTTAAAATGAGATGAGAGGAAGGCCAAGAATATGTTACAACATTCAATTTTAGAAAGCCAAGTACAGAAATTGATGAGATTCATACGATTCTGAGTAAGTTGAGCCCAAATTTGGAAAGAACTGCCAATTTATCAGTTCAATAATGTTCAAATCCATGCTTTTATAGAACTGGGCTTATGAGAAAATAATTATAATCCATTGAAAATAATGGTTCTGTTTCAACTTCACCGATCAGATTCACATTTTACAAGCATAAATACACCACCACAAATGTAGTATAAATATCTATTGTGATAATAAAAGATATTTATTAAAAATTCAGCTTAACATTTCTCATGAAATGTGAGACTATTCAAGTGCTTTGTACAAATTGACTCCATAGGGGTCTTGATAAAATAGCAAATGAGTTTTTTAATGTTACGAGCTTTTGGAAATAGTCTATGAAAAAGAGCTATATTGTTTTTCAGCAAAGTGATTGAATCAGATGCCCATCATTGATAGAGGCAGAAGAACTTATTTGGGACTAATCAGTTATTATTTTCAGAATTTCAGTAAAGCCATATGAGATTTTAACTTTATGTTTTAGCAAGTCTTGTTTCCCAATGCAGATCACTGGTCTGAGAACATTTTGGAAAGCGTGTACAATTGCGGGCCTGTTCCAGAATGGGCTATCCTAGCAATGCTAGAGGAAACCTACTAGGCTGAAGAACCAATACAGTTAAGGCCAACCATGCCTCATGCGGAGAAGGAGCTCAATAAGTGTCTGTAGCCATGAAGCAAAGGGGGGGTAGGTGTGTGGGGGGTAAGTCCAGAAGAATCTGAACTTGAGTTCAAAGATCTGTCTCTGTCCCTTAATAAAGCACACATTCCTCAAGATGTAGGACCTCTTTGGGTCTCACAGTGAACTACCTGACTCAGGCTTGGTAAAAGGATAACTGCCATGATAATAATCCATGGGGTTATCTGTGTTTCAAATCAAAACAGAGTTGCAGGGATCTGTAAACTTAGAAAGGATGAATAGACATGAGCTTTGATGACCCTTCAGAATTCTTTGTTTCCTTCAGTTTATCTTCTCTATACTGTCCTTCTCTCTCTCTCTCTCTCTCTCTCTCTCTCTCTCTCTCTCAGAGTCTGTCTTGTTCCTCTTTACCCTGGAACTTTTGTCTGGAAATTGAAGCTTGTAGCTGTTACTGATGCTGACATTCAGGTTTCCAAGTCTGTGAAAATGAGCTATGCTTCCTTTCATAGCTTCCTTCATTTGTGCTCTTAACTCTGAGCAATTCTAAGCAAAATACTCTTCTGGGACTAACAGAGAAGTGGTACAAGGAAGGATATTGGCCAAGACATGCAGAGCTGTGAGCAGTGTTCCCACAGCAGACCCAATCTTCCAGTGAAGAATCCAATACAATGACAAAACTAGACCAGCTTTTTAAAAAAAAAAAAAAAAAAAAAAAAGAGGCCAGTATTTCAAAGGATAAACAGGAGATTTCTTTCAGGAGACCACCTAGCCAGTCTTTTCCATCAGCTGCCATACAAGATCATTGAACCTACACTAAATTCTGAGAAAGGACTGAACAATTTCATTATCAGCCAATACATCTGGACGTTCACAACAAAGTAGGATGATCAAATCAAAGGGACTGGACACGTGATTATCCCCTCTCCTCCATACCCATCCTCACGGTGTTGCCAAACTCTGTCCTTAGCTCAAACCAGCCCTGCTCCCCAGCTGCCAAACCCTGATGACTAAAGCCACACAGATGTGCTGATGAGATCCATGACAGATTTTTTTTTTAAAGGATTTACTTTTTTTTTTAATTTTTATTTATTTATGATAGTCACACAGAGAGAGAGAGAGAGGCAGAGACACAGGCAGAGGGAGAAGCAGGCTCCATGCACCGGGACCCCGACGTGGGATTCAATCCTGGGTCTCCAGGATCGCGCCCTGGGCCAAAGGCAGGCGCCAAACCGCTGCGCCACCCAGGGATCCCCCATGACAGATTTTTTTTTTTTTTTAATTAATTTTTATTGGTGTTCAATTTACCAACATACAGAAAAACACCCAGTGCTCATCCTGTCAAGTGTCCACCTCAGTGCCCGTTTAAACTTCTAAACTCAGTTTGGCTGTGCTGGTTCCAGTAATCCATAAACTGATCTCTTGGTGGGTTCCCACTCCCTAGCGTGGCTGTGCCAATGTTTCAAGACATTGAAATGTTACATTCTCATGACATTAACTTAATCCCTGACCTTCACACCCTCAATACTATCTTTTCCTAGTTCCATGGATATTAGAAGTCACAAAGGTAAACCCCCGTCCACATCTCCACTTGTTTTCCTCTATCCTATTTAGTAATAACTCCCGCCTCTGTGATTCCTTCTCCCTTATCTCAGGGGTCATAGTGTTCCTACAAACCATAGGAATATAGGTTCCTAGTGGACAACAGTGCGGTGCCTATGTGTTGTTTGACCCCATTTATTTCCTCCTTCCCCTTTGAGATCTTCCTCCATGAAACATCCAGTTGGACAATTTCTAAGTTGGATATTCAGGTTCTTTCTCCTCACTCTCTCCTTATCCCAGAAATATGCCCCACACTCCCATATGGTGCAAATCCCTTTGGAAACATACACTTGGACAGATACCTGGCAGTTTTCTGGCAAGAGGCAATAACATTTCTTGGGGGAGCAGTTACGGTTTCAATCATGCACAGAGTCTCCATATTGGGTAGAAGAGGTGCTGATCCTCCATCTTGGAAGGACTAAGTTTTCTTTTTTCTTTTCTTCTCCAATCTATGGCCATTTCTATTTTTTTTTTAAATGAATTCCTTTTTTTTTTTTTTTTTTTTTTTGCTGTATCTTGTTTGACTTTGGCCATGTTTTTGATCCTGTCTACTCCTGTAGATTCTGAGATGCCACCCTTCCGTTTCTCCGGTTTCCCTCAACGCTATTTCCAGAGTTTAACAATACTTTTCTTCCTTTCATTCCCCCCAAAATGGGATAGAGGACATGATTCTGTTTGCCTCTCTGTGAAGAAAGGAAGTTCTTGGCCTCAGCGTGATTGGTCAATAGTTCCTTATCTTGGGTGTGGAGGTCTGAGGTAGGGTAGTGCTGTGACCCAGTACAGATGGCACCATTGTATGAAGAACACATGTTTTGCTTTTACATTGTCATTTGGATGGACATTTAGGTTTTTTTCCAATGTTTTTTTTCTATTACAAAGAAAATACTATTTATGGAACTTGTTAAAATTGGTAAAGTAGAACTCATTCGGGACCATCATGATAGGTAGAGGCATCACCACAACAGAATTTTACAGTGTGAGAAACATTGGGTTCACCTCCAAATACAACATGGGCAAGTGGGCATTTATGACCGAGGAGCATGGTGGGGGTCAGTGGAGGAAAGACTAGTATAAGGAAACAGGTGTGAGCAGGGTTCTGACTAGCCTGACTCAGCAAGATTATTCCTGGAGGCAGGCAGGGTGGTCAGACATCACCTGGGGGTGGGAAAGGGATAAGAACCTGATCGGATACCAAGGGTGATCAGATAGGAAGGGTGGAGGCCTCTTGCTAAATTCTAACTTAGCCAGAATTTTTGCTAAAACTGGATTTTACAATGTAGAGCACAGATGCACCGAAGAGAAGGCTCAGGAGCCTGACTAAAATCTGGTCAACCAAAGAATTGTTGCCACTATTTCAGACGATGATGGGCAAACAGTGTCTCCAGGTTTGACCATCCTGATGTGGATGTGCGTGGTCTTTTCTAGGTTGTATACAGACAGCAATGACATTTTTAGGTTATGGGTCTGCATATATTTTGTTTTACTAGAATTATTTTCCAAATCAGTTGTACCAGTTTGCCTTCCTAATAGTAACATGTGAGAGTTCTTATTGCTGCATATTTTCAATTATTGAAACCATCAGACCTTTGAAACTTCTGTCAATTTGGTAGTTTTGAAGTGACATCTCATTGCTTTACTTCATGTTTCTGTGACTCCTCAAAAGGTGGAGAATTTCTACATAATCTTTTCAATATTCGACGTTCTCCTTCTGTTTGTGTTTTCCTGTTTTGGTTGCTTGTCTGACTGGTTTGTAGTAGCTCTTGATATATGCTGGCTGCTAATTTCTTTCATGCTTTAAGTCGGAAATACCTTTGCTCTGTTTATGATTTGTCTTAAAATTTTGTTTACGATGTTTATTTTAATTTTTACGTATAAGCCAAGCTTAACCTCCTTTTTCACTTATTAGTTGCATTTGTAAAGTCTCATTTAGGAAAGACTTCCAAATATATATCAAATAATTATGTTGAGACTAATATAATGTTGCTCTCAATTTACCTCAAAAAAAAAAAAAAAAAGAAGAAAAAAGTGAAAGATAGAAAAAAAGACTCCTATATCTCCGGAAACATATTCTTCTTGATTTAAGAACAAGTAAACAAACAAAAAACATTTTAAAGTTTTGGTTTTGAACTTTAAAATTCAGACATTTAGACATTATTATTTTATATATGGCAAAATGACTATCCCAGTAGCTCAGCTTCCTTCGGGAGCTTTAATTAATATATTCTCATTTGCTCTGTGCAGTGCTTCCTCTCTCAGACCTTAAGGATGCTCTTAAAGGTTCCAGACAGTTTTAATTCGTATTCTTTCTGTCTTTTCAGAGGGTTCTCCACCATCCTGATGGCTTAACAGAACTATGGCTCCAGGCATGTTTCTTGGTATCTCTCCACAAGGACAGACTTAAGAATTATATCAACCTCCCACTAGCTGTTGTCATTAGGATCCCAACACATGGAAAACGATGTTTCTTCTGGAGTTTCTTCTCTCAGTTGTGATTTTCCAGGAAAAAGGTAGAGAGGAAAAAAGACAAACAATGAAGGTTATTATCCGTGTGACAGTCAACCGTGAGCCAATTCCCTAAATAACTCTGTTCCCCATTTTTTCTCATCTATGAAATGAGGATAATAGCAGTACTTTCATCCTGGTGGAGGGTTCACAAAGTATATAAACTCTGTGTGTGTGTGTGTGTGTGTGTGTGTGTGTTGTGTTACCCTTCGGGCACATTGCCAGCACTATACAAGTGTTAGCTGATACAGTTCATTTTTTCTATTGTTTCCCAAGTAGGCTGTTCTTCAGCCGTTACCAAAATGGAACGAGAACAATTTACAAGCCAAACGTAGGTAATACGGTCCTTGGGTTGGCAAGGCCCACCACTTTGACAGGACATCAACACTCCTTTCTGATAAAGACAAGGCTACATAATACTTGGAGGTTCATCTTCTGGAATAATTGAGTCCCCTGAAAATACTGTCCCAACGTGCATCCCATCTCATGGAAATCCTTACAGGAAGTGATTTTCCCCCTGGAAACCGCTGTGACAGCCTGCCCCCCACATCCCCCTTGCTCTCCCTCAGGCCGAGATTCAGCGAGCTTCATGGTGGTGAGAATTACAGTAATCAGGCAGCGTCGAAATACCCCTGAGCTTGCCAACTGAAGTGTGACCCAGAACTGTTTCTCAGGATGAGTGTTGTGATTGTTTCTCCAGCTGTTCCTATTAGGATAATTAATATAATTAACAATAAAGGCCTTAATTATGGATGTTTAATGAGAGGCATTTATAATTATCACCCAAACCTCATCAAGATACATAGGAAACTTTTATTGAGTGCTTACTAAGTACTTTACATGTAGCCTCTTATTGAACCCTTACAATAATCTTTCAAAGGTAGATACCAAAATGAGGAACAATTTAATTTAAAATTTAAGAACCAGGATTGGCTGCAGTGTCCTGGGTTTACTGTAATGAAGAACCACAGATTGGGTGGCTCAAACAGCAGAAACTCCCTGTCTCACAATCCTGGAGGCTGGAGGTTTGAGATGTTGGAAGTTTGAGGGCAAGGTGTAGGCAGGATGGGTTTCTCCAGGGGACTAAGGAGGAAAGACCCAACCCAGGCCTTTCTCCTGGCTTTCAGTGACAATGGATGGCCATCTTCTCCCTGTGACTTCACATGGTGTTCCCTCTGTGACTGTTTCTGTGTCCAAATTTCCCCTCTTTATAAGGACGCTGGATTCAGGCTGACCCTAATGACCTCATCTTAGCTTGATCACCTGCAAAGACTCTATTTCCAAAAAGGGTCACATTCTGAGGTATGGGAAGATAGCATTCAACAACTTTTTTGAGGGACTCAGTTTCACCCCTTCAGTTAGAAAGTGCCAGAGCTGGGACTTAAGCCATGTACATCTGAGCTGTGCCGCTCTGACCTCTTCCCACCCCATTACCTGACACGTCCCCTGCCATCTTGGACTTGTTTCCTGCCCAAGTGAGGTTCTCCTCTCCCACCCTTCATAAGTCCTATTCTCTTCGTTGGTGTCTTTATTTCTCTTCCTTGAGAGTCCCTCCCTTAGCCTTTAGGTCAGCACCTAACTATGCTCAGATCTACCTTATCTTAAAAAGCATATTATGACCCCAAGCCTAGTTTCCCCTTCAGCTACTAGCCCATCTCTCCTCTGTTTCTCAGTCCAGCCACTGAGCAGTTCCATTGGTCTGCCATTCCCATCCCTTTCTTTCTATACACTCTGCAATGTCCTCAGCGTGCCTTCCACCAACACTGTTTACTCTTGGGTTGCCAGCAATTTCTATGTTGCTGAGGATCATGAACACTTTGACCCCATCATCCTATAGGATCCTTCAATAAATTTTATTTGATAGATGATCCTGTCATCATCCAGCACTGAGATGGCTTCTCTTGCGACACTGGCCTTTCTTGGCTTCCATTAAAACTAAGAAACCCTCATGAGCACCTTTAATATTTATGATAAGTTGGTTCCCTAAGTATTTCTATCTGCACAAATTACTTTAGTGACCTCTATTCTGATGACCTTCAGTGAATGCCTCTGAGCAACAGTCTTCTCAGCTCTGACCTGAATATCTGACTGTTCTTTCAACATCCCCAACCACATGCCCCACAGGTACCTCAGAGTCAGTGTGCGGGAAATAAACTCAAGATCCCCCAGGTCTCCTCTTCTTTCAGTCTAGAAGCTTAGACAATGTCACTACCCTGTTTTTAAATTTTGAGGTAAAAACTGGAAAGTGGGTCCTGAAGTGGTACTCTTACTCTCCTTCCTACCTCTAGCCCCACCAGCCCCCAAACCCTCTCAATGCCATCACCTATAGCAGGGCAGGGGGAATGCAGCAGCCTGGAAAGTAGAGGTGGAGATTCTTGAAATACAACTCATCTGTTCCAACTTTCCTTGGGGACTTGTGATGTTGTAATTTTAGCAATTCCTTAGTGCTTCAAAATGAGAAGCCCTAACAAACAGTTGTCCAAACAACTGTACCAAAGACACATTTGAGACACATTCATCAGCTTAGAATGAAAAAATAAAAGGAAGTACCCAAAGTCTTTGGAGACAGCAAGTCTTTCTCCTATCTCTGCTCTCCTGACAAGGACTTAGAAACAGTTTATACTTTGTTTTGACCATGGCTTTGGGGGAGGTGGGGGGGGGAGGGGGAAGTTCATGACTAATTTCTGCTTCTTAAAATTTAAAGCTGATTGAAGTTTTTGAGATACAGGAGCTTATATTTCACTAAAAGTTTATGTTGATAGACACCAGATCCTCTTCTTATTTTGTAAGTTATAGAAGCACGTCTAAATCATGATTATTTTGAATGAAGAAAGGGCCTCCAGGAGAGTCCTCAGGTTCCTCATGGAAAGGCAGGGTGTGAGACAGGTTTCCTTATGTGGAGCAGGGTCTGCAAGTGGGAAGTTTGAAACAGAAACTACCAGAGATGGAAACTGAGGATACAGAACCGCATTGTGAAAATGTAGACATGCTGCCTGCAGTCTTCCATAGAATTGACATCCTCAGCAAGTAGTGATAGCTCCAGACTTTCCTGCCCTTAACTGAGAACAGACCCAGCAACCTGGAGCCTGGAGTGGGGTGGGGAGGGATGGGGTGGAGGAGGGGGAGGCCTGAATGCACGGCTCATAGGCGGAGTCTAGTCCCCAGATGAACAGTGAAGTGAGCCTGAGCATATTGGATTTTTTTCTGTTTGTTTGTAAAAAAAATAAGTTGTTTTTTTTTTCTTTGTTGTTTTGTTTTGTTTTGGTTTTGGTCAGGGGATTATTCCAATTAATGAATAGTATTCCTCTTTTCTTCCAAATGGAAAGATTTAAAAATAACCTATCACCCAATTTGCTTTTCTCAATTGCAATCATCATGATGAGTCTTGCAGGTTTTTAGGAGCTCCCCTTTCTTGTCTATCTGTTGAGCAGATTCAAAATGTGCTATGTTGGGAATATTCACATTTTTGCAAGAAGAATGATATGAAAGACGTGCGTGGGGAAGACCCCAGATGTTTGTTGGTGGTGTGTGTGTTGTGCCAGGTAATTTAGTCATTACGTAATCCTACAAGGTGGATGTGATCACCTTCATTTTACGGCACAATAAACTGAGGTCCGGGGAGGTAGCATGTTCCATGTTCCACACCTAAAACTTGGATCTGTGGACTAATGTGGTTTTCAGAAGAGCAATTGCACATTGCTGGGATGGACACACTGCCCACCTGGAGGCCAGCTGGAGGGACAGGGTGCCCGGAAGCTAGCTAGCACCATCCCCATTCCATACAGATTCCCATGTCACTGGAGAATTAGTCCAGATTTGAATACAGGTGGTGGCTCAACCCACTGACCTACCTGCCATGTCACACTGCAATCACTGTCCTTAGAGGTGACATGACCCCAGCACTGAATCTTAGCAGTAGTGTAAAGTCTAGAAGGGGAATGTGTTAGCGACCCAATGCATACAACACTCACTCAATCCAGAACCTGCCAGAGAAGAGCTCCACAAATATTGGTGGTTTCTGAATAGTATTTCCCTTACAGGATGCTTTTGATAAGTAGGATGAACCCTCGAAAAATCCAGGATGTAGTTTAAGGTCCTGTGTGAAGAACCTTGCTCACGTCTGTCTAAGATCAGGCCCAGGCTCTGCTTCTGCCCTCCCCACTCCACCCCTACTCCTTCACCGGGCTCCTCCTCCACCTCCCCTGCCTACAGGTCCAGGTCCCCAGTGCAGTCTGTCTCTTTGTCACATTGCAGAAGGAAAAGGGGCTTTGCTTGACCAGTAGCCCTTCAAAGACCAGAGCATTTTTTAAAGATTTTATTATTTATTCAGGAAAGACACACAGAGAGAGACAGAGACACAGGCAGAAGGAGATCCACAGGGAGCCTAATGCAGGTCTTGATCCCAGGTCCCTTGGATCATGACCTGAACCAAAGGCAGATGCTCAACCCCTGAGCCAACCAGGCATTCTAGGACCAGAACATTTTTATTTTTATTTTTGGGAAGCCAATGAGAAGTAACAGGTCAGAGTCCCAATCAAGGGAAGCAGGTGAGGTGAGGTTAAGGAGGCGGCAGGCCCTGGGGAATCATGGCTGGGAGGCACCTGAGGTCATGGTCCTGGGACTGCGAGCTGCTGGGGAAGGCTCCAGGTCCAACATGTGCCAGCAGGAGACAGGATGGTTTGCTCTGAATGGTCCCCTGACCGTCTGCGGCGCTAGCACCGCGATCTGAAATTTGAGAGAGTCTCTGATGTTTTTACCTTGGAAATGCCAAATTGAAACAATTCATCTTCAGAATCAAGGAACCTCAAATTCCCCAAATGAGGCGGCACTCGATCTGTGTGTGTCATGAAAACGTAAGATCTATATCTTTGCAGGCAGGAGTCCCTGCCTTGAGAAAATATTTGTTATTCTTTTGGGAAATGACATTTTTTTCTAATTATGCTTGGGAATGTCATGGCAACCTCAAGTACCCCAGGCTTTCCTTCTTCTGTGGACTGTTGCCTTCCTTCTGCTCTCCGTCCCTCTCTCCTCCCCCCGTCCTCAGCTTCTCCTCCTCCCTCTTCTTTTACTATGCTCTGTCTTATTATCTAAATCGCTATTATTTCTGGTTTTAAGGGAAACATCTTCCATATGATCAAGGTCAAAATGTGGAGCTGTTTGCTTATTTTGCATCTGGAATTAAGAAAGCCATGGCCTTGGCCTCTCGCCCCCAGTGGAAGACATTTATTTGTTGTGATGATAACGTTCGACACTAGAAGAGGGAGTGCTGTCATCAGGGTCAAAGCTTATGCACATCAGACCCGCCAGCCGAGTAGGGCTAAGCTGATTCCACGTGCTCTACTTTCTTCGTATGTTGTCTTTTTTTTTTTTTATAATTTATTTTTTATTTATGATAGTCACACACACAGAGAGAGAGAGAGAGGCAGAGACACAGGCAGAGGGAGAAGCAGGCTCCATGCACCGGGAGCCCGACGTGGGACTCGATCCCAGGTCTCCAGGATCGCGCCCTGGGCCAAAGGCAGGCGCCAAACCGCTGCACCACCCAGGGATCCCCCGTATGTTGTCTTAATACATAGGATTCCGGTTAAGAGATGTAAACGAAAAGTACATTCTGGCTCACTATTTTGAACCTGAGAATTAAATCCCTGGTGATTTTTTTTCCCCTAATTAAAATTTTATTTGCAGACTGTGTTGTTTGCCGACTAGCTGTGTGTCCCTAAGCAAGTCGATCTACCTCTCTGGGTTTGAGTCTTTCTGCTACCCAATGTGAGGGCTAGAGAAGAGTTCTGACGACCCTCCCAGTGTGATATCTATGATTTCACTCAAATAACCATGGTCTCGACTGTTACTTTTAAGTCCTTTAAACAAACATATTGGGACTTCAACTCCTCCCCACACATACGACTTCCTGTAATGCCGGTGAGATCCTTCTGGAATAGAGCCACAAGGATGGCCTCAGAAGGAGATAGAGACTGTCTCGGGGTCACTCCCATTTCCCTTCCTCCCACATGTCCCATGATGGGTGCTCTCCCACTGCCTGTGTGCTGGGTCTTCCACCAAAGAGCATCAGCTCACGAGGCTGGCCTCCGCCTTGCTCACCATGGCCTCCTCCCCAATGCCCGTCCTCCCCAACTTTCGTTCTCTCTGTCCTCTGTCTTCTGTCTCTTCAGAATTCAAACGAACCAGTATTTCCTTCTCTTGGGCTGTCGCCAGGAATCTCTACATTCAAGAAATGTTTAGCGGAAGGAGATATGAGATATTTTATCCAAGGCCTTCAATTTATAATGGCTGGGGACACTGACTCAAGGCAGGGAAAGTGGCTTGACCACATGGCTCCCCATTGACAGAGCCAAGAGCACAGCCTGAGTTTCTTGACTTTCCCCTTCCCCCCACAGATACATCACCATTGCCCAAACGCACTACGCGTGTTGATGGAGCCTTAAATATCAGTGAGCAAGTACATGTACTAACTGCAGTAAACCCCAACATCACTGATTGCTCATAATCATTCACTGAATTTTACCAAGTAGATCCTAATGCGGGGAAAAGCCTTATTAAAAGTCAAGTTAACTCAAAGACTAGAAAGTGGTTTTGCATAGGGCAGGGAAAATTCTATCACCAAGCGGGATGGCAAGACTAGCTATTGGGTGCAGGTGGAGAAGAGACCTTTCCAGGTATCATCCAGCAGGAACCACAGCTGCCAGGAATACAAAGATCAGCCCTGCAGCGAAGGTCAATGGCTTCTCAATATTTCCTTTTCTTTCTGGGCAAACTGGTCTAATTCCCTCATCTTATTCCATCTGCATAACTGCACTGTGATTGTTATGTTTTTATTATGGTTGTTCTTACTACAGGTACACAGGAAAGGGGGTTTTAATTTTCCCTACACTTACCTGTTACCAGACTTTTGAATATTTGGCCAAAATTTCATACATGTTTTGTTCTGAGGTACTAGACATTTGATTGGAAGGTCTCCTTATCCAGAATATTGGCTGGAATTGGCAGATTTGGATTTGCATTTCTTTATAGTTTCCTAGACTTCTCCCTCTGGCCTCACTTTAATAGCCCTTATATTAGGACTTGACTCTCATCCCTGTAGGGGGGAGGGGGCCTGGCGTGACCTCAGCTCGAATATCCAGAGAAATTTCTGAGAAGCACCTGTCAAGCAAGATGTAAAAAGGCTCATCTATGTCAGTTTTGATCACTGGTGGAATGGCTTGAGCTTCTAAGACAGGAAGACATATTTTCCTTGTCCTTAGGATGCTTCCTAAGGAAGGGATCGCACACTTCAGGAGTTCCTAACAAATAATGGATTCTGGAATCTAGATTTTCTCTCCAAGTTGCTACTTGTTGAGTTGTGCCAAAATGCCAGACACGGGGTTAGCTACATTGCTACACACATGGCAAACATAGGCCGTATCTCCCAAGTAGCTCTTCAGGGAGGCCATTATATCCAGCTGAAGATGTACAAACCAAGATACTAAGAGGGTAAGTGTCTTGCTCAAGATCAAAATTGGCAAGTAGGAAACCTGAGGTTAACAGAAGATTTAAGGTTGTTTTTACAGTTGTTCTCTGGGCACGGGATTAGAAAGCAGGCTATTTCAAACCTCGTTCATCCATGCTAGGAGTCCTCTCTGTGGTGGAACACTCCACAAGTCTCTCCCATCATGACTTTGAAGGAGGACGGCAAGAGTGCATGGGGACATCTCAGAGCCAGCACTAATACACGAGCAGTGTTTGGGATGTCCTGAGTTTGAGGCTCAGCCTGCTAGGCCACAGTTTTTACCTTCGTGGTCTGAAATTATCGGGATGTCACACTGAGGGAACCTGGCTAAACGTCAGTACATAAAGCAATGCACAGAACTTCAGTTAGCTCCTGGTGAGCAGAACAACATTTAGGAATTGGGGCGGAGGATGGGCAGCAGATGTGCTCAGTGTGTGAACTGCATCCATTTGAGAAATTTGCAAGGAGTTACATAAGTTACAGAATAAATTTGTGAAATATATCCCAGTATATCCTGGGGATTTAGGAGGTGCTTACTCAGTGCCGAGCGTAGAGGCCCGGACAAGACAAAGCCCGGACAAGAGGCCCTCTCACTGAGGGGTCATTGGAGTAGGGAATCCAGAAAAGCTTCACAGAGAGAGACAGAGATTTAAGGGTGGGCTCCACATGCAAACATCCTGTGGTAGACCAGACCAGGGGCAACATGCTTTTCTGGCAGAGGGAATGGTGTGAGCTCAGGCCCAAGAAATCTCGAGATGAGGGGAAAGCTCAGAGACTTAGAAAGCATGGGGACACATGTGCCAGGAACTGATGGGAACCACAAGCCGCGGGAGAGCAAGCTCCATGCACAAGTGCGTGTCAGCCCTGCACAGGCACCCATCTTGCTGAATTCCCATTGGCTGAAGCAAGGCACATAGTAAGCTTGGAATTGAGTGGTGAAGAAATAGGCATCATCTCTCTGTAGAGTTCCTGCAGAATTACGTAATAAAAAGGCCTCAAGAGAGGGAAGGCAAGAGCTCATGGCTATTTTTGCAATCAAGCATGGATGATGAAGACCAGCATTGTCCAGCAGAACATTCTGCAATGATGGAAGTGCCGTCCAACACTGTAGCTCCAGCCACATGTGGCTACTGAATGCGTGAAAAATGTTGAATTTAACTATGAATGTGAATTTTAATTGTATTTAATTATAATGAATTTAAATTTCAATGGCTACATTGGCTAATGTTGACTGTATTGAAGGGTGAACAATACGTTCAGACATTTTTGATGGAGTCCAGCTTCTAAAGTTTTATTTTTAATCTTCCCAAGGTTAATATGAGCAGGAAGACAGTTTTCTTGTGCATCATCAGCAAAAATTATCCCCTTTCCATGAAGTGTCAGTCATTCTGAAGTTTTCTAACCTGAAAATTGGCTTATGCTTCCTAGAAGCTTCTGGCAATGGCAGTAGTCTCTTGGGAGGCATAGTCTCATGTAGTCTCACGGTGTAGCAAAGTGATCTAGGGCACTGACGACTTCCCATTTCTAGCATCTCTTGCAAGGCTGACTTGGGGATCAATGCAAAGCCTTGGTGGGGGAGGGGGTCTAGGCTAGGTGGAGGTGCAGGGGTGCTACACCCTGCAGGGGGCAACTGTCTACTGTTGGGGCCAGAAATTAGCAGATAAATGCCCCTGTCTTCCATCATATAGGGACAAGTCGGAGATTCAGTGTCTCTGGTTCTGTGGAGCATCCCCAGGGCACCAGACTGCGGCTGGCTGTGATTGAATCAGCTCAAGGATGCCTGCCTTATTGTCTTTCTTCTGGTGCCCTTTCTCTCTGACTGCTCCCTCCTGTCCGCTTCTGGGATCCACTCCCACATAAGTTACCCATAACCAAGTTCTTGCCTAGGACACTGCTGAGGGGAAACCCAGTCTGAGATAGGAGGAGATGAAAAGAATGCCCTCTTATGACCCAGGTGATGGGAATAACAGTGACTCCGACGAGTCAACACTCGTGGAGATGAAGAGCAGCAGACACGTGTGATGTGCATTTTAGAGACAGAGTTAAGGAAACATGAAAGTTGATCTTATGTATGCAGCAAGGCCTAAGAAAGTGTGCAGCAGGACCCTCCAGTTTGGGCCCCTATGTAACTAGAAGTGTCTTGTACAGGCAGAGGGAGTGGCGTCTGGAAAAGTTCAGGTTTTGGGCGGAAGATCATGAGTTTGGTTTGGGGTAAGTCCAAACCTAGTTAAACACGTGAGAGCTATGCGTTGAATGGAGCAGGAGTCAAGTCGTCCATTCCCGTGCTCTGTAGGTGTCTTGTCTGCAAAAGGAAAGTCCTCACACCTGCTACTCAGATATATAAGAAGTGTATGACATCTACCACATGACAGTTAAAAAAAACTCAGTGTTTTTGTGAGGGTAAAGTAACGCAATTTGCTTTATAGATAGGAAGATAAGTAACTTGCCCTTTCGATTTTATCACATGTCCCCCCTGCTCATGCAACTGAGCTGTGCTTAGCCCTCTTGGGAATGGCGACTTCCATTCCTCTTCTAAACTGTGTCTTCTGTGGCTTCGGATAATGCACTACGAAGGAAGCAGCAGCCTGTTTTAGGTGTGCGGATCATCGGTTTATCAAATGAGGAATTGCATTCAGTTTCTAAACTAATATTTTTGGACATTCTCTTATTTAATCACCCCTGGACTGTGTAATATATTCTAGCATATTAAGCATAGATGATAGATTAGTCTTCCCATGTTACTATGTCAGAAATTGATATTTTGAAAAGTTGTCCAAAATCATACATAAGGAGGTGGGAGAGGGAGGACGTGGACCCATGTCCTATGAATGTAAATCTTGCTGTCCACAAATTATATTGTACCTTCTAGAACCTTCCATCTAAGTTTTGTGTACAAAGCTTAGTTCAAAGGGATCCAAAAAATTTGGAGAACTTTTCATCCCAAATATTTAGTCTCTTTTGGCATTTTGATTTCCAAAGTGCTGAAATGAAACTCCTGTCTCTACCCCAAACAATTCCCTTGACTATTTACGAATGCCAGAACTCTTACAATTGCAGTTTAAAACTTTGGCCTCGGCCATTCACAGACCCTCCCCCGCCATGTTGTACCAAAAATGTTCCTAGGGAGCTTCCAGATCAGGTCAGATAATTTACTTTTGTCTGAATGTGGGTAGCTCACCGTACACAAGCCACAGACCATCAACACAGCCTTCTCGTTGTCAGTTCTGCTGTTGTGGGGCTCCAATCCCTGACAGGAAGGGTTGCTCTTTTCCAGGCGCAGACTGGAACCAGCAGGAAGCGGCACGGCGGGACGGGTCCTGGTTCTTGAGCACCAGCTTTGTGCTGGAGACGGTGACCCAGGCTTCCCTCTGATTATCCACTTGATTCCTCCAACAACCCTCTGGATGGCTCTGCCATCACCGCTTCTAGGGAGGAGAGGACCAGGCTCAGCGATGGGTGACTCGCTGGCCACCACACAACCCGTCAAGGGTTGAACCCATCTTCTCATTTTCTGCAATGCAAAATGCTTTGTGAGAGACTCTGTTTGGAGAATCCTAGAAAGTCCAAAACTAAGACGTTCAGGCCTGGTCTATGAGGTTGACCAGACGAATTTCTGACAGTTCACCTTGTTTGACAAAAGCAGCAATTTCACATGGACCCGCCCAAGCCCTAGCACGGCAGTCCCACCGGGACTTGGTTTCCAACCCTACAAGTCTAGACCCCATTTTTCTAGGGTTCTGTGTGTGCTCAGGCTGCCCACCCTCCTGCCATTCTGTCCCCATGTCAGCTGCTGATTAGAGAGGCCAATTTGGTGCTCTGGTTGAAACCCTTGGTTATTTCCCCAAAGTTTTCACAATGAATTATTATCTTTCATAAATGTCTTACAATAAGATGTTTCTTTACAAACTTAACCTGGCTTTGTCGTGATATTCTGGGTGTTTGCCCCCATGGGTGTCCCCTCCTTCCCTATCTTCCTCGTCTTGCCCTTCCCACTTAGGGAAATGGGCATCGTGCACAGCCTTTACCTACTTCAACAGCATGTTGGAGAAAGTTAGTTTGGGCTTTGGAATCAGATAGGCTCGGCTGTGTTCTTTTAGGTTCCCTGAGGAACCAGCCTTGAAACAGAGTTTTGACTGTAAGGTTTATTTGGGAAGTGACTCTAGGTATGAGACAGGGATGGGAGGACAGACAATAAAGGGTTTGTTACCAAACAAGTCACAACCACAGTTAACTCATTTTGATCCTTCTGGGGATGTTTGAGAGCCCGTGCAGTGTAGACCACAAGCCTCAGTGTTCAGTACCAGAGGATCAAGGGCATCGGGGCATCATATAGTCAGATGTCACATGAGCCTTGGCTCAGGAGATGTTCATCCTCTGCTTCTGCCCCACTTGTGGGCAGACAGAGTGGGCTTTGACAGCCAGAGAGAGCCCTCAGACAAAACCAGTGTGGACTCTGCCAATTAGAATTTGGCCAGCCTGCCCTGAAACGCTCCGGGATCGGGCATATACACTGGGTACTGACCCTGGTTTTGAATCCACACTGTGGTGTTATGTGGCCCTGGGCAAGTCTTTAACAAATACAAGCCTTCATTTTACCAATAAAACTTTAAAGCAGTGGAATTTCACTCTTGAGAGCAGAGTTTAATTATTGCAGTTGTTCCGTATCAGAGATGCTCTATGTATGTAAAGTAACACATTTTATCCCACTGGGGCCATGCTTTGTTACAGAATTTTTCCCTCTGCCTGAATTCTATTCCTGGGGTCTGTGAGCAAGAATCCTACATCCTACAGAGCTGTCTTATGTTTGAAGTTGTTAGCAGTTTCCATTTGGAAAGCATTTGCCCACCCCGGATAGGCAGGGAGATGGTAAGGTATCTTGTTCTTGTTTAGTTTTGGTTTCTGTTTTGAAGTTTCTTCCTGACATAAATTGTGTTTCCCCTAAGCAACTGGGTCTTTATAAAACTCTTGCATCTGGCTTTTGTTTGGGGCTAATTGTGTTTCAAGAATATTTTGTGCTTTCTCAGAACTGACCTGAAATGTATATAACAAACAGAGAGAGAAAAGGTCTTGGTGGGCTTAATTTAGGCAGTCACCGGGCTTGAATTCAGTCAGAATTGAGCCCTTAGTCCCCAGATGGGGAGTGGAAATGGTTGGGGGTAGGATGGAAGACCGTGATGAGGAAGTGGGTCAAATGGCCCGCCCTTCCCCAAAGAGAATCCCAGTGGCAGGTGATCTGCACCTCTGGAGCAGCCCACAGCACCATCCACACCCATCTCTGGGGCACGAATTATGCAAAGGTCACAGACACAGTGGGTTACCAGCAGGAACAGTGAGTCCTGGCGGAAAGGGGGTTAGACTTGGAGTTTATTTGGTTTGATCCGGGCAGATTTAGCTTTTTGCAACTTCCAAGCAATTTGATCTTTGGATCTAGTCCAGACTTTGAAGTGAGGCAGACCTTTCGCGCAGATTCCAGCTCTGCCCCTCACAAGCTGAGCATGATAATGTATCTCTCTGTCTCCATTTTTTATATAAAACGAGAGCAAAATCACCTACTTTACAGGATTATTGGGAGGCTTAGAAATAAGTCTTGTAAAACTGTTGGCACAAAGACTCCACTCAATAGCTTACAGACGCTTCTGTGCCTTTCAGACATGCCTGGTTAGATGGCCCATTATCACTTTAAACTCAACATGTCAAATATCAAGTGTATGTGCTTCTTCCCAAACAGATTTCTCTCTCCCTCTCTGTTTTAAGAGATTTCTCTTCTGATTTTTCTTTTCCGCATACTTGTTTTTCACATTTTTTCCCTTCTTCCCTTCGGAGTGAATTTTGCTTTTGTTGCTTTCTTTTCAGCCCTTCCCATTCAGGGAGCTGCAAAGTCACCCAGCACAGGTCGCTGAGGGATACCTGCCCCCACTCACCTCCACCTCCACGCCGTTCTAGAGTAACTGCATCCAGTATTGGCTCTAGAGCATCACGTTTACCCACTGAGCAGTGGGCCTCCGCCCCCTCCTAGAGAAAGGTCAAAGGCCTGCACCTGATGTTCAGTGTTATTTTCAGGACTGATGAAACTCCGTGAAGCGAGCAGGGATTTACAGCGAGTGGACTTGGAGCAGCAGGTGCCAGTGGCGGAGCAGAGTCGGGCAGCAGTTGGGGCAGAAATCCCCTCATGGGCAACAACGATCATTACAGAACGGGAACGTGACACAAGAGGCTCCTAACCTCCTGGATGCCAACACTTGAGTGGAGGCCACTAGAAAGAGGTTTTTCCTCTACTCCTCCTAAGCCTTGGAGCATTGGAGGATGGAGTTTTTGCATAGAAACTGAGAGGGAACCCAACAGAGGGAGGCCAGCTCGGAGGTGAGGACACCCGGGCCCCGGCAATGCCCCCTAGCTCCTGGATCAAACATACCTCGAGGTATAGACTCTGTTGCGCCCCAGCCGATGATTTGTTTCCTGTCACAATGAAAACAATCCCTCCGTGAAAGTGTGTGGTATCGGTGTATGAGGGTATTCAACACCCACCTACACACCATCGGATTAAAAGCTGTGTGACCTTTGGATGCCCTCTTCAGGTCCACTTGCACGTGGGGTCTTGTGTGCAAGAAGGCAGTCACTCTCTTGCTGATCGGGCTGCACTCCTTGGTCAGAAAGGGTCACTCCTGGAATCAGTAGCAGGTGGACCATGTCCAGCTTTGAGGTCAGCCTTTGCTGGGTGCTGTTGTCCCACCTGCCATGACTCCCCTCCCCTCCCAAAGCAGCCAACACTTTACAGTTTATGGTCACTGCTTCTTCTTATCAGTTTGGTAGAGTGGGATCTCTAGATAGTGCATTAAGTCTAGGTTTCTCTGAGTTACTAAAACTTCTGTTCCGTATTCATCCCTCCCAGACTGTGACCCCCTGCGAGTGTCTGGGCTCCCTGGGCCCATCACAAGCTCCTGCAGAGCCTGACCTGCGTGTGGCCTTTGGGTGAGTGAGGGTCGGGGCTCCAACCCAGAGAGGCCAGGCAGAGTGTGTTTGCTCACGGGTGTACCGTGTGGCCCAAGCAAGGGATTATCTCACCTGCGATCATACAAGCTTTTTCTTTCTTTTTAAGCAATGTTTCTCACACTTTGGGGACCGACCAGTAGTTGTATCAGCTGTCTCTAGAGATGCGCCAGGAGAAATTACATTTTCCCAGTACACCGTCCTTGTCGTCGCCCTCAGCACGCACTCCCACATTCACACTCACACCACACTCATATGGTTAGTTTATGAGGAGCTTTTTCTTTATTTCTTAATTTTTTAAAAAGATTTTATTTATTTATTCATGAGAGACACAGAGAGACAGAGTGGCAGAGACACAGGCAGAGGGAGAAGCAGGCTCCATGCAGGGACCCTGATGCGGGACTCGATCCAAGGGTATCATGCCCTGGGCCGAAGGCAGGCACTAAACCACTGAGCCACCCAAGGATCCCTTTTTTTCTTTATTTTAAGGTTTACTCCAATAATTTTTTAGGCTTCCTTGCTAATGAATCCAATACACAGCACAAATTTGAAGAGCTAACAAATAGTAATTAAGACACTCAAGACCAGATGATTAGACTCGGTTTACCTGGGGTGTTTTGATGCATATCACCAGGACAGAAATACCACATTGCATGCATTTGAGATAGTCATGTTTTCTGTGGGAACCCTCTCCACATTTGTATAATAAGATGAAGTACGCATGAACACTCTCTGATGTCTTACAAAATGTGCTATGACTTTTGAGTGCTCTACTACCCGAGTGAGCTTGAGAGCCCTTACTGTAGACTGAAGGAGCTTGACTTCGCAGTGGCGGTATGACGGCGCTGGGATGAGTTCACAGAACGATCTGTTGTACACAACGTGAAACATGGATAGTTAAAAAGCAACTACTCGTGGTGGTGTAAACCAAATACATTACCTTATAGACTAATCTATGACGGAGACTCCATATTCTTAGTCTTTTCTGTCTTGAGCAAACTTACTTTCAAAGCCCGAAACGTGACGATTTGAGGCTGAGGTTGTTAAAAGGGCATCTTAGGCATTATTTTGGTGAGAAGTGCTTCTTTGGGGCAATAAGAGGAATCCTGGCAAAACTGCATTTCCTCCGAGCATTTCCCCATTTTCTATTTGGCTTTCACAAGTATCTGTATTAATAAACTTACATTTTCTGATGTTTCCTCGGGTTTTTAAAAAGTGAAGGCAATGTAACTTAATTGATTTCTTCAGACTACGGGGTATGGACTGAATGTGTCTACTCAACATTCATATGTGGAAACCTAATCCCCGGAAGGATTGTATGAGGAGGTGGACCTCTGGGAGTTGATTAGGTGGTGAGCGTGGAGCGCTCCTGAATGGGATTAGAGTCTTACAAAAGAGACCCCCAAAAGCCCCCTAGTCCTCTTTCTGCCATGTGAGGACACAGCAAGAAGAGAAGAGGAACTTGGCCACTGTTGGCACCTTGATCTTGGACTCCCTGGTCTCCAGAACTATGAGAAATAACTGATTGCTGTTTGAGCTGCCTCGTCTGTAGTATTTCCATCTTGGCAGCCTGAATGGACTAAGATGATGTGTGTCTATTCTTGGGTGCAGACACGTGTATGTGTGTGTGTGTGTGTGTTTGTGTGTGTGTGTGTGAGATGGAATCAAGTGGATTCAGACTTGTTGCAGAGCAGGAGACCCCCCAGCTGGGCCTGACCATGACTATGGGTGAGCTGAAGTTGAGTTCATGGGGTTTCCCTAAGGGGAAGACAACATGCAGATCCTAAGGGGACCCAGTATCTCCAAGATGCATGCGTGCATGGGAAATGATCGCGTGGAGTGGCCACGCTCCAGGATCTCTCTCTCACGTCACCCATCCTGTATCCACACTCCTGGGTATGCACACAGGCTCCAGGAAACTTGGAGCTGTGTCTGGAGTGGAAACGTCCTAATTTCCTTTGAACAGTAGAAAAACACCGGGACTAAGAAAGTGTGTAATGTTGCTATTCCAATAACAACGGTTCCATCCTAGGTACGCAAAGCAGAGGCAGTTCACTTGGGAGAAATGTCTTCTCTCTTATGGAAATACCAACACGGAGGGCTGCCAGTGAGGGAAAGAGTCCTTCTGGATCTCTCTTGGTTCGTCCTTTCGTCCCGCAGACGTTCTTGAAGGACCCATTTGGTTCATCGCAGCTACGATTCGGAGCAGGAGCTCAGTTGTGCAAACACGGAAACGCGTCATCCAGGGTGGAAATGTGTTGTTTGGGGATATGTTTCTAGGTCTGCTCTCCGTAAGACATAGCAAGACGGACGCCTGAGAAAGCAATGGATTCCTATTATGAGTTTGGGGAAAGGAATCTCTTGATAGTATATTAAATCATTTTGTTCTTAATGAAACAGATGCTTAGAATACTTGTCTCACCCGAAGGGATTTTTTTTTTTAATAGTATGCTTTTGCTTTTCGTTGTGTTTTAATTTTCAGGAGAGCCTTTGTTTGTTTTACTGGGTGGCTTGCCCACGGACATTCCTCGTTGTGTGCTTAAATGAATTCCAGCAGAATGTAAGGTTTGAACTGCTTCTTCTCTCCCCTTCTGTGGTTGCTCTTTATTAGTCCCTAGGCTTGTGTCATTCATTTAAAAGTCATTAGTTAAAATGAAAACAGAAACATTTTGGTTTGAAAGCACACAGAATTATTTCATGTAAAATTTTCAGCAACCTCCTTGGTTGCCTGCTGCCTGAGACAGAGCAGGCCTCGAGCTCCCAAGTAAAGCTTCTTTATAAATGTGACACATATTTTGGTTTCTCCCAGAAAAATCTGAGAGCTGAGCGGTCCTGCCTGTTTAGCGTTTCCGCAGGTACCGCAGTACGTCTCATCCGTCCAGAGGCGCTGAATACTGCAGTATTTACATTGTGGCCAACATGGGTTGGGATTCCAATAATTTCTTTTTTCAGAGAGGGAAGCTGGGAGGGGTGGGGGAGAGGGAGGAGAAAATCCCAAGTGGACTTCACGCTCAGCAAGGAGCCCAACACAGGGCTTGATCTCACGACCCTGAGATCAAGACCTGAGCTGAGATCAAGAGTTGGACACGTAACTGACTGAGCCACCTTGGTGATTCTTCTTCTTCTTCTTCTTCTTCTTCTTCTTCTTCTTCTTCTTCTTCTTCTTCCTTCTTCGTCTTCGTCTTCTCCTTTTCCTTCTCCTTCTCCTTCAATCACTTTTCATAGCACATTCTTGTCCATTTGCTATTTGACTAAAAACCAATGATGCTAGTAACTCCTGTGTCATCATCCAGTGTCCCCATTTTATATGAGGAAATGGACACATGGAGAAGTCAAGTCTATTGTGGCCACAGTGAAAAATGTTAGCAAGGGACAGATGGGTCTCGAGACCGCATCTGCACTCAGAGCTGTGCGCTCTCTCGGTGCCCGTCCTGCACAGCGCAGAGTGTGTCTCCTACGTGGTGGGGGAAGGAACCCACATGGTTTGGGAACAACCCCGCCCATGGGCACAGATTACCCTCCCCTGCGTTTCCACCTCTGGGCCTTGTTGGGACGCTCGTGAGCTTATGGCCCTGAGAGCCTTTCTGCACCTGAGCCCCCAAGGCACCTGTCGCTGTTGCTAGGTTGGCGTCACTGACTTGGAACTCGCCCTTCAGTGTCCAGTGTGTCCCACGCCACCACCTTCCTGTCTTGGGAAATGCCCCATGCCTCGCCCTTAGCCCGCTTCCTGTGCGCCCCTGTCGGTCGGATCATTCCCCCAGGACCTCCCCCTCCTCCCAACCTCTGCTGCAGGCACAGATCCAGCTGCCTTGAGCTCACACTCAATATTCAGTGTTTAAAACTCACTGGACAGCTCAAGTGCCTCTGCACCTTGCAGCCGTCATCACCCCCACAACGGCAGGGATTTCCAACTGATGACCTTCGGTAGTGTACCCCCCAAATGACCTCTCTGTTCCCGTTTCCCCTTTCATGTCTAATCTAAATACAAAAAGCTGCAGTTGGCAGAGGGAAGAGCGAGATAAAAAAGAAAGAAAATCTAAAAATCACAGACGGTTGGAAGGGCACTAGTACCCCTTAGACTAAGTGTTTCCATGTTTCCACATATTTCTTTGCAGTTAAACTATTTATTCCCCCTACAAGAGGGAAGGAAAAACTACAAAGCATCGCAGCTTGCACAATGGCGAGGTGTTGCTCCTCTGCTGGAGGGGCTGGAAGGGAGGCTGTAGGTAGCCTCCCCGCCTCCTGCCTCCCCTGCTGCTTGGCCCCCAGAGGAACACTTCGGCCCCGTGGAACCCAGTTTGAAATCCACTGACATATGACAACCTCCGTGTCTTAGGCCGGGGGAAGCCGATACTCAGAGGGCTTAGGTGACTCGCCCACCTCATGTCTGCGTTCAGCGACTGTTCCCGGGACCATACCAGATGTTGCCTTGCTTTCTGTGGAAACTTCTGGGTGGCCTTTGGAACATCCCCGAGCCAAGCTCCGTTTCTATCATCCGTCTGAGAATTTCTGCAGATAAAGAGTGGGGCCCCTCAGGGTCCCCAGAAGTCTGGGAACAGCGGCAGCGCCTGGTGCACCCCGCACCTGATTTCTTCCTTCTCCGACGCATGCGTGGCTAGCGGATTGGGTGGTGTTGGGGGTGGCAGACCTCTGCTGTCTGTCGCCATGGATTCACATGGGCCTTGAAGTCCTCATCTCCGTGCACCTGACGCCTGACTGCCAGGCTGCTTCTGGCCGTGGGCTCCTGGACGGCTGGCCTCAGGGGGACCCTGACTTCTCAGAAATGCTCTTGGGAGGTGGGCGCCCAGGTTGCCTGGTGTGGGTAAAACACGCTGTTTCTTTTCATCTATGGCATTAATTTAATAAAAAAAAAAATCAGGTTGGTGGATCAATTTATCACTGGAGTGAAATTTAAAAATTCAGGGAGAGGGACGCCTGGGTGGCTCAGCGGTTGAGCATCTGCCTTTGGCCCAGGTAGTGATCCTGGAGACCCGGGGTCGAGTCCTGCATCGGGCTCCCTGCATGGAGCCTGCTTCTCCCTCTGCCTGTGTCTCTCCCTCTCTCTGTGTGTCTCTCATGAATAAATAAATAAAATCTTAAACAAACAAACAAAACACTGTCCCAGGGTTCCTGTCCACACTCGCTGGCAGACAGCATGAAAGTACAGAAAGAAGCTTCAAAGCCTTGCTCTGGCACCGAATGGTCACTTGGATCCTCTGCGGGCTGTCATTCAGTTGCCCCATCTCTAGAATGGGGTCCACAGTATGGACCTTATAGGTTTGTCTGAGGAGAAACGGTATGCCCCCCCCAAAGTGAATAAATACATCTTAAAAAAAAATGTTTCTTGAATAAGAACATAACTATTACTTCTTTCTGACTATTCTTCAAATAGAAGACGTTATGTCCAGAGATGAGCACAAAGACTAGATGCTTCTAGCATCTTTCATTTTGGGATACAGCCTGACATTTTATTTTTATTAAGTAGGTGGCATCGTCCAGGACCAGAGCATTATTTCCTGATACTCTTTGTGAGTCAAACATAAAATCCCTGTGGTCATGCCCAAAGCACTGGTGCTCTTGTCACAGAGTCTGTCCTCGCTTTTGCATTTGAAAGAACAACACCATAGAGCCTGCAGGAAGTGGCCAAAGGGCAGTAGCTGCAGGAGATTTTGGTGAACACAGTCCATTATGTTGGCTTAGTATGGAAGCTTTGCACGAAACCAACCTTTCATTGAGCTCTTGGGGTGTTGTCATCTTCGACACTAGATCTCCTTGGCGGGTGGGTCTGGATTGAGGGCTGCTGGTTCATGATTCAGACTCTGGCCATTTAGCAGCAGAATCCAGAGCATTTCCGCACTCGTTTATAGTCTGAGAGCCCCATAATTATGTTCTGTAGGAGGAAAATTAGCTGTTTCATTTATTCGATCAAAAGCTTTATTGAACGTTCATGAAACACAAAGTATGGTGCTAGGTAGGCATCGAGGATACAGCTCTGAGTAGGAAATGATCTCTGCCTTTGACAGTTTTGGGTAATGAGTGATGCAACCCCCAGGAACATACAGTTTCACTAGTGCAAGGATGCAGGTGAGAACATGACCCCCCACGTTCATGGCTAAGGTGTACTTCAGTGTTCCCATGTGGAAGGAGACGTCACAGAAACGCTTCTGTGAGACACAGCACATGTTAATTGGCCATGACCATGAAAATCTGCAGACTTTTCCCGGGGAGAAGAACAAGAAGTCTAGGAAGAGAAGATGAGAGTGTGAGTCTAAGCTCTAGACAGATAGAGGCTGATTGTGCCTGCTTGATTTTTCCCTCTGCATCTCTGGCATTTAGCACCAGTATACGTTAGCCTTATTGTTCACAGGGCTTCAGTGTTGGCAACATTGAATTAAGAGTGGAGGCCAAGTGGTGCCATAGAGTTCGGGAATCCAGACAGCCCGCACACAGCCCATTGACATCCACGCACAGGATCCCCACGGGGCCACCACTCTTTGTAAAAGCATCTAGTACCCATGTCAACCCACTGTTCAGAGGTAGACCAGAGGTTCTCAGACCTGCTCATCTCAGAACTCCATTGACTCTTAAAGATTTTTGAAGATCTCAAAGATCTTTACTTTGTGCATGCCCTATCAAAATTAAATGTATTAGAAATTAAAACTGAGAAATGTTTAAAACACAAGAACAAGGAAGCACACATTCCATTCACTGCCAGAGCAATGATGTCATCACACATTAGAAAGCTTCTGAAAAATTCCTCTCTATGCTTATTAGAGAATGAGACTGAAAAGAGCAAATGACATCTTAGTTTTATTATGATGATCATTTTATCTTCAAGGATCAACGAAAAGTGTCTTGGAGAGTCTCAGAAGTTCTTGGACCATACCCTGTGAGCCACTTACTTGGATTAACACTTCCATGACTCCCAGGGCTGACCCTAATATGACTGGACCCTCCCTTAATTTAGCTGCTTAGAAGGCATAGGCCATGGGTCCTCCTATCGTATTTCCACACTTGCTAATCTTCCCTCTATCCGCCTCCCTATATCCCTAGCTCATCACTGCTCGGTTCCAAGTGCCATTCTTGACTCTGTTCTTATAACTGAATAAAGTTTGATTTCTCCAATATTGATACTCAGCCTTGTAGATGGAGTTTTTAATGGCTTTACTGAGTTACAATTTATATATTTAAAGATCATAATATTCCCTTTGTAAAAGTGTGCAATTCAGTGATTTTACTATTACCACGGAGTTTTGTGACCATTACCACTATCTATTTCAAGAACGTGTTCACAGTTCCTGGTGGCATAGCTGATGAAGCATCCGACTCCTGGTTTCGGCTTAGGTCCTGATCTTAGAGTTAAAAGATCGAGTCCTGCGTCGGGCTTCAAACTTGGCATAGACTCTGCTTGAGATTTTCTCTTCCTCTCCCTCTGTCCCTCCTGCTTATGCTCTTTGTCTCTCTCTTTGTAAAATAAATAAATCTTAAAAAAAATGTTCATTGCCCCCAAAACACCTTATGCCCATTAACACTTATTCCCTTTATTCCTCTCTCCAATCCATAGAAATCACTAATCTACTCTCTGTATGGATTTGCCTACTTTGACTTTTTTGTGCCTGGGTTCTTTCACTTAGCATAATGTTTTCAGGTGTCATAGTATGCATCACTATGATATTTCTTTTTATAAACAAATAATATATGTTGAGAGGATGTACCACATTTTGTTCATCCATTCATCAGTTGATGGACATTTGTGTTGTCTCCACATTTTGGCTATTATGAATAATGCTACTATAAAGGTGTATATACGGGGTCCTATGTGGACTCTCTCTTCATTTCCCTTGGGTCTATATCTAGAGATGGACTTTCTGGGACATATGGTAACTATATGTTTAACATTTTGAAGAACTGCCAAACTACTTTCCAAGTGGTTACACCATTTTACCTGCATGCCACTGATGAATGAGGGTTCCAATTTTTCCAGATTCTGCTGTTGTCTGTTTGTATGATGATAGCCATCCTAATATGTGTGGAGCAGTAACTCCCAGTGGTTTTGGTTTGTATTTCCCTAATGATGAGCAATGTTGAGCATCATTCTATGTGCTTATTGGCCATTTGTATGTCTTTCATGGAAAAATATCTTAAGATCCTTTGCCTTTTAAAAAGTATGTGTTTTTAATATAAGTACCTCATTGACTATATGATTTGTAAATATTTTCCCCCATTCTGCGGGTGGTATTTTCATTTTCCTGTCCTTTGAGGCTTAAGTGTGTCTGATTTTTATGAAGTTCAACATGTCTCTTTTTTCTTTCATTGCTTGTGTGTTTGCTATCATATCTAAGAAGCCATTGTCTCACCCGATGGTACAAAAATGTATTCCTATGTTTCTTCCTAAAAGTTTTATAGGTTTAGTCCTTACATTTAGGCCTATTATTAATGTTGCACTACTTTTGTTTTCAGTGCAAAGTATGTGAGGTCAGAATTCAACCTCCTTCTTTGTACAAGTACTCCGATTTCCCAGCACCACTGGTTGAAAGACTATTCCTTTCTCATTTTATAAATGAGTTGTAATACCTTCTCTTCAGCTTTGCCAATGTTGACTACCTGGATACCAACTCAAAGGAGCCAAGACTTCTCTCTCCCCTTTTGGAACTGATCTCCATAGAGAGCATCTCTTCTGAGGGAGGAGTGGGAAGCCTTATTATGGAAACACATTAAAATAATTTCCCCAATCCTTCATAAACTCAGGGCACTCTGTAATAGCAGTGGTCTTGCAGATGTTGAGGCACACTGGACTTGAAAATATAAAGAAACCATATCTAGACTAACTTCTGCTTTAATTGACTACCTCAGGCAGATTTCCTGTTTTATTATAAAAGTAGAGGAGTGATGTTCAGTGTACTTAGTAATTGGTTCTTTTTCAATTTCCAGAGTCATATGGCAAAGATAGCATTTCTACAAAATGAAAAAGGAACTGCCACCATACTTGGCTAATAGTAATAATGTCATTTTCCTTATTCTTTAATTTTTTCGTTTTTGACATATACAAAATAAGGAGTTGAAACCCTATTTGCATTCAGTCTAGATGTGTCCCTGTTGGATTAGTCAATTTTTATATTTATATATATGAAATATTATATATTAGAAATATATATAAGAAAATAAATGATAATAATTTATAGAAATTATTGAGTGGTTACTATATGTCAGATAGTTTGCTAAATATTTTACATATATTGTACATATATATTTTTTACATATATGTTTTACACATATTTTTTATTTAGTCCATATTGCTCCTCGTGGAATAATACTATGATTATAATCTCTCTTTCCAATGAGGCTTTAAAGCAGATATGCAAATTGCCAAAGGTCACATTTTCTATATGGAAGAGCTGAGATATGACCAACAAGTTTGACTGGGAAGTTCTTATTTTTAGTCATTCCACCTGGGAAATTCTGGGAAACCTACCTATCTCATTTTTCTATGTCATTTTTCATTCCAAATTTATGCCAGAACATATTTTATAACTATTTCTTTTTCAAATGAGGTGCTCAGTAAATAATAATACTTAGTTTTTGCTTTGATTCATAATCAATTAAGTCAAGGAAAAGAAAAAAATGTTCTGCAAGGGCATTTATCTTGAAGAGCAAGTGTTGACCTGAATGCCTGAGTCTATATCCTACTTAGGAAAGATGCAAGGTGAATTGGCCACTGAAGTCTGATTGGAATTCATGGGATGGATGACGGTAACATATATCAAAGGATGGGTGATTATTACACAGTTCTACAGGGTCAGGATTGCAACTGTATAAGCTCTCCTGGCTTTATTGGGAAAAAGATGATGTCTACCAGTAATATGGAAGGCTCTTTGACATGTAGGGTTAATACTAACTCAATGTATGGTCTCCTTGATCTGAACTTAGAGCAATAGAGATATTAGAAAATTTGAGGGGGAGAAGAGTGTCAGGGCTTCTGCTAGTAGCTGGTTGAACCATAACATCTTGGGGGGGGGGGGACAATGCCTTTGATGGTATCAAGAATCGCCATAGCCTTAACTCCTGGGAGACTGACAAATAGTCCTTGAGGACAGTGTAAGGGACAGAGACATTAATGATAGACCAGGCACTTATGTGTACTTTAGCTTAATGAACAAGTGTTTTCATGTGACAATTGTTTGGAAGTTCCAGGATGGCAAATCCTCAGGAGAGCCAACTTTAAGGAGAAGCATGCATTGTGAATCTGAGAAGAAGGAATAACCAAAATGTAAGAACTCTAGCTGTCCAGGGAGCAGGAGCCAATGTAGAATGGGCACTCTTGTCCATAGACTTGAGAGGGAAATAGGTTAATTGCAAACCACCTTAATATGAAAAGTTGTCCAGATTCTGAGTCAGGACTTCTGGGCATTTCCTCTGGAAGAACGGCCAGCAAGAGCTGGAAGGCATACAGTGCTTTTTGCATAAAGGGTTCATTTTGGTGTTATTTATCATGGAGGAAAAGTGGAAATTGTGCTAATGTCCAATAGTAATGGAATATTTGAATATGTTATTATTTAATCACACAACAGAATATTATACAATCATTAAAGCAGGGATTATAAAGAATTTATTGGTTCTTTCTGATAGAATTTTGAATGATAAATGCATGATGCAAAGTTATATATATATGTATATATATATAATATGATCAAAACCATAAAATTATATGTGGACCTCTTTACAAAAAATAGAATTTCTTTAGTTATCTGAACAGCGTTAGAATTCAAGAAATGAAAAAAAAAAGCCAAAAAATGATCAGCCTTTGAATATGTATATCAGGCATGATTCCAAGACTAAAAAGGAGCCATAAAGTGATAGAATATCAGAGGTAGGTTTAATCTGAAAGATGATCACTATAACAACCTACTGATGTACAAACTAAAGCCCAGGGGAAGTGGTGTGTTGTTGGTTAAATTAAGGAAAGAACTGGTGTTAAATGTTATATTTTCTCATCTTTTCTCAAATTCTTAAAAAATGTTTCCATGTCCGCTGATGTCACTACCTCCCCCTTTTTCATCTCGTCCCCACCTCCTGGGGACCCACCCTGGGCTTGGGCAGAGATGAGTCAGGTTGAGCCTTCATCCTAGCTCCATTCCACTCATTCTAGCTGAAGAAAGCAGGCTGAAACACAAAGGTCTGAGGACACCGGTGTGATAGGATACTGCAATGCTGCTGCCATTATTTATAAATTCTCTTGAAATGTGAACAATTTGTTATCAGTAACAAGTTATTTCATATTCACCTTAGCACAGATATCATGGTTGAGAACTATGCTGTAGGTCTCAAGGTCCCTCCAAAGACCTGGCTTTTTGGTTAGAACAGGAAAAGCAAACTCAAAAGATCCCTCATCACTGCATCTGAGAATGCTGTACTCCAGGCTTGATGACTTCTTCTTCTTCTTCTTCTTCTTCTTCTTCTTCTTCTTCTTCTTCTTCTTCTTCGTTTCCATTAAGGGGAAAGGGGTAGAAGGAGAGGGAGAGGGGGAATCTCAAGCAAATTCCCCACTGAGCACAGAGCCCTACATGGGGCTCAATCTCGTGACCATGAGATTGTGACCTAGTGGAAATCAAGTCAGGTGCTTAACCAACTGAGCCACCCAGGTGCCCCTCTAGGATTGACTTCTTAGGCTGTAATGCAATGTTCCTGTGTTAAAGCGGTGGCAGCTTTTCACCTCATGTTTCCCTCTGTCCCACCTAGACAGAACAACAGAACAATACACTGACAATAGCTCACCCCACATGGATGTTCAGAGCTTGTCATGGGAACTAAGGATCTTCACTAACACAGGGTTTGCTTGTCCTCAGACTGCATCTTTCACACTCCCAACCAATGGTTGTCTTTTATATCAATAAAAGCATTGATTATCAGAAAGGTATAACAATCCCAAAAGTGTGTGTGCACTTCATCGCAGACTTCACAGCATATGAATAGAAAAGCTCACAGAAGTTAAGGGACAAATGGATGGCATGCACACTTGCAAGCAGTACTCTTCATCTTTCTCAGTATTTCACAAAACAAGAGGCTCACCATAAATAAAGCCCGAGCATTGGAATGACACTGTTAACTGAAATGATCTAGTTAACATCACAGAACACTACCACTAAAAATAATAGAATAGCTTCCTTTCAAGTGCTCATGGATCATTCACTAGATGGAACATACACTGGGCCATAAAATAAGCATTATTAAATTTGAGGAAGTTTGAAATCTTACAAACTGTGTTCTCTTATCGCAACATTTAAATTACAAACCAACAGTTGGTATACATGAAAAAAACCACAAATAGTTTGAAAATAAACACCACACTTCATAATAACCCCTGGGTCAAAGAAAAAAAAGAAAACGAGAAGAGAAATTAGAAAATATTTCAAACTAAGTGAAAATGAAAACAAAACATGAAAAGTGTGGAGGATGCTCCTATAAGCAGAGTTTGGAGGGAAATTTAATCTGTAAATATTTATATGGAATAAAAAAAAATTAAGAACAAAGACCTAAGATTATACAGTAAGGAGTGGAAAAAAAAAAAAGAAGTGCGAAGGAAATCTAAAATAAGTAGGGGAAAAATAGTAAGGGAAAGGCCAAAATCCATGAAATAGTAAGCAAACAATACAGAAAATTACTGAAGCTAAAATTTGGTTCTTTGAGAAAATTAATAATTTGAGTACACTCCAGGTAAACTGGTTAGGAGTAAAAGAGAAAAAGCACAATAACCAATGCTAGGGATGAGCTGTGGGCTTCTGCAGGTCCCGCCAGTATAAAACTGTAATAAAGTGATATCACGAACAACTGGATGCCAATAAATTTGCAGTGGATGAATTCCTTGAAGAACATAATTCCCGACACAGAAGAAATAGAAAATTGTAACAAGCTATATGTATGGGAAAAGTTGAATTCGTAATTAAAAACTTTCCCACAAAGAGTAACCCAGACTCAGATGTCTTTGCTGGTAGATTTTTATTAAGCACACAGAGAATAAATAATACTAATCTTATCAAAAGTCTACGAATTTGTTATTGGTCTCTAGATTATCCATTTCTTCACGATTCAGTCTTGATATTTTCTTTCTAGAAATTTATCCATTTCTGCCACATTTCCCAAATTATTCAGGAGTATTCTCTCATACATCTTTTCATTTCTGCAGCATCAGTTGTAAACATTCCTTCTTTCCTTTCTGGTTTTAGTTATTTGGGTCTTCGATCATCATTAAGGGTTTGTCAGTTTAATTCATCTTTTCAAAAAAACATCTTTTAGTTTTGTTGTGTTTTCTTCTATTGTCTTTCCATTATCTATTTTCTTTATCTCTGCCCTTATTTTTATTAATGTAGCCTCGGGATTGCTTTTTTTCCTAGTTTCTTGAGGTGTCAAGCTAGGTAGTTAATTTGAGATCTTTTCTTACTAACGCATGTATTGACTATAGACTTGTTTCTCGGCCCTGCTTTTGCTGCTTCTTATAAGTTTCAATATGCTGTTTTCATTTGTCTTAAGTTATTTTGTAATTTCTCTTGTGCCACCCCTCACTCAATTGCCGTGTAAGCAATTGTATGCTAAACAACACATTCTTTTTATCTATTTATTATTTATTTTATTTCTACAAATTGTAGATTTTCCAGCTTTTTGTTTTTGTGGTATTGATTTTTAGTAACATTCCATTGTGATTGGAACAAATACTTTGTACAGTTTCAGTCTTTCTGAACTTGTCTGGAGTCTTTTCTGGCCTAGTGTGTGGTCTATCGTGGTGAATGTCCCATGTGCACCTGAGAATTTACATTCTACTGTTTTTAGATGGAATGTTCCATATATGTCTGTCTGGTCCATAGGATTGTTGCAAGAGTTAAAGATTTTTAAAAAATGTTAAGTGTAGGTAAACACATTTAGGTACACACAACAAATATCACTTCCTTTCCTTTATCTATGTGCTGGGATATCCTGCAAGGGGGAAAAAAACATGCTAACAAGAAGAAGGAGGAGAAGGGGAAGGAGAAAGAAGAGAAGGAGAACGAGGAAGAAAAGGAGGAGAAGGGGGAGTAGGAGGAGGAAGAAGAGAAGGAGAAGGAGGAACAGGAGGAGGAGCAGGAGGAGGAGAAGAAGGAACAGGAGAAGGAGAAGGAGGAGCAGGAGAAGAAGAAGGAAGAAGAGAAAGAGGAGAAGAAGGAGAAAGAGAAGGAAGAGTAGGAAGAAGAGAAGGAGAAAGGAAGAGAAGGAAGAGGAGAAGAAGAAGAAGGAGCAGAAGGAGGAGAAGGATAAAGAGAAGGAGGAGAAGGAGGATAGGAGGAGGAGGAGAATGAGGAGGAGAAGCAGTAGGAGGAAGAGAAGGAGGAAGAGAGGAGGAGGAGACTGAGTGAGCCATGTTTCACTCGTTAAAATGGTTTCTTTCATTTTGCAAGTGATATTTACACCCCTCAGAGCATGTGCAAAATTCCGCATTCACAGTCGCTCGCTGTCCTGTCCCGACCTGGGCCTGTCTGGTTACCACTCCTGGCCTCCTCTTCAGCGAGCAAGCGCCAGCAGGTCTGCGCGGGGAGAGTGGGCTGTCAGAGATCACGGGGAGCAGAACGTGGTCTCTGCGCAGACGTGAGGTCATTTTCCTTGTAGAGATCATCTCACTGAGCAACGAGGAAACCGAGAAACACGGACAGTTAACTGATAAAATGGAAAAGATCAAACACATCTCAGAGAGCAAAGCAACCCTTCGCTTCCCCGATAGATGTTCCTAATTTGGAAACATCTGAGAATGATTTACTTGTGAGATGTTCGGGTTCAGGAACGGAATAGGGGCCTTTTCTGAAAACACTCCATCTGTGCTGGGGCTGATACGGTGGGCATGTCACAAAGACTCCGTAAGCAGTTCTGGGACAAGCCAGAGGCCATCTGGGCCGTCATTCCCGACTCTCCATTTCACCCCAGCCCTGCCTGCCTGCACTTCCACTCTGCTTTCATCCCTTCCTTTTCCAGAAGAAGACGGGCATCTTCTTGAGCGCATTTATACTGCTGCCCCCGACGGGCTCGTCTGTAACCTTGTCCATATGTCTCTTAAGAAGCTTTCACTTTAAAATAAAAGACAACAAAAAAATAATAAAAAAAATAAAATAAATAAAATAAAAGACAAGCATCCACCTCCCTCCAGCATCGCTGTCTGTTCAGCACGTCACCTGCCATGTGTCGTCTTTCATTGTTCCCCAGTAAGAAATGTTCAATTTCTATCTATTTGACCGAGTTTCTGCATAGTCATTTATTTATTTTGTACCTTTAGTGACAGATGTCTAAGGTCTTTCAAAACAATCTGATGGCTTGACAAATCAGTTTCATCCTCACGTTTCTGGACTTGGAGAGTCTTGCCACGTAGTACTCAGCGGAAGGGAAGACGGCCGTTTGTATTTGTCGGCACGCGGTTAGCTACAGCGCAGTAACGAGCAATCTGGACTTTTCGGTTGCTTCCTACCACACAGACGCACTGTTTGCTCCCACAGCACGTCCCGTGTGGGTCAGCATCTGAACTCCACTCCTCTTGGTCCCTCCGGGTCCCAGGCTAACGGATGCTCCGTCCTGATGTGTGCTTTTGCGATCAGTCCATCCATGGGTTGCGAATCAGGCTGATGCACACTGGCTCCTAATTCTTCTCTTTGGACGTGACACATTTTGCTTTTGCTTTCATTTTACTGGTCAAAGCAACTCTTATTCCCACTTAATGTCAGAGAGAAAGAGAACTACACTCTTTTTATGCCAGGAAGGAGCCATTCTGACACTATGTGATGAGCAGCTCTAATGACAGCCATGCCAAGTGACGTCGAATTGATGGGCACGTGCCCCAAATTGCTGCTGCTGGTTTGCGGGATATTTCAGGCAGTTCAAGCTGCTAAAACAGGCTACCGTAGACTATGTGGCTTATGTGGCAAACATTGATTTCTCATAGTTCTGGAGGCTGGAAGTCCAAGATCAAGGTGATGGCAGATTGTCTGATGAGGACCTGAATCCTGGTTTAGAGACAGTCATCTTCTCTTGTTTCCTCATGTGGGGAGAGAGAGGAAGCAAATTCTCTGGGCATTTTTCTAATGAGGGCACAGATCTCATTCATGGAAGCCCCACCCCATGGCCTAATCACCTCCCCAAGTCTCCATCTCCTAATACTAACACACTGGGGGTTTAGGAGTCAATATATGAATTTTGAAGGAACACAAACATTTCATCCAGCAAAGAATATGACTGGCTGGCTGGGGTGAAAAGTGCTTCATGTTTAAGCATGGACAGTATGCAGAGTCCTTGGTGAAGCCTTTTACGGGGTAAATAATTCTCATATGGTCCCAAATGCTCATATATGGTCCCTAGTGCTCTCCAGCTTCTTTTAATTTGATTATTTTCTTGAAGACAGCTTGACCTTTTCTTGAATGCTCATATTAACAACCAACACAAGATCCCTCTACAGCTTCTTTGCAACAGCTCCAGCAGTACTATGGCGACAATCTCAATCAGCCATGGGGAGTTTGTTCTCGAATCCAAAGGAAATGCCCAAAAGGGAGGCATTTCGCCATGACAGCACACTCTTGCGTCAGGGTGGCACAGCAGAGATCTCAGGGACCCAGGACTCTGCAAGCCAAATCACTCATGCTCATCAGCCCAAGGCTCCTGTCACATCTGCAGGTCAGCCTCCGAGGGACTGGTGGGGGAAGGCTCCCTCCGTGTGTGAGGACCCATCTCAAAGTCAATATATCACAAAACACAGCACTCTGGCCTGAGACCGGTTATATCACGTTGCCAGTTTGCTTTCTGAAAGAAGCTTCAAACTCCCTATCGCAGCATCGAAAAGCTTCTAGAATCTGCTCCTGCCAGCATTTCCAGTGTCTCCAGTCAAACACATGATATTTTAGCCACAGTGCACTACTTGCCAATTTTCCAAGCACAGCAGTTGCTTTCAGGCCTCTGCACTTTCTTTTTCTTTCCTTTTTTTTTTTTTTTTTTTTTGAAGCTGTTGTTCTCAGCACAGAATACAATATCATTTTCTGCCTGTCATAAATTCCTCTGTTTCAAGCTTCAGGGTGAGTGACATCTCTACCATAACTACTATTTTGTTCCCTGTAGCCAGAAGACATCATGTCTTTCCTTTGGCTTGTACCTCTAAAATAGGACTTATTGAATTTGTGCTTGTTTGGATGGTGGAGGATACGGGCTGGCCCACTGATAACCAGAACTAATTTCACAGATCTGCTTGCTTAAGGACAGCCTGTTACTGTTCTTCAAGTGAACTGACTAAATCTCAGTGGCAGAGAACAATCTTTCCAGAGAGAATTAAACCAAAAGAAGCAGACAGTTCTTGTTATGGAAATATTGGCCTCTCTGGCTGAGCTGTGATGGGGCTCAGCAGCATGACTTGTGGAGTTAGGTACAGTTGATGAGCCCCCTCTCATCATTTCAAAGTGGCACCCAGGGTCCTTGGACAAGAGGTTGAACTACATCCTCAGCGTCTGATGTGCTGCAAGGGCTGGGGCTGTGGGAGGGAGTTGGCAATGGAAATCAGACCGTGAAAGGAACAGTAGGATTCCTAAGAGGGGAAAATACATTACATTTACTCCCCGCCCCCGGTATAGATGGAGTGTGGCCAGTGTTGATACTAAGCAGTGGGCCCTGGGAAGAGTGGAAATCGAGCTCTTATATAGAGCAATGCCTGATACGTGATCTCACTCCATCGTCACCTCACTGGGGGTACCTGTAACACCAGGCAGGGGACAGACATGTTGGGAACTGGAGGAAATGCCAGATCAGGGCCCAGGCAAGGCCTCTTTGGGAGCTTCCCTTCCTCCTCCTTCTCCTCTTCATATGCCAGGAGCTGAGACAGGAAAGTCGTCCCCTACAGGATATGGAGTGGACTAGCTGGAAGTCAACGGTGGCTAAATGCCACCTCGTGAGTGAGTGTGGCAGAGCACAGGTGGCTCATCAGATACAGGCTGGTCTCATCTACATGAGACGTGATGCAGACGGACAAGAACCATCACCGCCGCAGAGGTGCTGATAGAACGTGACCTGGACACAGGCTAACAGGATTGGTGGGTGGCCCCATAGCCTCACAAGAAAGGGGGAAGGAGATCTGAGGTCCTACAATCTGGTCAGTGAGGGATGAAGGTCTATGGATCCCATGTTCCCCGATGTGAACCTTCCAAATGACGTTACCAAGAGTCCTCACAGGGTGGGCTGTTGGAGACATTTGGCTTGTTGGAGTATAATGCGTAGTTTCATTGGTCTTCCTTATCATGTGATGAGCCCATGTGGGAATGCACCGTCTCCTATGCTTCGGTCTCCCACAATTGTCCTCTTCCTCCCCCTGCCTCCTCCTCCTCTCCCTACCCTTCCTCCTCCTCCTTCTCCTCCTCCTCCTCCTCCTTCTTTGATATAGTAACAGAAGACATGAACTCCTAAACCACATGGATAATGACATTTCCATTTCAGCCAAGAGTTTTTAAAATTTAATTTTAGGTTAATTTCCAGTTTTTTACTGATTGGTTTAAATTAGGTTTCCATTCTCCAGGGGTCATGACAAAAGGTTCCCTGATAATGACTTTTATGGTTTCCGTAGCCCTTTCTTCCAGAACTTTAAGAAGCCTGGGGCTTTACATATTATGACTCATGTTTAGCTTATGCTTATGTAACTTCTGCTATTCAAATTGTAGTTGGATATTCAGAAGGGATAGTTAGAACCTCTTTCTCTTTCACTCTTTTTAATTTTCCTTTTAAAAAAACACACGGATTTATGTTACAAAGAAATTAATGAATACCACATTTACCCCCCCCACAATTTTGCCCCATTTCCCAATTTTCCGTAGTTTATCTCAGACACACATGGATCTCAACTTCTTTGAAAAAAATGAAGCTTTTGATAAACTTGACTACGGCTGTATCATATTTCAGAAATGAAGTCAGCATCTATCTCACTGTCCTCTCATTTCACTATTGTTTAAAGATTATTTTATTTTTGGTTGAACTATTTTCTTTTAAATTGAAAATAGTGGCCATGTGAATACTTTTCTTTCAGAAAATAAGTTATGAGAGAAACTTTACTCTGTTTGTCTGGCCCAGTCATCTTCTGGAATAAAGCAATTAAAAAGATAGTCAGACGGTCAGGTGGTCAGAGGCACTCTGCTGGTGGGTAGCAGGTTCAGGATTGGATCTTGACTCTCAGCCCATGAAGACCCTTCAAGAGCAAGTGATAAATGTTGAAGTGATAGAATTTGCTTTGTGAATAACCAGATCCCCTCTCGACTGATGCCAAGACCTGAATTGTACTTACTGAGCTAATCAGGGCATTTCACAGAGCATTTTGTGCACATGGCAATTTGTCTACACTTTGCAACCTTGGCAACAAGCATACTTTAAACCTTTCTCTCCCTGCTGAATCTTTTCTCTCAGTTCCATTCAATAAGCATCTTTTTTCACGATTGAATGTGTTGAGGAAGAAGTAGAAGCAGCAAGATTCTTGGACTCAATTCTCTAGGTTTAGGAGACTGTTGGCCCCAAATATTTTGAGGGGCAAGTGCTCCTGAAATAAATCTATCTATGAATCTTGAGGGATACTTTTGGAGTGTTTTGTTTTCAATATTGTCAGGATCTTCTGGGCAGATGAAATTAGATCTCATGAATGTATTTTTTTTAAAAAGATTTTATTCATTCATTTGATAGAGAGAGAGCCAGAGAGCAGGAGCAGGGGGAGGGGTAGAGGGAGAAGTAGACTCTCTGCAGAGCAGAGAGCCCGACGTGGGGCTTGATCCCAGGACCCTAAGATCCTGACCCAAGACTAACGCAGACGCTTCACCGACTGAGCCACCCAGGTGCTCCTCATGAACATATTTTGATAAAAAACTAGATGGGAAGTTTCTCTAACATACAAACAAATAAATAAATAGAAGGTAGAAAAGAGGAGAAATTAACCACAAGATATTTCCTTTCTGTACACCAGAGATGCCATTTAAAAAAATATATATGTATGATTATCAATGCCAAGAGTTTGAGGAACATTGTTATAAAATATAATCTTGTAATAAAATCTAATTACTCTATTTTTTTATGGCCGAAGTTTGGCTTTGCTCAAAAGAAATCAACCCCTATAATATCAGTATTAGAATAATCCTATACTTGCAAAACCATGAATAATAAATTTTTAAAAATAGTGTCTCTCTGTAGCTAAGATCTTTCACTCGCTGTGAACATATTGTATATTCACTAAAAATTCAATTAATTGAAGGTTTTGGTAATAAAGGTTTTTTTGAAAATCGAAAATTGTTAATGGATTCAGACTTAAGCCAAACCCAGTTTTGATACTTAGTGAAAGCATATTAAAAATGTATAAGACCATGTTTTTGGCTTATGAACAGATATACTTTTGTTACAGAATTTTCCTGAGGGGCGTGCCTGGCTCGCTCAGTAAGAATTTTCCTGAGAGACTGATCACAGTCGAGCAGTTGGGCTGACACGGGTCCAGTGGTGCGCTATCTGGAGAGATGTCAGTGTGCAACTCACGTAACATCATAATTGCTCTTTTAAACTTTTAATTGAAGCGTAGCATACATTCCAGAAAAGTTCATGAACTGACCCACGTACCATTGAATCTTCAAAAAGGTCACGTATCACACAGGTCAAGACATAGGCCGCTGTGGCCGCCGGGGGCCCCACTGGTGTCCACTCCCTGAGGCTGTCCCCTGTCAGTACCAGCAAGCTTGATACACCACGGCTAGATGTATTTTCCACGGGAAATCAGATACAACTAATGTATAAGTAGAAGATCTTTTACACACGTGGCAGCAGGTTACAAAACTGTAAGGACAATTAACATGAAAGGTAAACAACGCTCTTTTTATCTCAATTTTCAGGAAAAGTTAAGCTTTTCGATAAAGAGCTTTTCAGGGTTTCAAAGCTTAAATTTCCTGAAAATCTAGAAAAGACTGCCATTATATAACATCACTGGGAGTCACCTGGGGCCAGCTAATGGATGGCTCCAGCAAGAGTCTTGAGAACCACTGTGCGGGTGGCCCCCCTATGGTCCCTGGGCACCAGGACACAAAGTGTGATGTGTCTGTGAGGAGGCTGGTTTCCTTGCAGTCTACACTTCTACTCCTCACTTCAAACTATCTGCCACCCCCACCCCCTAGAGCCTGAGCACCCGACCCCCAGCCTTTACTGCCTGCTTGGACAGGTACTCCATCCCCTGATGCTACTCCCAGAATTCTTATCTCCACTTAGAGGGGAATTTGAACTTCCTTCTCCCTTCATTTCCCAAGGTTGACAAAAGTGTGCCCATCTCTCCCTGAGAAGCACCCTTGTCCAGTAGGGTCTTGTGTTGGGTTGCGTTCATGATCTACACAGACACACACACACACACACACACACACACATACCCCATTCGTGCTCACACACTCACATGCACACACCACACACAGGTTTGCTGGAGAAGCTCTGGCCCTGCCAGCTGGGAAGAATTAGGGTCTCCTCTGGACAGCACATCTCGTGGAGCAGGGGACTTACAGAAATGAAATGTCGCGCACCCTGCTGCCGGAGTCATGGTGCCCTTCACTGATTCCCAATCTCGGCTGCATACACACGGGTCTGCATGCTGCCTGCCCACTCCTCCCCACCACCCGTTGTGGAAATTTGTTTCTGACTTGCCTCACTTTTCCCTTCCAGCCCAGCTTCTCATTTCATCCTTGAAAACAGACTAAAGGGAAGACGCTGCCTTCATCCCTCATGCACAGCCCTGGGGCAGCCCATGTTCTCTGGTTCCAGACGTAGACCATCTGTGTGTGAACACCTCCGAGAGGCTGGACTGAGCTCTGGGAAAGAGACATGCTCTGGAGAACTGCCCTGAATGATGGTCTTAGGGACCCATGGGTGGCGATCCTCCGCAACCTGTTTTCCATGTTTGTGACTGTGTTTCACTATGGAATGATTCCTTTGAAATCTCACAGTGTGAACAATTCCCCGAGTTGGCCCAAATCATAATAACTAGAAGATTATTCCAAACAGGGCAATGGGATGTACATGTTTGTGGAGTCAGGGAAGCTGCCCTATGACCCCAGGTTTACAATAAGAGATTATGTTCATGGTGAACGACGCAAGAGCATTCCTCCATTTCTGAAGTTCATCATTCTTGCGGAGAGATGCGTGGTAAGTGTCATAAATAATTAAAATGAAATTTCACTTGTCCAAGGGCAATAAAGAAATTGCACTTGGTAATGAAATCTCCATGTGGTTTTATCTTAATCTCCTCAATTTGCTGGGCAGCAAAATTTGCCAGATGGTTGGTTCTTCCTGTTATTAATATAAAATAAAAAGTGAGATTTTTACTAGGTATTTATGTCTGCTGTACTTCATAAAAATGAGTATCAGAGTCAAATAAGATGCCCTCCTGAAATACACACACACACACACACACATAAATGTATTTAAAATGGGTTACTGTAGTATACATATGCATACATATATATTTACACATACATATATGAAACAATGTTAGATGCCCACTGACGAGCCCTTTTCCAACAGTGGTGACAGCAAAGCAGAACTGAGTGGACACTTTGCTCCAACATATTGAGTATCTGCAGCTGGAGACACTGAAAATTCTCCATCTCCCCCTGTAGGCCCTCACCCACTGTTTGCCTATCTTTTCTCCTCCACTTATTTATGTACTTACGGATTTCTTATTTATTATTAATCATTCGTTCTGTAGGAGGACATGAGTCATGATTTTTAGAGCATGTCCAACAGGTTCTGTCTTCACGGCCTGCATCCCATCCGCCAGGCCGTGTGGAGTATTTGGGGAAACCACCCAGTGGTAACACCATAGGGCCACTACAAAGTCTAACTGAGCAAGCACACTTAGACATGCTGCTGTCTGCTTGGCAAAGACGGAGAAAGGTAGCTGTTGAATTGAAGCTGCAGAGCAAGTCCGTGTGAAGGGATGATGGCCGGCTGGAAGCTTCTGGAAGTCTGCAAGTGCACAGACCAGAAACCGCTGCCTCTTGCAACGGTCGACCAAGGGTGAGTGTGCTGATGGCCAGCCTCCAGCAGCTCGGGAGGGGCAGTCCCAGCCGTGACTCTTCCAACACCGAGTTGGTGAAGTGACTGTGTCAACGGTGACAGTGGAGCTTGAGTCATGGTGCTTGATTCTCTTCCTGGAGATGGAACCATCATACTGAGAAAGCATAGCGCTGGAGAAGCGAGGTGCGCACGAGCCCCGCATGTGACAACGGTCGGCCCAGCTGTAGTTCACACAGCCAGAGGCTGTCCATGCTGTGCGCGTCCATCCACCTGGACTTACAATCTACGAGTATCAGTGCTGGCATTATTTTGCCAGCATTGGCCAAATAATGCCATTTGGGAAGCCCCAAAATAAAGCTACAAGTACAGATTCACAACACTTTTGTCACAGCTGAGTAACAGATAGCCAAGAATTGGTACGGAAGCCACGTCATCGTGTGAGACATCCAGAAATAAAGCAAAGTGGCTTTTTAAAGCAATTCACATATTAGGTGCTGTGAGTTCACTTTTTGAACTTTGATTCAATATGCAATTTTTTAAAAGTGCCTGTTTGAAGGAGGGCCTTCTTTTTTTTTTTTTTTTTTTTTTTTAAGGGAAGGCCTTCTCAATGCATTTTCTGTTGTTTTTCTTTGTTGCATGAACCTTCTATTTCTGTGTCACCCAGGGTACTCTATTTTGAGATTTGAGATGGGTCGCAGATAAATCAAAACCTGCTTATTTTCACAATTTCCTTGAATTTTTGCTACCACTTACTGGAAGGGAAAATTTTATAAGATGGAAAGTGGAAGTTTAAACATGCTGCCACAGTTTCCAGAAATAGCCTTTACTTTGAAAGACCCGTCTCTAATGAAACAAAGATGTGACAATGTGCTTGGAGACGACCAGGGCTCCTTACCAACTACTCTGGGCACTCAGAACCCGAGAGGTTTAACGCATAAGGAAAGTCCATTGGTCTTGTCCTCTGGGTGGATCCTTCATCCCCTCGTCTTCAGCCGCATGCCCGCCATCTGATCAGCGGCCTGCTGGGGTTCCTGAGCTCTGTCTTTAGCACAAGTGAACACGGTAAACCACAACACTCCTTGGCTACTGTGATGCCAAACGTTTCCCGGTGGGGCAAATTTAGTTGACCTGTCGTTGACATACGAGGTTTGGGGGCAACATCTATCAGGGATTGGGACCCGATTAGACTTTTGTTGCTTTTGTTTGTTTTAACTTTTTCTTTCTTCCTCGAAGAAAGTAGCGTTTGCTAGACACCTTCGCTACACACTGTATTTATTGTTGAAATCATGAAGCCTTTAAATTTAATACATTTTCCTTTACTTAACTCAATGTATGCCTATAGGGCAAGACAGAAAAGATCAATTACATTCGAATCAGGCTCCCTACACACACACACACACACACACACACACACACACATCATTTTTTTTTTTTTTTTTTTTTTTTTTTAGTTTGGCAAATTCAATGATTTTATTTTTCATTGCAAACATGTGTTTCTCCCCGGTTCCAAACTTAAGACCTCAAGGTAAAGCCTTACTTATAGCCCATTTTAATTAACTTGTAGACAAAATGCCGAGGTCTGTTGCCACAATGCCAAAAAGATCTTAAATCACTGAGCTCAACCCATTGCAGCCAGTGACACTGGTAGGGAGGGATTCGGCGGCCGCGGTTAAGCACATCGCCTTGATCCAAGGGGTGGGTGAGGGGGACGGATCGGTGATCGGCGTGCAGAACGGAACGGATGTGCCAAAACACAGCTCTGCATTTAGAAAGAATTTTTCTTTTGGTTTCTTCGGTTAAAAAAATATGTGTATATGTGCACACACACACACACGCGCACGCACACACGCATACACGGAGCTGGGCCCCAGAGTGTATGAAACACTCTAGTGGGCCAGTCTGTTGGTCTGAGATAAGGAGTAAAGAGAATCGCATGTGCATTTGCACACATGCAAATTAATGCTCCGGATTCCTTCCCTTTGTTTCACTTTGTTCTTTAGGACCCTGTTTCTGCAGTAGGTGCCAGGTGGGAAGGAGGGATGTTTTCAACAATTGCAGGGGAACAACGGTGCGCCTTTGGAACATTCAGCAAAAGCGCCCTCAGTCCCAAAATAAGATTATGGAAAGTGCGGCCCCTTTACCTTTGCTGTGTTCATCCCTGGATGAGGTGCATGCCTGGCCCTCCTCGCTTCAGCCCTTCTCCAGGGAGGCAGTGGGGAGGTGGATTCGGGAGCAGCTCTCACCCCGGCTCCACCCTGCACCGGCTTTAGCTCCCATCTCCTCCCCTAGCTTCCCCCGCACACCCTCACCTCCCCTCCTAGCACCCCCACACCCTCACCTCCCCTCCTAGCACCCCCACACCCCACCCCCCTCCTAGCACCCCCATCCCCCTCCTAGCACCCCCACCCTCCTAGCATCCCCACCACCCCACCTCCTCCCCTGGCATCCCCCACACACCACCTCCCTTCTTAGCGTCCCCTGCACACCACCCACCTCCCCTCCTAGTGCCCCCACAACCCCCACCTCGCCCCTTAGCGTCCACACCCCCCTCCAGTCCATGACACCCATCTGCAGGCTGTCCTTCCCAGCTGGCCATGGGGAAGGTGGGCAGCCCTAGTGGCCCAAGGCCCAGGCTTAGTGCACTGATTATGTGCTAACTGTGTGCCTGCTGGAATCCTGTGTCTTTTGAATGGATGGGGACACCCAAGAGATGGAGCGTTTCCAAAGTGAGGATTCCCCAGACGGTGAGCCCAGAGGTCCAGAGCTCTGCAGGATGTGCCTATGGCCTACGACCGTCACTGACTTCGCCTCATATGCCCAGACAAGCAGGGTGCGTCCTGGAACCTGGGTGCCGGCCCACCACCCGGCCAGGCCTGCACGGTCCTCTCCTAACCAGGCCACCTCCGAGCTCCACCATTCTCTGGCCCTTCCCCAGGCCTACCTGGAGCAAAGACACCTCTATGTAACCTGCCTCCTCTGCCTTTCATGTCTTTCTGGAACTGAGGGCCTGTGAGCGCTGTGTGAGCCGATCAAAGCCGGAGACAGAGCCCCCGGTGGATGGGTGCCCGGGCCCCACGTTGCCCTGCTGCTCTGTCAGGGGCCAGGCCCCCCTGAGGTCGCCACGGCCACTCCAGCCCGGGCTCGACCGCCTGCAGGCTCCTCATGGCCTCCCTTCTCCTGAGGTTCCTGAGATACTGCTTGGTGTCTGAGCAGGGGCTTGCCAGGGCCTCCCTCCCCCCTCCCCTCCCCCCTTGCTCCCCCTCCGCCTCCTTCTGCTTCTCAGAAGGCACAGGTACATTAATTCTGGTTGAAGCTGCCCCGGCATGACTTCATTTCTGTGAGCATCTCAGCACAGCTGAGTCATGGGGAGGAGTGACAGCGGCCAGGGTGGCCGGAGGCTGAGCGCCCCCACCCTCCACCCCCGCTCCCTCCCACCCGGCTCCAGAGAAAGGGCAGCATGCATGTCACACAATAGGCACCGTGATGGACCCGGTGGTTTTCCCGAGATCCTGTCTCCCAGATGTTAAAAATTAATAATACTGCTGAGGTTTTAGAAAAGGATAAACATTATTTGAAAGATAAAGACCTAACACATTTTCGTTACATATGAAAATAAGTCAAATCCAGCAAAATCTCAATAATTAATAGGGGAGTCTTTAGGACTCTATCTTTCCATAAGATTTTGGTAGATTTTAGCAGCCAGTGCCTGACCAGATGTTTGCCTAGACGTTGACCAACCTGTGAGGACGCCCACACAGCTCCCTCGGCCCGCCCTTCACCAGGGCATGTGCATTAATCTGCTGAGTAAATGTGCTCTGCCTTCATATAGCTCCCGGTGTCATGTTTTTGTTTTGACAGCCTATTAATTTTACCCTTAATTTTCCTGGTCACCCCACTTAGCTGGTGGAAACTCAAGTTTTGGCCTTAGTAACTGTCGGAAAAACGGCAGCGTTTTATTACAGAGTCATTCTTGCAAAGAAAAACACACACACACACACACACACACACACACACACACACAAAGGAGCCATTTACTATAGGGTTAGAAACATGAACTTGTAGTCACATTGACCTGGGTTCCAGGTCTGTCTACACCAGTACCAGCGAGATGCGGAAAGCGGCGTGATATTTCTGAGTTTCAGCCGGCCGCGTTATTATCTGGCGCTCCTGGGAATTCTCAGAATCCCCTACCCACTGGGTTTTTCTCTTTGACTCTAACAGGATCTTCACACTCGTACTGAATCGAAGGAGTGTTGACCACAGCTGTGATTCAGTTCAGATCCACTTGCACTTAGCAGGCCACATTCTGGGCTGGGGTTTGGGAATGTGGCCTACTGTGTCCACCTTCATCACGCTGATGGTCCACCTGTGAGTCCCAGGTACATATTTTCCTTCTCAGCACCATGACCTGTGTGTGTGTGTGTGTGTGTGTGTGTGTGTGTGTGCTCACGGACGCCCCACATAGGCGCCACAGTTATGAGTGAGTTACAGGCAGGTTCTGGGCTGTGGTGCCTCTGGTATCTCCCTCTCTGTTTCAGCTTGAGAAGCTGCATCAGACACATCTTGTGACACAGGAATTCATTGACCCTGGGCCTCCCAACCTCTGTCATGTGCATAAGTGGCTGATTTTGAGTCTCCTTGCTGCCCCCCTCCCCAACTGCCCCGTCTGCTTCCCCCTCACCTCCAAGGGTTGAAGCCTTGGCCAGGTGGTCAGGGAGATGCCTTGACCTGAGGGTGGCCAGTTGCCAGGTTCATGCGCAAAGGCTTGGATGAGGGGCCCAGAGGCCTATGTTCTTTGTCTCCACTGGAGTTGGAAGAGTGCTTGGACAAATACAAATTTGAAATGCCCTTCACTTAGAGAAAAATATATTTTTTTTCTTTAGACATCCCTCTTCATTGCAGAGAACCACAGGATTCTTTGAGGATAAGAAACAGGCAGAGAGGCACCAAGTGGAGATGGTGGCAGTGGTGATGAAGTTCAAGGAGATGGTGGAGGTGGTGGGGATGGTGGAGGTGGTGGGGACCGGGGACATGGTGGAGGTGGTAGTAAAGATGGTGAAAATGATGATAGTAGGCATGGTGAGGATGGTGGGGATGGTGGAGATGGAGATAGTGGGGATGGTGGGGATGGAGATGGTGGGAATGGGGGAGGTGGTGGGGACAGGGGACATGGTGGAGATGGTAAAGATGATGAAGATGATGATAGTAGGCATGGTGAGAATGATGGGGATGGTGGGGATGGAGATGGTGGGGATGGTGGAGATAGTAAAGGTGGTGGGGATGGGGACAGTAGGAATGGTACAGATGGTGATGAGGAGGGTGGTGGGACTGGTGGGGATGGTGGAGATAGTGATGGTATTTACTTCTTATACTGGGTTGCCAGGAAACTCAGAATCAAATTGTGTAGGCTCCTATGGGCTGCATATATAAGCATTATTTTTCTCTCCATCGCATTAACATCATTATACCATGTATATCTATTTGTATTTTCTATTTTATTTTATATATTCTTGAAAGTCAGCTCAGGTCTTTGTAGAATGTGTCTGGATGTTAGCAAATAAAATGCAAGAGTAATGATCACATGTCTACTCATTAAATAAATATAGGTAGTATCATCAGCACTTCATGTCATGTGCCCCCTTGAATCTATAAAAGGAAATGCTTAGGCGAAAGCACTTTAGCAGTTTCTCAAGAAGTGGAACATGGAATTAGCATATGACCCAAAATTTTGCTCCCAGGCACGTACATGAAAGCTTGAAAATAGGGACTCATTAGACTCCTGAACACAGATGTTCATAGCGTCACTGTCCACAAGAGCCAAAAGGTGGGAACCAAGCGAGTGACCATCCGCAGAGTAGGATGAACAAGGTACGGCGTGTCCGCACAGTGGAGTCCTATTCGGTCACACAAACGAATGAAATTCTGGTACATCCTGCAACATAAGAAAAGCATTGTAGAGACACCTGGGTGGCTCAGTGGTTGAGCGTCTACCTTGGGGTCAGGTCGTGATCCCGGGGTCCTGGGATCGAGTCCCGCATTGGGCTCCCGGCAGGGAGCCTGTTTCTCCCTATGCCTATGCCTCTGCTTCTCTCTCTGGGTCTCTCATGAATAAATACATAAAATCTTAAAAGAAAAAAAGAAAAAAATTGTACTGACTGAAATAACGTAGACACAAAAGGACACATCTTGTATGATCGTAGGAAATATCTAGGATACACAAAGGCATAGCGACAGGAGGTGGATGAGAGGTGGCAGGGCCGGGGTAACTGGTTACCGTGGGCAGTTTCTGTCTCTGGGAAGGAAAAGGTGCTGGAGGCGGACAGTGGTGCTGGTCGTGCGACAATGGGAATGTGCCGAACCCCAATGTGTCGCACACCTGAAAATGGCTAAAATGGGAGGGTTTATAATCTATAGCTACTTTACCACAGGGAAAAATAATTTTTGTAAAAGGAAGTGCTTGGGAAATTCATATTGTTTCCTGGGTTAATCATAAGAACAAGAAATTATTTTGGGGGGTGGGGAGAAAAAGCCATAGGTAATTGAAAAGTAATGTGTGTCCAGGCTTTGCTGTGTTTCAAAGACCACCTGAGTCAGAACCTGCACCTGTAAAAATGCTGGTTCCTGGATCTGCATCTGTGACTGAATAAGAATCTCTATGGTGGGATCCAGAGCTGGAAACCGAGGCAGAGCCCTTCCTTCCCCTGCCCCCGGAAGATTCCAGCCTGCACCGAAGATTCTGCTCCCTGGACGCAAGATCACCGGGTAAGGGGGCAGGTGGACAGGAGCCCTAGAATCCGCCCTTCCTTCCAGAAGTCTGTAGACAGGTACGCTTGGAGTAAGTGATATCTAATGACCCTTCAGTTCTCAACTACAGTCATGCAAACAAATAACAAAAATAGTCACTTTTTTTATACACACTGGATGAAGGTTAGGTTCCCATTGATTCACGCAGCAGAGCGGGTTAAAAGAACTAGGAAACCATCACAGATCTATTCACAGGCCACGCGGTCGCGGGGGAAGGTCTAAGTCCGAGCAGAGTCTCGGGGTGCGGGCCAGACGCGCGGTGATGGGTCTTGCCCTGGAGTGACGGAGGCGGGCTCTTGCTGCTGCTCTGTGAGGCTTCCGAGGGCAAACCCCAGCACCCCAGCACCCCACCCCCAGCCCCACTCCAGCCCTGGTGCTTGGTACCCACCGGCCTTGGCCATGCCTTCAGCTGCACCCAATTGATGGAGAGAAGACGAAATCCAGGTCAACGCGGGCTCCTCTTCTCCCCTGCTGCGTGCGCGGGTGCGTCCCGTGAGCTGCACACTGTCCAGCAGGCCAAGGGTCACCTCCCTTTTGTCCCCACAGCTGTCAAGGACATCTTTTAAAGCAAAGCAATTAAGAATGGGTTTTCTTAAAGGTCTCCGTTGAAGAAGGTGGGAAAGCAAGGGATGGGAAGGGCTGTCCAGGTAAAGGGAAGCGACCTGAGAGCGGGGCTGGAGGTGGCGGGCCGGGCCCTCCCAGTGTGGTCCCAAGGCCACAGCGCGTGGCCAGGCAGGCAGCGGCAGGTGGGGGCGACTCGGCTGGTAACCACGGATAATAACTGCAGTGATTTACACTCAAATATTGAGAAAATGCACTTTAGCAATCGCAACCAAAAACATCATGCGTGCGGCCCCGGCTCTGAACAAGCACTTTCGTAAATGTCATTTGTAAGCCGAGAGCTTTCTTTTCTGGCAAGAAACACAGACCTTTTTTTTTTTTTTTTTTTTTCCCCTGAATATTTTCAATTTACAATCCATTTTCCCTTGGGAGCTTCTGGATTGATTGCTGGGGGAGGGAGGGCGATGGGAGTTTTCAAATGGCTGAGGTCATTTCTGACTGTGGCCCAGGATTTCGTGATTTACAAAGAAGCTGAAACCTGTGCTGCGTCTGAGGGTTGCCTGGTTTCAAATGAATCACTCAGTGAAGACCCATGTCCTCTCTGGTTTATTTAAGTTTTTTTTTTTTCTTTTTTCACCTTTTATTTCTTCCTATTCTTGAAGAGTTCTGAGTCACAGAGCATTCCACTCGGAGAAAAGATGTGATTTTCATTTTATCATTTTCTGTTGTTCTTTTTAAAAATTTTTTTTTATTTTTTTATTTATTTATGATAGTCACAGAGAGAGAGAGAGAGGCAGAGACACAGGCGGAGGGAGAAGCAGGCTCCATGCACCGGGAGCCCGATGTGGGATTCGATCCCGGGTCTCCAGGATCGCGCCCTGGGCCAAAGGCAGGCGCCAAACCGCTGCGCCACCCAGGGATCCCATCATTTTCTGTTGTTCTTAATCGAAAAAGAAAAAAAAAAAAAAAGCTAGTCGGAGAACTTACTGGGCATCTTTTTAGCTTTTCGTGAACCTCCCTGCGGGGCCCAGCCTGCTATTCGGAGGCTGACACACCCACTACCAGACAGGTGGCCGTGGATGGGTCCCTCAGCCTCCAACACCCGCTTCCTCCTTTTGAAAAGAGAATGTCCCTCGTAGAAGATGATCGGGAACCGTGTGGTGGAAGCTTCCATCACGTAAAGGCATGACCCTCCACGCCAGCCTGACACTGGCTTTTTCTGGATTCGGTCAGTGAGTGCCACCATTTGGAGGCTGATCCAAGCTCCCTGACCACGTGGAATAAGGTGGCACCTGGGTCTCGGGTCACCTGAAAATTAACCAGAACCTTCTGGACCTGCGGAAACTCACACTCCACCTTTACTTTACACTGGAGCCACCGTCTGAGGGAGGAGCAGGGGACCCGCTGCCTCCTCCTGAGTGGGAGATGCTCGAGGTGCTGAGGAGGAGAGGGTCATGTCTGATTTCTCCCAAATGACGAGCTCCCGGGCCCGGATGGCACTTTGACTGGAGGTGAGCCGAGGTGGGGGGGGGGGGGATGGTCATGAGCACAGGCCCATCCTGGAATTATTCACCCCCTATCGCTTCCAGTGACTTTTTTTTTTAATAAATTTATTTTTCATTGGTGTTCAATTTGCCAACATATAGCATAACACCCAGTGCTCATCCCATCAAGTGCCACCCTCAGTGCCCATCACCCAGTCACTCCCACCCCCCGCCCAACTCCCCTTCCACCACCCCTAGTTCGTTTCCCAGAGTTAGGGGTCTCTCATGTTCTGTCTCCCTTTCTGATATTTCCCACTCATTTTCTCTCCTTCCCCCTTTATTCCCTTTCACTATTTTTTATATTCCCCAAATGAATGAGACCATATAATGTTTGTCCTTCTCCGATTGATTTATTTCACTCAGCATCATACCCTCCAGGTCCATCCACGTCGAAGCTGACTTTTAAAAATGTGCCCGCTGGAGGAAGGTGTTCTCGTGTGGAGGCCCCGTCCTCTGGGGCCTGGCTGCAGAGCAGGCCTCACTCCCGCACGTCCCCGTCCTCAGCGCCAGGCAATTCCGTGGTCAGGGCCACGGAAACGATCCACCTGCTTGGGACACCGCATGGAGTCTCAGGAGAGGCCCACCACCTTGGTAGGTCTTGGGTGGCCTTCTGCCGTCCGGCTGTGCAGTGTCTCTAGTAGAGTCCATTCCTCACGCCTTGTTCACCCCTGGTTTGAAGCCAGAACCACTGGAATCACTGACTGATGAAGTCCCTCATGGAACTGCTGACTCCCCGCTTTGGTGCGGGTGGAAGAGGCTGTTGCAGGTACGAGCTCTGAATGTTGGTGCACAGGGAAGTCACCAGATGTGTAGGTCCTGGGTCCCTTTCTAAGAAATCCGGACTCTTCCAACAATCCGTGGTGGGACCCACGAATCAACATCTTTATAGGATCTCCTTTATAGGATCCTTATAGGATCAAGAAACTGTTACAAACCTTAAAGCGCTGAGTGAACAAGGACACTGGTACCTTGCGGCCGCTTAACTCGGGGTGCGGAGTGGACTCCACAGGCCCGGCAGGTGCCACCCCTGAGCTTCGGCTCGGACAGCTGGAGACCAGACAGCAGGACCTGCACATGGCAGCGAACCACTCCCGGGCCACAGCAGGTGCCCGCAGAAGATTATTTTGATTAATCATTTATTGACATTCTTTAAGTGGGCACGTTTTATATAAATGTCCAGACTGCGGCCTTCTCTTAAAAGTTAATCACACAACACAGAGCCCCCACTCCTGCCTCCCTTGTGGGGACAATCCACCAAGTGCAGGAGGAGCAGCAAACCTCTTGGAACTGAGGGTGGACTCTTCACTGCACATCCCTGGGATGACTTTCATAGGTCCCAGGGGCCGTGGGGTTGGCTGTTCTTCATTACGCGACAGTTTTGAGGAACTAGTTATCTACCGGGAGAGAAACTTAACACACGATTGAATTTATTCGTGTAAATTGGTCTGGGTACTTTCATGATTTTAAATTGGGATCTAGAGACACACGCTGTTAAGTTCAAAATAACCTTCAGGATGATCCGATCCAGGATTGTTTTTTCCAAGTTAACTTACTTGAGATCTTCATGGGTATTAACACAAATACCATAAGTTCGGTCCCATGACCGAATACACTTGGTAAGAGAGGGAGTAGGCGTCTTCTCTACAGCTTTGTGGCTCTCCCCAATCCCCCGATGCCTGTGGGGTGTGCTGCAGGAACGCCTTTCTCCCCACCTCATCCCTCCGTGTTTTTAGAAATACCCTTTGCAAATGGAAATCTATTGCATCTCTCCTCCCCCACCCTGATTTTTTTTTAATCCCCAAAGACCCTGAATCTTAGGAGATTTAATGACCTCCAGAATTGGAACTCGGCTTTGCTTTTTGCACTCCAGTGCTCTGATTATTGTACAAAACCAGTCCCTGGCCAGCTTCAAATCAATCATTTGGATGAAATCAGAAGGTGGATTCCAGGATCCACATTTGTCTCTGGCCTCTTCAGGCTGTGGTAAGCAGGGAGGGAGAGGTGGCTTTCCTGCAGCGTTTAGTCGAAGTTTTGAGTCATCCCGATGAGCAAGTCGGTGAGTAATAGCCAACCAATTTTTACGGTTTGCTTTACGATGAATTTTATTAAGTCATCCATAAACGTAGCTTTCCCTGCTGCATAAAAACTAGTTATGTTTATTTCTTCAATATATATGTTTGTCTTGGGGTATAAGGTAGGGCAATTAAAAAAATACCCCTCATTATGAATTAAGGGAGTTCAAAGTTATATGGTTAAGACTGAAGCCGATTTTTTAAAAATTTTTTATTTATTTATGATAGTCACACACAGAGAGAGAGACAGAGACAGAGACATAGGCAGAGGGAGAAGCAGGCTCCATGCACCGGGAGCCCTACATGGGACTCGATCCCGGGTCTCCAGGATCGCGCCCTGGGCCAAAGGCAGGCGCTAAACTGCTGCGCCACCCAGGGATCCCTCTGGTGTCTCTTCTTATAGGGCACTGATCCCAATCATGAAGACCCCACTCCCATGGCCTCATCTACACTTATTCAGCTCACAAAGATCTCACTACATTGAGAGTTAGGCTTTCCTTAGGGCTTCAACATCGGATTTGGGGAGAGGCACAAATATTCAGTCCATAAACCATGGTATTCAGATATTTATTGAATTAATGAATTATGAATTAATGAGTCTGTTTCTCATGTTATAAGGTTTTTTTTTTAAGATTTTATTTATTTATTCATGAAAGACACAGAGAGAGAGAGGTGGAGACACAGGCAGAGGGAGAAGCAAGCTCCATGCAGGGAGCCCAATGTGGGACTCCATCCCAGGACTCTGGGATCATGACCTGAGCCAAAAGCAGATGCTCAACCATGGAGCCACCCAGGTGCCCTCATGTTATAAGGTATTAATGGAAGAATATATTCTGGGGACTGTAGAGTTTTGGAGACTTGGTGAACACTAGCTTTCTCCATCACTTGGCCCTGAGTGGGAAGGACACATTATCCTGCATATATGGCTGAGCCTGCTGCCATCGGACAGGCCAGTGACTTTCTCGGATGGTAGCAGTGAGGCCAGAGCCCACATATATTTTCTTAAGATTTTATTTATTTATTCATGAGAGACACAGAGAAAGAGGCAGGGACACAGGCAGAGGGAGAAGCAGGCTCCCTGTGGGGAGCTCAATCCCGGATCACGCTCTGAACCAAAGGCAAATGCTCAACCGTTGAGCCACCCAGGGGTCCCATCAGCCCACACCTTGCATCTTCTTATAGCCTAGGGTTTGTCCTTCTGTGCCTTTCTTTCTCCATCAGGGAAATCCTTTATACCACCCAGCAGCCACATGGTTTGTTGGAAAAGCCACTGTTTTCTCTAGACTTTACCAAGGTCTAGAAAATTTAGACAAAAACAATGTAAAAGTATAGACTGTGTGGTACCTGATGGTTAGATCCGTGCTCTTGATGAAACAACTGAATTATCCAGTTAATGAGAGCGTAACATTTTGTTCTGTATTCACCAGAATGCCGAACACTGAAAAAAAATTGATAGCTATCGTATGTTCTGTGCACAACACCACCTACGATCTTACATTTTCAAGCTCCTATCAGTCCCCGCAGGGACACCTGGGTGGCTCAGGGTTGATTGTCTGTCTTGGGCTCAGGTCATGATCCAGGGTCCCGGGATCGAGTCCCACGTCGGGCTCCCTGCATGGAGCCTGCGTCTCCCTCTGCCTGTGTCTCTGCTTCTTTCTCTCTCTTTTTGTCTCTCATGAATAAATAAATAAAATCTCTTAAAGAAAATCCCCACAACCATCCTGGAAGCTGTGGGAATCTCCTTCTCTATCCAGAACAAGCCTAAATTTGAACCGAGGGTTTTCTCATGCCGAAGCCCTATTCCTTTTGCAGTTCTGGACTGCGAGTGGAGGGCACCAGGGATGGGGACGTGGACCACAGTGGGCTCACCACGGCCTCCCCTATTTCGGAGACTGAGGAAGGGTGTGAAGCAGGGTGGGTGGGTTCCCGTCCTTTTTTGGTTCCCTGTTGTCTTTCCTTGCTCGTCCTTCTACCTCTTTTCTTTTATTGCCTCTTTTTGCCTGAAACCCAAGGTGTTTTTTGTTTTTGTTTTTGTTTTAACTATAACCTGGGGAAAAGAGACACACACCCCAGCAGACAGCCAGTCTGACAGGATGGGGATTCCACACATTCTTCATGCGGGGAGAAGAGCAGATGTCATGGGGAGGCTCTCCGCAGGCCTCCTCTTCTGATTTTTGTGAATAATGAGTATGATCAGCATTGTGTGCTGGGCTCACGTCCCTACACTCTTAGCTCTAAGATCCAGTCACCTCTAGACCTCACCTGCTTTTTTCAATCTTTGCAATGTCTTGTGTATCCTGGATCTGAGCTGGAAGGGGCTTCCTAGTGACCTTTGAAAATGAAAAATAAATACATACATGAAATAATCAAGGCTGGGTTTTGTATGTCAGGTGTTTGGCCTCATGGGCCTGGGGTTCATTAGCTCGGCCCACGGGCTGGGGTGAACCGTGCACCCAGAGGCCCAGCCAGCTCCCCCACTATCAAGCCACGAGTGTATAAAATACAACATGGGTCTGGGGGAAGCATCCCCTTGCTGGATATAGGGATGGATCCTTTGGCGTCGCATTCATTTCAGCTGACACATCACTCTTCACGAAGACATTTTTGTTTCCTATTTTCTCGGATTATTGCTCATACATGTTTGCAAGGATGCACCTACACAGACCATCCTAAGGCTTCCCTGAACAGCCAGCCCCCGCCCCCACCTCACCTGTTCCGTTAAAGACATACACAAAACCCATGATTATTTTGTTTTGTAATTTAAAAACAACAAAGACTGTGCTCTTCTATGGCAATGTTTGATTTTCCCAGAGCTTTATGATGATGCGTTTGCTGATCTCTATAATAATGAAGGGGGAAGGGGGGGCTAACACTGTATATCGGTATCACTTTATTTATTTATTTTGGCAACACAAATAAAGCTGAAAAAAACCTTCCCATTTGCACTGCCCCCAGAACCTTGGGTCTGTTAGCAGGAAGAAGTCGGAATCCTTCTCTGCCGTAGAGAGTGGCCCTCTGTGTTGTCGTCACCTGCAGTATGGCAATGCTATGGGCTCTCGCGAGTTTATTTTGAGGAGGAAGTGAGAAAATATGTCAAGTGTCGAGTCCGTAGGGGGGCTCCATATCTGGGCAGCTTCCTTCTCTGAGCTCCCTGAGCAAACTAAGGATCCACAAACCCCTCATTCAGACTTCCTGTGGATGGCTGCCCTCCACTGCTGCGCTGGGGGCTTGTTTTCTTTGGCTAGTTTGAAAGTTTGTGAGCAAGGCTCTGTCACTCGGGGGATGTCTTTAGATATCAAACCGGACTCAGAAACAAACCCCTCGGACACTAGATGAGTAGCCTTCTCGGGTAGCCACAACCTTTGCGGGTCCCTCGGAAAACATAAACACAGGCAGGGGCCCTCTCCAGCCTGGCGCTTGGATAAACACGCTGTCCCCTCCTCCCCCCGCCTGGCCCCCTCCTGCCTGTTTTTCCGGAAGTCTGGGAAGTTCCACATTCTCTCTCTCTCTCCTTCAGACCTGCAGAGCGGCCAGGTTGTGGGGCCCACCGCCCCCGCCTTCCCCCAGCCTCTGCCACTAGGAGCTTCAATCTCTTTGCAGCGGCAAGACCTGGAGCCTGGCCTGCAAAGACCAAAGGGGCTCGTTCCCCAGGCAGATGGGACCCAGCATCGCCCGGGCCACGCAACCGGTCTTGGAAACCCAAACATTGGCCAAGGGGCTTTGTGAAAATTGTTTTTGTTACCCCTTTCACCCAAAGCAGCGGTGGCTCTCACTGCTGTCCCCGGGGGAGCCCACTGAGCTTGCTTCTGTGATGGTTTTTGTCTTGGGCCTGGGGTCAGGAGATGTCCCTGGGTTTTGAGTCGATTTTCTCGGTTGTAGGGGAACTGGCTCCCCCAGAGACCGAACGTGTGAGTCCCCCCCGCCCTGACCTCCATTAGCACTGGACCTTCCTCACTTGAGCTGCCCAGCGCAGAACCCGCCGGGCCCGACAGGTGCAAAGGTGGTGGAGCACTGGAGCCCCCCGCCCCTTGCACCCCGAGTTCAGACCTACACCCTCTTCTGTCATCATGTGGGTAACCTTGGGGTTTGCACTGAATTTTCAGTGTGAGGCAGAGCCTGGAGAAGGAAGTGGGCAGGGCGCTGCCTAGACGTGGAGGAAGAAGGGAGCACAAAGCGGGAAGCTTGTCCCCCCGGCAGAGGTCAGAGTCACAGGTAACAGACGTGGGTGCTTTTCTGTCTGACGTCAGAGAGCCCGCAGCGCCTAATGCACGTCCTCACACCCAGAGCGTGCCCTTGCTCCCAGTAATGGGTCTCTCCCGTTCCGGAGGGAATGCTTCTCCCTCTTTCTGCATCGGATGGACTCCGTGACACACAGCTTGTTACATGGGCCACAGATCAATTTGAAGGAATGTCTTGTGGTCTTGTGGCTTCGGTCCCGCACGTTGGTTCATAGACGGGCTACACACACACACACACACACACACACACACACACACGCACACACAGCCTGCTCCTGGCTCCCAGGCCCCCGGTTCAGATTTCAGCCTGCAGCCCCTGGGAAACCCTCTGTTCCGCAGGCCCGGTGAGTGCCACCGACGACGTGGGGCCTTCCGTCAAGCCTGGGAGGGGTGTCTGCTGACCCCACTCACCCGTGTCTAATGGAAGACTGACTGGCCTGCGTTTTCTTATGGCAAATTATATGTCGGGAGGCAGAAGATTTGAAAATTAATTCAAGATTAATTTAAGGATGGCCGCACGTGGAATTATTTGGCCAACTGATGAAAAATGAAATTTTCACTACAAAGAGGGAAGATTGTAGAAGTGTCAAATTTTAATCCCATTTCCCATAAAGGATGATCATGTCTCAAGACCTTTCTGGGAACCCCAATCCATCACCCAGGCACCTGCTTTTCCCACACCCTTGGTGAGCCAGCGCATGTAAGCCAGGGTGCCGGGGGTTCTAAAAGGATTCATGTTTCGGGGGAGAATAAACTAATTAGTCCTGTACCAAGCAGGGAAAAAAAAAAATGCTGGGTGGATATTGAATCCAGATCTAGGAAAGCTCTTTACTTTTTTAAACAAATGAGAAAACACACACACACACACACAGAGGCCAGGGAACATCGTTTTTATTTGAAGTTCTGTTAAATTTTAATGACGACTGGAAGCAGCTCAGGCCTCATTGTCCCCCTAAATCAAAAGAAAAGTAGCAAGTCAAGAAAATTCCCTCTTGTAAATGTGAAGGCATTTTTGGTGACGGCGGGGTTGTGGATAATTGCAATTAAAATACACACACGCATTAATGGAATCTACTGGAATTAGGTCCTAACCTCAACTAGTATTTTTGTCTTGGAGAAATATATACATATCTAAGGAGGTGGAATTACTCCTCGAAGGCATATGCTGCTCAGATAAGAAGCCACATAAAAAAGTCACCCCGGACTGGCTGTCCTCTATTTTGAAATATTCAAAGCTGAACTTTGTCTGTACATCTCCCAGCTTCAAAAAGCAGAATGCATCTGGACAGGCTTTTGTGGCTTGTGTTTTCTTTCCCTCCAGCTTTCTACGTGAATGCACATTTGAGAGAGGATACACGTGAAGCAGTAGACTAACCTTCAATAATGCATTTTGTTTAATGCCCTATTTGGTCTGATCATTTCCTGAAAACTACTCATGTGATACCTTATTTTCAAAGCACTAGAAAAAAAAAAAAAATCAAGTGAATTGCAGTGGAGCTTTGGAAGGAACGGAATGGAGTCGAACGGAATGGAATGTGCTTCCTGGGCAGTACACTGCGCATTCAAAGTTCCTCCAGGAAGGGCGCCGGCAGGGAGCCCTCAGGCGCAGGCTGTGTGCAGAGGAGGTGACCCACCTGTAGCCGGCCACCAGGATGCAAATGCTTCCAGATCAGGTGTCTCCAGCCGGGCGGGAAGCATCTTCTTCCCATTAGATCTCCCTTCCTGGTCCATCTTGCACTTCTCTGCAGCTGATTACCTCATTCAAGAAAACCATTTCAAAGGGACTCCTGTGTCTGATGGCCTGTTTCTTTTTCTTCTCCCCTTCCTCCTCCCCCTTCTTTCCCCTTCTCCTCCTCCTTCCCCTCCTCTTCCCCCTCCTCCCTCCTTCCTCCTCCTTCTTCTCCTTCTCCTCCTCTTCTTCATGAATCAGCATGAATCAATTTCTACAGCATCTACTTCTTCAAAGCAAAAAATTAAAAAAGTTCGAGAACAGTGCCCTTAATTCGCAGAATGTGCAAAGACAAAGGAGAAGCAGAGATAGAATGTTTTTGTGTTTAAGTGATCAGTGTTGAGCTTATATTTTCTAGTCTTATCATTGTCATTATAATTTTTCCCACATTTTCATTCTCAAAATAGGATAGGGGATTGAAAATCGCATAGCCTAGTGGTTTTTAATGGTTTTAAAACCAATTTTACTACGGACATGGAAGAGTTAAAAGAGGAAATGATCCGGCTTCGATACCTCAGGAAAATCTGGAATTTGGCAGGAGAGTTTCCAGTCCAGCTTCCTCATTCTGTGAAGAGAAGGTCCCACCTTCACTGCTGTGCGCATCCAGAGCAGCACAATGATTCCCCCATGATCGAGTAAGAGCGGGGCCTTGGTGCTCCATCTCTTTCTTGAAACAGAAGCACAGGAAGAGGAACAAGGTCCATGACAGGGAGACCAGCACTCTGTTTGGACTCTATGGGATTTAATGTGTCTTCAAGATGTCAGCATGGACCTTCCTGATCCCAGAGTCTCATATAAGAGACAAAGATCAAGAAGAGATTGGGTAGGTGGCCCTAAGCCCATGGATGGTGATTAGAGTCATGGAGTGGATGGCCACGACTCTGGGAGAGCGTGTTTACGGAAAGAAGAGGAATGAAATCAAGTCCCAGAATCTACTCCAGAATAAGTATTGTGTTGGTGGCAGGGGCAGGGGCAGGGAGGTGGAGAAGAGATGGGATAGCCAAATGCAGTATGGGAATCAAGAGTGCACAGAGTCAAAAAAGCCAGGGCAGAGTGTGTTCAAGAACCAGCCAGCAAGGAGGGAAAAGGTGAAGATGCAACAGAGGGGAGAATCTCGGACAGAACCATGGCCCACAGGAGCGGCCGACCAGCGGCAGCCGCATCCTACCATGATCCAAATAACTAGGATGCTGTGGACACCACCCGATGGACTTGTGGTTCGATGTTTACCTGGCTCTGAGTAAGCGACTTGAATCCTCACACTTGGCGAATCTTAGCTACTTCGAAATTGAAACAACTCAGGAATTTTGATCACCTTTACAAGACCTAGACAGTGATGACATGAGACGGTCAGCCCCCGAGGGAGAGACCACCCAGAATGCGGGTTACTCTGAGAACACAGTAGGCCTGCGGATCCTGTCTGTGAAATGAAGGAAGGCCTTCCTCCTCTCTTCTCCAGAAGATGTGCGTTGGCCTGTTGTTCCAAATAAGTTGCAAGTTTTTGAAGGCAGAGAATGGTGAAAAGACTGCTTTTGTGAAGCCCACAGAATCTGTAGCTGGACACAAAGCAAGGACTTTGAAAATCTTCTTTTAACTGAATGCATGGCTCATTCAGAATAATTGATGATGATGCATCCACTAGGCTAAAACAACAAACAATTGATGATGATGCATCCACAGGCTAAAACATCCACTAGGCTAAAACAACTGTCTCTCCTATCTCAGAGATAGGATCTGTGATGATTATCAGATGATGAAACCTCTCCAGGTGCTATCTACCAGGAACTTCCCAACTGCCCCTGCAGCCAGCAGCCAGTGTCCCCGCAGCCAGCAGGCAGCAGACATGAGGGGCTGGGGAAACCAGTTGTTTGATGCTCTGCTACTTGGGACACCTTTACCTCTGGCTTTCTACTCCCCTAGACCTGCCAGGCTGGGTCTGTGCAGTTTTCTGGAAAACATGAAAGACCTAAGGCTCAAGCATGATAGTTATTAAACTATTATCAGCCCAAATTACTGGAAAGCACTCGATGGAGAGTAAGAAGACCCAGGTGTAGATCCCCACTTCGCCAGGGATGGGAAATGTGGCCGCTCCATTCATCTCTTTCAAATGTAGTTCAGTGCTCTGGTAAACGGTGATGATCATACCCACCTCGTGATATGTTCGTGAGGATCTGCCAATGGTGTGGAAGTTCTCTGTATGTGATACGTGTCTGTGGGGTCCTCAAATCTGGACAAGGAGTTTAGGATCTCATTTTCTCCACCCTTCCCTGTAAAAAGGGGCTCTCTGAGATGTATTTTAGGCCAAGGGGAACGCAGTGTGTTCGTGGCGCTAACGATGGAGTCTGTAGTGTGAAAGATGTTTCAAGTTATTCTTGCGCTATAAACCCCCATCGCAGATTGCTCTTCTCTCTTGTGAACAGTGTCTTCTTTCTTCTCCCTTTTGGGGTTTCTCTTGTTTGGAAGAGGCTCACTACCCTAGAAAAGCAGAGTGTGGCCCTGGGGCTGGGCTCAGGGGAGAGAGGGCTGGAAGCAGGGCTCTGACGGAGATGGCTGACCCCCAACATCCACGATCCCTTTCCTTAATGGACACACAGCTAGGAACTCCTTTTCCAGCCTCCCTTACAGCTGGCCCTTGAGAGTAGTGTCCTCCAACAGGATGTAGCCGATGCGAGAAGTGACACCTCCAGGCCAAGGCTTCCAGAGCGTCCTCTGGACTTTTTCTCCAGCTAGGTACAGGTGACAATGACATTGTTAACCTGACAGAGGCCTGGGTCCCTGAGTCCTTTCAAGGAAAATACCCATCTACCCAGGAGCATCCACATCGGACAACTACATGGGAGAGAGAGAAATATTTATTTTAGCCCCTAGATACATTTTTGGGTCTATATGTTAACTAACCCAAGCTAGTTTCTAGTCTTTGTCTTAAACTAGAGGGAGAAAAATAAGCCCCTGGTCTCACGTATAGTCCAGGCCAGCTCCAGAGTATAGTGTTTTCCAGGGAGGTTCTGAACCAAAGTCTTTACAAAATTATAGAGCATCCACTTGCTAGTACTTTGTCTTTTATCTCTCAGGAATTAACTCAATGACCAAAACAGTTAGCTGGAGCCAAGATGCGCAGCTGTTCTCTTGTGCCTTGGATTCGTGCCACCTGCTACCGCCTCACCTGCTCTGGTTAGGGCCCCATGGATCCAAGTTGTGGAGAAGCACTCAAGATAGCCCAAGGCCATCAAAACGATGGCACAGGTATCAAAAAGATGCAACCACAGTACCTGAGCTTCTTAAGATTTAGAAGTGAAACCCGAATGAAGGGAGGAGCGAAGACTCCCTTCACAGCATCCCAGATTTACTGTACATCTGCTCTTTCATCCTCTTTCCTTTCTCCTCGTTTCTTCTTCTCCATAACTTTGGGGAGCATATGGAAGCCATCGCTCCCCATCCTGGACTTCACGTGCCCTTCGGCTGCAACACCCAAACGGTAATGGATAGCTTTGTTCTTTTCTTTACATCAAGTTCCTGAGAGCTGATCTGCCTGTTTTTCCTTTTATGTGTGACTGTGGGGCAAGGCCAGGTCTCAGGGTCTTGCCTTCCCCACTAGTCTAGTCAGTTGTGATCTGGGTTAAACAGAGATATTTCTTATTTAAAAAAAAAATACTTTTGGAGGCAGCAGGAACTATGGGAAAAGCAGATGTTATGCGAGGGGAGTGTGGGATGATGGGTTGTGATCAGCGTCTCTGACACCACGGCAAGCAAAATACAGTGATGAATGAATGTGGGCTGTTATTACACAATACAAATACAAGTACACAAACCTTTCATACCAACTGTGTTTTAGGCACCGTGTTAAAGTATTGAGAAAACAAATTATAAAATAGCCCTATGTTTTAGGGCTTGTTTGGTGGGGGGAATAAAAGTATACAAATAAATAATAAATAAGAGTAAACCAATAGATGTGTGTATCCGTTACTATATCTAATTAATATCTCTTGAGCAATTTTTCATGATTGATTTCATTAATTTTTTTGAATCAATACTCTGAGGTAAACAGCATCATTGGCTTATGGAGGAGAACGTAATATTCCAGAACTTTGTGACCGGCTTGCAGGCCTGGGGTTTACTGGGGCTTCTTCCAATTCTCACTTAGCTCCTGTGGGTCCAAACCCAGTGATCTTGCCATAGGATCTTGCCGCAGGACAAACTCCACATGTCCCCAAATTCTTTCACTGATCATATAAAGGGATTGAAGGAAGGCATTTGGGATTTGGGATCTGGTCATTTTCAGGAGCAGAGTAGAATGGGGCACGAGCAGCACTGGGATGGAGCTGCCTCCCTTCCCTGAAGTGCAGGATGTGGTTTGGGTCCACGATTGCATGGAGCAGGCGGCTGAGAGCAGAACCTCTACCCAGAAAGCACCCCGTATGGCCAGTGGGGTCTGAGCTGGAGCTGGATGCTCAGGGAATTGGTTCAAGATACACAACTTGCCTTTGTTAGACTCTGCTAGGAGGATGGCAGTGAGAGCATCGGTTGCTGCCCTGCAGTCGCTAAGTTTTGTAGGATGTCACATTAGTGGCCACGGCACTACCATGTCAGTCATTTTGAAGTTTCCACCTGACTTTTATGGTTTAAATATTTTAGGATTTGGGGTTCCCCGGGTGGCTCAGCTGATTAATCATCTGCTGTAGGTTCGGGTCTTGATCCCATGGTACTGGGATCAAGCCCTTCATTGCACTTCCTGTTCAGCAGGGAGTCTGCTTCTCCCTCTGCCTCTGTCTCTGCTGCTCCTTCTACTTGTGCTCTCTCACTCCCTTTGTCAAAAAAGAAAGAAAGAAAGAAAGAAAGAAAGAAAGAAAGAAAGAAAAAGAGAGAAAGAAAGAAAAGGATTTCCTTCATGCCTATATTCTTTGAGCAACATTTTTGAGCACTGACGACATCCTAGGCTCTGGGAAACCAAAACTGAACAGACCAGGTTCACATCCTCAGGAGCTTATTGGGTGTGTATCAGGACAGGAAGAGCTCACCCCTCAAGTTTCTGCTTCTGGTCACGTGACCGTGGGCCCACTGATCCTCGGTTTCCTTCTTCATAAAGTAGGCGGATCCTGTTCATGAGGTTGTTCTGAGAGTGAAATGGGATGATCCTTTCATTTCAACAAGATGAGCAGGAGTGCACACATCACGGCGCCCCTCAATGAACAGCACCCAGGGCAGGGACCGACAAGAGCGGACACACAATAAATAGTAGGCTTCTTGTTTTATGTTCCCCCTTTACGTCCGACCCTAGAAATCTCTGCCCAGAGAACCTACTCCTCTTCTCAGATTCTACTGAGTTGTTGACTTAGAAGCAACTGCCCACCCACAAGGTTCTTCCCCACTCTGGCCAGAGCTCACCAGGACACTTGCATTCTAAATTTTGAAATAAAATGAAATTTTCTTTTGCATACATCTGTTCTACTGCTTATCTTCTTGGTGAAATCCATTCGGTGCGTTTATCAGCCATTTTTTCTAATGAGTCACATTGAACAATTTGAAGTAACTGCTATTAGACGAGCATTTCCCAGTACAGCTCCCTGGGACGACAGAAGTGCTCTGAACGCGCAGTCTGACAGGCCACTTGAAATGCCTCTGGTGCCACTAAGGAACTGAATTTTAAATTTAATTTAAGTTTAAACTTGAATACTCCCATGTGGCTAGTGGCTGCTGTATTGGCCAGTGCAATTTAGGTAATTCAGAATCCCACTTAATCAGGTATCACCTATCCTTGCCTTTTCTACGCAAGCCATTTGGGAAGGTAGTCAACTGGGGCACCTGGGTGGCTCAGTGCTTGAGCATCTGCCTTCGGCTCAGGTCGTGATCCCAGGATCCTAAGATCAAGTCCCAGATTGGGCTTCCTGCAGGGGCGGGGGGGCCTGCTTCTTCCTCTGCCTGTGTCTCTGCCTCTCTCTCTCTGTGTCTCTTGTGAGTAAATAAATAAAATCTTAAAAAAATACTTAAAAAAAAAAAGAGAGAGAGAGAGAAGATAGTCAACTGAACAGAGACCAGGATCAGTGAACTTGTCAGCAGCGCCTGCCCTAACTCTAGGCTGTGGCCCAGCGCTACACACAGAGGAGAAGTGCAATGGCCCTTTCTGGATGGCATGAACCTCACTGTGCTGAGTGAGCTAGACACAGTCTACTGTGCCGTTCCATATACCGTTCCTCGACATTGGATCCCAAAACTGATTTTCATAAGAGGGAAATGTGTGCGTCCATGTCTTGCTTCGGGTAAGGGGGACAAGAAATGAAGTCCACTAGGGACTCAGGCTGGAGCCAATGAGCCTGTGTCCGAAGGAGGCCCGGGCGTGGGGTCAGGGAGCCGCAGCATCACATGGTGTCCCAGATTCTGAGGGAGAAATGCTGTGACCCCAGATGGCTGTGGCATCGCCTGCCATCTGGTAGCAGCTGCATGGACAGTTTGGTCTGATGAACCTGAGCCAGACAGCTGGTATCACATATTAGAAAATGTGAAGTCCAAAGTCTACAGTAGCTGCCTCTGAGCCTGGGATTCTGGGGAAAGGTCTCATTTAGAAAGCTGGCCACGGGTGGGAGGATTATCTACATTTACATGTGTATTTTTAAAAACCTCCACTATGTGCATAGCTTGTTAATTCTTAAACCCACGTTAGCTCGTGGTCCAGTACTGTGGTGTCACACAAAACTTCACTCCATTTTTATTTCAATATTATATGGAAAATTCTTTCTCCAATAGCACACCTCAAGTACACATCTGAAACATCCAATTTAACCTCCTTAAGTATAACAGTGGTTCGGTGAAGAGAAATCACCAAACATGGGACTTCTCAGAAACAGTCCTCAGATCTCAAAGCGTCCTAGTGGGAGCCTTTGAGTAAGTGCCATGCTCTGGAGGTGGCCCGGGTCCCTGCAGCAACATGACTTCTCTACCGTTGATCATAGAAGGGCACAGCCAGCCTAACCCCAGAGGCCCATTGACTAAAACTGACCTGGAAGCCTGTGCAGCCCTGCTGATGCTCTGACACCGGCTTTCAGTACCCAGAATAAATGATTTTGCAAAATGGGCGTAGGTCACTAGCTTACAAACAAAATATTTTTTATTAAAAAGCATTGTTCCCATGTTCTGATGTAAAGAGCAGAGCTGGCATTTTTTTTTTTTGATTCTGACCGGTGCTTGGCATGAGTTATTGAGCCATGTCCTGGAAAGAAGCCAAGGGCGCCTGTCATGGAAGTGAACTTCTGAGATGCAGTCAATTTTCCAGTGTCATCTCTCTCCTCTCTCTCTCTCTCTCTCTCTCTCTCTCTCTCTCTCTCACACACACACACACACACACACACACAAAACCAATGTAAAGCCATGTCTACCAGGTTCCGCTGCAGTCTGAACGTTTTTAGGAAGGTAGGTATGTGTAAGACACTCCGTGATCACCCAGATATGCAGCTGAAAATGAGCTGATAGATGGATTTCTCCCCCCATGGAGGGTGATTTCCGCCTGGCCCACATTGAAAAGGCATTAGTGGGAAGACCCGGTTGCTGGGAGAGGTCGCGGCAGGAAGCGTGGCTCCGGGAATTTACGAGGCCCAAGGTCGGATACCTCAGAACTGCAGGCCGGGCTGGGCTCCTGGGCCTTCTCACCCAGCAGGGCCTCTCTGGCCAGGCCCCAGAATGCTTCCAAACCTTTAAATTGATTGGTTTCTCTGATCAAAGCCTTGAAACGCTGGAGTTGCGGGGATCTTTCGTAGTTCTGCTCCAAATCCTAATTGGCTCTTGAATTCTATCAGTGAGCATTTTGTTCCAAGTTTAGATCCATAAGAGATTCTCACTGGGGGATATTTTGGAACACACGGTGGGTTTTCCTGGGTTGGTTCATTGCAGAAGCATCCGGGCAAAGTCTCATGAGCTGTTGCCAGTTTTGGAAAGTCTTCCCAGGGAGAGTGAGGGGGGAAGCCCTGTGACTGGATTGGGGTGGGGGGGGGAGGAATATACTAGAACTAGGGAGAGGTTCTGTTAAATGGACACAACTATATTTAAAAGAAAGTAAAAATGCTCAGGATCTTTCAGAGCATGCATGCTGGATGGTAGGTGTCCTAGAAGCTACACACTTTGTTGACAGTGCTGTCAAGCTTACCTCTGGCTACCCACGCCCATTTTTCCCCACCTCTCACCCTTCCTTCCAGACAGGTGTTCACAACGCCCCCTTTGCTCATTCATTCCTCCTCTAGACAGCTTCTAGCCCAGCACGGGGAGGGGAAGAGGACTGGCTTCCTGCCCATCTTGTCTGTCCGTCCTTCGGTGATGGAGTGTAAATTCATGCCTATGGACATGGGAGCTGGGATCAGGTGAACAAGCTCAGCAACACCGCATACCATACAGTCTTTTACGTTGAACATCCATATTCTCTTAAATGCCTCATGATAGGACTGTGAGTTGCATTGCTCTGGCGCTACACGGCGGCCTTCCAGGTGGGCAGAACATGGTGCCTGGAAAAATGGTGAGGAACAATCAGTGACAGTCTAGGCAAAGCCCAGATCAGGGGAAGCCCGGGGTGTCAGGGTATGAAAGGGCACTCGTCCTGCTGTTCTGGAATTTCAACCGAGTTATAACCCAGGTAATTGTGCCTATGCAGAAAAGCTAGATTCGTATGTACAGGCCTCTGAGTGGGTGTTCAAAACCATCTGTCCCCATAGTCCCTACCTCTAGCCCATTTAAGAAAACCCTTAAAAATGACCAAAGACACAATATTTTAAAATAATTTGTATGAGTGGAGTGACTATTTTGTATCTGGTTGCTTCTCCTCATGAGAGGTGAGGAAACTCTGGGACATCCACCAATGAAGATTGGAGTTGTCAGCCCGAAGGGAAACCCATCCCCACCTCAGTGGTTTCTGGGGTGCAGAAACTCATAAACCACTCAGAGTTGAGCATGAGAGGGTTCTCAAGAGGATAGGAGAGTTGGAATCTGGGGACAGAGGGATGGCTGCCTGAGTCCCAGCTGGAGAAGGTGAAGGTGAGTGTCTGGTGGGGCTCCCTTGGGGGAGCAGCAGGGGCGGGGGCTTGTACTCCCAGAGTCTGAGAGAACAAGGATGTATAACATTTCACAAGGGCCAAGTGGATTCAGAACAAGTACTCTAGAGCCTGAAAGCATGATCAGACTATGAAGAAGAAGCAATAAAATTCCAGGAATGTTGGGGTTTTCAACATGGATTTCTAATATACCTCTCACCAAACCACACTCAACTAAAAATCAAATGAACAAACAGACAAAACATAGAAATGGTTAAGAAAGATTGCTAAGGCAACTCTAGGGGATCTCTCTGGTATCACACCACTCGTTTTGAGGAGTATTCACCAAAAGCTATAAAATATAGATGTCATGAGAAATGTAGACACAATCCTGCTTCCCAAGAGGGTGGTGTTGTGAAATAGGAAAGAAATGAATGACATTCTATAAAGCTCACTTTTGATGGGGGAAGCGGGGGCCCTGAGGGGCCAGAGAAGAGCCTGGAGATACCATGAAGCCAGTAGGACATCGCATTCCACCTGCAGTTAATGAAAATTTAAAAAGAAAGCCATGGTTGACCATTTGAAGTAGAGAGTGTATCCTGACATCCGGGGAACCTGGGAAGAGGGATGTTGAGGATGGAAGGCAGCACTTTAGACAGGGAAAATACAATATATTTTCTGAAGAACGTTTTCAAAACTAAAAACCGAATGGAAAATTCATGCTGTCAACCAGACAAAGAGCCCTCAAGACACAGGACCTGGATTTATCAAGTGGCTTCTAAGCCAGAATGGAAGAAATAGGCCACAGCCAAAGACAATGCACATGAGAGATTAGGTTATGCTCTTGTAGTTCAGGGATTGTGGCCTGAATCAGGAGGGTCCCAGCAGCTCCTGAACCTCCCTGAAGCCCTGAGTTACTGAACAGATAACATGAACCCCGTCACTCAGCGCCCTGACCTCCTGGCAAAGGGTTAGTACAGGTGGTGTCAGGTGGCGGGGCAGGAGAGGAGGGGCACACATTGACCCACATGATTTTGGAATGGGGTGGGGGCAAAGAAGAATTGCCTCCTTCTGCAAACAAAGAGCTCGGGACAGAAGTAGAGAAGAATACACATAATAAGCAGAACGCATTAAAGGTATGTATATTTTGGGAGATTTACATCAGGAAACAAATGCTTTATGAATTATAGCATATGTTCAACAAAATTAAAAAAAAAGATTCTCTGAAATAAAACATTATTTGATGACAACATCCTGAGACATAAAGAGAGGTTTTTGTAACTAAAAAATTAAACTCGGGAGACAGGTAATATTATTACAGCATTAAGTGAGAGTTTAAAACACCCAAGTTGTTATTGCAAGTGAAGTCAATGAAAAAATATCCCCAAATCTGTGGGGATAGGTGGCATTTGTTTTCTCTTCCTTCCTTCCTTCCCTAGGTGTCTACGTGAAGGCATAATAGGAATATATAATCCACAAATGGGAGCCCATGATGGGAAGATCTGGCGATGAGGTTCAAGCCATTTATACATGAAACTAAGTCTGATGAATTAGAGATTATGGTTTCTTAAAATATGTCACTATCATCCTTCATGAAGAAAGCTTCAGTAATGTGAGTATTGCAACAGGGGTGCGTTGAGTGAATGCAGCTGTATGTGCTTGACGCCCAACCCCCCCATAAGAGGACTGGGGCCTGGGGAACTTAACTAGTGGCATTAATTTTGCCTGCCATACAGCTCCAGGCGTGGGCCCCGCGGAGGCGAAACGAGGGACGTTTCTGAGGTCTCCTTAGGAAGCCCCAGGTCTCCTGTGATTCCCAGACCATCAGCACCTTCCTGCACTTTGGTTCCAGCATTTGAGATAGCTACTTGGTACACTGGGGCCCCTGAAACCAAGCCACTTTACCTGATGCTTGACTAACAAAACAAAACAAAACTGTGATTTTCAACATTTTGAAGGAGAGACTGAATTAGCTCAACGTAGTGAAAGTCTTTATCAGCTTCCAATAATGCACACTCCTGGGGAATTTTCAAAGCTAATTTTGATGAGACATGATTTTTTGGCTCATCCATGAGATTTGGAATAGCTGCAAGGAAGAGTAAATCCCACAAAAGACATGATTCTGCAAAAAATTATTCAGCTATAATAGACTAAAGAAAAGATCTGAAAACTTCTTTGCCAAGCCTGGAATGTGAAGTAGGCAAGAGTGTAGATAGATGCCCTGATGCTATTCTCTTTTGTGGAAAGAATAAATCATCCTTTGTTTAATATTGGTTTGTCAATAGTAAAAATTAAAAGAAAAAGATTATTCCCTCAAATTAAATGGGAGCAAGAAACAGAAGACAAAACACAAGACCATATAGCAGATGATTAAAGGTGGGGGTAATATAGACAAAACAAACAAGGGTAAACTCAAGAAAACATAAGGACGTAATTTGGAAATTGAGACCATGCACGACCACTGATTTACTGGGGGCATCATGGGAGGTATTCAAATATACACAACATTTTCAACATTGGTTAACTCAGGTGAGGAAATTGAGGGATAGTTTTTACCAATCAAACTTTTCTGCTTGACTGTGAGGAAGAAGAAGGAGGAGGAGAGGAAGGGGATTTCTTTTCATGATTAAAACCAACAATAAAATCATCTCATTTGAAGAAGAAAAGAAAAGAAAAAAAGGGAGAAAAGTCGAAGTCATATTTTTATAACACTGTTTTATCCTTTCGACAGTGAAATATCCAGTCCTGAGTAACAACATCTGAGTTTCAGAACGAGAAACCTGACGATCTGAATAGTCTTTGGTCTTTGGAGAAGGATGCAGTGGTGCTCAGAATGGAAGCTTCTCTTAGTTGAGATGTGAAGTGCACTTTACAAGTGAACTTTTATTTTTTATTTTTTTTTTAGATTTTATTTATTTATTCATGAGAGACACACACACACACACACAGAGAGACAGAGACAGAGACAGAGACAGAGGCAGAGACAGAGACAGAGGCAGAGACACAGGCAGAGGGAGAAGCAGGCTCCATGCAAGGAGCCCGACGTGGGTCTCGATCCCTGGTGTCCAGGATCAGGCCCTGGGCTGAAGGCAGGTGCTCAACCGCTGAACCACCTGGGCTGCCCTACAAGTGAACTTTTAGCGAGAGATTTTACATCAGTAAAGTTTTGATTAATCTCCTGATCCTGCAGAGCATTAAATTAATCATGGTCCCACTCAAACACATTCTGATTAGTTGACGGATAGAAGCCTTCGGGTCCCTTCTGGAAGAGACACTGTCCACTTAATGTGAATAAGGTCCATCATCACCTGCTCTTTCTTTCCCCTTCAGCACCTACGTTTCCTCTTTGTCTCATGTGATATACAAATTTATAACTGTATCTCTGGAGAGATTAGTGACATCTCGGGATTTTCATAGGTGGGAGATCCTCCTGTTTTGTGAAAATTGTGGAGACAGTGTAATTATCGGTGTACATTTTTCGTCATACTCAACCTTTGCTCTTGGAAGCTCACGCCAGAAGCTCTTGAGCTTTTGCCATAGACCGACCACGTCAGGTAGATCAAGTGAGGTTTCGGTTTTCACCAGATAAACCAAGTGAAAAGTGGCATAGGGAATGTTTCTTCTCCTGGAACAGAAAATCTTTCCTCTGGAATAAACCCTGAGTAAATCTACGACATGACTTTGGTCAAACCTGGAGGAAATTCGACAGTAGTTTCATCAGCAATCTGTGCCCGTGGATTTGAGAACTCAGGGTACACCCAGTGCTTGCTGGTACCACGCTTCACATATGGGAACCCACGTGCCATAAATCAAAACTTCATGTCCACTTTCAATGAGAATTGACTGGCATTTTAAAGGGGTCCAAAGAAATATTTGCAAGGAATTAGATTGGGATACTAGCAACTATCTTGCCAGAAGTCAGAAGATGAGATAGCCGCCTGCGTATTTTAAGAAGTAATAATTTTGATGATATGGTATGTGCACTTCGGTATCATCCATGTGACTTACTGGATTTAATCAGAACCTTATCTTCCACATTCTTGACCAGAAGTAAGTTGAATAAATATTTATGTCCTGCATTAACTCCAGCTCCTGCTCCTGTTGTTATAAAGGTATCAGTGATGACAAATTCGCCTTGATTATAAATGACCGTTAATGACATGCCGATGACGTAAAAATAAAGATAACAAATATGAGCCCCTTTTGTAGCCTTTATCCTTTGCCTTGATGACATTACAGTCTGATTCCTTATGCTCTTTTAAATGTGAATAACGAGCCTGGCTCCAAAATCATTTATTTTTGGGAAAAGATGCAAATTAATAAAACTGTGGGAAGCTGGGGACCCAGGGAGCCACTCTAGCCATAAAACAACAGATTTGGGGGCTTCACCCTTCCTGGTTAGTTAAGAAGCAGTAATGAAGCGGGCCTGTCCAGGAGGCAATGCGTTTTCAATTAGATTCTGTGTTGCTGGGCCCATGGGTCACCTCTAACACTCAAGAACATCTGCCACAATCCCTCACTGCCCGAATGGGCCAGCGGCTGCTCTGGGTGGGCAGTAATGAGCTGGCTCCCGGAGAGAAGCCAAGGAGATAGAAATTGCCACCGTTACGCAATGATGGTGGCTCACGAAGCCTGTGACGGGAATCCCCAGTGCCGTCCTCACCATATTCCCTTCTGTGTCCCCTTCCCGGGAATGGTAAGGCTGAGCCTGTTTTCATTCATACACAACATTGAAATGACAACAAGACCAAAATCACAGTTATTTTGAGCACAGACAGTCTCACTACCCTTCAAGGGGGGGAAAAATGCAAACATCTGTATGGTATAATCTGTTCGAGCATTATCAAATGTTGAGGGGAATCTAAAAATAAATAAATAAACAGGGGAAAGGAAGTGCTTTGAAAAACCATTACACAGGACGCGCTGCTAGGATGGGTTGTGATACAATTGCCTTTAAAAATCACTCTAGAACGTTCAGAATCCAAAACGTTCTTCTCTTGGCCATCCGTCCTTTTGGAGACATGAGGAAATATAAATATGGCTGGGATCATCTCAGAATTCCGAATTTTGCAATTTGGGCTCCAACGAACATGAGAAAATAATTAAGGAAATTGCTTTGAAAATTCTGCTGACTTTTAACATGAAGAATGTTACGGCGTAGTTAATGATCTATAATAGATCATCTTCTTACAAGCTGCCTTTCCAGCACATAAACCATCTTTAGTTTAAATGTATGTCGCAGTTGCTCTCAGGCTGGCGGCTCCGCGCTTCGAACACCAGCTCTCCAGGGGGCTGAGTCTGTGTGCTGGAAACAATCACGGGAGAGCCTGATTCCGAGACTAGTCACTCTTCGACTTCTCCTCTGAGACCCCCAGAAGTCGTGCCGATGGGGGCTTACAGTGACCGCAGTTTGAAGCGGCCGGTGTGCTCCTCGGCTAGGGCCTGGGTGGGGATGATTAATGCTTAGCCTGCGAACCCCGAAGCGAGCCGGAGGAAACGGGTTTGAGAAGTCCCTGAATGTTCCTACGTTCACTGCACAGGAACTCGGAGAGCGCGGCTCCCTGCCGGGCCTTGTTCTCTGTGAAGCCAGGCGATGACCTTTCCCCCCTGGAGCTTCGGTTCCAGCGGGGAAGACAGGCAGGGCACAAGGGACAGGAGGCTGGCGTGCATCTGGGGGTGGCGCCTGTGATAAGGACACCACCAGAAACGCAGGGCGAGGGACGGAGGGGCGGGAGGGCGCACCTGCAACACGTGTCACCACATCAGGGTCCCCGAGCCAGCTCTCCAAGGAAGCGGGGGAGGGACCTCCAAACCCTGGATGCTAAGGAAAGAGACAACCCAGAAGAGTGTGACCCTGGAACAAGGGGAGGCTTGGTCCACCAGGATCATCAGCTGCTGCCAACTCCTGCCAACTGCAGGTGACACCAGCAGCAGGTGTCTCCACGATCAGCGTGCGGTTTCAGTGGGGCAGTCGGGGTGAAAGGTTAATTGGAGTGAATCAAGACAGAACAGACGAGAGGGCTGGAGACAGTGAGGACAAACAGTGGGTACGAACATTTTTTGTAGGGTTTGCTGTGAAGGGAAATGGATGGAACAGTGATACTTGGAGAAACAGGTGCAAGGTTTGTTTTTTATTGTTTTTGTTTGTTTGTTTTGTTTGTTTTGCAATAGGGAAGATTCCAGCATGTTTCTATTTTGATGGGGATGGAAAAATAGAGAGAACGTGGTGGTAGAGGAGACACAGAGGGGCGAAGAGCACACACGTGCTATAGCACATCTTTGTGTTTAAAAAAAGCAGGTGACAAGTGCCCAGAAGAAGTTGCTGGTCGCACGCGGCAGCAGGGACGGGCCTGTAATCCCCATGAAGGGGTGTCAGGATGTGGTGCTGACCAAGGTTTGGCTGATGTGGGGTGGTGGCGTGCAGAGTGTCTTCTGATCTTTTTTTTATTTTTCAATCAGAAAATACGGGAACAAGATCATCCCCGTAAAACCGAAGGTTGAAATCCTTACCCTTAGAGATGATAGTAGTGGGAGGTGGGGCCTTTGGGAGGTGCCCAGGTCACAGGGAACACAGGAGCAGCTGACCTGACCGCCCTGATCCCTCGCCACCCTCAGCCACCCTGTTCCTTTCCCCGCCCAGCTGAGGTCCCGTGAGCCGTCTACACAAGCCCACTCTTGCTTCTCTCTCAGTGTTTGACTTGCTCATGAAAACCCCGGTAATACTGAATTATCTGCCCATCGGGTGTGTACCCAGGACGAGGGGCATGGATGAGGGGACCCCCTTACCTTCACTGACAGATCCCTCCTTAAATTCATGACCATCTTCTTGACTGAGAGATCTCCATGCTGTCCAACAACCCATGCTGCTCCTGATTCCTTAGTTTGTGTTCTTCCTAGATGAGTAACTCAATCCTCCTTCCCTAGATCCGCAAGACATGCCCCTCCCCATCCTCATTCTCAGCCCGAGGCTTTGCCGGCTACATCCCGAGGCAAAGTGTAGCAATCAGGAGAATTTCCATGTTCTTACCACACACTTCTAGGGAACCACATACTTGCCTTCGTTCCATCCCTGATGGCCTTTCCATGCTCCTGTCTTAGGCAAGCCCTGTAGGAATTAGATCCCATACTCCTTTGTGTGCTTGTCATTGTATTTTGACTAACTCATGGGGTCTTTCTCTCCCCCTATCGCCCCGCCCGTATGCAAACATGCTGTAATTTCTCTCATCTTAGAAAAAGAGTCTCTTCAGACTCCACATCCCTTCCAGCTGCCACTCCATTCCTTTCTCTGCTCTTTACGTGCAAAACCCTCAGCTATTGTCTATACCCTTTGCGTCCCGTGCCCCTCATTTGTTCTACCTCCTGTCACTGAAACCAGGCTCTTGCCTGCGTGCATCAAACAAAGGAAATTGCTCTTCTTGAGGTCATCGATGTTCTCTTTATTGTTAAAATCCGTGATCAATCCCCCATCTTTTTCTTGTTTGGTGTATGAGCAGCTTTTGGTGTGGTCCACTCTTCAGTCCCATCTGAAGCACTTTCTTCCGCCGTATGTCTGCTTGTGATGCAACTTTATGTGCCTTGCACAAGACCATGCTCGTTGTCCTTAGCGGTCATCCTGGTGACCCGCGGACTACAGGAGGCCACAGTCTCGTGCCCTCAGGGAGCACCGGGCTTGGCTGGGGAGACGCAGAATGGGTGCTCTGGTTGAGGCAGTAGGACCTGCTCAGGGCTGGCCCAGGCCCAGGAGAAGGTTGGGGTGGGGAGGGTCCAGTGGAACTTTCAGAGAAAAGGAAACACGGTGGGGAGCCTGCTCGGGCTGTGCTGGGGGCACCGGGTGGGAGGGTGGCATACGGTCGGGGCACAGGTTAGAGGGAAAACGAAGGGGGGTTTATTTTAAGGTTTCCTCTTGCCCTGCCAGGCTGGCTGGAGCAGGGGGCGGGGGGTCACCTTTAGGAAGCAGTAAAACTCCTTTACTGAGAACAGTTGAAAGGACTCAAGCTGCTGGCTGAGAGGTCTGGACTCCATTCTGTGGAAGCAACAGGCAGGGCCTTTCCCCAGCAGCAGAGGCCCCCAGGGCAGGTGTGAAGAAGGTGCGGCCCTGGTGCAGCTCACAGTGAGCCTCTCAGTGTGCTGGGAGTGACACAGGTGGTGACAAGTTAGGAAAACGAGTGTGACGGCATGATGAGCCCCTGGACATGCCACCCCTAAGCACCAGCAGTCACCTTCTCGGGGGGCCTTGGCCTGGACCAGATGGGCTTTGGTGCTGCGGGGCTCCAGCCTTCTGGGGGTCAGACGGGGCAGCTTCCTCTGCGGCGGGAGCGTGACCTCGGTGCGGGTGGTGCACAGGGGCGTCTGGACCCCGAGGCCCAGGAGATGGGGCTCACTGGCAGGTGCACCTGGACGTGGGTGCGGCTCCATCCCCACAGCAGTCCGTCCCAGGGTGGGGGCTGCAGGTGAGCTGGGTGGGGGGGTCTGTCCCCAGGGCATGCGCAGCACCACACATGTGCAATGGGCATGCACGGCAACACACACACACACAGCAACACACACACGGCACCACACATACACGCTGTATCACACACAGTATCACACACACATACTGCGCCACACACAGCAATGCACACACACGTTACATCACACAAGCACATATATGTAGTGGTGTCATGTTCCTGGACAAATAAATGCAAGTTATGTTAAGACTATTTCTAAGAAAGTACCAGAACTTTTTGATCCGCTGGTATGGAAATTACATTTCCTTTTCACACTGGAAGTCCTCCTAGGGGGATTTAAAAACAAGTTAAATAAAAGATAGAATAACAAAAATGGAAAAGAGACATTGATTTAGTTAAATATGAACAGTTCATCATATTAAATTGTACTTTTTCCCCACGGAAGTCAAAGAAACTATCTTGAAACTAGCAAAGTGAAAATAAAAACAACAATAAAACTGAGGTCAATGTTTCCTTTGAAAGTAGATCTTTATTCAACTAATTTATTGTGTTTTGGATATTATAATAGTTCTTATGATGTTTTGTGCATCAAAATATTCGATGTTACTAGAAAAAAATTCTTAAAACTACATCTTACCTTAGTAATGTTGGCATCAGCATAAGTGAGCCTCAAGTGACCCAAACTGTGTTCCACGTTTAAGGGTACAGAAACCACTCTTTTGTTTTTGCTCTTTTCAATCACACATCTTAGAGACGTTGACTGGCGGTGCTCTTAATGTTAGAAGAAAGAACATGGCCCCAAGTTCGGCATTATAGTGGCGCAGGACAATATTCTGTTTCATTAAAGGTGCCTGTGTGTCCACGGAAAGTCGGGGACGCTGCTCTGAAGGATGCGGGCAGTGCTGGGGGCAGGGACCCCGCAGCGTCCCAGAGCAGGTGTTCAGAGGTCCCGCCAGGCGCGCCAGGAGAGCACCAGGAGAGCCCCCAGGTCGGTGCACACACACACCCCCATCCCCCGCAGGAACAGCAGAAACCCAGGGATTTTCTGGAGCCTTCCTGCTGAGGAGTGTTCCTGTGTGCCCCTCCTTGGGTGCGCAGCCCAGGAGCCCGTCTCTGGGAGACCAGGGCCTGTGGCCTCAGAGGGGTCACATTTCAGGATTTCAGTGTGGGCCGGGGAAAGCTAGCACACACCCCCAAGACCCCCAGGACCCCCAGGACACCTGGGCCTTCAGAGAGGCCTGGGGGCTGAGGCCTAGCAGCTCCCACAGTAGGCCTGGCCTCTGGAACCACTTTGAAAGAAAGCTTCTGTGCTTGAGCAAACTCGGGTTGTTGGGGTTTCTGCACCTCTCTCGCCCCTCTCCCTCCTCTTTCCCTCTCCCCCTGCTCCCTTTCTCTCCCTGTTCCCTCTGCCATGTCCTGCTCCTGCTAGGATCTAAGGTGCCCCCCTAATATCTAGCGGGGTTTGGAGCCCAAGCAGCGTGAACCTACTGTCTTGTTTTTCCTTCTGAGATGGTAAAATGATGGTTTTCCTCAGCTTCAGATGGTTTTCCTCAGCCCTCCTGCCACAGGGAAGGCGGGGGCCAGAGCCTGGAGGTGGCATGGTTGGCCTGAATTTTTTTTTTGGGGGGGGGTTTGGCCTGAATTTTAACGGCCATTCAGAAACCCCTTCTCCAAAGCGCAGCTACTCCAGGAGGCCCCAAACCATGATGGTAACTCAGCCTTGTGTTCTGCACCAGCCACCTCTTAGGAGCTTCTGGTACCGCTAAGTGAAAAAAGGCAAGTGACAAAATTCTGCATGTAGTATGACCTCATTTAGCTCAACACTTTATAGGAGAACCATGGGCAAAAGCAGTACGCGGACATATGGGGTACGTAGAGAAGCCCGAGAAGGAAGGCCGGCTCGGGGGCAGGCGGGGGGCGGCCCGTAATGTTCATGTCCTTTCCCTCTGCTGAATAGTACTTCCAAATATCCTGCCTCCGTCCAAGTAAGTTTTCCATGTGTTGGCTTATGGGTCAGGACGTAGGCCACACCACTAAGTGTATTTCTAGAAAGAGGCAGAAGAAAAGAATAAAGACAGAAATACTGTCTGTATTTAGCTAATACTGTCTGGATATCAGCTAAGATTTCGGCAGTGATTTTTCTGGGTGGCGAGTAGTCTGCATACGCATATTTTTTCTTCAGTGTTTGGCCCTGTGTGTGCTACTGTGATGCTGGGCCTGGGTACGGTTTACTACCGTAGGCTTCTTGCTCTGACTCTCTAGGGACAAAGGGGCGGAGAGATTGCCTCGGAGCCTGAAGCAGAAGATTTGGTTTAGAGCTTAAGATACCATTCCGAATTAGGACTCGGGGCTGCTAAGAAGGAACTCCAGGTGGAGAGGCCTGCACTTTTGTTTCCAGGTAAGCTTTGCCATTAGAATGACAATGAGGCCTTCCAGGGAAGGGGAGCTGAAGGATCCCAAGATCCTAACCTGAATAGCAAATGCAGAGCGCGCCTCCCCCACCTGAACTAAAAAGTGATGAAAGGAAGAAAGTCTGGGGGACAGATGCCAATTCACCTCCATTAACATCATAAGTGGACATTAAAATATTCCAAAGCCTTAGATTGGATTAACAACTTCTCACCGAATTGATAAAGCCTCTTTGTGTTTCTTAACCGAGAGGCTATTTTCTGCCCTTCCTCCTTCCCTGTGGAAAAATCTCAGCAGAGTAGAAAAAAAAGTGAAGGGATGACTTACCGTGGCAGCGTGATGTGTGTGTGAAAAGTCTAGAAGCCTAGGAAAATGCGAGGAGGTGTTGCTTGCTACCCACTCAGGGCGCTCCTTCAAGCTGTTTGCTCCACGGGAGGTGCTCGCAAGGATCCCTAAGGAAATTTTCTTTTAAGTGAAGTGTATTTTTATGCCACTGAGTCAAATCTAGCTGGGGGTATATAGTATATCACGATTCAATTTATTGAATGTTACGTGAACATTTACCTAACTATATAAATAAAAGTGAATCGGATATATGCTGCTATTTAACAGGCATAATTTATATAACATAGTAAATAATACAATATGTAAATAATATCTATCACATAGCCATATAATTCATAACTATATATATAAAATACATAAATTATAGATGTCTCTCTCTTCCAAGTGAAACCGTCATTCTTAATAGACGTTTCGTACCTTTAACTTGAGGTTTTATGCAAAGTTACAACCCATACCCTTAAAAAAATGCATGTCAATTTAAAAAAAGAAAATTGGCTCCTAAGGAAGGCGGCAGCTGCGCTTTCATAAATTGGGGGCTGAGAGTACAAGCCACAGTCGTTACCGAGTCTGAAGAGAAGACAGTGGCTCAATTAAAATATTGCTAAGTCTGTGGTGGCCAAGATCTCCAACTACATTTATTTGAATTTCCACGTGAAGCCTTACAAAATCAGCCCTGAGACATGAGTAAACGAAGACCCCTCACTCAGGGTGACATTAGCATTTGAAATTCCAGAGAAAACCAAAATATTTTGAAAATATCCCAGAAGCTCTGCTCATCCTGTGGGCAGCATCTTTTGAGCTCACCGACAATAAAGCTTTCCTCTCCCTATTTGCCGCGATGAAAGCCCCCCCCTTCCCGCCAGGGCCGCTCCCCAGGCTCAGGCATATAAAAGAGGCTCTGGGTCAGCGCATAAGAATGAGAAGGAAAACTATTTAGAAAGCCTTGCTTCGGGAGGGAGCTCAGGTCTCTTTTATCTTCTGCTTTTAAACTTTAAATTCAGTAGAACAACTCTTTGTGGAGGAAATCTATCTAATTTATACCTGTTTACGTGGCTTTCATATTCCAGAGACCTCTGCCCTCCCAGTCTCTTAGCTCCTGCCCCTGAACACGTTCTGGGCTCAGCAGAGAGCTGCCCAGTGGAGCCCTCCACGAAAACGTTGCTTTTAAAAGCAGAAATAACACGTGTCATGGCAAAAGCAGCAATAACTTTGTATTTGGGGTTAATCCTCCTCTGTGCTTATATTGAGGGGATTTCATAGATTCTTAGATTTGAAAAGCAGCCTGGACATTCTCTCTCTCTCTCTCTCTCTCTCTCTCTCTTTTTCTGTAGAAGCTAAAGATAGGTCAAGTGAGTAGCCAGTGATACCAGGACAGAGCAAAATTGCCTAAACTGTGACCGGCTGCCACTTAGCTGCCTCTTGCAAACAGATCCCTTTGAATAGACTCTGGCTTCGGATCAGGCCTGGTTTCCATTAGCTTGCACTGTTAACAATGGTAACCGTGGACGGTGCTTCTCTAATGATTCCAGTGCGTGGACTCGGGTCCTGAAGCCTGAGGCCTCCGGTTCGTCTTTAGCGTTTGGTCTATCCAGTATAAGCTTTTCTTTATTACATGGTCTAGGGGGAAAAGGTGGCTCTGATAAAAAGAAGCTTCTTCCAGTTAGGAGTCAAAAAGATCTGGGATAAGGAAGTGGATATTAGATATTTGGAGAGAGATATAAGGTTTATTTATTTATTTATTTATTTATTTATTTATTTATTTAGACATATAAGGTTTAGGGGCAAGTCTGCCTCAGGAGCCCAGCTACTGCCCAATAAGGTAGGGAGGAGAAGGGCCTGGTGAGGAGAGGGTCGGACCAGGGTATCCATCACGTCCCAACCCAGATGCGCTGTCTGGGCAGATCTCGTTAGGCGAGAAGGGTAGCACAATACAAATAAAACAATAAGCATTTCTGCCACAGGGAAGACTAGGTAAGTGATGTAAGCCAGTGTAAGGAAAAGAGGGGTTTCTGACTTAGAAGAAAGTTTTACAATCTGCGTTGTCTGTACTCAACTCGATGTAGGAAAAGACGTTAGGGTTCAAAGCCAACGGCCAAGAAAGAGTTCTTGAGACGTCTTTGGTGCAAAAAGGTGATGTTTATTATTTTTTTTCTTTTTTTTTTTTTTAGGTGATTTTTATTAAACCAGGAGGACAGGACTCTTGGGCAGAAAGAGCTGCCCTGGGGTCATGAGGAGTGGCCCATTATATCCTTTCAAGTTGGGAGGGGGTCAGGGAGACCCTAAGTCTCTAAGGAATTTGAAAGCAAGGTTTCCAGGACCTTGAGGGGGGCTGCCTGTTGTTGGGAGAAGGTCATTCATTACCATCTAATAAAACCTGAGTCCTGAGACCCTTCAGATGCACATCGGTGGGTCATATGCTCGGGGGATGATTGCCAACATGTATCTTGGGGAATTTAGAGATAAAGGGAATTTCTAAAGGGATTTTTATATGTTAAAGTAGAATTGCAGGATCCCAGGGGGTTGGACTAAGAGTGCCTCTTGGCCTGAGCAACGTAACATGTAACATTGAGGCAGCTGCGTCCCCAGAGGAAGGTCGCTCTTCTTGTTTCAAGCACTGGTCAATGGGGTGTAGGTAGTAAGGAAATTTAATAATTTTATTTCTGCTTTGTTTCCCACATCAAACTGACCAAGGAGGGCAATGGAGATGAAGTTAATGAGACCCTGCGGGGCTGCTCCAAACGTGATATATAGGCTGTTGTCATCGGTACTGTTGTTATCAATTACAATACGAGGGAACCGCCTCTGTCTGGGGGCTTGAGAAAGGGTCGTTTTAGTTGGACCCTAAAAAGAGCCTGGAGACCTCACCTCGGGTCACGGGACAGCACACAATATTGCCTTCTTGTCTTTGGTGGAGGGTTAGCTTCCAACGCAAACTAAAGCTGCCGCACCCTGCGTGAGACAAGTCCAGGGCCGGACCCGGCAGGGAAAGGGGACAGGCCGCTAAGGCTGGGCACGCCTGCGATTGTGATCTATGTGGGAAACTTTAAAGAAACGAGCTACATTTCACCCGCATGGAGTTTTGATTATGAAAAAAGCCTTTCATATGTTTTTGTAAAGATAGTCTGTTTCACTTAATATAAATCAAATGTTCGGGGGTGGAGGACGCAAATGGCACTCCGCGTTCAGCGGTCAGAGCGAGCTCCCTGCCTGCCCGGGGAGAAGGCCTTCCTCTAGTTTATGGGCCCATATTTCCTCTAAGATGTCAGCTAACAGGCAGGGGTGGAAGTTCTGAGAGACAGGAGGGCGAGGCGCAGGAGAATCCCACCGCGTGGTGAGTCCTGATGGGGAAGGGCTGCAGTGGTGCTCCAAGCTCAGGGCTTGGAAGGACCACGGCCCGTGTCCCCAGACAGCTTGAGAATGTTCCAACAAAGCAAAACCCATAAAGTGAGGCGTCAGACCTCTTCCCTTCAGGATCACAGCTCTTAAATTACCAAAGAATATTTTGCAAGCCTTGCTGCAACATATGCATGATTTGTTTGTACAGAAATGCTCTGGTTCTTCCTATGTGTCATCTCTTCTTTTTAAGGTAGAGCTTAAAACCATTAGGCTACTTGTTCTTCGCTCAACACATGGCTGAGCGTCTTCGATGTCTAGGATGGTGTGTATTATCATCTCGTTCTTCCAAGACAGAGACGCCCAAAGTGAGTCTCACTTCGGGGCTGCAGACGGCCTGCCCAGCTGTGATGTGATCTAGTTAACAGAAGGAGGTGACCAAGGCCTTGATGGACACATTGTGTAAGTAAAGTGAGGTCCACGTACCAAATCCAGAAAATGCCAAGCAATGCTTGTAACTCCCTGCAGCCCCGATCACTTCTAGAAGGTGCTTTGTCTGCTTTTCCTGGCAACCAAGCAGTCACTGCATGATATTTCCCAGTGAACCTGAATTACTGGGCTCTGGCTTGCTCAATAATCCCGCCTTTTAGGTCAGGAACTAGATCTGTGGTCTGTTTATTGCTTCCTCTTTTATCACTTGGGACGGCTGAGAATTTGCAGGGACAGAGAACGGAGGTGGGAGCTCAGGGGCCGGGGGGGAAGGGGAAGAATGAGTAGTGGAAGACAGAACAGGCTTGGCTCACAGTCCTTGATCTCAGGATGCTTATAATCTAGTGCAAAGACAAAACTGTGGCATGTACAACAATTAAATGGCAATAAATAACCACATACATCATCAAGTGTTAAGTGGGTGGTAAAGAACCCGCCGTGGTGCTTAGCTGAAGATGGGCAGGTCACGGCTGGGAGCAGCCACAGGAAGGAGTGTCCACTGCATGTTTTACACATCTCGTTTAAACCTCGCAGAACAAAAAAACAAACAAAACAAAAAGCAAAACAAAAAAACATTTGAGGCACAAGTTGCTACTCATATTTTTTTATGGAAGGCTCTGCTCTTCCTCTCTCCCCAGCCCCTGCCTTCCTCACTCCCTTCCCACACAGAGAAAATGAATGACGGAAGCAGGCCCAAACCTTCATCTGTCCACCTTCCCAGCCCGAGGGCTTTCCTTCACTGTCCGTCGTGTATCTACAGGGCATCTTTCTGAGGTTGTGACATGAGTGCCCAAGTCTGGTGGAAGTTTAAAGATTCAGGATGAATGCTGATGACAATGGGCAAGTCTAAGAAGTCCTGCCCATGCCCTGTAACCTCCAACAATGTCGTGGGCTCCAGAGAGCAGAAACTCTGTGCACCAGCTTACAGCATTTGATAGCACATAATCTGGGAGTAGGAAGAAAGATTATTGCATTTGGCTTTCAAAGTGGCTTTGAAAGTTACATGGTGGCTCTGCATTGCTCCAGGTTCAGGTCTCACAGACTGTTCGTCAGAAGTGGTGTGAAGACCTGTCCCAGACGCTGATTCCGGGGCCCACACTGGACCCAGTGGACCAAATCCAGAGAACATCCAGGAATTGTGCATTATTTTATTTATTTATTTATTTTATTTTATTTTATTTTATTTTATTTTTATTTTATTTTTGTTTATTTATTTTAGATAGCATGAGAGAGTGAGAGTGGGGGAGGGAAGAGCAGAGGAAGAGGGAGAGGAAGGGGGAGAGAATCTCAAGCAGACTCCCCGCCGAATGAGGAGCCCAACGTGGTGCTTGATCTCAGGGCCCTGAGATCATGACTGGAGCCTAAACCAAGAGTCTAGACACTTAAGCGACTGAGCCACTGAGGTGCCCCCAGGAATTGTACTTTTTAATAAGCTTCCCAGGTGATTTTTCTGTACTCTACCTTCACGAACAATCAAATGGGAAGAGTGTCTGGGTGTAGCCAGGTCTAAATCACTCCTAACACTTAGTGAGCTCTCACTGGATGCTCTCAACAGCTCTATGATGCAATTCTATTTTTATCTCAACTTTACCGATGAGGATGATGAGGACCAGTCAGCACCCACGAGAGTTTTAGTTCAGAGTCAGGCATCTGGCTTATCATCATTGTCCTCTACCCTCTCCCTGGTGAAGATTGAACAAAAGAGAAGATTGTTAGCAGAATGAATTAATAATTCCTTGAATTAGTTAAAAACTCCTCAGGGTACTTCTCTTTATGTTTGTCCCTGGCTCTAGTTATAAAATACTACAGATTGGCCACTCATTCTATGGCCATGGGAATCCTGCAGGGAAACATCTGTGAAACGAAAGCAGCAGTAGCACCAACAACTGAGTCGCGTTCCTCCCTAGACAAGGCACAGCCACTTAACTCAGAAAAGGGGAAGAAGGAAAAGAAGGAAATTTTTACTTTTGCAAACACTTGCTTTGAAATGAAAATGGCCTCCCACTAAAATCACACTCTAGAAATTTCTTTCTGGGAAGAGAAAAATATATGGTTGCATTTGCATTGGCTTATAGAAAAGCAATTGTATTAAACAAGATTGATCCCACCTTCTTCTTCTTTTCTTTTTTTTTTTTTTTTTTAAATGTTGTGTTGTGGCCTGTGTGTCCATGAGAAATACGGGGAAGTTCATGGTCTTATTTATTCAATGGAAACCTTTTGAAGTCCTACCTCATGGCAAGTACCTCTCTTGACAACTTGCAACACTATGGATTCACGTTTCAGAACAAGTCAGAAGTTAAAGGCGTTTACACAATCAGCTTCTCAAGCAGAAGTTGCAGGATGTAGAAATATGTTCCAGGAACATTTTGACTAGTGAACGCCATTGATGAGCAACTAGAGGAATGGATAATTGAAGAGGAGAAGATGGTCCTTTATTCAAGTAGTAGTGCAATGAATATTCTAGAAACTACAGATGTTGGGGAGGAAGCCATTTGAGCTGCCCTCAAAGGAGATTTGTGTCATGCAACAAGGGACAGTGTGAACAGAAAAGGTGTCCTCGGGGATATGATTCTGGAGCGGGTGTCTGGAAGAAGAGTGGCTCACTCTCCCCTGGTGGTGGGCTGCAGGGGGTTAGCGGGAGCAGAGCAGAGGCTGTGGAGGTCCCATGTAGGCAGACAACACACAAGAGGTGGGTTTGTCCAGAGCACTGGAAAGCGGGTGGAGCAGGGGACACCTGCCGTGGGATGATAGCAGCCAGTTAGACTGGACACAAGAGGAGACAGAAAGGGAGTCATGGATGGCTGTGCGTCCTGCCAAGGAACCTGGACTTCTGTCTGCGGGGGGTCAGGAGCCATCAAAGGTACAAAGAGCTACGGATCTTGAGCAAGTCCTATCTTTGTCAAGGCTTCATGCTGTCACTGCTAAGCAGCTCAGACACAGACCACAGGCACCCTCCACGGATCAACCACAGGCGATCAATTAATGGATTAATCAATAAGATAAGAGCCAGGAGGGAATGATCACCCATGTGACCTATGCCCATATGATCACCCATGCCCTGTGACCAGGAGGAGTCCTTCATCGTTGGGCCCACATCTTAGTTCATGACAAAGCCAAGGCTGTCCATCTGGTTCCAGTTCCTCTCCTTGAGCACGGACTGAGGCTACCGTGGCTTATTTCAATCCTCCGGATTTTCTAACTTTCTTTTTAGGGGGAGAAATTCTCATGGGCTTCTCGCTAACTCCAACAAATCTCTTAGCATATACTCTATCTAGTAACACACCTGCGCTCATCTAGGTAGCTCTACCGCTGTAGTATTATCAAACTACGGAACATTTACATGTTAAATACAAGAAAGGAATAAAGCCAATGCAGCTCAGATCAGCAAACCCAATCAAAAGTCATGTTTTGATGAAATAAAAGTACCACCCTGGGGTTTCATAGAAATAGTACGTTTTGATAATTCTCTTGTCGTTTAATTTATTCTTTTAATTTCTGGAGTGATGGGGTCTATTTAAGTCATTGTCATATCCACACAACTGTGAGATTGTTGTGAAATATATAAATCAGGGTGGATCCAGCTTTTGTAAGGCCTGAAGCTAATAAAATTTGGGGGATGGGGCTTATTTAAGGAAACGGGTACAACACCGTGAATACATTGGAACTGCTCGCTTCTCCCCCAGGTCAGGGAGACAGCCACTGCCACAGGCTCAGGCTCTACGGGCTTCACCATAAACCCATTTTTGTGTAAAGGGCCCAGGATCAGAACATAGCAACTGCTCGATAAGAATCCGTTTCTGTTGACTTGCCTTCACATCAAGCAAGCTCTTTGCTCCGGATGACATCCGAGGGGCTACAATTTGTTCTGCGCTCTCTTCCCTTAGGAATACCCACTAAATAGGTAGCCATTCCGCCAGAATTCTTAAGGTCTCATGGACGAAAACAGTTTAACTAGTCAGAGGAAAGTGACCTAATAAATCAAAGCAGTCAATATAACCTAAAAATCCGGCCATGGTGCCCTGAAAGCAGCCCACCCAGTCCCGGGGAGTGAGCTGGGTGGCGTGTAGGTGCCATCGGTCTTAGAGAATGCGTCCTTGATGTCTTCATTTGTTTTCCCCCACTGCCGTGACCTTGACTGCCATCGGATATCTGCAGGTGGATTTACTCTGAGAGCTGAGAATGAGGGGGTATCAGGACCCCGCATTCATGTTGACATCCACTTGTGATGGGCATGTGTCTGAGAGACGTAGCCCCGGGGTCCTAGCTTAAGTTTAATGGCACTGCTCTGGTTATAAATAAAATATGGATTTGCACATTTTAAAGCCATCAGAAAGGAGTCAATAGAAGCTGAAGCAGAATGCCACTATTGCATTACTCCTGATTAAAAATAGAATCAATAAAAAAACAAATTGACATATCTCTTAAGCCGTGTCTGAGAGCCAACGTGACGCCCCGGTAATAAGCTAAGCAAACATGTACGCTGGCGTCAACATTCTAGATGCACACACGTCAGCAGCTCCGTCCTCCTGGCTGGCCCCAGGCTTCAGCCGACAACGCAGGGAGGTGCTGCTGTCCGGGCCCCTGAGGGACACAGGGGAAGAGGGTAGTCTTTGGATCCCACCAAAAATTGCCTTCAACGCCAACCTTACAAGGTCACGACTAGGTGCGTGTCTGCCAAGTCTCTCTCTCTTTGAAGTGTTCCTTCCCCACGGAGGATACGGGACAGGCGAAGGCTCTCTAGCTGAAGCTCCAGCTTGCAGAAGGGCGGAATGCTGGAGGTCCAGGCGGTGCCAGGAGAATCCGCTGGAATCCAGAAGCATAATAAATAGAGCAGGGAGACGGCCAGTTCTGCACCGGCGAAGGGAAAGCTCCAGGCCCAAGGGTGTCATTGACATAGAAAGCCAGAGAACAGCAGACAGGGGCTGAAGTGTTCATAAAACGGGGAAAATAAAGACAGAAATAGGAAGCTGGGGGGAGAGAGAAGAAAAGGAAGGGCAAGAATGAAGAGAAAGGAAGCTTTCAAACAAGCCACGAGGACAGAAAAGAAACGAGTGCGAATCGATGATGAAAGAGCGTTTGTGGAGATCTTATCCTGGCGCACTCGTGCAAAGAAAGAATTCCGGATTAGAAAATTTTTAATAATTGCTTCGGTGCTAAACGACGTGCTCTGGCAGCAACAGTGGGAATGCTCTCTAAAATCAAGCCGTGCGTTTTTCCCAAGGTTCCTGGCCTACCTCTGCTCTCCGAGGTAGCGCTGGCATTCGGTGGGGGGGACAGTGGTCTGCTTGCGTTCTTGTTTGTTTTTGGACAGACATGAGAGAAGAAAGGAGAATGTTGAGAGGATTTAATTTAACGGGCCTGGGTAGATTATTGCGTTTTCAATTTTTTTTTTCCCCTTTGCAACTATTGAAAGATAATAGTAAAAAAAAAAAAAATCAAAGAGATTCCACACTCCTTCCCACTGCTACTCTGCAAGATTAAATCATGTTTCTCAGAGATGAATACATTCAATTTCACCCTGGGAAGAAAAAAAAATCAGCTTTTTGCATGAACAATAACGAAACAATTTTATAAACTACCGAGATGTTTAATATTGAATAAATATTTAAAGCAATCATCTTTCTGTATTGCATATGTAAGCACATATAAAACATTTATACCCTGGTCTGTTTATATCCAACATAATCTATCTGATAAATGTGATTTACGGGGGGCAGGGAGTTACCTACCTGCGCGTGACCTCTATTATGCTTGAAAAGGTGGCTGGCCTGGTCACAGGCTTCTGATAATGAACTGCATAAAACAAGGATTAACTCATTGTTCGCTGCTTTATCTCAAACTAAACAGACTGCAGAAGCATTTACATTTCAAAACAGGGATTTACTCAAAATATTCAGATAAGCTGGAGAACACCTGCTTTTCAGCCTTTGCAAATAATATCTGTGCATTTTTCCTCGAAGGCGGTCCAGGCCTATCTTATCATCGAGTCAACGAGGCGCGGGCATCTGAAGAGATGGAGGAGAGAAATTCGTGGGAGCAGCGGGTGTTGAGGGGGAAACAGGAAGATGTGAAATGAGAGACAAGTGTAGGGAGGATGGGCCTGTGATTATCAGGGCATTAGGATCTCCACGGAGCCCAGGCCGCGCTTGTGTTAGCTGGTTTGGCTCCGTGAACGGGTTTGCAGAAGAGGTGGAGGGAAGGGGGTGCCCGGGGGTGGTGTCCTGCCACCCTGGCCCTCTCCAGGCGAGTGGGTGCCGCACACCTGCGCCCCCAGCCAGCGGGTCCCACGCGGGCCCGTCTGCCTCCAGCCTGCCTCCTTCACCTCCGCTGGTGCCCCCCTTTGCCATTGCCCAGAGTCGCTGGGAAAGAGCTGGGCCTGTTGGTGCCCCCTCGAGCTCCCAGTCTGAACCCGAGACTGTCCCCCTCTGGGGGCCCCGCCACGGCCTCTCGCTTTCCTGGCCTGCGAGCCGGGCTGTTGATGCTGCAGCGAAGGGGACGGCTGAGAGGTGCCCTCAAAAGCTAAGGCGGTGTTGGGTGGAGGGGTTGGAGCCGGGCTGAGGGGACGCTGCGGGCAGCTGCCACAGAATGGAATGTGGGCACCGTCTCCCCGCCCAGGACGGGACAGGCCAGAAGCCGGAGGAGCCGGGGCCCTGGCAGGTGGGAAGGCCCAGTGAGCAGGGTCACTGGTGGCCTCACGTCTGGGCCACCCGGGCCCTCCGCTGCGGGGACCACGGACGGCTGGGCCAGCGCCTGTGGCAGGACTGGGCACGTGGGCCCCAGCGGCTCAGTGATCCCCCACCCGGGGCAGGGCTCCGAGAACAGCAGTCGGAGCCCGGGGCTTGGGTCCCGGAGAGCTTCAGATGCCCCCCTCGGGACTCCCCTCGGCCTCGCTTGCTTTCTGTCTGGCGCGGCCAGCCACCCTTGGGTCCCTCCCTTCAGGTTTATTTTTATTTTTATTTTTATTTTTATTTATTTATTTATTTTTATTTATTTTTATTTTTATTTTTAAAGATTTTATTTATTTATCCCTGAGACACAGAGAGAGGCAGAGACACAGGCAGAGGGAGGAGCAGGCTCCCTGCAGGGACCCCGATGGGGACTCGATTCCAGGACCTCGGGGGTCACGTCCAGAGCCAAAGGCAGACGCTCAACCGCTGAGCCCCCGGGTGTCCCTTCCATCCAGTTTTAAGTGCTGATGTGAGCGGCCTGCAGCCACCCCCTGGGCCGCGTCTGAAGAGACTGGAGAGGAACAATTATTTTCAGAGAAGGACAAAGGCAAGGCCAGAGCTGGGGGTGCTGGGAGCGTGGCCCGGGCCCAGGGTGAGCTCCGGCTCCTCCGCAGAGCTGCCTGTGTGTCCCGGGCGAGGCCTCACAGCGTGTCCACCCGGTGAACGTCCGAGTGTCTCTGAGCTACATGTCATTTCTGGTGGCGGGAAGAAAAAGTTGAAGTCAGAGGGATTTTTAAAACACGACTTGCACGTCCCAAGGACGGGAGAAGTTCATCTGACGGGGTCGCCTGGCCCTGCCCGCCGGTGCTCCCCACTGGCCTCTTCCGCTCTCCCCGGGTCTTTTCAGTCCTGGGTGCCCCGGCATTTGAGGGCTCCTGACACCCTGGGCCCCAGGACGCCACCTCTGCACCACCTGCTGGGAGCCAGGCCTGGTGCTCCCGGTGCCCCGACGGTGCTGGCCGCTGGGCCCTCCACCCCGGAGGCTCCAAGAGGGAACCCGAGGCCTGTTCTTTGAGCAACTGGCGGCCTCCAGGGAGGGACCCGACAAACTCGGAGGTCACTAACTTGGAAGCACTCGGCGAATGTGAACGCTGACGTTACTTGGTCGCCCGTCTTTGCTCCGCCGTGGCCTGGCTGGCAGGCCCCCCGGGTCAGGGGCAGAGTGTGGCCCAGGCCACCCCTGGGGGGAGGCGGACACAGGCAAGCTCCTCCGGGCTGGGCGCTGAGGGCCACAAACCCCGACAAGGCCACAGAGCATGGCCTGGGGACGTGCTCCGACGGCCGCGTGGGATCCTGCCAAGCCAACCTGAGTGTGAGCAGCGGTGTTTTAAGGAAGCAGAAACATAAACAAATGAAGGGCAGCAGGAAATGTTTGGAGAACAGAGGCCCTAGTAAGTTGAATGTACCTTTTTATCCCCCAATCGATGAATAACAATCTTTTTTTAAAGAGTATTCATGATTTTTAGGGGCCCCTGGTTGGCTCAGTGCATGACCCCAGGGTCCTGGGATCGAGTCCCCCATCAGGATCCCCCCAGGGAGGCTGCTTCTCCCTCTGCCTGTGTCTCTGCTTCTCTCTCTGTGTCTCTGATGAATAAATAAATAAAATCTTTAAAAAAAGAGAGAATATTTACAATTTTTTAAAATTAAATTTTCATCCTCATGGAGTCATAGGGTTTGAATTTGCAGGTTTTGGCACCCAAACAAGCCGGCACCACCACCTATACTCAGGATTGACTATCATCTGCCTGATTTTAAATGGCACACACACACTCACACACACACACAGACATGCCCTCGCTCACACTCGGACACACACACACATACAGAGCAAACAAACACAGCCCAGGGGGTGGCTTAATTTGAAGGTAGGTAATTGGGTTTCTGTCAGTTTATACAATTATCCTAACATATTAATCTAGCTTTTGCATAGCAGCTCAAAAACACAGAACAAGGGATGTGAAATGCCTCCACGAGGGGCAGTGGGGACGTGGCCTCTGCAGGCTGATGTTGGCGCTGTGACTGCCCCACGTACCTCCTAGGACTCGGGGTCTGCCCTCCAGAACCTCCCTTTTTGTTCCTATCAGCTGGGGTGGGGGGGCTTTGCCAACCCTGCTCTCTTCCAGGGACAAATGAGCCGTCGTGAAATCACTGTCAACTTAACATATTAGAAGGACAAAGCATGGGTCTCATCACTGAACGTACCAGATACAAAACATGCAGGGGTGACCTGTCCATGTGGCCTAGCGTTAGGCACCTTCTCTACACCACTCATTTCTTGGAATCAACTTCAAGAAAAATGCAACTGTAGAGAGAAAACAGCCACCCGGTTGTACACCACACGCCGTCATTCGGCCCTAGGGCTGGACCCCAGCTGTGTCTCACTGAGAAGCGCATGGTTTGCAACACGATGCCTTATCAAACAGGCGTTGAGTGGCAGGACTTATTTTAAACAGTGATAAGAAGCAAAGGATTTGCATGACCTTTTGTATCGCAAGGAGACAGGAAAATATTACTCCGCTCTTGTATTAAACCGCAATGTGTTCTTGCACACAGAATGCAGGGTTGGGTGTGGGCGCTGCGCCTGGCAGTGTTCTCACGGTGGCAGAGAAGGATCTGAGGGATGGTGGAAAAGCCAACGTCTCCAAAAGGAGACCAAGAGCCTCCCACTGGCTTCCTATCCTCCAGGCTCTGCGCCAAGTGCTCTCCGTACACAGCACTTCCATGCTCAGAAGTCTACTAGTGGCTGCCGACCCTTGTTACCCCCACTGTGGGCTACAGAGAAGGGGATTCACTCGGGTGCAGGGATGAATCAGTTGTTGCCAGAGACCCACCTTGTGGTAGGTCAAGAGATGCTTAATTAAGCAGGGCTGTCGTGATGCCAGATGCCACATTAGGTTCTTTCACACTTGGCACTCCTGGGACAAACGGCCATGACTGGGTGGCCTGAAACAACCAAACGTATTGTCTCACGATCTGGAGGCCAGAAAACTGAAGAGTCTGCAGGGCCATGCTCCCTCTGAACCCTGTGGAGATGATCTTTTCTAGACTTTTCCGAGTTTCTGGTGGTTGGCTCCGGCCGCCCTTGGCCTTCCTTGGCTCATAGCTACAATCTGCACCTTCATTCTCACATGGGCTTCTCTCTGCATCTCTGACTTCATCTGGTCACTTTCTGGCAAGGACACCAGGCCCATGGGAGTAGCCCCCCCCAACTCTAACATGATATAATCTTAACTAATTACACCTGCAACAACTCTATTTCTAAATAGTCTCACGTTCTGAATGATGGTCAGGACCACAACATATCACCTTTTGGAGAACATAGCTTAGCCTGTAACAACAAGATATGCTTATAAGACTCAGACCCACAGATACCAGATATAAGTTCAATATAGACAAACTTCAGGAATGTCTAATTTCGGGTAGAGGGAAACTAAGATGCATGGAGTCTCACTTGCTTTCGGTACTACGCAGAGAATATAAAAAATTAGGATTTGCTCAAAATTGCCTGAAACGAGCATGGGACTAATGGCCTAGCCTCTCTTTCTTAATCCCTTATTGCCCTTATCATTGACCTGTCTATCTCTCTGTCATCTCCTGAAGGGGAAAATTGCTCCTTCCTTGGTTTTGTGCATTAGCACTTTCTACCAAGCTTGCTATATGCTGGGTGCTCGATAAATAAAGAGTTTAGAACTGGCCAATTTCATGGTGCCCACCATGAGCGTGGAGCCCAATGCCGATGTGCTTAAAAGTAACTTAAAAAAACCTCAAAGACACTGCCACACAATTTGTCCCCAGTTATTATGCCTCACTGCAAACATTTTGGTGGGATGGGAACTTTTTAGTAGGCTCCTCAGAGTTCCCTAGGAATTCGTACTCTCACTTGGGGGCTGAGGCTGGCTCGTACATACCTAACAGAGCTGCTGCTTCCTTGGCACCATTAGGCCTAAAAGATAGAGGTGGAGAACTATATGATATTTTTGGCATTCGTGCCAGTTAGGACTATCTTATCTTCATTCTGGATATTAACAGGGTGACCTTTGTTTCCTTAAGAGCCTTGGATCCGGGGGCTCAACCAAGAGCTTCGTCTTTCAATACACCTATGAAATCTTAACGTGTCGTTAGAGCAATACAATCCAAACCAGAGGATTTGGAACCGATTTGAAGTGGACGCTGTCAGGTCAGGGGCCTCGGCTTTGCAATTCCAGAGCCTTGGAGTAGAATCCTTGACAATGACATTTATGACCATCCTAGCAAGAACTTACCGGTAGCAACTTTCGCAACATTTCCTTGACTTTGGGACATGTTCTCATTTCCCTTAATTAAGCATAAAGAACACATTTATTTTCATCTTATGTGTGGAATACATCTAGTGCACTAGGCAGACACGATTCTAAGCACCTCCTTTGCTGGATGAGGAAACATTGCTGGGTCAACCCCATGCCTGGCGAAAGTCACAGAGATACGAATTATCCGTTGGACCCAGTTTTAACTTAGTTTTGATGTAATAGTGAAACATTTATGGATTTGGTGGTTTCAGCCCAAGAGGAGAAAACCTCTTCTCCGTAGGTTCAGGAATTAGGTCCTTGTCCCAGCCCCCATGGCTGTGACAAACCTCCCCAAGAGTTCACAGCCTCACTTTGCTGGTAAATACAAATCTGCAGTGTGGCTGGGACTCAGGTGGGACAGCTCACCGTGGTGTCAGCAGGGAGGTCTGAAGACCCCTCATTCTCATGCCAGGGGTGATGTTGACTGTGGCTGACACATTAGTGGGGCTGTAGGCCAGGTCACCTTCATGTGACCTTTCTGCATGCCTCCTCCCAGCATGGCGGCCAGGCTCCTGGGGTGAATGTGCTGGGAGAGAGAGAGCATGGCAGGGGCCCATCGCCTTCCATAACCTAGCTTCAGCAGTCCAGAGGCCTGGCGTTTTATTTATTTGTATAAATGATTGGTGGGTCACAGAGGCCTGCCAGTTTCTTTTTTCTTTTATAATATTTTATTTATTCATTCATGAGACACACACAGAGGCAATGACACAGGCAGAGGGAGAAGCAGGCTCCCTGTGGGGAACATGATGGGGGACTCGATCCCAGGACCCTGGGATCACACCCTGAGCTGAAGGCAGATGCTCAACCACTGAGCCACCCGTGCGTCCCAGGCCTGCCGATTTCAATGAGAAAGGATATGGACTCCAACCAACTCTTGTTGGGGCATCTCAAGGCTCTGGAAGGACAGGGGGCTGGAAACACCTCTGTAGGTCTTTCAGGGAAATGCAGTCTATCCCACACCTGAAGTTCAAGTAAATAGACCAGCTACACAACCTTGCTTTCAGCTTAATTCACACTTAGACACAAGTCAAACACATTATCACTTTTTCTTGGTGATTTTCATATTATTTGTATTTTCCTTCCACATGGAAAAAATGCTTCTTTTTTTTTTATATATATATATGTAATCAACCTTTGATCCTGTTCCAGCCGGCCATGCTACCTTCCTTTGAGAATCTAATGTGTGTCAATGAAAACACTCCGACCTTCTGTTTCTCTAAACTCTTTTTTTTTTTTCCATCTTACTTCTTAATAATTTCAAAATCTCAACAGAACTTTAAAGCAGGAAAGATTAGCGGCTATGTAATCTGCCACTGTTACTGACAGATGGAAAGCCAAGTTTCTAAGAGAAGGATGCACGCAACCAAGGGGGAAAATAATCCAGTGAGTTCACATTTCCTAACACTGACCTTGGAGTATCCGATAGACACCTAATCTCCAACTTCCTTGTTATAAGCCACCAGTGACATTGGAATTTCTAAAGCTCCTTAAATCTATCTATTCTCTCTCCCTCTATCTTTTATCTATCTACCTACCTATCACCCAATGCTATATCTCAACCAAGAGTTTTATTGCAGTTTTTAGCACCTGGCATTCATACTCACATTGGGAAGCAGTATTCCTTTGGTGATTCAGGAAGCGCTTCTTAAATACTTGAACAACTTACCCACGGTGCTCACGCACACACGCACCCCCCCTATACTGTCAGGCAGGAAGTGAGAATGATTTCCCAAGATACATCATCCCGTAACACTGAGCACTCTTGAATGCCATATTCAGGTTTCGATGCTGTGATTTTCATGCTGCGGTCATGTTACTCCATTTCCTGCTGTGTTTTGGGCCCTCCGCGCTGACCTAGGCAGGGTGGAGTGATGAATGGGGGCGCAGACCTGAAGAGGGTCCCTAAGTAGATGCCTTTCATCTCTGAGGAAGCAGAAACAAATGGTCTTCTCATCTCCATGCTCCCTCGCTCTCTGTCTGCCCCACAGGAAATGCACAGTGACTTTGGCTGCGAGCTGCAAAGTTTTTATTTCCCAAGAGTTACCACAGACGCTCGTCTGGCCGGTGGAATGGAGCCTGCAGTGTGCTGGAATAAAGTGATTGAAAAATCATTTTCTAGCAACAGGGACAATACTGTGGCTAAAGCTTCCAAGTAAAGCAACTTTGCATCTCCCCTCCCGCCACCCCACCACCCCCCCCTTGCCCGTGCTTCCCCTCGGGGTCAGATTTCACACTTGCAGATTAAAATGTCCATGCTGCTCAGCTGCACCCCTGCCTCCCTGGCTGGTGGAGTCTGAGCCGGGGCCTCTGTGGAGGTGCTGCTGTAGGCAGTGACACGCAGTTTTCTCTGCAGGCGTGGGGATCTAGTTGCACAGGTGTCCTCAGGTGTGTTGGTGCAGGGCAAGTGGCTCATGTTCAACACCTACTGGGTGTCCGGCAGACTCCTCAGCTGCTGGCATTTCTACATGCCTGGGTCATGTGGAGTCTGTCGAACCTTGCCCGGCCTGCGCTGGTATTTTAGACATGTGTCACCATCTTGCTCACACGACTGCTCTCATGACCTGGGAGAGCAGGGCCCGAGAGGTCCGTCTGGATCTCTGATGTGTCCAGGAAGCCAGAGGCCGAGAGACCAAAATGACTGTGCTCACCCCTCTTACCTCCCCAGAGACAGTTTTGAGGCCTGGACTCTCGAGCCACCCCCCCTGCCAGGCTGCAGGTCTGTCCAAGAGCACTGGCTGCCCTGTCCTCAGGGAGCTGACACTGGTGGTCACGGTCACCACTGTGAGGCTGGGCTGTGCCAGGCCGGTGGTGCTGGGCCAAGGCAGGGCTCCCAGAGGAAGGAGGTGAAGGAGAAGGGATAATGAGAAAATTGGGGGCAGACTGGTCTTATAGTGATGTGCTCTGGGAAACAGAGCCAGCTCGCTGTCCTGCAAGGAAAAAAATGCTTTTCTTAATGAGAAAACATCTCTAGAAATGTCTAAAAATGTCAAGTCAAAGCCCGAGTTTTTTAAACTGGCCAAACCAGAATCTTTGGAAAGATTCTCCTGTGTTTTCTCCGCCGCATCTCTCCACTGTGACCTACAAACCCGCAAACCCGCTGCCCCGCCGTATCCCGAGTGATGCTCTGAATTTCCACTGCGCTCCCACGTCCCCCACTGTCCTCGCACTGCAACCTCGTCCTGCTTGGTAAGCTGTGGGTTCCTGCAAGGATTGCATCACAGTCGAAACGCGGATACCTCTTGCTGGGCAAGATGCCCTCAGCGGCTGCCCCCCAACCTGTGTGCTGGGGACACAGCAGGCTCACCAAAGGGGGTCGTGGTAGAGCCGGGGCTGCAGCTTCAACGTTCCACACCGCAAGCGGGGCCGGACGACACCCCGGCATCCAAGCCCAAAGGTCTCGGCCCCACAGCGAGCAAGCAGCTGCCCAAGCAAGGCCGTAGGAAGGGTGCCCGTGCCGGGTCCCCAAGGCCAGCACACAGCCTCCTGGCACAGCTGCAGCTGAGCGGTGACTTCCATCCAGCCTCTCCTGCTCCGGCCTCAGAGGAAGGCCGAGCACCCCCGCCGGCCCAGGCCCCGACCTCCCAAACTGACACAGGACCAGATGTCCCCAGTTCCTCCCTGCCGACAGGCAGGTGCCTCAGTGAGGGAGGTGTTGCTGGCTGTCAGAAGCGACTGCCTGGCCTCAGACACCCGTGCAAACCCCAGAGATCCCCCGGGAGCTGGGACTGTGTGTATGTTTTCCCAATATTTGTTATTCTTTTCGCTGCAGAGCACCCAGGTTAATTAAGGCCCAATTAAAGCACAATAAGATCTAGATCTTGTGCATTCCCGATTTACGAACAAATTAACTGGTGGCCAGGGATCCCCATCTCAAATTGCAAGAAGGAAGAAGCAGTTTGTGGGTGGCTTTGGGTGTGGTGCTGGGCTAAATAGATGCTCTAAAAACCACCTGGCACATCAGGGACCTCGTCTTTTTTTTTTTTTTTTTTTTTCTGTGTCCAGCATTTCTAATTTGATGGTAGCATTTAAAGGCATGGCATCAGCAAATGGTCCATCCGAGGACTGGCATCCCGGAACAGGGCTGGAAGGGCTTGCCAAGGGACAGTCCGGCCGGCCCCATCTGTCTGCAGAGGATGAACAGTGTTTGCCTGATGTCATGCAAGTACTGGCTGTCCTGCAAGTTCTGGATGTACTTCTTGCAGGCAGGGTGGGGCCCACTGACAGCCCGTGACAGCGGGGCCTGTCCTGTCATTTTCTGCATGAGATATCTCTTTCTGGGCACTTAGAAACCTCTTTTCTACCAAAAATGCATTTACACACACCTCTGCATACACACACACACACACACACACATATATATGTACATGCATAAGATACTTACACATGATCTATTATATATTAAATATATAAGTACATTTAAATTACATCTAAAATACAATATGATTGGAATTGCTTAACACAGATAAGATAAAGAACAGGTTATTTTATGTTGACTATATATGTTCTGTCATATATGAATGCTTATATACACATGTAGAGTCTCTCCTGCTTCGAGGAATTTTGATGCAGATATTGCAAGAAAAATGTATCACAAGCTGTGTATTTCGACATTTAAAGAAAGTACTCTACATTTTAGAATCTAATATATATATCTCTCTCATGTAGTACTTAATATGCTGTGGTTTACACTGGGAACGAAAAGCATGGCGGTTACAACAAGGAGTAGCTAGCTACTAGCGCTTCAATTTTCAGGGAGAAAATGATATTCTGCAAGCATAACAGTCAGTGATCTTCCAAATCCTAATCCCTGATTAGATAGGAGCCCGTCTCCTAGGAAATATGCAAATAGAGAGGAAAGAAAAAAAATCACTCTGCAGACTCAAGCCTAAAAAAAAATCACAAATGATCTAGTTTCACTAAAACAAAACAAAACAAGAACCGAGGGAATCCTATAAACACATATCCATGAGAACATCTCCCGTCTTATTTACTTATTTATGAACCTACGTTTGTCACTGAAATCCACCCCCCAGTGAGCGCCAGGCTCACGTAATCTGGACCTGATCGGCATCTCCAGACAATTGTGGCTGCAACTTTACACCTCCCCCAATGGCAGGATATAAAATTTGGCCCACCCCAATGACACACCACTAATTAAGCTGAGCTGCTGGTGTGGAGAGAACAATGATGTCGACATCCAGCCCTCAGGGGAGGGAGTTTCAAATCTCAGACAACACCGTCCCCCAAGTCAGGTCTTAAAGGGAAATGTGCCCACAAGCTTCTGCAAATGGCACCCGTCAAGGCAGGCCTTGCTTGGATTTTTAATAACTGTCCTTAATTGTCTGCCTAGTTCTGGGTGGGGGAGATGGTCACGGACAATATGCATGAAAATCTTCCTTCCCCTTGGAGGTGAAAGAGCCCAGCAGGACATTGGGATTTTGTGGTTTGGGACTCAGGGGCAGAAGCCAGCACCGCCTACAGCACCCGCTGGATCCCTGGGTTGTGCTGGCTGCGCAGGGCAGTCACCCAGCCAGACCCATGCAGGAAACCCAGCGGGACCCTGACTCTCTACAGCTGCTGGTCCACCAACTATTGGGTAAGCCCTGACCGTAGGATTTATGAAGCATGTTAAACTGTCTCAGAAAAAGCATTCTCTGAACCAGAAAGCAGGAAGGGACCTGGCAAAATTTCAGAGGACATCAGGTATCAGTCCTGAAGAAGCTGAGTCTCTATCACGTGGCTCACGCAAGACGCACCTAGTCCCTCCTCCAGGATTCCATCCGATAAGAATCAAAACAACTCCCAAGGTCTACTATAGAAGGGGGTCTATCCACTGGTGCTCTAAAGAGTCAGGATTTGGGAAAATAAAATCTTCCATTTTCAGTAGAGGATTGTAATACGTGCATTTACCAGTTTCTTGTTTCTTTCTTTATCATTAAAGTGCCAGTTTCTCAACAGACAAACAAACAAACCAAACCAAAACAAAACCCCCAAAAACAAAAAACAAAATATGGAATGAATGCTGATTACTATTCTGGATTTGTCTAAGTCCCATTGGGAGAGTTTCTTATGCAGATCAAGAGCAGCATATGGCTGCAAGATATTAAAAACTAGATTAAATAGTAATGTAAAAACACATGAATAATAGTGTATATATTACAAAGGCCTAGGGCTGTGAAATTTATTTTTTTATTAAAAAATACTGATATGAGGACAGTATCCCAAACCAGTACCTTCGTGGATAAGCTAAGAATTCAACAGGCACAGTGTAAACTTATGTGGCGGATAAGCCCATAGATGCCACCATGTGCATATGAAGTTTCGCATATATGCACACAGATATATTCGCATTTTACTTCCTAAAGTGGGTAATTGTGCCAACTAAGACGTCCCTATACAATCTGATAGAATGTTGAGATTCCTTCTTTCCATCTTCCTTCCTTCCATCTTCCTTTTTTCCTTCCTTCCTCCCTTGCTCCCTCCCTCCTTCCAACACCAATTATCTAATACGTGCCAGACACAGAGCCAGGTATATATCAGGAGATCAAAAACAACTGTTCTCATGGAGTCTATAGTGTAAACAACTGACGATAATACAAAGAGCTTGAAATGGATGCCTGCATAGATGCACAAACATTTTTAGCGTGATGGTATAAAACAAAGGGTAGCATTGCACAGAATTTGGAATCAGAAGTTCTGGGTTCAAATCTCATCTCTGCTGCCCACTTCCTGTATGAACTAAGTAAACTGAATTTTCTTCCCAGAAATGAAATGATATTTGTGCTATCCTTCACAGGAATGGCATAAAGATGGAATGATCAAAGCTGTCAAAACATTGTGTAGAAAATATACAAATTCGGGTAATGTACCTACACCCACGGATCCCTAGAGAAAGTCAACCTTTAGCCCAGCTTAAGAGAAGAAGAAGAAGAAGAAGAAGAAGAAGAAGAAGAAGAAGAAGCAGCGGAGGAGGAAGAAGAAGAATAAAGGTTTCTAGAGGACCAGAAGACAGATGATCGAGGCTGAACTGCCACTCTTAGGGATGCTAAAGTTCAGATGGTTGTGCGTGGAGCTTGGTCAGCTCCCAGGTGGCGAGCCTGTATGTGGATGGCAGGCCAAGGGCCGAGGGGATGTGCACACCGCATCTAAAATGTGACTACATCACAGAAATTTTTCCATGCTTTGCTAAGGGACTCTATTTCTGGCCAAGACAATGACACTACTGATCTAGATTTCAAGTGGCTTGTGTCTGCAGGAGTGGGAAGAGACAGGGAAGGTCTAATGCAGGGAAGAGCCCACCTGGAGACCAGGTGTAGGTCAGCGAGTTCTCTAAGTGAGGTACCTGGTGAGCAGCTGCCTCCCTAGATGATCAATGCCCTCGACCTGCCATAAAGTGTCCCAACCTGGGTGGCTTAAAACAACAGAAATGTATTCTCTCACAGTCCTGGAGACTCCATCCAAAGTCTAGGGGTCTCAAGGTTGGTTCCTTCCAAGGCTCAGTGGGAGAATCTGCTCCTTGTTCTTCTCAGCTCCTGGTGCTTTGCTGGCAATCTCTGGTGTTCCTTGGCTGGTAGACACACCACTTCAATCTGTCGTCACATGGAACTCTCCCTGAGTGTCTCTGTGTTCAAATTTTCCTCTTCGTATAAGGATGCCAGTCATTAGATTGGGCCCACTCTAATCCAGGAGGATGTTGTCTGAGCTTGATTCTATCTGCAAAGACCCTATTTCCAGTAGAAGCTTATCCACAGGTTCCAGGGCTCAGGATACCGATGATCTTTTGTGGGACACCATCCAACCAAAAACACCAAGCATCTTGTTAGAAGTGAAAGTTGAGGGCATCTGAGTGGCTCAGTTGGTTAAGCGTCTGGCTTCAGCTCAAGTCATGATCCGGGGGTCCTGGGACTGAGCCCCGTGTTAGGGTCTCTGCTCATTGGGGAGTTTACTTCTCTCTCTCCCACTCCCTCTGCTTGTGTGTGTTCTCTATTTCTCTCTCTCTGTCAAACAAATAAATAAAATCTTAAAAAAAAAAAAGAAGTAAAAGTTATCTTAACTCCACCCCTGACATGCTGAATCTGCTCTGAGCACCTGATCCCACAGTCTGTGTTTGCCACAAGCCTCCAGGATCCTGGTCCTCACTCACGTTGGAGGACTACCTGCTGGGACAGGTGGAGGGGAGGATATAAGGTGTGTGTGGGGGAAAGAAGAATCATCCACTGCTGGGATGGGGGAAGGAGGGAGGGAGGGAGGGAGGGAGGGAGGGAGGGAGGGAGGAAGAGGGAGGGAGCCAGAAGGGTGGGGGTGGGTATCTTACTCAGAATTATTATGGTTCACTCAAACATGATTAAGTAATTTTTTAAAAGATTTATTCTAGAGTTTATTGGGGGGAATCCCAGAGAAGCAAGGGCAGGTTATAAAAGCCACAAACTGAAGGAACTATGGCCTTCCCACCTCTCTTTCTCTCCCTTTCCCTCCCTCCCTCCATCCTTCTCTCTCTCTCTCTCTCTCTCTCCTCTTCTCTTTCTCTTTCCTCCCCTCACCTGCTTTCCCTCCCAGGGTGCTCACCACATTCCCACACCTCCAGTGTTTAAGCAGAAAGCAGAGGCCAGCTGACATCGGTGAATCCCCATTCTGAGTTTCCAGGAGATAGGATCTCTTTGTCATGAATTGGGTACAGAGTCCAACTCTAAGGCCCCATCTGGGCTGAAGGGTGGGATCACTAGGGTCAGCGTGATTGCCAAGACCACCTATGTGGGAGTGGGTGATGATTCTCAAAAAGGTTTCAGAGACTAGGTGGACACCCCACGACAACACACACTGGCCAGACCCCTGAGCCCATGCTCCTTCCACTGGCCTCTGATGACATCTCAAGAGAAAGAAGTCTCACTGCAGTCTAGAGAGTTTAAGTCAAAGGTTTTAGAAGTTGGATGACTATGTAGAATTTATAAATTAGATCTTGAGTAAGAGAGAAGACTATAGGTTGGGACTGAGTCGAATTAGGAGCAAAGATAGGGGCACCTGGGTGGCTCAGTAGATTAAGCATCTGACTGTTGGTTTGGGCTCAGGTCATGATCTCAGGGTCCTGGGATGGAGCCCAGCATCGGGCCCCGGGTCTGTGCAGAGCCTGCTTGGGTTCTCTGTATGCCCTTCCCTCTGCCTCTCTCTCAAAACAAAACAATTAACAACCAACCAACCAAAACAAACAAACAAACAAGCAAACAAAAAGACAAAAGACAGAGATGAAGCCAGCAGACCTCAGAGGTATTTTAGGGGCCAAGACCAAAGCGAATAAGCACCGAGACAGCTCAGCTGAGGACAGTGGTTGGCCTCCTGCATCTGGGTTTGGAAAGCAGGTGTGAACTGCATGAAAGGGCTCATGGGGTGGAGCTGGGTTGGAACCAACACGGTAAAAATAAAACCAAACTAGGATGTAAACTGGTCATTCAATAGTGATTCTCTCCTAAGATAAAACACAGGGAGGAAAATCCAATGTATGTATCTGTCTATAAAGCGAGAGCAGCATCTGAAACACCTGTGTAGAGTTACTAAAAGAACAGTAGGTGAGCATCAGAGGAACCAGCCAAACCACTGCTGCCAGCTGGCTTTGTGACCCGAGAAAAGCCCACCTCTTACAACTCCATCTTCTATGGAGAAACAGCAAGGTTGTACCAAGTAACCTCCAGCATCTCATAGGACACTTAGGTCCGCTCTTCCATGAGTGCTTCTAAAAATCTCTGGATGAGCATCGTTTTGAGCTTTCCCATTCTGGGAAACAAAATTTAGAAAGAAAAACAGAATCCAGGTAAATACCATGGAAAAAATTGTCGTGAGGGTGGAAGTGACTGCAGGAAGCTCTCCACCCCTGCTCTGTAGGGACAAGACAAGAGGAGTTCCATGCTTTTTCACAAATCCAACAAATCTTTCTGAATTTGCAGTGAATCAGGCATATCATCACTCAGTCCTTGAGATGCCCTGTGAGGATTATTTGATTTATTTGCTTGATGTACTTAAAGCATTCCACTGGTCTGGGAAGAACTAGATGCTTGGAGGAGATACACATCGAGGGCTCAGACAAAATGCTGCAGGTAACCGTCCCTGCCAAGCAGAAATACACATGGATCGTGATTGGACACAGCAAGTGAGGAACCCATTGATATGAACCACATGGGGCTTCTGGGGCGAGTAAACCAAAAGTCAATCATAGCTACCCATCCCTGACTATAATTTCATTCGTTCAAAAGCTGACAATTCTACCCAAAAGAGCCTTCGACAGAACATGCTTCAACTCTTCTCCCCACAGATGATACCATGACCACCCTTGGATCAGAAATGAAGCTCACATTCGTGAGTTTTTACTAGGTGCTTCATGGAATTGCACACTTTTTAACGTGGGGTGTGTGAAATTATCCTGATTGTACATGAGAAGTCTGTGTTTAGAGAAGTCAAATATGACTTATTCAGGATAACAGAAGGTGGTGAGCATAGCCCCAAATATGTGATTTCCAAGCTGGAAATCCATTTCAATGATGGTGGACAGGGATGAGGATAACTTTATTTTTCGTAAAAATAAAAAAATAAATAAATAAATAAATAAATAAATGTATGTAAGATTCACTTTTGACACACCTAAAGTCCTTCATTTGTACAGATTTTGTAACGTAGCTCATTTGATCATTACAACCTTCTGGGCAGATGACATGAATACATTTTACAAGTGTAATCGATCGCCCGGAGAGTCTTAGTAACTTGTACATGAGCAAATGGTTAACGGTTGGGCCAGAATTTGATTCATGTCTCCTGGCACCCAATCCTGTATTTTTTCCTAGAACCTACACTATCTATCCTATCAGCAGGAAATAAAGTTTCAATATAAAATAGTCATAATTATATTTCTGGTGAAATTTAAGTACATTTTCTTTTGAGCAATATAGAGTAGAGCAATAACTATTATAACTAACAAGCTGTAGAGCCCTGCTCAGAATGCATTGATGGGGCTGCACGGTTGGGCCTATTATGCATATTACCCATAGAATACGAATACTATTCTGCTTGAGTTGACTTTTCTGGTGCTGCTTGGAGAAATCCCTCTCCCCAAGTCAAACATTGAGTCAATCCATTGGTATCAGCTCCCGTCCCCAGTGATACCCCATATGGAGTTTGAGTCTGCTTCTTGCAGATGGTAGGAGCTCCCTGAAAGTGAGAAAGTCTGTCCTCCTGCTGGGATCCAGGCCTCATGTCTCCAGCCACCCTCTGTGTCCTCTCTCTGGTGTTTGAATAAACACAGCACCCCGTTCTTGATGCCCAGCTATAGAGTCTTGGCACAAAGAAAAGCAGCACCCTGCAGCATGCTGTTAAGCCAGGTCCATCCTGAGATCCTTTCAAGGTGATGCCATTTTCAAATGATTGGATTCCTAACAGGAGTCCAGTTGCATCTCTGTAGCTTGGTTTCTACCAAGGTGACAGCAGCTGAGATGCCCTGCAAGACACTTTGCTAATCCGTGTGACACCTTTTTGTGTCCCGGATGATTAACCACAGTGACAAAACAGACTCTGCCACGGGTTAGACCTGAGCTCTGCCTTGTTTCAAAGTTGGTATTTCCCCCCAGGAAATTAAACTGATGATCTTGCTGAATACATTGGAAGTTTCTTTTATGAACTGCTTATTCTCACTTTTCACCAGAAAATGATGTAAATATATTTTAACTGGAGCTTTTGTTCCCAAGAGGAGTCTCATCTCAAGCCATTCAGTCATGGAAGAGGCTCAATCCGTGGTTACTGAACACACGGACAATCTAAATCTGTGACCTCTACCCAAACAAACACTGATTCCCAGGCCAGCCCACCTTTGGGATTTGCACTTTGCATTTGCATTGCACACACATGTACAGTACATTTACATCACACGTGTACACATGGGCATACATGTACACGCAGGCATATGCCTACCCCAAACTCAGACGTATATGTACACACATAATACGCATATCTCACACACACACACACACACACACACACCTGCACACACACGTTTTCATTTCAAAATGCAAAACTAAGATATAACAAATCAGTGTCTGCTCTGGGTGGGAAGATTTTCTGGTCTTCCTTCTGCATCTGCAGCCGGCTGCCACTCTAGGACTTCCCCTCCCATTGTGGCACCTGGTATTTATCTGTCCCCCTCCTGGCAGCTCTCTTTTTAGGAGCCACCTTGGAGCATTCTGATAGGTGTACAAGTCAGTCTATTTTAGGCATCCTGGAAGCAGCAGATGTCTCTGTCCCAGGTCTTGTGGCTCACTACTTGAATGTCAGCCTGTGTCCCTTGTTATAAGGCTTCGTGTTCTGGGTGCTTTCCTCCTGCACCCCTTTGTCATCAATGTCAGGATTCAGCACACTTCTGGGAGGAAAACAAAGTCATTGTTAACTTTTTAAAACAAAATTGTGAACGAATATTCCCCTCAATCTGGTCCTCTAGCATAGCTGGTCCTCTAGCATAGCTGGTCCAGGAATCTTCAGAAGACAGATGAAACCTTTCTCAAATGCTCCTTTGAGAAGAGCGAAAGTCACCTGCCTGCCTTCTCTGAGGAGGTTTTAAATGGCTCACAACATTATATTTATCTTCTAGGCCTCTGGCTAACGAATGCCAGGTATCAGGGATGCAAAGATGAGAAAGACAATTTCAAGAATGGAGACAGTAACGCCTCGGGTTAGGTGCTGAATGCTTAGAACTAACCGGAGCCTGTATCTGTGCAAGACCAAACAGCTGCGTGCATACATCACCACCAACAGGTGATCGACAGAGTGCTTGTATCATTACTTACAATCCTTCAGCTAAGGTCTTGCTGAAACCCTCACTCAACACGTATGAGGGAAACATTTGTGTCCTGATCCTGCTCAAATGATTTTCCTTTTCCATCTGGTCTGATGCCCAATTCCCACTGCAGCTCTTGGCAAACTCTACAGAAATGGTCACATAGTAAATAGATGAGGCTGTTCCGGTCATACACTCTGTGTTGTAACTTCTCAGCTCTGCTGGCGGAGCTGAATGCAGCCACAGACAAAGCACAAACCAATGAGCATGGCTCCTTCCGATAATACTATGTTTACAAAAGCAGGTGGCAGACCAGATGTGACCTGTGGTCCTGTGTTGGGCCCTGGTCTGTGGGGTCCTCTGCCAACCGGGAACCACATAGGCCTGAGTCGGATGGATCATTTCTGTGCCCTGCAACATCTCTATCAATTCCTGATACTCATCTTCCTGTGATTTCCTGATGTTCACTGTTCAGGCACAGAACTTTCTTTAACTTTTATAACACAGACTGTCTCTGTTTCCCTCAGTTTCAGAGCAAATCTGTATAATCCTGGAACAATTGCATGGCAGCAAGCCTGAGGATAAAGAGGATGAGACAGGGAAGAAGGAAATGAAAGATAGGGGGTGCATCACTGAGCTGGTGAGTATTTGAAAAACCACCTGCTCTTCTCAAGGAACCATCTCCAGACATAGATAGATCACTGATTCTTGGGAGCTCCATCTGCGGAGGAGCAGGGGAGGACATGCCCACCAGGTCCTATCTTCCACTGACTAAAGCTCACTCTATGGGGCAGCAAATCCCTGTCCATCCAGACTGCACATGTATGGGTCCTGAGTGGGTCCCATGGGTTTATACTCCACTGCAGCAAGGAATCTCTCCTCTGATGGGACAGATGCATAGATGGGCACAGAGCAAGAGGTTGTGGGGTTGTGCTTGATGCCACTCCATTGAGGAAGCAAAGGGCCAAGGGCTAGGAGGTACCTATGAAGGAACCCATACTTGTACTACTCTGAACTCAGGGCCTCCTATTGTATCCAGGTCCCACAGGATTTTTGTCATAAGAAATTCCCTCATTTCTTCCTTGAGGGAGGAGGCAAAAGTCCAACAGTCCATGGAATTCCATTCAAGGTGATGGCTGGCCATATTTCTGACAAGATGAGATCAAGAAGAAGAGAATCTTCTGCTGTCGCAACTGATCTCAAGACAACAACTGGTAAGGATGCAATCCTCTTCACCACTTATTAGATCTTAGATCTGTTAAGAATTCCCTTACAGTTCTGGCTTTATCTAGATGGATAGGGTTTAGTTTTCTTGAGGGATTTGGTTTGCTTCCTTGGTTTGAATGGAAGGAAGGATATGATCCCTTAGTTGTCCTGCCCTTGATACACATCATACCAGCTCACCTGCTTTTCACTGGGCATGGCAACACCTCGATACTTATCTTAGACACTCATTCAGGCTCAGGGACACTGATAATGCTTTCTGGTGTTTTGATCTCTTGTCCCAAAGAGACTAAAGTGAAGGTAGAGAAGGTAGACAGAACTTCAAGTTCAGTGGGTGATCCCAATAAAAATGATCCCCATTTGGATAGTAGGGCTGACAAGCTGAACTAGAGGTGATAGGATCAAGAAGCATACACCCCATCAGTAGGTCAATGAGATAATGGTGAGAGCTGCCAATTATACCTCCATCTTCTGGACCACATGCTCACATATTCTAGCTTTGAAGGACACATTACCTGTAGCTCTGCTATTGGTTTGGCATCATATTGAGTTCCCAATGCCACCTAAAGTCCACCACCAAACTCAGCCTATAACCAGCCACTGTCCCATTCTATCAAGCCAGATGTTTCTTCTGTGTGACAGGGTTCATGGTAAAACCTGTGGTCACATCTCTACAGACTCACATTGTTTGCCCATAAAATCACTTCTGCTGGTCTAAGGCAGAGTCATATGTAGTCAACCTGTGACCAAATGGCTCTCTGGTCCCAAGAAGTGGTGTTAGAAGATTCATCATCACTTCTTGATGTTGGCCAGTGCATTCAGATCATGGATGTAGTTAGTTCAGCCATGGAAGAAGAAGCCCATAGAAAGAAATTGGGTTAATAATGACATTATAGGTCCATTAAATCAACCTTTCCCTGAACCCAACTTGTAAGGCATCGTCTTACATGAGTCAATATATCTCCTTATTTTTTAAAAGCTGGTTTTGAGTAGGAGATTAGGCTGGTGGATGGCAGTGAATGCAACAGAAAAATATCCAAGCTATCTGACCACATTAGTTCTACTGTAGTGTGTTGTGAAGGTGTCATTTACATTTTTGGGTCCTGGGCCTCTTCTCACTTCTCTTGATATATTTTGAGTGGCAGTAGCTGAATGAAAGGGTGAATTTTATCCTGATGTTTCCAGGGCAAGTTTGTAGATATGCTACCAATTTCAAAGTTTGTAAAGTAATATCTTACATGGCACTTGCCCAAACTCCATCTGTACGCCAGTTACATCAGAATAACCAGCGTGCTTGTTGAAAGGACAGATTCCCTGGCCCTACTGTAGATCAAATAATTAATAATCTTTAAGAGGAAAGCTTAGGGATCTGCATTTCCAGCAAGCTCTCTGGATAATTTTCATTCACTGCCAAGATTGAGAACAAATGTCTAGAGAAAATTGGCTCAGATCAAAGCCAGAGTAGGAGCATGCTGATTTAGCTGCCTGGGATGAAAAAGTCCTCATTAACCTAGGCTCAAAACTGTACATGTCTGTTTGCACTTTTCAGGTTGAACTAGAAAGGGCAGTAGCTTCGTGGTCAGGAGAACTGTCACGCTCATCCTCTGTCCGTCTCTAGCACTACAGAACCTTGGAGAAATCACCTTTTGGGGGTCTCAGTTTGGTCATCTGGCAAGAAAGAGGGAAAGGATTACATAAGATTACATTTAAGAACCTTTCCTCACAAGACATTCCAAAGCACTCAATGACATCAACCTTGGTCAATGGCTACAAAACTTTTATATTCTTAGGCAGATATGTGTAATTGTATTTTAATTCACTGATTTTGACTTTTCAATTCCCACCATGACATTTTTATAGGTAAGCAAGAGGGCAATGGGAAGGGTGTGTTTAACAGTAAATGGTCCCCCAGAGATACTAATCAGTAGGAAACCATCTATGAGTTAAGAGTCCTGTTTCTGAAACTGAACTTTCACATCTTGAAAAGAAATTACATGATCTTATGGTATACAGCTCTATGACATAGTTGAAAAGTAGTTCACCAGGTGAAATTTCGCCTGACTTAGATTTTCCACTTTCAGAATGCACATAATTTGAAGGCAAATTATATAAAAATCTAGAAGAAAGCACACTCGCATACTCAAATTATCATATAGATGCTCCATGTTATTTTAGCCAAGACGTTATTACCTTACGGACTGCATTTTCCTCTCTGTGGTCCTATAGGAATCTCCCATCTAGTCTATAATGCGTGATTTGGAAAGACTGCTTTCGACTGGAAGAATTTGCTTCCAGCCCTATAAATCCGATGTGAAAATTCATCACATTTTCCTGCTTCAGACAAATCCTTGGTGTCAAAGCTCTGCAACCTCAGTGCCTATAAAAACAACCCAACTGAAGTGTTGCGATTGCTTTTGTAGAAATCCTCCTTCTCTCCCTCAGGCCCTGCAATAAGTAATGAAGCCTTAAAAGTCCTCAAAGGAAGCATTGTGAAGAGGTCAATGCCAGGGCTGGTGCAGCACTATAGCCTCGCTGGGCCGATGGACCAAACAATCTGTGGCCCAACAGCCTAATGTGGCGTACTTCGCGTCTTCTGGTCTCTTCCATTCTTCTGTTCAGACATTTCCATTAACAGATCAAGCCACAGAGCCCATTTCCTGCCATTCCAAGGAGCTCTTAAAACCTAACTTAATTTAACAGCGCTGAGTAAAGGCACAGGTCCCGTGTGCCCAGGTCTCATGGACCTGGGCTGCACCAGGCCCACAGCCCGCCACTGGACTTGCAGGTGAACAGCTCCAGGGAGTAGCTGGGCATAGTCTCCACACACCAAAGCTTCCACCCTCCAGCACACACTGCTCCCTAGCAATCACGGTTCTATTCTAAATCCTGCTCTCTCAGCTGAAAATATGCTCCTTGATCCCCAGTGCCACCAAAGTCGCTCTATTCAAATGGGGTCTCCTCCTCACACGTTTGAAGGACCTCGAGCGGACCTGCCAGTTGCCATCAGCTGACGGATGAGACGTGCATGTGCCACAGCGGGCAGCGTGTCCCGTAGGCACTGTGCTGGGGTGCATGGAAGGGCTTTCTGACCCGCGCCAAGGTGTGAATTCATAACAAGAGAGGGTGTGCGCAGACTTTAACAGCTTGTCAAATGTGTGAGTTGAAGATAATGAATTCGAGGCCACTGGTGGGGTTTTTCTCTGGTTTGCAGGTTTATTAACAAGGAAGATATAGATACAAGAGACACCTGGAAAAAAAAAAAACCCAGCATGTTCTGGGAGGGCTGAGAATCGAATGGTCTTTTGTGAAAGGCCAGATTGACTGTGGAGAGTAACTGGGCCTGTGGACTCCCTCTCTTCCCCACAGAATCAATCAGCCTTCATTTTCACCAAGCCTGCACTTAGCAAAAAGTAGCCCCAGTCTGGCCATTTTGAAATACAGCCATGATTTTATGGGAAACCTTATCCACACCGCCCACTAGGCAGCCAGCCATTCCCCACACGCGACTATAGAGCCCTCGAAACGTGGCTGGTCTGAATTGCAAGGTGCAGTTTGGGGGAAATGCGCACTAAATTTTAAATACTTATCACAGAGAAGTACAATACACCATCGATGTTTTTATATTAGTTATACATAGAAAGGATGATATTTTAGGTACATTTGGCTACGTAAAAGGTAATGCTATAATGAATGAGACCTCTTTACTTTCTTCAGTGTGGTTACTAGAAAACTCAGATATGTGGATGGCTCCTGGTCTTTCTATGGGACAGCGCCACCTTAGCCACCTTAGATTCTTCTGACTTAACCCAAACCCCGAATAAGGAGATGTCTCTTTAAAGTGATCAAATAATCACTTCGTTTTGATGTACTTCCTTTCCTCACGATGATGTCTGCTTGGGAATTTTTAGATGGCAGTTAATAATTCTTTCGTAGGTCTTCAGTCTTAATATCTGCGTACCAGATCTTATCTCCAGATTCATAAACACACGTCACTTTTGAAAATAACCCTGAAGTACTTAGTGTGAATTTGAGCAAAAAATAAGTTATTTTATGATCTCTCCCAGAAAGATTTCGACTTCATTTTCACCATAGCAACTGTTAAAGGAGACAAATATTTTTACCCCAAATCCATTCATGACTTCCTGTACCAATTATTTGAAAGATAAGTGTTCTAATAACCAAAAAAATATTATCTCCTGGAAAAATCCTGCTCAATCTCTGTCTCTCCCCCTGCTTCATCCGTGTCTCCTTTATCTTCAACAACCTAATTGATTCCTTTCCCTCAACTTACGTATTTAATTTGTACCATACTCGTGTAAGTTATTTTTTTTAGAAGAGTACATTTTTTTTTGCTATTGAGCTGATATTTATATAACACAAAACTATTTAGAAGTGTGCAATTCAGTGGTTTTAGTGCATTCACAACGTTGTGCAATCATCATCACTGTACAATTCCAAAATATTTTCATTGCCCAAAAGAAAATCCAGCCCCATTCAATAGTCCTCCTATCTTGGTCTTGCCCTAGCCTTTGGCAACTCCTTATTTACCTTTTGACTATATGTATTTACCTATTCTGGAAATAGAATAGAACTTTCAGAATCACATAATTACACGTGGTTATATATAATATAAAATATATAAAATTATACATATGTGTATATAAATAATTATATATGAGCATATGTTTCAGATACATATTCATATAAGTGGATTATAGTACACACTATGATTCTATGAAGTGATTATATATTACGTAAATCTATAATTATATTTACGGTATAGTCCATACATATGCTGATGCTGGCAGTTGCTGAGAATGTCCGTTCTGATTGTGTATTGTGGACTGTGGAAATAACTGCAGGTGGGCTGGAGACCCACTGGACCCAGTCTGAGGCGTGGACCTGAGCTGGCCCCTGTCGACCCCAACTCTAACTAATGAGCCCCAGGGACAACTGGGTTTCCTGAAACTAATGTCAGTTCAGTACCATTGTCAGGAATCCTCCCAAATACGAGTGTTTCCTTTTCTCCAACATACAGCCACCCCAGTAAAGGCCAGAGATCCCTTTGGGGGAGGCTGAGAGTAAGATTAACAGTATAAATTTGGGGCATGGTAGCTGAGTCCTCAAGGGGACCCGGCCTGCTCCTAACTGAAGTGGTTGTAGGTCCATAAACTGGCTCAGGGGAAGAAAGGCACCTTCCAAACTGCTGGTTCAAACAATAAAAGGTGATGAATGAAGAACCATTTGTGGCAAGAAAGTAGTGTTCTCAACATAATCATACATTACAACTTATTAAAGATGGAATAGGGGTCAGCTTTAAATAATAGAAATAACAAAGTAGTGGAACAACAACAAAAAAGCAAATATTTATAAAATCTTGGTATAGGAAATAATTTTCTAATCATGATGCAAAACCCCAAAATTATAAAGAAAAACAATTGCGACTATTAAAGCACTAATCCAAAAAAGTTGAGCAAGCCAAGTCTGATATAAGCAATGGTAAGTTTAGATTTTCATCACCTCCCACTGGGGACATGCAAACTCCAATGTGGCATTAAAAATGATTCTGACTTTGGGTCCCATCTACCTTTCTAGATCCATGTGCTACGCACTGTCATGCAACCCCTGGCTCCTGGAGTACTGTCTACACTCACGGTGGTACCCGTCATTTCTTAAGCACAGCAAGCTTCTCTCCTACCCTTTTCCCCTTGTTCATACTGATGTTTCTCTTCCTCCTTCATGCAGGAAAATTCTATTCATTTATTAAGGACCCTTGAGTTCCATCTCCTTGAACTTCTCTGTCTCTTTTTGCACTCTGAGTGGGGCCATGTGACTTGCTCTGGCCAGTGCAACGGCAGGGGTGAAAGTAAGCAGAAGTGCTTGTATCTCTGCCTCCACCATGGGACACACTCATGAGAGGGTGAGGGACAGGAAGCACAGTGTCCCCACGGCCTTAGCAGACGGACACTTGGGCCCAGCCGAGAGCAGAGGACCCTCCCAACCCAGCCCCGACAGGTCATGACTCTTAAACTAATGCCTTTAATAAATGCCTTTTTTTCTTTTTTTTTAGCCACTGAGATGGGGATGGCTTGTTAACAGCAGGACTGCAGAGCTGATAACTAAAAGAGGGCCCTTGGAAGGCAAGGCCGTGCTTCCTTGGAATTTGCTGGCTCACTGGAGCATGGACACTGGTAGACGCTTCTGAGCTGGGGAACGTTTACAGGAGGCTGCTCAGGGGTGTGCTGGACAGTATACACTCACACCGTTTGTCGTTTGTCAGGGCGCGGATGCAGGATTTGTTTTGGGCTCAGTGGAGGGGACTGGGAACACTTCCACATCCCGTGTTTTGTGGGGGCCATGTTCCTGGCTTTTCTCAGATCCTTTATCTTTGTCTTCCTACAGCAAATGGAGTGACTTTCCTGATAAGTGAATGCAGAAGAATAAACGGTTGTGCTGTACCCGCCCTCCACCTTCACGGGGAAGCAGGGGTGCACGGGGTGCAGGCTCTACTCCTCCCCACCAGTTCTCAACCATCTGCCCTGTGGGAGACCTGTCACCAGTCACAGCTGCTAGGACCTCTGGGCTCCCGCCTGGTCCTGTTCTTCATCTTGGTCGCTTTGTGCCTGCCTCTTATTTCTTGGTCAACTTTTCCATTTTTCCAGGACCTGGGCAGGGAAGAGGGGTCCTATAAGTAAGAGGTACTAGTGTGAGAAGATTCTAGAAGTAACCTAGGACGGGCGGTCAGAAGCAGGAACTGGGGGCATCAGGAGCACTTGGCTGGCAGGTGCAGTACCTTTTCAGGTGATGTCTCCTCCAGCCCCTCCTGCTGCCCTGAACCCGCGCCCTCCCCAGCGTCCTCCCCCCACCCCACTCCTCATTCGTGAGGGAAAGTCCAGACCCAGCAGGGCTAGCTGCCGGAGAACTGGGAGCAGGGCAGTTAAGGAAAAGGGATTTTGCACGTTTCAAAACAAACCACTTTCCCCAGCCCCTGTCTGGGAGACCTGGGAGAGGGGAGGGGTGGAAACAGAATGAGCGAAGGAACTCAGGGCCCACCCACCGTCTCAGCAAAGGGCTGGAGCCGGCCAGGGACTTGGACAGGACACCGGGTTTAAGTCATCCTGAAGTGAGCTTTTTGAGAACTGAAAGAAGTCTCAGCTCCCAACACGAGACCGTAGTTCTAATGGAAAGTGATTGGAAAGCTGTGGGACCTTCCAAGAGGTTGTCAAGTGGTAGGAAATAGTAGATATTATGGAGAGATGTGAAGGCAGGGTTTGGAGAAAAATAAAGCAATTTCCTTTCGTCCCACGCCGAATCCAGACCGTGAATTATACTGGTTCCACTAGATAGCCTTGAGGCCTACATTTCTCATCCCTGACACAGGTCTGGTCTTATACGTATGACCTTCCATCGGTGTGGCACTCTCTCTCTCCAGACCTTCCACAGGTGTCTACCCTCCACAGGTGTCTCAGGGACCCCCCAAATCACCCTCTTGAACGGCCTGAGGATGGCTCCCAAAGCCAGTTCTGTTAGCACGCAGAACGGTATGGCTCCCTTCCTGGCTCCTCACAGTGCTTTAAGACAATTAAAGAAGCAGTTCTCTCCCCAAGTAAAATGCTCTGACCTTGAAGAGTGAGAGGCCAGGCTGCAGCCATTTCTTAACATAACGATTGTTGGCTTCCCAATATAAGAGCATTGCCCACAACCCAATATCACAAGAAGAGGTAACAGGAATCGCCCGATACTATGCATGCCAGGGAACCCTGGGGACAGAGCGATTCTAGGCAAAATGAAGACACACAACTGGATAAAAGGAAGGAAATCTTCACTTTTGAGAAGAGAGGGCTCCGAGGCTATGAGAACCACTCACCTTAGTGCAGGGGGAACAGAGTGCACGGATTTTGTTCATGATCCCAGGAGAGTTCTCAGCTGCCAACAGGTGGTGATGGCAGTGGTCTTCCCTAAGCATCCATTTGATCACACGCCCCCACCCTCAAGACAGGGTAAATTTTGAATAGTGAGGGTTTAAACAAGCTAGTACTAGCCCAGATGATTTTCTAAATTGGGCATCTCGCAGTTCCTAAAATGGGAGTAATGGACATTCTTTTAAAAGTCCTATCGTGTTCCACGTTCCGGAGTGAAGATCTTGGCTTTCAGTGGGAAGCTCGCGTTTCCGCAGTAAGACTGAGCACGACATCATTACCGACTTCTCTTTGCCACAGAAGCAAGTGCTTCCAGCATTTTTGTGCTTGGAGTTAACTAGGGACATATTCACTGGGAAAGAATGAGACTTGAAAATGTAAAGATGCACAAGTCGAGAATATTTCAAGATGATCATTTCATAGATAGCAGCCTACAACTATGCAAGGAATAATAAAAAAATGGAAGCCGCCTTCCCTGTACCAAATGCGATGTAAGGAAAAGACGAAGTTGTGGCATCACTAAAGTCCTTCTTCTCAGCTAAGATGGAACCAAAGAGATTCTTCTGGATGATTGCTTGAGCCCGTTGCACAACGTGGTCAAAAGGGCTTTAAAATCCTTGCTTCTTTGGTACTGCGCTCACTTGGAGGCCATGCTAACTCATCGAGTCATGCAAAATTTAAGGAAAGATCTCGATTCCCTATTAACCTTTCCCGTATCATACATCCATATATAATTGCAGACTCCTGTCTGTGGATGCTCACCCTGTCTGGTCTTCCTTGCCCAGCTGAGACCCCGAACACCCTAAATGTTGTAGCCCCTGCTAGAAGCACTGAAGCCCTGGAGATGCTCACCCAGGGGTGAATGAGGAGAGATCTGTGAAACTCTTCAGCCTCATAAAGGGCGGGAGTGAAGGAGACACAAGAGCTTGGTTTCTACTCTCGCAGGTGCCTGGAAGTCTTGTCAATTATTTTTTTTTTCCTGGATGTGTCAATAACTGTTCTTTCTTCCTTCCTCATGATCACCAGGCCTTCATCCCCTTAGGCCAAGATTGCCACAGAGCATCTTGATTCTCTCCCTTCTTCTAGACTCACCTATTACTCTGAAGCCACAACAATGGTTTATCCCTATTCTTTAATTCTTAAAACCTAAGAACTTCATATTGCCTTGGTGATGAGGTCCTCAGATGTGCCAGTTTCTAGTACAATTAGTAAGTATCATTGAAAAAGAACTCTCTGGCCTATACTCGCTAAATAACTTGGCACTTTTTTTCCTTCCCGATGTCACATTTCCTTGTCTTCTGATTATTTCAAGCAGAACCAGTGGTACCTTTCTCCGTGTCGTTCTATACCCTTTCCAAACTTCCGTACCCCTCTCTGGTCCCTCTGCTCCCTGGACCCTCGTCAGACCACCTACCAGGTTTTCACCACCTCCCTCCGGGCCCTTACTTCCTCTTTGGTGTCCAGTGTCTGGCGTTGATTGTGTGCTACTTCGATGGCTAGCTTGCTTTTCATGCACAATTCCCATCTCCTCAACTAAATCGTCATCTCAAGACAGGAATCCTGGCTTCCAATTAATTTGTTCAAAAATCAAAAAAAAAAAAAAAAAAGGATTGACTGAACATCCAGTGTTGAGGTGGACCACAAAAACAAAACAAAACAAAAAAACCCACAAAGATCAGAAGAAAAACACATCACAGCTCTGAGCTCTGAACACTCCAAAGCATACGAGTATCTGTTTGATTATTCGTGGTGGGAATTGACATTTTACATATGTTCTTACTTTTTGTAGTTTTTCTTAGAAGGATATATGTGATGCAAAAGGGAGTATAAAAAATAATACATAATTATCTAGAAAATTATTTCAGAAGCTAACACTTGTATATACAGAGAAAAAATACCTAAAAGCTTCCTTAGGTCACACTTCAAAATTTTATTGTGAGAGCAAATCAGGCTTTCAGTGCTAAAATCACCCGTCCACAGGTTTGCCCCGGTGCCTTCGACCTCATTGTGAGGAGCTGACTGCTCAGGGTAGTTTGGGGACTATAGGGGGAGCAGGAGACCCAAAAACTCCCCCCTTCTGTGTCTTTTCCAGCAAACGCTCCCAAAGCTGTGGTTTCTGTCTTGGGGGGTGGTGATCTCTTCTTTCTGTTAAATCACAGATGTGTTACAGGGGAATGGTAGCCAGCGGGTGCCCCACGAGGACAGATTGGTTCTGGGATTAGCTGGGAGTTATTAGTAAGAGGAGGTAAAGTTTGATGAGATGAGCTGGTTCTGCAGCCCAGGAAGGGGGTACCAAAGGCAAAACGGTCCAAGAGAAGACAATTCTAGGTCCAGTGGTGGGGAGTGAACACTCAGCGTGGAGCAAGCTTTGGACAGTGCAGAACAGAGGAGAGGAGAGTCCCTAAAGGACTCCATAGACCCACCCCTTCTACCAAAGCCTTCAGCTGGGAACATGTCCCAGTTTACGGACTGCATTCTTGAGCTCTTTGCAGGGGCAAAAGCATCAAAGCATCATCTGCTGTCACCCTAGCAGCAGTGAACCCCTCCTGTGACTGCCCGGCCTCTGCTCATGGCCCAGGGACATGTATGCAAGGAAGAGGGCCCGTGTCCGCCCCTCCAGGGTGCTCACAGCTCTGGACCATACACTGATCCTTCATAACCCTGCAACTCCCTCTTGCCCATCTTCTGCTCACTCTGGGCCCCTTGCTTTACCCTTGAGCCTGAAACCACCTCTTCAACGTCAACCTTTCCCTGCGTGTGCATCTCCCTCAGAGCCCTCCCCCGGGGCCCCTCAAGAGTGAGGCTTGCATGGCATCCACCGCTGTATCCTGGTTCGGGCTCTCGGGGTCCACAGTAGGGTGACACGGCAACAGTCTGTCAGGCACCTTCCACTGAGTCTTGGGTGTGATGCTCTCCGAGCTCCCGACAACCACTTTTCTGCTTGTCTCCTGGACAGGGGGGCAGCTAAGCAGCTGTTCCCTCCAAGTGAACCTCGGATGTCCCCGGGAACAGCCTGTTTGGTCTCATTCTGTGCATCACATGCACGGTGGACAGATACCCTTGGAGCCCGACACCGTGTACACCTTTCCTAGATGTTCCCAGAATCTGCTCCAGATGCACTGTACGGTGGCCTCCCGCCGCCTCCCTGCTCTGGTGCCATCCCTGCACCATTTCTCATCCTTCGGAGCCAACAGCAGCCTCCGTCCTCCTGGACGCAGCATTAAGAGCTGCAAATACTTAATAGGAGCTGGGGTGTTAGATTAATTGTATTTGCTGCCTTTCCCTAAACCGTTCCCCCGCAAGGGTTGTGTGTTCTCTCTCTCTCCCAAGGGCCAGGCAATCACTGTCTCCCAGGATCTGGGATGTGCCCCGCCCTCTCCAAACCTTGTTCAAAACAGACATGTCTTTGCTTTACTCTCCTTCAATCATTTACCCACATTTCCTATCCTATTTCTTTTCTTCTGTCCAGTCATCTTCCTACGGAAAACTTTTTTTTTTTTTTATAATAACTCTACTGTGTTTTATGCCACAGGTGAAAGAAGTTTCTAACCAATGAGAAGACCGTTTCAAGGGCTCCTGTAATGTTTTGATGTTGTACCTTGTAGACAATATTGTTAGAAAGGACTTTATGATTGCAGAAGGGATGGGTTTAAAGATAAAGGATCATTATGAAAAGTCATTCTTAGTCTATTTTAAAAAATCTGATTTTCTTAACATACAAACCTATTAGCAGCCTTTTAATTTCATTTGTTTGTTTTTTTGAAGAAAATTCCTTCTCTCCATCCCCAAAAGTCCCATCTAGATCAATTCCCAGTGCTAGGAGGGTGGAAACCATTCCCCAGTTATCTGGTCTACCAGAGAGTCTCGTTGTTTTTGCTTCCCTGTGTTCTCTGAGTACAAGCTCTGGCTTCTTTCCTGCTGTTGGTCTTTTCTCTTTGGTTTTGAACTGGGCCCACCATTGTTTCTCTGGGCTTCCTGTACCATCTCCCTCTAGAGAGTTCTTTCATGTGTTGTGTGGGTGGGCATTGTGTGTTGTGTGGCTTGGTCTCCAGACAGAGCTCTCGCGGACTTCAGTGAGAATTGCACATGGGGCCTGAGGCAACGTTGGGGGAAGGAAACTGAACTTACTCAGATGGACTTCTCTGAAGTCTAAGTCAGCTCACAGCACGGACATGAGCCCAGAGTGAGCAGGACCTGCGGCCCCTACGATGGGAGTGCGGCGGGGAGCGTGAGGACCAGCCGCGCCCCAGGAAACAGCAACGTGTGATAGGAAGTGCTTGGGAGTTAGAGTCAGACTCTTTGACTAATGCTAGGTCTTCTACTCCCCAACTGTATCATCTTAACAAAATCTTTGTGGAAATTTACTCATTTGTAATGAGGATAATAATGCTAAGGGGCACCTGGGTGGCTCAGTCGGTGAAGCGTCTGACTCTTGATTTTGGCTCAGGTCATGATCTCAGGGTCCTGGAATCGAGCCCTGCGTGGGGGCTCTGTGCTCAGCAGGGAGTGTGCTTGAGATGTTTTCCCTCTGCCCCGGCCCCCACACTCTCCCTCTAAAATAAATAAACAAATCTAAAAAAAAAATGTCAACGCATAGAGCTATTGGTAGGATTAAGCAGATAAGCATGTGGCACACCTAGGAGACTATATGATGCTCCATATTACTTTGTTTTTTTTTTTTTTCATTTTAAAATTTCTTTTGTAGTTTTTGTTTTACTTTTATTTATTAATTTATTTTTAATTTTTTAGAGAGAGGGAAGTTGGTGGAGGGAGGGACAGAAGGAGAGGGAGAGAAAGAATCTTAAGCAGGCTCCAGGTGCAGCTCAGAGCCCAACACAGGGTTCAATCTCATGACCCTGAGATCATCACCTGAGCTGACATCAAGAGTCGGATGTTTAACTGACTGAGGCACCCAGGTGCCTCCCTTCTGGATTTTTTTTTTTAAACTTCTGGAAACCCCATGAGATCACTTGTGTTCTTTGAAATTAATGAAGCAGAAGACGTGCCTGACCCAGCAGCCTAGCAGCGCTGAGTGTCCAATGGGCTGATAGGTTTCCGTCTTCTTGCTGCATGATGCGTCTTTTCTCCAGCTAACGCACGTAGCTGTTACTTTTCACGGCTCCGGGCACCTTGCCCCACTCAGAGACGTAGACACAGCTAAGATGAGCTGGAGCATAATTCGGGCAGGGCATTAGAGGCCTGCTCCTCGGTGGCACAATTAGTGTGGCTCTTTCTGTCACTTCCCCGGGGAAATGTCTAGCCAGAGCGTGGCCATGACGTGAATTGAATTTAGTGACTGTCAGCTGTTTGTAATCTGCAATCTTGTTTAATTTCTGGCCAGATCCGTTGTTTTGAACACTCTGCAGACTTTTAATAACATTTATTACTTTTTCTTTGCTCTATTGAAATTTATAAAATTGAGACAGTGTAAAGAAAGATGAAATCACTCACAATCCCATCACCTACAGATAACCAAGATTCATATTTTCATCCATTATTTTCCAGTCTTTCTTTTAAGATATTTAACATCATATTTCCTTAGCTCTAAGATTGCATAGATTATAAGATGCGTTATTACAAGAGGGCTTTTGGGGGGAAAAGAAATTGGAAAGGACATAGGCACCACCTTATTCAACGTTTACATGGTTTGTAAGATTGCATCACATTTTATTTTTTAGATGCATTGCATTTTAAAAATGATAAGGGTTAGATATGAGAATCAAAGACAAGTAAACACAGATCCTGCATGACCCCAATGTATCCAGTCTCAAGGACATGACTCTGTGAAGCATCCGCGGGGCAATAAATTGAGCTCTGCCCTACATGGCTGCATGCTGCCTGCATTACCCACCTCCCAGGTCTCTCTGGGAATCTCCATGTAAATGCAACGAATGTCCTCCCTTCCCCAACGTGTACACAGAGCGGCACTTCCTGCCGCAGAGCCGTCTGCATGTGTCTTTCGAAGATCATCTGTTGTCCTCTAAGCCGTATAGAAGCTCAACACAAAGCAACATGTAAGGTGTGCTCAGGATCACCCTACACCCTCAGGTGGCTGGAAGGAAAGAAAATTCTAAAAGAAAGAAACTACAACAAAATATTTTTATCAAAGATGGTACATTTTATTTGGAATATATATAATATATATATTATATATATTAAATCAGCTTTGGAGGCAATTCTGTTCCTGTCTGCCTCCTTCCCGTGTTTCATTAGCCCACCAGCGGGGTGCACACGCATGGGTGCCTGCCTGGCCTCCCCTGGCCAGTTCTTTTAGATTTCCATCCAAAGCTGATATAAGCTTATCTTGTCACTCCTTATTGAGACATTAAATTCTGATAACATGTTTCCTAAAATTGAGAAACAACAATTTCTTTATATTGGGCATTGTTTTTAAGTTAAACTTGATTTGGCTGCCACCTACCTGGCTTGGCTGAAAGTTGAATCTCAGTTTGGGGTTTTCCATCTGTTCCCTTGAGCTCACACGAAAATCCTCGGCTTATGCAATCTAATACCTCTGACCGTGTGCTTCCGGAAGCCTCTTGAAACCCAAAGAAACAGTTGATTCCCTGGTGTGAGGAAGCCCAGGGCCCAGAAGTAGGGTAATATTTACCGGAGACTGCGGGAGGAGCACCTGTCCCTTCCCTCCTCCTCCCCCTCAAAGAGGACCCAGAACACGGCAGGGATTGACGTCTTGTGCTAGAAATTGCTCAGCCACCCTGGACATGCAGTGAGACAGGAGCTCCCACCTGCCCTTGCGGGTGTGGGCGCGTGACGGAGACCAGAGGATGTGAGCAGAGGGGAGGAGGGCCCCTCCTGGGCTGGCCCATGCTCCCTTCCATTGGCTGGGTGCCCCGGCTCTGAGACCCTAAATGGAAGACAGACCCACAAAGCAAGAGGGGCCTCCTTCTCAGTCAGCAAATAGAGGAGAATCTCCTGCCTACCAGAAACACATGCCACCCTAGAAGGTCGAGAGAGAGAGAGAGAGAGACAGAGAGAGAGAGTTCCATGTGTAGAACCACTGTGATTCCAGCGTGTTTGTTATGTAGCTAGAATTATCTTAAAAAACGCATCTCTCAAGTATCTGTCTATAACATATACAGTCATAATCGCAACTTATTTAACCACCTCCTTACATTTAGACATTTTGCTTCGTTGACATTTACTTATTAGAGACAATACTATAATAAATATCCTTGAAGAAATATCTTTGCCTACTTGAAGAAATAGTTACGGGAATACATATATTTTTATAAGTGGAGATTTGTAGTCCAAGTGTATTGAGGATTTTAAATGTCAGCTTAATTGGATGGGAGCTAACAGATCGCCCTTAGGAAATGTGTGCCACCTTAGACTTCTCCAGATAATACATGCAAGCATCTTTTTGATACTTTTTTCAATCATGTATATCAGCAATCATTTCACTGTTTGTCATCATGACAGGAAACAAACTAACTTTTTTTCTTCTTCTTTTTTTGTTTTACTTATTTGCTACAGGTGACACTAGGTTTCTTTTCCTTTCACATATGCTTAAAAGCTGTTTATATTTTCTTATGTGTATTAGTTTTTCATGTGTTTTCTGTAAGATTTGTTTCAGTGGATTGTTAATTTTTAATTTTTTTTTTCTAGTGAAGAAACTTTATATATTAGGAATATTGTGCTTTTGTCTCTTGGTTATCTTGAAAATATTGTCTCTTGGCTTAATCTTACTCATAATACATTTTGTCATACAAGGCAACTATATTTTAAATTTATATGGACATATTGTTCTATTATTTTATTTTTTATTAAATATTTTATTTATTTATTCATGACAGAGAGAGAGAGGCAGAGACACAGGCAGAGGGAGAAGCAGGCTCCAAGCAGGGAGCCCGGTGCGGGACTCGATCCCAGTTCTCCAGGATCAGGCCCTGGGCTGAATGCGGCGCTAAACCACTGAGCCACCAGGGCTGCCCTGTTCTGTTATTTTATGACAAATAAGTATTACTGTCTTCTTTGTAAAGCCACGATATTATAAGAAAAGTTTATATTTTCTTGTAATTAATGCAAAGATATAAATATATATGCATGCATATACATTTATGTATGTAAATATATTATTTTGGATAAATATATTTGTGGTGTATTTAGAATCAGGAGTTGATGTGTATGTGTATATATATATATATATATATATATATACACAGTTTAAATAAACACAGAAATATATGTGTGTGAGTGTGTGTATATAATCCATCTGGGAAAAGTATGATGTAAGAGAATTTATGATTTCCATTCACATAACAAATTATAGTAACATTGTTCATCTACATTCCTGATATAAAATTCTACGTTTGTCACACACTAAATTTCCATATATATCTGTATCAGCCTGTGATGTTTCCATTGACCCACTTGCACACCAAATGCACAGTTTTGAGCCCTGCTTTACATGATTGCATGGGATTTCATCATGTGGATGTACAATAATGCACTTGGCTTATTTCCTCCTTGATACCTTTCATGTTATTTCTTTCAAGATTAATTCTTTAAATTAACCCCATATCAATACTTTAAAGGCTCTTGACACATATTTTCTTTTCTTTTTTTAATATTTTATTTATTTATTTATTTATTCATGAGAGACAGAGAGAGAGAGAGAGAGGCAGAGACACAGGCAGAGGGAGAAGCAGGCTCCATGTGGGGAAGCTGATGTGGGACTCGATCCAGGACCCCAGGATCACGCCCTGAGCCAAAGCAGACGCTCAACACCTGGGCCACCCAGGCGTCCCAACACAGATTTTCAGTACGATCTCAGAAAGAAATGAGTGACAACTTCCATCACCAGGAATGGGTGCGAGTTCCTGTTCTATCATATCGACACCAGCGTGGACACTTTAGAGAATGTTGGCCAATTGGAGAGGCTGAAATAGCCTCTTGACTTCATTGTGAGCTCTGATCTTCAATGGATCATTGTAAAAATAGAATTTTAGGATCCAGCATCGTTATTCAAATTAACTCTGCATAAAGGGTGTGACCTGGTTAAGAGTTAATCCAGAAGACTTCAAAGTTCCAAATTACTTTCCTGAATGTGCTTGGAAGTAGGAGAAAAAACAAAAACGAAAACAACACACTTCTATGTTCTGAGCCTGATAATATTATAATGTAATATTGAGACCTTTATCTTTCTCGTAGAAACCCCCAAGTAACTCTAGTTTTTCAAGGTGGGGGGGGGGGGTTCTGTGGCAGAGAGCAGAGCGGCTTCCTGGAGGTGACCCAAATGACCACCACTCTGGTGGGAGGCGGTCGGGTCCAGCATCGCTGTGGCTGAATGAGGAACTCCCATCAGCTCAGCAGGATGTGTGCTGCACACACGCACACCCAAGCCCGCAGGAACGAGGCTAGGCCCAGCCATGTGTGCTTGGGTAAATCTGCTTCTTCCTGAGATTGAACAGCATCCTGCTCAAAGCCCGGCCAGCCCTAGGAAGTTCACTGCTGGTGCAGGTGAAAGCCTCCTCTCTCCTTTCTTTCTCATCAGGAAAAGGCTTTGTGGGCAGCCTGTGGCTTTGCCGGTGACTCTGGGCGTTCCTGGTCCACGCTGGCCCTCTGTGACGGCCGTACACTTGGGGAAGCCAGAAATGTCGGGATGCAAAACTGAATTTCAGAAGCTCCTTCAGGTCGACGCTAGGCCACGTTTGCTGTTGGAAGCACACTGCAGCCTGCTAGTGAGAGGCTGCTAGGTTCTGACTTATGTCAGGAGGGGAAACATCATAAGCAGAGGAGGGGTAGTTCTACTGCTTTCTTGCCACGAAGAACCCTTCCTGAAGAGTCTGGTTTTGTAAAATTGAGTGACCCCCAGAGGCTGAGGGATGCTTTTCTAATTCACTGCCAGTAGCAGCAGCAGCAGCCTGTTCCCCAAGGACAGGATGTAGCTAATAATTGCCAGGTCGGAGGAAAGGCAGGAAAAGAAAATCACTGTGACCGTTAGACATGACTATGAATAGCAGAACTCCCCAGCAAAAGAGATAAAACCAGAGACAAAAAGCAGCTTGCCTTGCACCAGTGGTAGCTGCCGTTCCGAGAGACTAGTGTTTGCACAGCTCAGCCCGGGCAGTGTGAGGCACAGGGTGTCAGGGAGAGGTCTGGACAGGCAAAGCTAAAGGCCCTGAGTTTGCAAGCCTGGCCTTCTCAGCCACATAAAAACACCACCGATTGCCTGGGGGGCAGATGTGGGAAGAGCAAAAGGCAGGTCCTCCTACCCCAAACCCCAGAGAAGCCCCCAAACAAAACCAAGCCCCAGAGCTCGCTCCGGTGCATTCCTGTGTCAAACACCATAATCCCCTGCTACAAATCAGCCCCCCACACAGAATGTAAATAAGACATTTAAGATACCAACCTAACAAAGTGCTCCACTGAATCAATCAATCCATTATGTTTGTGGGCACAGAAAGGTTTATATAGATGCTTTAAGTGAGCCAGAGAAAGGGGGAGGAGTAAATGTGTTAGAGGTCAGTGTAAATATTTGCCTACACTAACAAATGTATATATTTAAAAACCAGAGGGGAGAGCTTGTTGAAGAGTAAGTAACAGGATGCATGCTGTTCCACATCAGATAGAATTTTCTAAAAATAGTTTTGACGATGCCCCCTCCCATAGAAGGGCGAGTGTCAGAGGAAGGGGGGGCAGGGCTGAGGAGGAAGGCCCCCCCCCCCCCCCCCCCCCCCCCCCCGTGTCTCCAGCCTCCAACCTCCCCTGCAAGTCTTCCCTGGAGTGAAGTCACTGTGGTCGTTCAGGACTGAAATACAGTGGACATCTAATGGAAATACCCTACTTTTAGGTCAACGGGCTCTACCTTAAAAGGTCTCTATTTTGTTCAGAGATATTAATAACATCTGAAATGTTGAATGAAAGTAAAAAGTATCCTCTGAATGCTTGTGTTCGATGAGTCCCAAGATTTAAGTTTCATAGAATTTTTATAAATATATATATTTTTAATTTATGAGGCATTGGAGGCCACCTTCTCCACTGTCACGGCCCAGATAGTCCTGCTTGTCACTGTTGCTTCGGGTACAAGTGAGAACTTGGCAAGACCGAGGGGAAAGTAGAAATGACCAAACGCTGAAAGCCCTTCATCAGAGTCGCACTTTGAAACCACATCATCGACAAAAAAAAAAAGACAGCATTGCTCATTCTTGTTCTCTCGATAGCAGGGCCAGTATGGTTCTCAGAGTCTGGCGAAAGGTTCTGAGGAAGTAGCTAATGGACCACAGCGTTACTCACTGAAGTTTGTTGGTTGGTCATTCACTCACCCACTTACTCATGCCAGAGCATTTTCCAAAAACACAATAGAGCAGTACACCACAGTTTGGAAAACTCTTATCCAAGTTTTATTTTCAGACTTCCTGATTTAAATACTTTGGTATCAGCTTGGAAGCTAGATGGTAGTAAGAGTGCTGTCCAGCCCATGGATTTCTTCTAAGATGACTATCGCGGCACTAGGAATGGTTTCCACCATCAGCGTGCCCCGGACTTGCAAGACTGAGAACACGTTCTTCTTCTTGGCTGCGTCAGAGGCCTCCAAAGGACCTGGAAACATGGAGTCTAGAATGTAGGACTCAAGCTCCCTGCTTCAAATGAGCTTGCTATGAGCTTCCGCAGTGCTGTACCTTCTGCACGGAAGAGTCCTGAATTCTGCAAAATTTTCAGCTGAAGTACAAGGAGTGCATGTTACGTTGGGATATTTCACGCAACACGACACGACCCTGATCATGGTTCTTGCAACCATGCACCCACCTCTTCTAGACCAGTTATTCATTCTTTACATGTTGCCAACCATCACAAAGGATTTGAAACGCAAAGCTCATTTGGATGTCCTGGGTATCTTGGACTGATCGGTCTCTCTTGCCTGCCTCTTTGGTACGCCTCGTCACGTCTTGCGTAAATATGCTCTAACACAACGGTTCCCTGCCTCATCAATCCACCTCAAGATCCAGTCTTGTCTTTCTTCTTTCTCTTTTATGAATCAGCCTGCACTTCATGTTTTCATCTCCTACTCAATTTTCCTCGAAATCTTGCTTCTACTTCACTCTTCTGTTGACCTGTGGATTTCTAATCATAAACATAATATTTCTGAGATAGGATTATTCTCAATGTCTTGGATCATATTTTTAAGTTTACTTCTCATTTTGGACACTCAAGAAAGGGGCCCTGGAGGAGATGATATTGAAGAATGCATTAGATTTCCATTGCAGAGGGACAGTGAGGGTGGAAAGGCACTTTAAGATGAAGCATTCGTATAAAGAAATATCTACTTAGCGTCTACTATGTGCCAGAGTCTATGCATCGAATGTGAACTGAAGACCAAATTATAGTCTATGATTTTAATAGTTTTAATTAACTGGTAAAATAAGACATCTGTATTAATATCTATAGTATAAGTTCCGGGGATTAATGGTGTCACACAATAGTTATATGTGGCGTCTTATGGCTCTTAGAAAAGATAAACATTTTCCTCAAATAGGATGGTCAGAGAAGACTTCCTGGTGGACAGGAGCTGGAATGCATCTGTAAAAATGAGTAGGAACCAGTAATCGGAAGGGGCGTGGGCAAGCAGAGCTCTGCTGTGTTTATGGAGATGCATGCAGCACTCGCAGAGGATGATCCGAATGGAGTGATGTCCAAAAAGAGGTTTGGGAGGAGAATGTAGGAAAGGTTGGCTACACAGAGCTTGAAGGGAGCTTCAGAGAGCTTGAAACAACAGGCTGAGGAATTTGGAATATACCCTCCAGACACCAGTAAATCTCTGATGGTTTAGAACAAAATGATTCTTTGTACAGAAACTATAATTTTCTGGCATGCCCCATTCAATCCTGCTATTTCACCGACCGCACGTGTTTGTGGAGTGCTTTAAATGTTTCTGTTTGACACAGCTAATTACATCACCGAGGCTTAGCACGTCATCCCAGGTGAGTGGGCTGCCCTGGGTCTCCCGAATGAACCGTCCCTCTCTGCCTAGGCATGCACCTGTAAGCTGAAACTTATCAAATGGTCTCTCATTTGGAGCAGTGCTAGTTATGAAAGAAAAAAAAATATGCCTTTAAATTTGAAGAAGGAGGTAATCGTCTTCCTTAATTAAGAACTGGAAAAATATTTGTCTAGACAGCCTGAAACTGGAAAAGAAGATATGATTTTGAACAGATAGAAGAAAATTGGCATTAATGAAGTGTCTAGAGAAGATATTTGAGAAACAATTCATCTTGGGCAAAGCATTTTGTAAACAGCTCTATTTCCCTTGGCCTGAAAGCCTTGGAGGAGTTTCTGTAAATTGGCATGTCTGCCTGCATAACTAACTATCTCTTCAAACGCACCATTATATCAATGCCCTGATCTGCTCTGACAAACTTGTCATTACATCATGCTTGCTTTAAAAATGAGAGCAGCTTGACTGGTCTCCCATGTGGCTGAAAATATATGAGTTTGAAATTTAAGAACCTCTATTTTAAATAAAACTGGAAGGGAAGGTAGGTCGCCATTAAAAAGTATCATCAATTACATAGAAACCAGATTCTAAAATGATGGTTTGTCTCAGCATTCAGGCCACACAACCCACTGCGAGGGCCCTCTTCTAGAAGCAAGGGAAAGCTCTGAAGAGGCCTGCTACGGTTTCAGTCATTTATATACATTTTAATGGATTTATAATTGGATTCAGGATTCCAGCTGGAAAGCAGGAGTAGGAAGTGGGGAAAATGTGTCCCTGGGTATTTCCTTTATAGGGATCATTGAGAAACAAGCCACATACTGAACCAGGAGAGAGGTGGGACTTGGTATGCCCCAAATTGAAGAATATCTCACAGAAGTCGTCCTGAAAAAGCTAAGCATCTGCCATCTAGCTGGCGAGGCTGACAATTTTGACATCCCGAGTCTGATCATTAATACGATTATTCATTCCAACCAGGACTAAGTCATTCTATTTGCATTAACTAAATATATTATGAAAAGAAGTCAAGCTGGCCATGGCAATAAATGGAATATGGAGATCCCATTTACTTCTCTGGCAGAAACCCAATATCCTTTCATGTTCCTTTTTTCCCTTCACAATGGACACAGCTGGGAACCTGCATATATAAACAAGAAGGGCTGGGCTGTTGTTTTTAATTCCTCTTACGTTTGAGGATTTTCACGATTACGGCTTTGGCTAATTTCGAAGTGATTCCAGCGTATTTCCTCATGTCGCAAACACAGAAATTGCAATTTATTCCAGGAAGGCACATAGAAATGTTCTAGCTCCTATTCCTTGTTTTATTATTTTTTTTACAGATATCTATGCAAATTTGATAATAAAACAGAGCTTGAAGTATTAAACAGTCATACGGTTGGGTAAACTCTTATCTAGTCATTAAATAAAAATTGAATTATTAAGGCTGTTACTAAGCCAGTAATAATTAACAGAATCGCTTATTAGCAGCTGCCTAAATGCTATGCTCTTCAGGTGTTTTTGCTTTGCGAGGAGAATAAGTGATTTTGAAGGTGCCCTGTTTATTTTCTCAGATATTCTTGAGAAAATCAACTCCAAGCATCGCCATTCACTATCACTGGTTGGCGTAAATAAGTGACTTAAATTGTTTTTCTAAAGTGTCTTCAATTCCAGTTATTTTTCACCATGACCACAGTGTGGCTTTACAGCCAAGGTCAGGCCTCCGTGTTGACAGGGGACTTTCTTTTGGATGAAAATACTGAAAATTCTGGTTGCAGTGGCTGAGTCCTCTGTCCCTCCCGCAGGCCTGCACTCATGGCTTCAGCTGTCCCTTCCCGACCCTCCTGCTGGCCCTGAAGCTCATAACCATCCTTCCTGCTAATCGGTGTTCCTCCTCCCTCAGAACACACACCACACACATGCACACATGCACAGAGACACATACATGCATCCACATGCACGCACACACACATACACACACACCACTATTCTCAAAGCATCCCCTGCCAATCCTTCTTTTACTATGTCCCTTCAATTCTTATGTGTTCTTTATTCTGGCATATATTTTGCATTTGCCACCAGCCTGCTATTTCACAAATTACTCTTCTGGGTGAATGTTTTCCTCCCAATAAACTATAACTTCCCTCAAGAGCTTCTGTGTGATTCTTCGACCTACCTCACGCCATCTAGCAATTTAGTTGGTGCACAATGGATGCCTCGTAAAGACTTTTAATTAGCCATCTCTCCCAGAACCACATTTTGTTGTGTTTTTCATTGCCTGGTTACCTAATTACAACGGTCTTTATGGCCCTGAGGTCATTCCCAATACCCTCCTGGTCCCGGTCAGCCTGCAATTGTCACCACGTTAGCTTCTCCTTTTGGCAAAGATGTCATTGGCTTCTGCAAGCCAGACGAGCAAGCTCCCTGCCTCTGCTTAAGTGCTTCACACTCCTGCACTGCTGTGCTGCTGCCTTAAACAAGAGAGCAGCCCAAGGCAGTAAAATCACACCTAATGCGTACTTGGGACATTTTCATGGGGTTCCTCACTCCCTACATATTGCGGGATTTTTCTTGCAACAAAGGGTTTTGGAAAAACATGATTTTATGTTAGATATAGCACAGACGCAGAAAGGCACATAAAATATAACGTATATAACATAAAGAATTGAGTGAGGCCGACACCCTTGTCATGACCACCCAGGTTAGGGGATGGAACTGTGGGCCCCTGAGTGCGAGTGACATATCAGCCCCCTCTTTCATGGAAGTCACCTTCTTATTTTCCCTTCTACCTTCATCTCTCCAGTGTGCTCCACTACACACTATAATTTAGCTTGCCCATTTATTTTCATTATCTTCTAATAATTTTAAGAATTCAAGACCAATTGCTTTCTGAGTATTAATTCTACATGAATGCTTCAGTAAGCTCTGTGTTTCGCTGTGAACTTACATATACGCTATGCATATTCTCTTAGCTGCACAATACACACATCCGTACGCACACCTGTATTCTCTCTACTTTCGTCTATCTCTCTTTCCACCTTTATAACTATATATATATATACACCACTTAAATACAAATTTCACTGCTACTTAATAGTCCTCTTGATTTCGAGCCATTATGCATGGTACGATCTCTGTGATTTTTCAGGTTTTTAAATTTTGGAATAAATTAACAACTATGATGCTGAAACTAAGGGAAAATGTCAATATAAAATACACTTGGATAGCTTAATACCTATGGGTACTGATGGGACATAAGAGAAAAAAAAGTTTCTTTCATTAAAGACTTGATATAAAATCTATAAAGATTATTTTCAGAAAAATTACTTCTCATGCCAGGAAGTACTAAAGATAGTGTTAAGTCCAGTTCAGACAGTGATTTCCTTCAGAAGGGTTCAGATGATTTGCACACATTATCTTGTCCTTTTAGCTTCTGAAGAGTGTCGAATCATGGGTAAGTAATGATGATCTTATTTTGAGTCAGGCAAGAAGGGCAGAAAAGAAGGCCAGCAACGACAAAGGAGCAAATGAAATACGTGTGTGACCTAACACAGCATCCTGCAGGTCCTGTAAGATTTCACGGCCTCCGACACGGGACGGCTGGTAGTCCAACGCTAAACACAAATGTAGAAAAGCTGGAGCAAAGTCCTTGCAAGCCGACAAAGTCTATCTTTCTGAGTTTGAAATCAAAGTAAGACAAAAGGAAAGGAAATCAGCCAAGGAACTCATCAGAGGGTTTTACTGGGAGTTGCGATTGAAAGTAGAGTGCAGAGGGACTTTCAACATTATTGAGCTAGAATTACACAGACCACGTCTGGGTACTGAGATATTTCTAAACCAGCCTGTTAGGTTTGCATTTGTATCTGTGGCCTCAGACCCATCGGCAGGAGGCAATTCGCGATGAAGTCAATATAACAAGGACAGAGCTAAGGTCCATTTGGAAAAGCCTGATGTCGGCTCTATGTTGCCCCTCATTTATATTTGTCCACTTCCACATTCAAATGGAAGGCTTGAATGATTCCAGATTTAAGCCAGGGCATCCATGCTTCAGGTAAAAGGGCATCACATGTGAAGTGTGAATCTGGAGAGCAATCTCTCTGCTGATACTGTAAGCAAGTGCTACGATTTATCTAACACCTGGAAAAGATCAGTAATATCTCCTATTGTTGAAGCACAGTGGATGTGATGCCTTAACTTCATTTCAATACTAAGCCTCTGTGCCTCATTCTGTTGTTTAGAGTTATGATCAGAATACAGGATCCCCTCTTTTTTGAATTAAAAAGTGCTGTAGCAAATACAGACCATAGTAGTGACTTTGGTCTCATCTAAATGAGCTTGAAGTGCCAATAAGACCTATCTAGACTCAAATGTACAATATATATATAAAACAAGATCAATAAAAATCTGCAAATACCCAACTGTCCCTATTGCTCATAATGGAGATTATGAAACAGAGTAATAGTGACTTATGGGTGAATAAATATGAATGTATTCTACAATACAGAACGAATAAAAATTCCTGAGCATGTTCCTGTTTATGATAAAGGTTTTATCTTCCACTTGAAAAAGAAAAAAAAAAAGTTCCAGTAGTTCAGCTTACTAGGCATTCACGTAATAATTTGTTTAGCTATTGGTTTGTTGGTGGCTCTCACTTGCACTATAAGTGATATTTAATCCATTAGGTCACTTCAAAGCAATGAAAAAGTCATTGTTTTAGGACTTGGAGCTCATAGAGATAACTATGTTGAGGTTTCTTATTGAACATAGCATGATATGTTATTTTTGAAAAGGGTAGGTAAAAAGTTCATGTCTATTTTGCATGTGTATTTGTGGATGGAGGGAAAACAGAAATCTCCAGCATCTGGATTCACATTCTGAGGAATTTACTTAGATTTTCTTATTATTACTGTGATTTCACACCAGTTTTTAGAAGCACATTGTCACTTATAGATCTGAATTTACTCTTACAAAGAGTTGAAGAATGTTCTGAGAAATTTATAGTGGGTCTAAGACTAGCTAAGCTTCTCAGAGTCCCACAGGCCGTGTTGTGTTTATCAGATCACTGACTCTATGGGGAAAAAAGTGCTTTCTTGTCTCAGTATTTCTCTCTCTGGTTTGTGTTCATTCTGAATGGGATTAAATTAGTGTGAAGAGTTTGTACACCTAGACTATGGATGCTGGGTCCTTTAAATGGTACCTTGAAACCATACAGAATCCAAACCATCCACTAAAATGGGGTCATCAACCCTACAGGGTGATTGAGAGGATTCAGTGGGATCTTACAAAGAGCTCTCATGAGGCTTCAACACCATGATCCACTCTCCTGTTTTCCTCCCTCTTCCCCCAATGAATCAACACCAGGCCTCAGTGATTCTTCTTGGAAGGGTCCTTCCAATGTGTCCTCTTCTGTTCTGCTCCATAGAAACTTCTCTAATTCACCATCACTTGTCATCTGAAATATGGAAACCAGCCCGTCTGGCCTCTTGCCTCAGGCTTGCTTCATTCTAATAGAATGTCCCTTCCTCAGCCAGGCCTGCCTTCTCAAAACAAAAATAAACATGATCATCTCCTGTTTCAAACCCTTTGGTGCCACCCCAAAGTCCCCAAGATAAAGTCAGCTTCCTTCATATGGCTTACATAGTCACCCATGACCTGAGGCTGCCCAGCTCTCCAGGGCGGTGTCTGAGCTCTCTCTCTTCAGCCTTTGGTGCTCCAGAAAAGAGCATCTGTGAGAGAATAGATGCAAACAATGAATTTCATGAGTTTAATAAATATACAGCTAACATTTTCAAAACTTAGGGTATAATTTCCACAAGCCTGGAGTAGGTAGGTGATGTTAGAAAATAGTCAAACACTGGTTAGTAATAGGACCCTGGGAAGTCCCTTTAGTTCCACATCTTGGCTCCTTGTGTGTGATGTGAGGGGCTTGGACAAGATGATCCCTTGGGTCTTAGAAGTCGTGGCCCCTCAGGTCTTGGAGGTCGTGGCACTCAGAAGTTCCTTGACCGTGCACTCGTGTTGCATGTTCATGCTGTGTGTGCAAACAAGCTGAGCAACGTGTCAAAAGAGGTCAAGTCCATCCTTACACAGTGACTCCTCTTTTTCAGAGCTGAAATCTACAGTTTGGGGCATGGTGTGAATTGTCCATGAGCATTATTCATTAACATGCTAGAGAACCTGTTACTGAGTAACTCTATCAGATGCCTTGCTAGACACCTCTCAGGCATCTTTCCATTGAATTCTTTCAATGTCCCGTATGATGGATGGGTCCCTTCCACCCGATGCTGCAGAAGAGAAAACTGAGCCTCCCAGATGAGAAGCCTTGCCCCACAGAGGGAAGATGAAAACAACCCCAGTCCGTCAAAACTCAGGGTCTTAGCCATTGTGGCACACCTCCTCCTAAAATCCCACCTGCATCTGGATCTCATCTGAGATCCCTAAAATCTCCCATTGTGAGAAATATTCTGCTTCTTCAGTGTGGTCAACTCACTTCTAAACTCTGATCATCTCTGACTCTCAGGAACAGTGTGACCCAAGCCAGGATTTGAGCCCAGAAACTCGTACCTGCTGCTGCAGCTCTGGGTAGATGCCAGTGTGACCCCTGAACCCAGGCTGTGAGGGGGGGCGTGGGTAGGGGCACCTCGGACGCACTTTGCCCTCTGCGCCCCCCTGGCCCTTGCAAAGGGGATAGGACCTTCAGTACCTCACAAAGACAGACCCGCGGTATTTCGACTCTAATTATCATCATGATGGTAAAGCTGGTCATCATATGCCAAACATCAGGGTTATAGTGCCACAGTGTCAAGTGTTTTCCAAACTCCGGCATTGCCCACAGGACCTCGATAAGGGGGTGTGCTTTCTCTTCATACCCTTGTATCGGGGTGTGATAGCCTCACTGTTTCATTAAAATGTGGGATTTAAAAAGGAAATCTTTCACTTTTCTTTCTTTCTTTTTTTTTTTTTTTTTGAATACGAACATTTCATGAATTTGCATGTCATCCTTGTGTGAGGACCATGCTAATTCCCTCTGTATCGTTCCAATTCTAGGATATGGCCTACCGAAGCGAGCCTTAAAAAGGAAATCTTTAACTCCAAAACAAAAAATGAGGAAACTGGTCTCATTTGTCGTAAGTGCAATTTGAAGAAATGCAGGCATCACTAAATAGATGCAGGACATTTTTTTACAGTTTACCTGTGTGCTACTCACAGTCATCGGTTCTACCAAAACGTTGTGCAAACCGGACCAGTTCTTAGGAAATCTAGATGACTTGATTGCTGGTTTTTACAATCCTGCAAGATTGGACACATTGTCTCCATTTTACAGATCTCACATCATGATAATCTGCGTAATTTGCCAAAAATGTGCAATATTTCTGATTCCAACATGTTTGATCTTCCCACAGCCAATCCAGCTGCAGATCAATTAGATTCATGTCATGCAATCTTTTCTACTGTAGGCACACACTTCTTTGTTTTGCGTCTATGCTGTTATTCCTTCTTACTTTGACAGTCATGGCAAGCGACGGAGAAAACCATCAACCAGAATGTAAGTCACGATACATCTCAAAAATTTTTTTCCTTATAAAAAGGGACTCTGTGTTCCAAACTGCTAAATTTAAAAATGCTGTTTAAAATTGTGTGTCATCTTCCTTATTGCTCATACAAACTCCAGAACCTTGGGTTAGAAAAATCCAAAGGACGATCAAACCAACGCACGTCTGTATGTCCACAGGGAAGGACTCCCAAGTAGCCCATTTTCACTGTGAATGATAATGAAATTCAGCACCTGTATGAAGAGCCTTTTCAGCCGTCCACCTCACTCACAGACTGTGGCCCACAAAAAAAAGGGACAGCAGAAACAGTAACCTACAGGCAACCCATGAGAATACCCCTTGTCATGATGGATGTCGGGCTTCGTGCACCAGTGCAATGACATGCCACACTGAGACATTTCAATGAGATTGTGTAAACTTTACATCTATTACCTGCAAATCTTGAGGTGGGAGTGGGGAGGAAGGATAGTGGGAAGGAGGTTATTGAAGATACTATAAGAAAATGAGAGAGGATGATGGGGGAATCCAAGTGGCTGAGTTGGTTGAGTCCAACCCTTGATTTTGCCTCAGGCCATGCTCCACACTCAGTGGGGAGTCTGCTTGAGATTGTCTCCATTTCCCTCTGTCCCTTCCCCCATGTTCTTTCTCATAAATAAATAAATAAATAAATAAATAAATAAATAAATAAAGGTGAGAAGACAAGTGGGAGAGAGAGGGAGGCAGAGGGAGGCGACCCAGATTGCCTGTTGCCGACCAGACACTCCTGACTGTCCCTGACTTCACTAAAGGTAACAGAGCTGAGATGCATCTGTGTGAAACAGGCCCTACCTGGCGCTAAGACCACAAGCCCTCAACAAGGGCTTTCAGCCTCAATTCAACTGCTTAGCTCAGGCTTTTCATCATTTCATGTAAAAAAAAAAAATCCACCTGCTTAGAGTGGTTACCTTAATCTAACTTGGGAAATTATAGCTGCAACTAGTATTTAGAAAACCACCTGGCAGCCTGACAAGTGAGAACACAGTGCCTGTGAGCAAAAATCCAGGCTCCTTGAAGCACTTTTGCCTGGGAAGATGCTCTACCAGAGCTCAAAGGTAGTTCCTACAATGTGTGGACATGTCAGATTTCAGAGCAGCTTTTTAAGCAACAAACAGAGGAAAGATGTTATTTTTTTTCACAACCATTGTGCCTTTTGAAAGAAAGGGGCCAGAGTGTGTTTATCTGACCTGTTGTGACATCATGCTGTGTTGTGACAGGCTGCAGCACAGTGAGTAAACAAATGACAAGCAATCCCTCATGGGATGGTGATATCATAGACACCTCTGAACGAGGGGACCTAGGGACTTAGTAGGGGAGGCGGGCAAGGTGGTGCCAGCATCTGGTTGGAGAGGAAGCAATAATAGGTTTGTCATTTTCTGCACGGTGTTGTTTTGGATTTTTATTTTGTATTTACTTCCAAATTCTTTATAAGCCCAGATCACTAATCTCTCAACATTTTCATATATGGTTTGATACCATGTAGCAATGTCCTGTTTTTGTTTTTGTTTCATTGCATGACCTCATTGACATTATTCTGCACTTCTGTAGCTCTTTTCCTCCTCCAGTCATTTTTTAAGCTTTGAATTGCATATGGATTGCTTTTCATTCAGAGATTATATCCTTAAAAAGTTTCCCATAAACATTTCTAATTCTTTCGATCTTCTATTCCTATGACCCCTACTCCAATGATTAATGCTATCACTGATAACAATACTGAGCACCTACTCTAGGCTAAGCTCTGTGTTGATACTTTCTACACTCAATCTCTTATTCTGAAGACCTTGTAAGGTGAGCATTATTTTATTATTTTACAGGTTGGAAAACAAAGAGTAAGAGAACATAAATAACTTGCCTAATGCCACATGCTTAGTAAGTGGTGGAGCTAAAATCCTACAAGAAATCCTGGAATGGAAGAGAAAAATACTCAACACAAAGGGTTTCCCAGATACTGGTTGAAAGTGATGGGAGGGAGACTTGAACTGGCCACTGTCAGAGAAATCTGAGTCTCTGGGATGTAGCAAGTCCACACTGCATGTAGTCTAGTCTGTGGGAAGATGCTGAATATGGTTTTCAGAAGCTGGCTATGACCAGATGCCCTGCTCTCCACTCTAGTACTCAGGCTGAGAGCTTCCATCGTGACCTTTATCTTGGAGTGTTTCACCCAGTGATCTGCATTGAGGAGATGCCGCCCACATGATCTTTGCCCTCATGCTACATCTCAGAGAATGGCTATTTTAAATGGAAACAATTCTTTTCTGAGGGAGAAAGAATATGACATAATGTGGCTGTGAGTGGCCTGTGAGATTAAGGTTCTCCCGGGTTCCAATCTTAATTTACATATTCAACATCAACATACCTGCTATCTCAATATGATCCGTGCTTTGGTATGAACCATAGAGTTTACTGAATATAAGTGAACAAAATACCTGTGTTTTAAAGAATTGTATAATTGGAATAATTCCTAGGGTGGCTAAATATGGTCTGGGATTGTTCAACTTTGAGACAATCCATAAACCTCTGATCCTATGGAAAAATAAGATATGATGTCAAAGATGACCAGTCCCAGAAAGGACATCTTCCCAAAGCCATCTCCAGTATCCCCCTGGAAGACAGACAAAGGCAGTTTTCCCAGAGAACAAAAATCCGAGCAACCAGACTAATGATTAAGAACCTGTACAACCAGCTACGGGATCCTCACAACTACTCCTGGCAGGATGTGAAATGTGCTGTGGAATGCTGACCACTGAGCATTGTTTTCCATTCTTCAAAGAGTGGTCGTCCCCATCACTCCCACCCTAATGAGTCTGGTTCTCTATTTGTGTATACTGGGTGCATTAGCAATTGTTTAATTTGTCATTTGGCTATAGACCACCACACCACGAGGGAGTAGAGGAAGACCGATCAAAGAACTGGATGTCAACCAAGAATTCTTAATCCTAACCTAGAACTGAGAGAAAGGACATTTTTGTAGATGTGTGTGCTTGGGAAGAGGCGGTTGCAAAACGTGGGGGGCTGTAATCAGTGGCTGTTACTTTTGCCTCCTAGCATCAGTCCATCCTCCTTCAAATAACAATGTCCCAAAGTCTGGAGGAAATATGTCTCCTCTCCTGTGTCTAATCAATGAGAATGTAAAGTTACAAAGGCAGAGGATTTGCTCTACACTGCTTAAGTAACTCATTTCAGTTTCCCAATCAAGCAGAGTTCAGACAGAAACAAATGACCCAGATCAAGCTGATCAGGGCCGGTGAGACTCAATTCCAAAATGTTGTTTCTGTTCCATGGAAAATGAACTCTTGCCCTCTCTGAAGCACACAAAATGTGGATATATTAGAATGGCTGTAGCTACCTCAGGAGGAAAGAGTGCTGCAAACAGGTTCAACCCCGAGGCAGCAGAGCTGAGATGCGAGGGGAACTTTGCTCGGTTAACACTGTTTGAGACTAGGGTCAGAGGTCTCTCCAGGACTCTTTTTGGCTTGTCCTTAAACTCAGGTGAGTTGTATTTCCTATTGAAAGCAACAGAAATCATCTCATCCAACCAATTGGCAACGTTCTTGGCAAAATGAGAGATGTATGGTCACTACTGGAAAATCTACAAAACACAATAAGTGCTTTTCATAATGCTTGATGTATAGTATAGGAAACTGATAACATTTCTAGAAATAAGAATTTGAAAAAACTAGGCCAGATTATATTATACTAGAATAGGAAGATGGGAGTATTACTTTACTTTCAATATTTGTAGGACATAAAGTTAAACAAATCTGGCATGAATTCTTTTTGGAGCTTTTATTTATTATCTTTAAATTCAAAGTATATCTTTAGATGTGAATCTGGCATTTGTACTATTGTGAGTGTTTCCAACCCTTCAGGGGGTTGAGAGAATCTTTTTTTTTTTTTTAAGATTTTATTTATTTATTCATCATAGTCAGAGACTGAGAGAGAGAGAGGCAGAGACACAGGCAGAGGGAGGAGAAGCAGGCTCCATGCACCGGGAGCCCGACGTGGGATTCGATTCCAGGTCTCCAGGATCGTGGCCCGGGCCAAAGGCAGCCGCCAAACCGCTGCGCCACCCAGGGATCCCTGAGAATCTTAAACATATATGAGTGTGTGTGAGTATACACAACACAAAAACACACACACGCCTACAAAAGCTTACCAAGAAGTATAATTTTTATATTTGAAAGTGGCATCTTAAGAATTTTCCCCAGTGGGAATGTGCCTTTAGAAGTTCTCCTCTTAGCACACCAGAGAGGCTCAGTTGGTTAAGAGACCAAGTCTTGGTTTTGGCTCAGGTTGTGATCTCATGGTGAGATTGAGCCCCTGCATTGGCTTCTTGCCCAGTGTCAATTCTCCTTGAAGGTTCCCTCCTCCTTCTTCTCCCCTTGTTTGCTCTTTCTCTCTAAATAAATCTTTGGGGAAAAAAAAGAAAAAAAAAATCTCTTCATACAAATACTGACCAAAATCAAACTGCATATTGATAACACCTGCAAAATTCAACTGATGGCAGCATAAAGTCAATCTAACATCTTTTTGACATAGCTTGGGTTCACTAGATTTTACTATTCTCTCCTAAGTTGAACTATGGTTATTTTCCTAAAAACAAAAAAAAGTTGCAATCATGTTATTAGAATTTTTAAATTATAAACTCAATATGTCATCATTTCCTGTCTGGAAGGATATCTATGAACATTTTTAGCCTTAAAAGATTCAAATGAATGTCTGTCACTTAGACAAATGTGTTATATTAGTCTTTTTAATAATTAGGAAATACAACTAAGTATACATATTGAGAATACGCTCAAAAAATAAATTGAATATTGAGTGTGGAACAGTTAAGCTTGGTTCACTTTTCCAAAGAGATATAACTTGGGCTTTCCAATTTTTTAAATTTCCTTTTGTGGTCTGGTTAGGCTTTAGGCATGAAGAGAGCATTTATATAGATCCTGAAGTATTGGCCTGTAAAACAAGATTGTGTATTGGATTATCAGTATTATTACCAATTGAGGAATATCTAATATCATGTCCATTTAGCATCTCCTATGAAATAATGAAACTGTTTATAAGACTTCCACGGTAATGCCAGCAGGAAAGTAATTACGTGAACACAGGACAACTGCTTCTGTGAAGAAAAGGAATGTCATAACAGCATGAAGAAGAAGGGAGCAAACCATCTGCCTTACTCTTACCTACTTCTATTCTCAGACTATGCCACACTTACTCCCCGCCCCAAGGCTTGAACAATGTTTATAAAAATTCTAGTGAATACTGCATACTTTAGATCATCATTGCATCCTAAAATATTCCCAGGATTAAAATTGATCACATATTGGGTGAAATTCAATCTCTATCAGCTTCTATCATTTAATTTGCAAAACACAGACAATCCATTTTTATTTTTATTTTTTGCAGCTGGAGTGGAAATTAATGTAAGCATGCTAATGATTCCGAATGCCCAGGTATACAACAACTTGGAAGCTTTCAGGCCAATAGTCAGTTGTGTATTTGTGAACTTGCTTGGAAAGATGGAACCTGTGCTACATTATTTTCCACTCTCAAAACTCTCCCACTTAGCGATATAGCAATGAAACATTTATTAGGAATAGTTATAAATACATATTTTATTTATTTTGGGGGTTTACTTCTCTACATGAGTAGAAAGTGCTAATCTTGCCCTTTCTACAATTGTTGGTGTTTGGATTACAATATTTATTGTTTTCGACATAATTTAGTTTCCAAATTCCACAATGCATATATTCAATTTCATTCCTCTATTACCTCATATATGTAAATGGCTGAGGAAGTGAAATGCTCATAGTATCCATAGCATGAAAGTGGTTTCTGTCAGCAGTGACACTTACCCTGGGTCAACTAAGGTTAATAGTGGTTTTCCACTACAGACTCTATTTTCTTCACCCATCTCAGTTTATTTTTCCAGGTTTTCAAATAGAGATCAAATAGTGAGTGAATATTGGGAAAATCCTATACAGAATTATAATTTTTTATATTAATTATTTTTTATAATTAATTTTTAATGTGGAATTCAGAATTTCTCATCACTAGAGTTCTTCCATGAAATGAACCATATCTAATAAGTTCATTAATATAGTTACAAACTAAATGTTCCAGTTAAAGCAAGAATCAAAAGGTAGAAGCTCCAGTTAAAAGCAAGAATCAGTTAAAGCAAGAATCAAAAGGTAGAAGCTCCAGTTAAAAGCACAGGGACTGGGGATCCCTGGGTGGCGCAGCGGTTTGGCACCTGCCTTTGGCCCAGAGCGTGGTCCTGGAGATCCGGGATCGAATCCCACGTCGGGCTCCTGGTGCATGGAGCCTACTTCTCCCTCAGCCTATGTCTCTGCCTCTCTCTCTCTCTCTTTCTCTCACTATGTGCCTATCATAAATAAATAAAAATTAAAAAAAAAAAAGCACAGGGACTGACTACAAGATTCCAAATGTCTGTAACTTATGAGAAACACATCTAAAACATAAGGCATATCCCAAACACAAGGTTAAAATAAAAGTAAAGATAAAAAGGTATAGCAAGGGATTATCAATCAAAAGCAACCTAGGTAACTATATTATCATTGGCGATACTGACTTTAGGGCAGAGGGGGTTACTAGACATAAAGAGTGAGTAATGAGAGGTCCAAAAGATAAAAAGTTCAATTTATTGGGAAGATACAACAATTTATGAATCTCATATAATTTTATGGCCTCAAAACATGAAAAGAAGAAACTTATACAATTACAGGAGGAAATGTAAAATAACTCACAATCATTGTGGAAATTTTGCAATGTCATCCTCTATAATAAAGAAAAACACAAACAGATAAATTGTTAATGGTATGAAGCTTTAAACAAAGAGATTAACAAATGTAACCTAGTGCAAAGAGAAAAGGAGAGAGAGAGGTGGGGGAGAAGGGAAGGAAGGAAGGAAGGAAGGAAGGAAGGAAGGAAGGAAGGAAGGAAGGAAGGAGGGAGGGAGGGAGGGAGGGAGGGAAGGAAGGAAGGAAGGAAGGAAGGAAGGAAAGAAGGAAAAGAGAGGGAGGGAGAGAGGGAGAGAAGAAGGAACAAAGGAAAGAGAAACAAAAAGAGAGGAAGAAAAAGAAATCCACGGCAGAATGGATTTTTTGCTAGCATACTTGCATATTTTTCCAAAATTGAACATATCCTGGTCCAGAAAGCAACTCTCAACACATTTCTAAAGGTTCCAGTTACACAGAGCATATTTTCTGACAACTGTGCCATTAAATTGGAAATAACAAACAAACAAACAAAAAAGATACAACAAAATACACTAATGATTGGAAATTAAGAAATATATTTCTAAGCAACCTGTCAATCAAAGGCAGAAAGTATAATGGAAATAAAATATTTTGAACTGAACTACAACAAAACTACGATATATCTGAACTTGTGTGATATCACTGCAGGAGTACTTAAAGAATACAATTAAATATATACATGTATAAAGATATACAAATTAATGAACCAAGAATCTATCTCAAAAGCTTAAGAGAAAAAGAAATTAACAAAATAAACCCAAGGAAGTAAGAAAGGAGAAGCAAAATAATAATAATGATAATAATAATACTAATAATAATGATAACAGTCAGAAGTTATTACAGTAGAAAACCAATACAGAGAAGATAAATCCAAATAGTGGTTCTTCAAAATAACTCAAACTGGTAAACTCTGTTGAGACTGGTCCAGAAAAGAAGAGAGAAGGCCCAAAGGACTAATTTCATGGATGAAAAGGATCAGTCTCTGGAGATAGGCAGATATAAAAAAGATAATAAAATGATATTAACAGACAACCTTAAGCCAATAGAACAATTTATTAAATGGACAAAGTATCATAGAAAAATATAACTCACCCAAACTACCCTCCCCACAGCATAGAATATGTGAGTAGTTCTTACTATAAAACATTGATTTCTAAAACAAAAACCCTTTCCACTAAGAGAACCCTAGGTCCAGATGGTTTTACCTTCCACATTTTTCCCAAATATTTAATAAAGATATAATTCTAATTGTACAGGATCTCTTCCAGAACTCATTTCACAAACTGATTGATCTTTAAAGAAGATAAAGAAGAGCAAATCATAGGTCACCTTTCTAGTGAATAGAAATAAAAAAATCTTAAACAAAATATTTTCTGACTAACTATAAATCATGATTTCACTGAGTTTATAGCCAAATGCAAGATTGGTTTATTATTAGAAAACCAATCAAAGTATTTCAACTCAAAATCAGTTCCTAAAGGATTGTCATAATATAGTCATTTCAGGAGATTCTATCCGCATTAAATGAGGTTAAAACTCCATTCCCAATAAAGTCACTCAGTAATTTAAAAATAGAAAGGAACTCCCTATACTGATAAAAGGTGTTTATCAAAGCAGCAGCATATACTTTGCTTAACATTGAAGTGCTGGATGGTTTCCCTTAGGTTCTATCAGAAGGGGGATACTTCCTCGGTCACCACGTCTTTTTTGGTTTACTATGCAGTTCTTATCCAGTGTATTAAGCATGATAAATTAATACTATCCAGTATTTTAAAGAAATAATAAAATGAAAGGTCTACGAATTGGAAGAGAAGAAATAATTCTGAAGGAAGAAACAAAACTGTAATTGTGGGTAGGTGCTCTGATGGAAAGACTCCAAAAGTATCTGTAGAAAAGCTGAAAGCACTCATGAGAGTTTACCAGAATTGGGGGAGATAAAATCAATTAAAAACAACAACAACACTGTATTTCTCTATACCAGTAACAAATAAATTTGAGGAAAATATACTCTGTATAAGATCCTCTCATGTGTAAGATGAGATATAATTATAACAAGAAGAACAATAGTACGAGATCTCTTAGTGAAAAAATATAAGCCTTTTTGAGTGATATTAAAGGACTAATGGAGAGATACATCGTGTTTCTGCACTGGAAAACTTCACAGTGTGATGTTATAAAGATGTCATTTCTTTCCATATTGAAATGCATGTATTCAGTGCAATCCTAAACAAAACCCCAAAAGAATTTAAAACAAATGTATAGGGTAGCTTGAGGAAATTATTCTAAAACAATTATGAAAATTCATATAATCAAAATAGTTTTGACACTCAAAAGAAGAATAATCTGGGAGATCTTTATATGTCTGCTATCAAGGCTTTTTATAAAGGTGTCGTGATGAGTACAATGTGGTATCTGGCCCAGAGAGAGACCAATGAGCAAGAAAAAAGAACTCAGGAATAGACTCTCAGACATCTGATCAGGACTCATGATGAGAGACACTTTATTAATCAACTGGAAGTGGGTCATTTAGATACGTGGGACTCAGTCAATAAGGGATCCATGCACAAAGCAAAATGAGCTTGAGCTTCTATCACAAATACAATTTTACTCTAGATGAGTTGTTAGCCTAAATGTAAAGGGAAAAACAAAATAAATAAAAATAAAAATAAAATAAAATAAAATAAAATAAAATAAAATAAAATAATAAAATAAAATAAAATAATAAAATAAGATAAGATAAGATAAAATAAAATAAAATAAAATAAAATAAAATAAAATAAAATAAAAAAGTGAGCTACAAAGTGATATAAAATTAGAAATGTTAGCATAGGACAATTTCGTTACCTCAGATAGAGTAAGATATTTTTGAAAAGATACAAGAGCACAAAAGTTTATAAAAGACTGAAATATTGGACTAAGGTAAAAGTAAACAACTATATTTACTGGAAGTATGTTTTTTAAAGATTTTATTTGTTTATCATGAAAGACACAGAGAGAGAGGCAGAGGGAGAAGCAGGTTCCCTGTGGGGAGCCCGATGTGGGACTGAATACCAGGACTCGATCCCAGGACCCCAGGATCACGACCTGAGCCAAAGGCAGATGCTCAACCCCTGAGTCACTCAGGCGCCCCTGTTGGAAGCACTAAAAAGAGAGTGACATCAGGGCAGCCACTGACGGGATGATTACACCTGTGACCCATTGATCTGCAGATGACTTATAGCTAATGAGCTCCCACAATTTATTATTATCATAATCATTATTAGAAGACAAGTAACCCAGAAAAATGAGCAAAACATATAAACAGATACCTCACAGAGGAGCAGATACATGTCTGAAGAATATGTGAAAAGGTGTTCACTGTTAATAGAAATTGAGAAAGTGGAAATTGAAATCCTCGCGAAATGGTACACACCCGCAGCCCTGAAAATATAAAGTGAGTCCCAAAACCCAGTGCTGTGGAGTACTTAGAGCGACAGGAATTCCTGCTCTGCAGGTGCCTGAACCCTTGTCCCTGTAGAGTTAAACACACATGTGAACCAGTAATTCCATTTCTGAAAATACATGTAGGCAGCAGAAATCAGGTATGGGTGCAACCAGATAAAGGTACAGGGAAGTTCACTGCAGCACCGTCCACAAAGACCTAACGACTGGAAATAATCCAAATAAGCATCATTGGTCAAATGGGCAAATGCCTGATGAAATATTCAGACAATGGGGGCACCTGGCAGGCTCCGTCGGTGAAGCATCTGCTTTGGGCTCAGAGATAATCTCAGGGTCCTGGGATCCCCCTGCCCCCCACATCGGGCTCCCTGCTCAGCTTCTCTCTTTCCCTCTGCCATTCCCCACCCCTGATTGTGCTCTCTGACTCTATCTCTCTGTCAAATAAATGAATAAAATATTTTTTAAAAAGAGAGAGAGAAAAAAAAAAGAGAGAAAAATTTTCAGACAATGGCATACTACACAGGAATGCAAAGACTACAACCCTTACAATTAATTTTTAAAAAATCCATTGTTGACTAAAAGAGGCAAGGAGCAAAACAACACATGCTATACAATTCCGTTTCTGTACAGTTCAAAAATATGCAAAACTGGAATATCTCAGGACATGCATGTGGTCATGAGACTATAAACGAAGAAAAGAAAGGATTATTTTATGAGTCCGGTCGTGGCTGTATTGCTGGAAAGCCTATGAAGCAGAAGTGAGGTCAGGAGTTGGGGAGACCCCTGGGGTCTGGCAATGCCCCGATTCTTGCTGTGGTAACGGTTACATGGGTGTTCCCAGTGATTTGTTAAACTGTGTACTTATACTTTGTGGATTTTCCTGAATGCGTATTAACTCACAATAAAAAGTGTAAAAAGGGGATCCCTGGGTGGCGCAGTAGTTTAGTGCCTGCCTTTGGCCCAGGGCGCGATCCTGGGGACCTGGGATCGAGTCCCACATCGGGCTCCCGGTGCATGGAGCCTGCTTCTCCCTCTGCCTGTGTCTCTGCCTCTCTCTCTCTCTCTGTGTGACTATCATAAATTTTTTAAAAAAATTAGTTGACCATACAGTTCAGGGTCCACTTCTAGATTCTCTATTCTGTTCCATTGATCTATGTGTCTGTTTTTGTGCCAGTACCACACTGTCTTGATGACCACAGCTTTGTAGTACAACCTGAAATCTGGCATTGTGATGCCCCCAGCTATGGTTTTCTTTTTTAAAATTCCCTTGGCTATTCTGGGTCTTTTCTGATTCCACACAAATCTTAAAATAATTTGTTCTAACTCTCTGAAGAAAATCCATGGTATTTTGATAGGGATTGCATTAAACGTGTACATTGCCCTGGGTAACATTGACATTTTCACAATATTAATTCTGCCAATCCATGAGCCTGGAATATTTTCCCATCTCTTTGTGTCTTCCTCGATTTCTTTCAGAAGTGTTCTATAGTTTTTAGGGTACAGATCCTTTACCTCTTTGGTTAGGTTTATTCCTAGGTATCTTATGCTTTTGGGTGCAATTGTAAATGGGATTAACTCCTTAATTTCTCTTTCTTCAGTCTCATTGTTAGTGTATAGAAATGCCAGTGACTTCTGGGCATTGATTTTGTATCCTGCCACACAGCCAAATTGCTGTATGAGTTCTAGCAATCTTGGGGTAGAGTCTTTTGGGTTTTCTATGTAGAGTATCATGTCATTGGCAAAGAGGGAGAGTTTGACTTCTTCTTTGCCAATTTGAATGCCTTTGATGTCTTTTTGTTGTCTGATTGCTGAGGCGAGGACTTCCAGAACTATGTTGAACAGCAGTGGTGAGAGTGGACATCCCTGTCTTGTTCCTGATCTTAGGAGAAAGGCTCCCAGTGCTTCCCCATGGAGAATGATATTTGCTGTGGGCTTTTTGTAGACGGCTTTTAAGATGTCGAGGAAAGTTCCCTCTATCCCGACACTCTGAAGTGTTTTGATCAGGAATGGATGCTGTATTTTGTCAAATGCTTTTGCTGCATCTAATGAGAGGATCATATGGTTCTTGGTTTTTCTCTTGCTGATATGATGAATCACATTGATGGTTTTACGAGTGTTGAACAAGCGTTGTGTCCTGGGGATAAATCCTACTTGGTCATGGTGAATAATTTTCTTAATGTGTTGTTGGATCCTATTGGCTAGTATCTTGTTGAGAATTTTTGCATCCATGTTCATCAGGGATATTGGTCTGTAATTCTCCTTTTTGGTGGGATCTTTGTCTGGTTTCGGAATTAAGGTGATGCTGGCCTCATAGAACGAATTTGGAAGTACTCCATCTCTTTCTATCTTTCCAAACAGCTTTAGTAGAATAGGTATGATTTCTTCCTTAAACGTTTGATAGAATTCCCCTGGGAAGCCATCTGGCCCTGGACTCTTGTGTCTTGGGAGGTTTTTGATGACTGCTTCAATTTCCTCCCTAGTTATTGGCCTGTTCAGGTTTTCTATTTCTTCCTGTTCCAGTTTTGGTAGTTTGTGGCTTTCCAGGAATGCGTCCATTTCTTCTAGATTGCCTAATTTATTGGCGTAGAGCTGTTCATAATATGTTTTTAAAATCGTTTGTATTTCCTTGGTGTTGGTAGTGATCTCTCCTTTCTCATTCATGATTTTATTAATTTGAGTCTTCTCTCTCTTCTTTTTAATAAGGTTGGCTAATGGTTTATCTATCTTATTAATTCTTTCAAAGAACCAACTCCTGGTTCTGTTGATCTGTTCCACAGTTCTTTTGGTCTCGATTTCATTTAGTTCTGCTTGAATTTTAATTAACTGTCTTCTTCTGCTGGGGGTGGGGTCTATTTGTTGCTTTTTCTCTAGTTCCTTTATGTGTAAGGTGAGCTTTTGAATTTGAGATCTTTCCAGTTTTTGAATGGATGCTTGTATTGTGATGTATTTCCCCCTCAGGACTGCTTTTGCTGCATCCCAAAGATTTTGAACGGTTGTATCTTCATTCTCATTAGTTTCCATGAATCTTTTTAATTCTTCCTTAATTTCCTGGTTGACCTTTTCATCTTTTAGCAGGATGGTCCTTAACCTCCACGTGTTTGAGGTCCTTCCAAACTTCTTGTTGTGGTTTAGTTCTAATTTCAAGGCGTTATGGTCTGAGAATATACAGGGGACTATCCCGATCTTTTGGTATCGGTTCAGACCCGATTTGTGACCCAGTATGTGGTCTATTCTGGAGAAAGTTCCATGTGCACTTGAGAAGAATGTGTATTCAGTTGAGTTTAGATGTAAAGTTCTGTAGATATCTGTGAAATCCATCTGGTCCAGTGTATCATTTAAAGCTCTCGTTTCTTTGGAGATGTTGTGCTTAGAAGACCTATCTAGTATAGAGAGAGCTAGATTGAAGTCACCAAGTATAAGTGTATTATTATCAAAGTATTTCTTCAGTTTGGTTATTAATTGGTTTAAATATTTGGCAGCTCCCACATTCGGGGCATATATATTGAGGATTGTTAAGTCCTCTTGTTGGATAGATCCTTTGAGTATGAGATAGTGTCCCTCTTCATCTCTCACTATAGTCTTGGGGGTAAATCCTTCTCACTATATTTTCAACAACCACTGTGTTAACAAAAATTAGTATTCACTGCACAGTTATCATCTTAAATTTATTCATTATAAACTCAAATAAATATATTGTTAAACTAAAGGATATTGATGTCTATTAAGGTAGGGGGAAATCCTCTTATAAAATGCTACAACTTGTGTTTTCTGAATGTGTATAAAATAATGCCAGGTCAAGTAAAATGTGCTTGTATATGTCCTGTTAAAAAAAATCTGTTATTTCCTTCAATCTTGAAAACCAAAAAGTGATGTGCTCATTTTAATATTCAATAAAGGAGGAAAGACTATCCATTGGAAGAAAGACAGTCTCTTCAATAAATGGTGCTGGGAAAATTGGACATCCACATGCAGAAGAATGAAACTGGACCACTCTCTTTCACCATACACAAAGATAAACTCAAAATGGATGAGAGATCTAAATGTGAGACAAGATTCCATCCAAATCCTAGAGGAGAACACAGGCAATACCCTTTTTGAACTTGGCCACAGTAACTTCTTGCAAGATACATCCACAAAGGCAAAAGAAACAAAAGCAAAAATGAACTATTGGGACTTCATCAAAATAAGAAGCTTTTGCACAGCAAAAGAAATAGTCAACAAAACTAAAAGACAACCTACAGAATGGGAGAAGATATTTGCAAATGATGTATCAGATAAAGGGCTAGTTTCCGAGATCTGTAAAGAACTTACGAAACTCAACACCAAAGAAACAAACAATCCAATCATGAAATGGGCAAAAGACATGAACAGAAATCTCACAGAGGAAGACATAGACATGGCCAACATGCACATGAGAAAATGCTCTGCATCACTTGCCATCAGGGAAATACAAATCAAAACCACAATGAGATCCCACCTCACACCAGTGAGAATGGGGAACATTAACAAGGCAGGAAACAACAAATGTTGGAGAGGATGCGGAGAAAAGGGAACCCTCTTACACTGTTGGTGGGAATGTGAACTGGTGCAGCCACTCTGGAAAACTGTGTGGAGGTTCCTCAAAGAGTTAAAAATAGACCTGCCCTACGACCCAGCAATTGCACTGCTGGGGATTTACCCCAAAGATAGAGATGCAGTGAAACGCCGGGACACCTGTGCCCCGATGTCTCTAGCAGCAGTGTCCACAATAGCCAAACTGTGGAAGGAGCCTCGGTGTCCATTGAAAGATGATGGATAGAGAAGATGTGGTCTATGTGTACAATGGAATATTCCTCAGCCATTAGAAATGACAGATACCCACCATTTGCTTCGACGTGGATGGAACTGGAGGGTATTATGCTGAGTCAAGTAAGTCAATCAGAGAAGGACAAACATTATATGGCCTCATTTATTTGGGGAATATAAAAATAGTGAAAGGGAATAAAGGGGAAAGGAGAAAAAATGAGTGGGAAATACCAGAAAGGGAGACAGAACATGAGACTTCTAACTCTGGGAAACGAACAAGGGGTGGTAGAAAGGGAGGAGGGTGGGGGGTGGGGGGGAATGGGTGACGGGCTCTGAGGGGGACACTTGACGGGATGAGCACTGGGTGTTTTTCTGTATGTTGGTAAATTGAACACCAATAAAAATTAATTTATTAAAAAATAAAAAAATTATTAGAAAGTATAAAAAGTACCTAATACAAACCTTTTTCAAAAACCTGTATTTTACATTCTAATTGAACCTGGTACTAATGGCAAGAATTATGAGCCCAGATCTACATTTCATGACCTTAAAATGCCAATTTTACTTGTCGCTTACAGGCAGCGTGTTCCACACTACTGCCCTTGGTCAAGCCTCTGTCTGGTTACCGACGTAGGGGAGGGAGATGGAAGCAGTGTGAGGGGACTTATAGCACTGAGTTGCTAAATCCTCATTCCTTGTGAACCCAGTGATTCACTCTGCATTTTCCGGCCATCCCATAAAATTAATAAATGTGAATTTTCACCATGCTCATCTGAATGTCTGAAGATTAGTTGTCATTGAGCTGCATGTGGAAATAGCACACTTAACATCATTCTGATGTTTGGACACCTTGTTTTCAACTCTGCCAAGGTTCTTGGAATATGGAACTGGATATGGATGAGGTAGGTAAGTGCGTCAGCCTCAGACAAACGTTCAAGAAGTTTATAGGCTCCTTTCTTTGCGCTGCTTTACTACTGACTAAGAGAGAGCATTTTTGAAGCACTCAAGTTCAGTTTTATTTTGAAACAAAAGGTGTCTTTCTCATGGAAATGGAAGACTGCGTTCCACTAGATCATGCAGGGGTGAATCTAAGAGCCTAGGACATTCAGACTTAGCAGTGTCTTCTGTTTACGAGCCCGTGGCCTTAGGGTGCGATCCACTTCATGGACGATGGAGTCTGCCAATTTGCCTTGACTTCTGAGGACTTGGCCTCCTGGGCAAAATGGAGCGAGCCCGCTTAGTTGTGTTGTTTTGCACTGAGCAGTGGTAAAGGCTATTAAATTAATGGAGGAGACGTTTGTTCTTTTAATATCGTATGCATGAGACTCTATTCTTTTTGAGATTATCAATCATTAGTTGGTGTGGGAGAGCTCATTTAAAGCAAGAAAGTGAAAAGTAAAGCCTGCCCTTTAATGCAGAGTTCCTGGCCATATTGATCAGCATCTGATATTATGAGAAGAATGGAAAGCGTTTACATTCAGAAAGCTGCTAAAGCTGCACTTTTACCACTAAGAAAATTGCACTCAGAATGTGAGTGAAAGTAATTGTAAGTTTACTCAATAACGAGCATCTGATTTGACTAAAGAGCTCCACATTTTGGTAGAAACATCTTAACGGGTTATGGAGAAGCAAAGGTTCTCTGCCAATAATAAAGCTCACCTGGACTGTGTCTACCACTTGGGTCTGAGCTACTTCCTGCTTTTGGGAGAGAATTTTTACCTCCAGGGTGTGTAGCTTGCAAATTCAGCCTACTTCACAATGGAAAATGTCAACAATGCCAGTCAGTCTGCACTCCTTTTTCAATTTTGTCTGGTTAGTCCTTTTGCCAGACAGGACCGGTACTGGAGCGATCACTCCTAAACCTGCCCCAAGTTGAACATCACCCTTTTGCCTCCAAGCCGACCCTCTACCTAAAGAGACGTGCATGGTAATTTGCGAATGTGTAAGAATTTGGTCCCACCTCACCTGAAAATATTTTGAGAGAATATTCTGAAATGGTTTTATGCCTCAGGCATGACACCAACCCTGGTGGAATGTTGAGAGAGGTGGTCGGCATGTCAGCCCTCATTTTGCTGTCAGGCACCACAGCCTGTGCTCTAGATTTAAGGTCACAAAACCTGGCTTGAGCCCCCACTCTCTGATTGACTGGCTGTTTGACCTCAAGGAAACCATTTGTCTTCTCTAAATTCGAAAGAATTAAGATGGAATTATCTTGAGGATTGAGTGGGAAAATGTATCTGAATGTCTAATGGCAAGAGGCATCTATACCTCAAACAGGGTGACAGATGATCTCACTCAGGCACCACTCCCGCCGGGGGGGAAACAGGGCTATCACTCTTGTACTTTGGTCACTAACCTTTTGATAAAAATTGTTACCACTCAGTTTTTTGTGTGTTTCATTAGATTGTGAGAATAGAGATGAGTTCAATTGTGGAGATTTTACCTATTAATAAATGCATTTTAAGCTCCTTTTGTGTGTGTGTGTGTGTGTGTGTGTGTGTATGTATTTACACTGTAGAGTATATGACTTTTTTTTTATCTATTCTGGTGTTTGTATCTAATTCGTAAAGATATTGATATGCTTTGAGTCTTATAAAACCATTTCTCCAAGGCTAGCTACATAATTTGTGGGTCCCAGTACAAAATAAAAATGTAGGGCCATTGTTCAAAAACCAGAAGGAGGGATCCCTGGGTGGCGCAGCGGTTTGGCGTCTGCCTTTGGCCCAGGGCGCGATCCTGGAGACCCGGGATCGAATCCCACATGGGGCTCCCGGTGCATGGAGCCTGCTTCTCCCTCCGCCTGTGTCTCTGCCTCTCTCTCTCTCTCTCTCTCTCTCTCTCTCTCTCTGTGACTATAATAAATAAATAAAAAAAATTAAAAAAAAAATTTAAAAAAAAAAAAAAAGAAAAAAAACCAGAAGGAAGAGACATGACAGGTACTGTGATATAAAGCTTTCTACTCTTTTTTTTTTTTCATTTTTTAAAACTGATTTTAGAGGGGGAGGGGCAAAAGCAGAGGGAGAGAGAGAGAATCTCAAGCAGACTCTCACCTGACTGTGGAGCTGAAAGTGGGGCTTCATCTCATGAGATGAAGTGGGGCCTTGAGATCCCTCAGGCCTTTGACCTGAGGCCAAACCAAGAGTCCATTGTTTTACCAACTGCACCACCCAGGTACCCCAAAGCTTTTTTCTTTGAAAAATGGTTGAAAAACATTATTACCTATAAACATGATAGATGTGGTGGTAATGCATGAGTAACAAAATTTATAAACTGCAGAAATGATTTTTTTTACTGCTCTGAGCATATACATATAATATAGTAATTTATACTTCATTAATGTGAGAACTTGATCACAAAGATTTTTCTGGTTGACTTTCTTACAAATTTATTTATTGGACTATCAAAATTTATATGTTAGCCACTTCACTTTCAGCTGATAACTGAAAGAGAGATCAATCTACTGAAAGATCTTAAATAAGTTTTAATGATATTTAATTTTGAGAAGAATCTTTCTGCTAAGGCGGCTATTCCTGGGGATATTAAGAGTGTTTTATAGGATGTGGCAAAATCGAGATAAAATTCTGCTAAATTATTTTGAAATAGAAGTTTTAGTGCATGTAGGGCTAATGATGCTTTCATCTTCAATACTTTTCTTCTGTTATATTTTCTGTTAACCTTTCCATTTCATTTGTCCAGACATTTTTCTTTGTGAGAGCCAATCATCTAGATATTAAGTCTGTGTTCTGTTTTTCATGTGTACCTTGTTCTTTTTCTTTAAAAGATTTGTGAATGTGTGTCCTTTCTGGACTCTATGATGGCTCATCAAATTTAGCTTCTCCATCACCAATTTTTATGAGTATCAGTTTGTCTCTTTGCTGCTTTCAACATGAATTTGTGTGAAGTGTACCACTCACTCGTCCTGCCACATCTTCTGTCCTGTGCAGTTTTCCTTTATGACACTCATTTCCTCCTTACCTTTTTGTTCTCATTTAATTCTTAGGGCTTTATATGCTTTTCAAACATCTACCACTAACTTCTTGTTCTGCACCATGGAAAACAGGGTTGTTGAAAACTCTCATGGTGAATAATCTTCCTCCTCTAAAGTAGATTCTTCTGAGTTTTTCTGAGGTTTGTGGTCACTCCAATTTTAAATCATTGCTGTTGAGAACTTTGATTCATGTTTACTCCCTCCTCCTCCTATGTCTTTATTCATGGACAGAACCAGATACACCCAAACACAACAGCTATCAGAAGATTGTACAGATTGAATTTGGCCCATGCTCGGTGGACAAGGGTGGTGTTTGACTCTGCCCCAAATGCTTCAGAAGCTGTTAACTGCTTTCTAGAGTCTGGGAGCCTCTTGCTCCCGGCCTGATGTTTTCCCATCTGACTTACAAATATTCCGAACCATTGGGTCACGAAAGTAAAAACAGCACAGCCCTCACAGAAAATGCTACCACTGTCTTTTAGTTGTAAAGTAATGCAATCGGTACAGGAGTGTATAGAAGAAGAATTGATGGTCTTTCTTCCAACTCCTCCTGACCCTTCCATTGCTGTTCCTACCCACCTTCTCTAAAAAGTTTAGTTTTAACAATTGTGGGTAGAGCTTAGCAATATTCCCTTTAACTTTTATGTATTAATGTAGACACACACTTTCTTCCTTTTTTTCCATGATTCTATTGTATACAATATCAAGTGGATAATACTCTATAAAATATTCTGCAACGTGTTTGTTTTTATTTCCATAAAGGTATAGCTCAGAAAAACTTTGTTTTTAGTATATTTCAAGATTTTTAAGTGTCTTATGGTATTTCATAACAGAAATATTCCTTTTTTTTGAGTACCTTCTCTTTTAATGAGTTTTGTTGTTTACTGCTTTCTGCTTTTACAAAAAAAAATGTTATGTTAAATATCCTTGCAAAAGTTCTCGTATGTACGTAATTGCAAATATTTTTGTAGAATAGGTACTAAAAAGAACAATTATTGTTCAAAAATGAGGATGTTTATGTTTTTTAATCAATGATCCCAAACTGGCTTCTAGAAAGGCAGCACTAAATTAGCTTCCCTAACAGCACTGATTTTTCCTCACTCTTCCCAATACAGTTTATTGCCAAAGATGCTAATTTTTATAAAAATGGTGGGAAAATAAATTGTGTCCTATTATTTCTTTTAATTGGCAATTTCCCTAACTACTGATGAGAGAGTATGATTTTATATGCTTATACTTTTTCTTCTATGCTTTTTTGCTCTAAACTTCCTGTGTTTATCATTTGCACAATTATTCTTTGTTGGTCTTTGTACATAAATGGCTTTAAATGCATCAGATATTAAGTGCCATCTGTTCTATATGCTTTAAATATTATCTCCCAACCTGTCATTTTTTATTTTAATTTTAGTCAACTGGGTCAATTTCTTTATTAGTCAAGGATTTTGTTACTTATTTAAGAAGTTTCTCCCTTCTCAATAATTATAGCCCACCTTCTCACAGGATGATATTCAAACCTTTATCCGATTCACTTTCTAGATTTTCACCAAAAAGTCAACCTGGAATTTTTTCTTTTATTTCCTCAAAAAACATATAAAATACATCCTTCTGGTTTATAAAAAGAGACTAGAATTCTTGGAGCCTCCGTGGTTTCTATGATTAGTAAATCTCCTGACCTAAGGAGAATCCCACTCCTCAATCCTCCACAGCAGCTCTCACTCAAGAAATGACATACAGGTAATTCTGTCAAAACACAATAAAGATTTTGCACTCTAAAATCTACTTGTAGCAATTGCATACAAAGATTGTGCAATTTGTACTTGCCCTCACATAAAGATATTGCCAGTGAATAGGGACCAGATTATAGTGGAGAAAATCACTAAACTGCTCAGAATAGTTTAATAGAAGAACAGTAAGACTCAGCCAGGAACAGGCTGAAATATTTATTTTGGGCCCCATGGTTAACAGCAATACCAATACTTCAGGTTACACTAATGCTAGAGTCATGCTCAAGTTTCTAGATGCATATTTTTTAAAGATTTACTTATTTATTATTTTTGAGAGAGAGAGAGAGAGAAGAGAGGAGGGGCAAAGGGAGAGGAAGAAAGAATCCCAAGCAGACTCCCTGCTGAGCGTGGAGCCCCACGCAGAGCTCAATCCCAAGACCCTGAGATCATAACCTGAGCCGAAACCAAGAGCTAGACACTCAACCAACAGAGCCACCCAGGAGCCCCTAGATTCATATTTTTTAATCGTTGTTTATGTTTTTATGCTTTAGTTATTTAGGACATTGTAGAATTTCACTTCTCAACTGAGACTTTTTATATACATTTTATATCTTAGTAAAAAAATGGAATCACTTCAAGAATAGTTACAGAGAGAAATAACTAGCTGACCACTGTGGCCAGGATTCTGATGCCCCGGGTACCTACACTAGAAGAGGAGCCCTCCTTCAGTACTAAGAAGCTGTACTGAAGCACCCTCCACAAGCTCATGGGCACTCAGTGACTATTGACTGAGTAATTGATCTCTAATTATAGTATTTAGTCCTTGAGCCTTCTATAGGAAATGACAGTTGTCCTGTAGAAGACAGGGAGCAAAGATTGCTTAATTGGGACATAGCCATTTAAACATTGTGATTTCTTCTGTAAGCAGTTCATGTGAGGTTCATACGTGACATCAATTAGGTGGTCTCAGGATAAGTCACCTTAGAACTGGAAAATTGCTCACAGAGGCCAAAATGTGTCAAGAAATGTGTGAACAGGGCCACCTGGGTTGCTCAGTGGTTAAGTGCCAGCCTTTGGTTCAGGGTGTGATCTCAGTCTGGGGATGGAGTCCCACATCGGGCTCCATGCGAGGAGCCTGCTTCTCCCTTTGTCTATGTCTCTGCTTCCCTCTGTGTCTCTCATGAATAAATAAAATTTAAAAAGAAAAAGAAATGTGCAAACAAAGACTATACCTTTCCTGTGTGGCATGCTCTTCAGGGAAAAGAATCATTTGCTAGGACCTGGGCATTAAGGTAAGCACATCTTTGGTGCTGACCAACCGGGTCTCGTGACTCTCTTCCTCTAGCTTCCCGATCTGTGATAGCCATTTCGCACAGGGATGCCAGGAGGGAAAATGAGATAATAAAGCCGAGATCATATGCTTTGAGAGGTGCCAGATTAGTACAAGGTATGGTTATTAATTTTGTAGGCTATTATTAATAACCCATAAAGAAAACCTGAATTTAACTTCATGCCAATTCACTGGACCACGAACTGAGAACAACCGTGCGTCAGAATAAAAAGAATGTTATTTTCTTAATCCCTGTAGCAAAATTGTTTGCAGGACACCACATGCTTCTAGGGATTTCACTGAATAGAAAATCATTCCAACCAGATATTTGGTAGACCAAAACCCATTAATTCACAGGTAAACAAGAGCAACCCAAATGTCGAATTCTGGGAGTATGCATATTTTTCTATTACTACCAAAGGTTAGCTGCACATGCTTTCATAAGCAAAATAAAAGGAAGGAACTATTTCATTATGAAGATTCAGTTCCTCAATCACAGTGAACATTTTTGAAGGCTGCAGCCTTTAGTAGTTCTGAGAATAAGGCGTCCAGATTCAAACATACAGCAGAATGAACAATGTGTAGACAGGACGGTGAGGCCGCCAGCATGCTGGGAAGTCCCTGCTGTTCTATTTACGGGCTGGTCAGTAGGACTTGGAGATTGTTGAAACTGGAAGGGAATTTAGAGGTCATTTGGTCAACACCATCTTTTTTCAAGGCTTCAAACCCTCCAGGATTTCCCTGGTGAAAACATTTGCATAAGTGTGTCTGAAGTGAGAGGATCTTGGAGCTAGCTGCTGCCTCACCAGGGAACACGACTGTCGCTCTTCCTCCGGTGTGAACAGCCAGTGTTGGTTGCTCCACCTGCGCAGCTCAGCAGCCCTGCTGGAAATGCAGCAGAGGACCTCTGGATCCTGCCTCGATGGCTAGCAAACAGCATCCTAACGGCATCCCCAGGTCCTCCCTGCTGGGCCTGCGGCCCCGAGACATCTCCCATTCTGACCCCAGGCCAGTCCTCCCCACTGACACATGCTCTCCTGTCCATCCTGCTCTCCAGTCGGAATGGGCTCACGGTTAGTCATTTCCAAGGGCAGGGCGATCTCTGCACCTCACGTGCTCGCCCCCGCTCCTCCACCCGTGGCTCGGGTGCTCCCACTGTGCCCTTCTCCCATATCCAGGGTGATTCTGCTACGGCGCCTGGTACTTACCGCACGGCAGCACTTACCCACTAATCGCCCATTTACACCTTCAATCCCTGATTCACCGCTGATTCTCTCATAACCTAGCTGGAATCGGAGCCCCAGTTGACACGGGATGGGGTTCAGGGGAGGATGTGGAAGGTAAACCTTGGCCTTCAGTTACCTCATCGTTCTGCTGGATGCAACCCAGCAGAAAGAGGCTACTTCAGGTAGAGCACCTGAGCCCGGTGCACCGGGCTACCCCACAGGGCTTGGTCTGAACAGCAATTGTTCACATTCCACCAACTGCAGAACACCTTCGTAGGCAAGCCACCTCCTCTCATCGTGCTGGAAACCTTCCCTCCTGCTCTCTGCCTCTTTCTTTGGAAATGCTGACCATTCACATTGTTCCACTCAGGTGCATATTCTAGCTTCACTTTTGCACCAAAGTGAGTGGTGGTGGGAGGCAGGCCATGGCACATGGCATTACTGTAGGAGTGTCCGTGGCAACTTGTTCAGACGGTGTTGTGGGAAGACCCTACAGAGAGACAGGGAAGAAACACACACACACACACACACATACACACACACACACACGAGAAACAATGGAAGACTCATAGTTTGTAGACATTTTCAGTTGTGGAATTGTGATGCTAGAAGAACCCACATAATTTCAATCACTTTTCCTTTATTTACTAACATCTACCAAATGCTGGTATATTGTAGGCACTGTGATCTGTGCCAAGTATCCCATGGTGATCCAAAGACCATCTTCATCCTCCCTGAGTGAGCAAGGTAGGAGAGAGGAACTGAATTCCCTATAGTGTTATGGGAACTTGATGGGAGTAAGGTGTAGAAGATTTGGTGTTTAAGGTCATAGAAAAGGTCACATGCCTGTGAATTTAAGTGTAAGACTTTGCTGAGCAGTCATGACAGAAATTGTATTTATAATAGACTCAAAATTTGGGGGCAGGTTGTACAGTGCCTATATATGATATATTGAATGTTGAAGGAAACAATATTAAGGCTTTCTGGAGGATGTCATGGACCTAACCAAACACTTAACTTTCTTGTAAACACAGAGATCACATCTTATAAAGAGTCTACACTGTTCCACATGTTGCCCATCATGCTTTGAATATTTCTCCCAAAGGCTCAGCCCCTGGCAAATAATTCTGTGAAGGACAGGCCATAAGATAAATTCATAAAAAATACTCCTAATGCCATCAATTTTTGGACACACCCTTTCTTCTTTTCAAACAGGAAGAATGTCTGTGGTTGCATTCGAGGCCCCAGAATCCCTGGGGTGGAGGGGGAGCTGTGGGACAGCAGGTAAGAAGCCAAGGGTGGAGATGGTAGGTGGAAGAATTGAAAAATATATTTACATGATGTAGCTGATGTTATTATGTTCATCAGAAATCCTCATTATTTGGTCTAAAACTCATATTCCTATGTTGTTAAGAAGTAAACAGTCTAATAGGAAGTATTTATTTTGTAGTAGAACCAATTTGGTTGGTGAAAAAAATCAAAACAGATCAAATCTGACATTATGCATCTCCACATACAGTGGTGTTCCATTGCTGTTTTTAATGTGGTGATCCTAAGAATGTTTCCATAGGACTTCCACGTCAAACAGGAACGTTTGAACACATTGAATTTTTTCATTTCAGTAAGAGAGAATAGTGTTTTCCTCAAATATGAGAATGATAGTGGAATATGACATATGTTAGTTTTATTTTGTGTGGTGCTAAGAGGGAGAAGTTGGATTGATTAACAGAAGGTTCGGGAGACAGATTCCAGATTTCAGCTTAGTATGAAGACAATTATGGATTTTTTTTAAGAAATAATAAGTTCTTCAACACTAGACATGTTCATATACAAATTAGAGAGTCAGTTTTTGGAAGGTCTTAAATGATAGGTTCAAATAATTGACATGTGCCATGTATAGAAGACTTTTGTTTTGTTTTTGTTTTTTTAGAAAGAATAGAATGAGCAGAAGGATGATGGAAGAGGGAGAGGGAGAGACAGAACCCCAAGCAGGCTCCACGCCCAGCACAGAGCCTGACACAGGACTCAATCTCACAACGCTGAGATCATGACATGAGCTGAAACCAAGAATAGGATGTTAAACACACTGAGCCGCCCAGGCACCTCGTGCGGATGACCTTTTAGAGTCCATTCTTGACCAAAAGTTCTGTGAGCCAGATTTTCTTGGTATCTTTCCACTTTGTTGATTCAACTATTTTCAGAATGGTTTTAAATGTTAATTTTATTGTACAGTAATGCTCTGAAAACACAGAGTTAGATCTTTGTCCTGGTTGGCCATTTCCTTTCAATCACAAGTTTATGGCACTCACAGATCTAATTGGCTCTTGTGGGATATATATTAATTATCAATTTCAATATATTTCCATATTAGGTCTGGCAAGATTATCACATATATTTATAGTCTTTTGATGACTTCTAAAAGCTCAAGTACAAAATCAGAGGTACAGTTGATGATCATCTTTGTGCGTGTCCATCATAGTTTTTTCAGAGTCAAACAGGCACGTTTTTTAGTTACTAGGGTGTATTCACCGAGGGTTTATCACCACGGCTGCCCTGTGGATGGTGATGGGGATTCTTGCCCCGTGCAGCATGGCCAGCTCCCATGCAGGAGAGATCATTCTGAAAGTCCACGAGAAATGAAAGATCAGGGACTAGTCACACCTGTGTTCAATCATAACTGGAAAGAAGTGGGGATACCTATGAATCAAAACTAGCCCTCAGATTGTTGCATTTAACCTTGTACCAAATTACCAGAGAATTAATAAAAGGCAGACGCAATTATAAATGCACATCACAGCAAGAACGAAAAAATAACTATGTTCTTAAATTTGCCAAACATGCGTACATTACACATACATATTACATACGCATATATCATTGAGATCCACATTTCTTGTTAATTTGAATAGAACACATTGTCTGGAATTGCTGTACACCATGACTGGACTTCAGAAAGTTTTTAAAAAATCATATCACTAAAATACACTTCACAGAAATCAGATAGGTACCAGTGTTTATCACATGTATAAAAATATAAAACACACATTACACAGGTTTTCAAAACCAAATACATCCACTATAATGGGTGTTATTTTTTTCCTGAAGTTTCTAAAGCTAGCTAATGAAGGGAAAGGCATCAGAATATGAAGTGATTACAAATAAAAATCAATTTGCAGAGAAAAATGATGGGAAGAAGACCCAACTGGCGTGTAGATAAAATTGATCAGGGGAGCAGTGCATTCGCTTGCTCACTCTTTCAGCTGACATGTGCCTTTTGCGTAACCGGTGTGGAGATGGCTAGAAGCCTCCCCTCATTTCTGCACGGGGAGAATTTTTATCTTGCTGTCTCACAATTAATTTAGAGGTCTGATACATTATTATTCGTAGACATTTATCATGTACTCATTTCACAATCATTTCAGACGTGGAATGATAGACTACTATCAAATTGTTTGTTGAAGATGAAAAGTAACTGGAACATATTTTCAAATCACAGATTTGGGATTTTAATGAAGATATTGAGGCACAAGGGACAGAAAACGTACATCTTGTAATATGTTCATTGTCTCTGGTTCTATAGACAGAAAACATGATTGCCGTCGACTTTCTTAAAGAATACTGGAAAATATTGCAATTTGGGGTTATAATGAAACCCATGTTACTGATGCTTAAGCTCTTGTGCTAATTAAAACTGGGGAGGGATTTTTGCTCTTGTCATTCTTACAACTATATAGAATATAAAGAGTTTTTAATAATAGTCAACAGCGTGTTCTGAGTCCATATATATTAGTGCTAATCAATACAGATACGTATGTTTAAATATACAAAAGCCTAACACCTCAAACTTCACAATCTTAATGATCATAAAGACTCTCCTAACTAAATCAGACTCACACCTTCATAGCTTGTAGGGATTTCATTCTAGTATGTTCTCAGTATTTGCTCCTGATTATGGATGCGCTTCACTAAACATCAAATCAGAAATGTTATTCTATCTTGAGAGCCAATGCATTTCCACAATAGGAGTCCATTTGACCACATGCTGGTGTTCTCCATAAAGTCACTTGTATTTAAATCAGAGACACAAACCTCTTTCTTTGGTTTCTCGCCCTTCCCCCTCCGCCGGCTGGCGGTATATTTTCCTTAGCATTCGTAATGTTAATTGGAGTTACATGTGTGCAGTTGGATCTGAATGTACTTCCAGATGTGACTTTTGTAAGCAAGGCCTTTCAGACAGAAACCCCTTCATATTTCAAATGAAACTGCATGCACCACACAAAGTACCTTCATTTATAAAAAAAAAAAAAAAAAGTTCCAAAGGACACAGCCATTAGTATGATTAAACACAACGTTAAAAAAAAATGTAAAATTACATCTATATTCCGAATTAGGTCATCTGATTTTGATTCTTGCTTTTTTTCTTATTTTCTACTTTGGAATTTGCAAAGGTCCTGGGGATGTGATGTTTAAAAAAAATAATAAATCTCTGTTATTCCCTTTTAAAAAAAAATTCATGTGATCCCACTTGGCTTTGTGGAAAATTGAGGGCAGTACTAGAAATCCTATAAGGTAAACGATGCATTTAAAATGATGTCAGCTGCCTGAAAATGAGTTTTATTTGTGCCCTTACCTAATATTTTGGTTATTTTCTAATGACGGCAGATATGATACCAAGGAAATAACCGCTTTTGTGCATATCCCGGAGGGTGGACGGAGAAGAAAACAGGACCGAGACAGTCTGAGAGAGCCCACTGTAAAAAGAAACGCAGAAGCAATTAAACCTCACTTCCTGCAAGGTCCGTGCGAAAGCACAGCGCTGTTTCCATGGTCATGTGGCCGCGTCTGCTTTCATCTGGCAAGAATTCTCTTATCGTTTAAGTCAGTGAATCCTAAGTTTTTTTTCAACGGAATGAAATAAAAGCTGAATCTCGGTAACAAAGGGCAGACCAGGCTTTTCAAGAACGTGCCTCCCTGTGCTATGTGGTTAAAAATATATATATATATATGTTTAAGGGTTGTCGTTTTGATTGTAGGAAAAACCATAATAAATAATATCAGGAGCAGAGCATCACATATTTAAAAATCCAAAGAAGCAGAGCCATGGAGAAACCCTGGTTATACTCAATCAGAGAAACTGGGTGTGGGGTGTGGGGTGGGGAAGGGGCAGGGAATCTTCAATGAGCCGTGATGTGGCCCCCCCTAAGAACACCCTGAGCTTAATTTTCGCCCATTTGTGTGGGGCTCATTTATAACTCTGTGCCTGGTTCTACTTCATTGGCAAAGCCAGACACCAAAACGAGTAATTACCATAATTATTTTGGTCCAAGATGAAATCCTTTCGCAGAGAACACGTTTTGTTTTGTATGGGATTGTTCTTAGCCATATACGTTTGAGTGAAATTTCTCTCCGGAAGCATTTACAAACAGCACAGTGACTTCATGGGCGGGTGGGCTGGTAATTTAACATATTCTTATCTCTTTTTGACTCTTTTTCATTTTCTTGTCACCACTTTAGTTTTTATGTCTCTACTTTGGGAGATACAACAAATAACATGCATAATTTAATTTTCAGCATTTTAAGGCAAAGGAGTGGATTTAGTTTTCCCCAGAGCGTTTTATTAAGGAAATATTCTCACAGCAAAGAAAAATCCAATATGAAATACAAAAGTGAAACCAACGTGTGCGCGGTGGTATATTTTATTACGTGGGGCTTATTTTGATCAATCAATCATACTGAGACCACAGATTCTTTAGGTCCATATTTCACTGCAAATACTGGTGGGGGAGTTCAGTCTAAATCTCCAGTGTTTAATGAGGTGTCTGTTTCATCCTTCCTAACTGAGATGCTCTAAAAACCAAAGTGGTGAAACTTAATAATTTTATTAGACGGTAATAGTTATTTTATTAACATTTTTCTCCAAGGATTTTTCTGTCTGATTATGAGTACTTTGCAATTTCAGACAGTATGATGGATGCTACTTTTCTATGACAAGAATTTTAACAGCCCGTCTTCAGCGCTCAATGCACACCCAATTATGCGTCTGAGCTAGTAACCTTGAATTTATGTTGCCATGGTGACAAACTGGTCATGCATTATGGATTATCATTGAAATTCTACACCCCTACCTAGCATAATGAGAGTTGGGGACTTAATCAAATCAGCCATTCTGTGTGACACAAAGTGAAGAACTAGCTCTCATTGTTCCACACCGAGGAAGGAAGCGGGCCTGATGGGGAGGCAGCTGCAGTCCTACAGTCTGATAGATGGCCCTTATATACATTTGTGAATGTATAGACAGATGGTGCTCAATGCCTGGAATTTCCAGCTTAGGCAGCAGCTGTTCGGATAACCTCTGCCGTCTCACCTTGTTGTCATGGAACATTGAACAGAGACTGAGACTGTGTGTGGATACATTGACAATCTGACTGAATTTACACTGCATGGCATCTTTCTTTTATCATAAGACGGCTGGCCTAGAATGAATGCCGGGTGAGGGTAGAGGAGGTGGGTGCGGGGCCGGGGGTGGGGGCTCGGGGGAGGGGAGGGTGGCCAAGAGTGCCCTTTTGAAAACCAGACCCTGGAACTGGACTATCTCCCATCCCCATTTTCCAAGAAGAAAGAGACCCAGTAGTGTGGTGATCTGTGCCTTGGAGAAATCCGGGGGGGCTGCTTTTCCAAAGCCCAGGACTCCTAAGCAGGACCCCCTCGTCCTTGTAGAGAGCTCGCGCTGCCTCTGTCCCCTAGGTGAGGGGTGTCTCGGTTATCTCTGTGCCTGTCACTGAGACAATTCCAGCCCCGCCAGGTCAGAGCGGCAGGGTGAGTGTCGGGGCAGCAGTGACCAGAGAGAGACGGTCCCCACCTTGGCTGGCTTCTCTCTCTTCACAAAGCGCGGTGAGTATGAATTAGCGAGAAACCATCCCAGCAGCTCCTGCTTTGGTGTGATTTTCACAAAAACGGACTTGTTAAATGATCTTTTTTTTTTCCTCTCTCTCTCTCTCTCTCTCTTTTTTAGAAACCACTGTGCTAACGTGATGCTTCAGAAAGGCATGTTTTTGAACAGAATATCCAGCTCCCGAGGTCTCAGGATCCATACGAATGCTTCTCAACCAAAGCACGAAGGCTCGTGATCGGGCTTGAATGACACGCTCCCGTCCCTCTCAGGCCACCACGTCCCATGACCATCCATGAGGCTGACCTATTAATACCCCTGGAAACGCTATGCATTTCCTGGAGCATTCTCTGTCGACAGACATTCGACCCGTCTCTTTCTTCCCTCTGAAATCCTCTCTCTGCTCGATTTTTGTTATCCCTTTTATTCTTTCTCTTTACCTTCCCAACCTCAACACTTAAAACTGCCTGAGCCCTTTGGTTTGGAAGACTTGTTTACGTGTGCACGGAGGAAGGCCCTTTTTAAATATTTCATAAGGCTCTGGGTGTCTCGCCTGGTTTGGCAGGCTTCCACGACTGCAGGATGAGCAAAATTGTCTTATCAATGAAACATGCGTTGACCCAATACATTATCACGGCTCCAAAAAACCCATTACCCTTTCTCATGTTAATGCTTAGCAGACTATGAAGTATTTTAGTAAGGTCTGCGAGACAGGGGAGTCTCCAAAGCCAGCACTATCCATATCTGCGGCCAAGAAGAAGGTTGCTTTTTAGAAGTCTTGAAATTGGGTCAATATTACACATTTAAAAGCTTCCTGGGATCTATTATTGACATTCAGGGAATCAGATGCATAGAAAAATATTAACAATTGATAGATACCTGTTTGTTATTTTCCAAGGCCTATTATAGGCTATCCATAAATAGGTAAAGGACTTAAAATATGAATTTGTATTTAAGAATGTGGAAATTGTCACCAGAACACTGACATTATATTGAAACTAAAGCACGATACTGTCATAAAAATATTGAACACCTGAATAAAAAGTACAGGCACGGTAATCTGGAGCACCTGATATATATATATATATCCGTTTTATATGAATGTCTTGTACTAGGGTGGGGGAGTTGTTTGTTTCAAATGGATGAAAAGCAATATCCATTTGAATTCCGTGTCTCTGTGCTCATGCATAAGCAGCAGCTTTAATATATTATCATCACAACTATTATACACGAGTTCTCTTTTATTTTCCTGAGAGATGGCACTTAATGAGTAGTTTTATTTTTTTCCGTAAAAATGTCACAAATAAGCAGGCTGAGAACATCCATGCAAATGATACTGCAAGCTCTAAATATGTATTTTAATTTTTTGACAAAATGAAGGAAAAAATGGTGCATTTTTCCCATTAATTCTTTAAATTAATTCTTTAAAACTATTCATGTATAAATATGCCCTAGGCAGATATATATTACACTTAAAATGTCATAATTAAAGGTAACATTATTTATTGCCTCTAGAAACGATCGCAAATGTGTAATCTTGGCCATAAGAAAGTTTTTCTAAACAAAACTGCTACTTATATATTTTTTTAAATATCTTCAAAGGGTTTTTTTTTTGTAAGTTTCCAAATACACGCTAAATACTTGCAGAATAATAATTTGAATGTATAATTAATGATTGTAAAAGTAATTTGAAAGGATGGATTTCTAGCAGAGCCCTAATTCACTGACTAGGTCTTATACAGCACCCCGACACTTAAAGTCAAAAGCATATTGTCAACTGTGAAGATTAAACTGTGGAAGTTTGACAATCAATTAGTTCCAAAGAGCCTCTTCACTGAGCGCAGTAATGCTCGTGAGGCCACATCTTTCAACCAATTCTCCTAAATGGTCTAATAAGAATTACCTACATGAATTTTCTGTAGCTTATTTAAAGTAACTTTTGGTGGGGGACTTGAGTGGCTCAGGTGGTAAAACATCTGGTTTTGGTTCAGGTCATGACCCCAGCGTCCTGGGATGGAGCCCCACATTGTCAGGTTCCCTGCTCAGTGGGGAGTCTGCTTCTCCCTCTCTCTCTACCCCTTCAGCTGCTTGTGTGCTTTCTCTCTTTCTGTCAAATACATAAATAAAATCCTTAAAAATAAAATAATTTTCAAAAGAGTCATCAATAGAAAACATTTGTGATAAGCAGATCTGCAGATAAATAGACATGCACATGTATATATTTACATACTTGTCTAATTCCTCTTTTGTGTGACTTCATCATTTCTGCCCATACTAGGGCTTTTTGACCATCTCTGCTGTGACACGGATTAACAGAAGCTGAGCATGTGTGATAAGTGAGCTTAGGTTTTGTTTGTTTATATTTATTAGACATGCATTAAAAATGCACAAATTGGGAGTGTCCCAGTGAAAACAGGAAGACCTCCTAGGAGAGAGTCCCCGGTGACATAGGATTTGGAATGGGTGCTGGGGAGTGACAGCAGTATCTTGCTATCTGCTGCTGAAGCTGGGGAACAGGGACATGGTCTCTGTCACCAGCCCTGCATGACCCCCCAGGCTTGTCCTCCCTGCCGACCCACGCTGGGAGAGGCACCCAACACTTAACCACCGATCCCTACTGGCCCACGTGTCAGAAGGTTGACCAGTATGCCACGTATCAACAGGTACGACGGCCACACACAAGACTCGAGACCCCGAATCTCCCAGTTTAGAAGCATCGCTGCAGTGCCCCTCTCTTTACCACACGCCCTCTATGTGGCTCATGGTACCTATTCATGCCATTTTTGGAACACTGGCCTAAGTCCCAAAGTTGTGATATTCTCTTTCTGTCATAAAGGAGACAATGTCGTTCCACAGTCATGTTAATTTGGGGGTTTTTGTATACTGGTTCTTTGTGAAAGATTAGAATGAACACCATGGGGCGCCTGCCAGCTGATGAGGCCGTGGTGCCTTATGGACAACAAAGGTCAAGTGGAGCCCCCCACTCAGAGCAGGGGGCTCCCTCCTTATGCAGCCTGAAGCGTTACCCTCAGCCTGCAGATGCCACAAAGCTGCTTCTGACGTGGCCTGGCCTCTCAGGACAGGAGCCAACACCCTTCCAGGATCCGACAGGTCAGGAGGCCAGACCGGGAACGGCCGAGACGGTCCACAGCCTCCCGTGGTCAGAGCAGACCAGCCTGGGCTCCTACACCTCCCTCCCTCCTTCCTGCCATGTTGCAGCCTCCACTCCAGGACCCTGGGCTCCCTCCTGAGCAAATCTGCTCAGTCCCCTGCAGTCGCCAAGGAAAAGTTGAGCTCTTTTCTGAGGGAGAGGGGGCTGGCCTCCACACAGCAGGGGCTGTTTTCTGCAAAACACCTCCACCTGACACACTTCCACTTGCTGAGAGCCTGAGTGTGCGCCGTGGGTTGTGAGGTGTTGACCTGAGCTCAGTGCATTCAGCGAGACACACCGATCTTTCCTCTTCCGTGGAAATGCCCTCCCCTGCCCACGAGCTGGACAGCACAGGTGGTCCAGGCAGCTCAACTTTTGACTCACGGATCACAGTCTGCTGACACCTGTTCTACTTCAGAGAGACGGAGCTGGTGTTACTCCTGCTATACCCCCTGCCCGCCTTCCTACACGCTCTGTACAGGGGACAGTGCGCACCCCCGTATGTCCGCAGGCAGGATGTGGAGACAGCTGGGCTGGAGATGCTAGTTTTCAAATAGTTCTTAAGCAGCAGAGCATTTTATCACCTACTATTCTAAGAAATGCAATCTATAGATCAGATTTTAGAATAGGAAGCTTGGTAGAAGTAGGGTACCGGCTTCACCCCCCAGCAGGCCGGCCTCCCACACGTTCCCTGAGCTCCTGTCCTAATGTGAAGAATCCCGACAATGAGGAAAACAGTGTGAAAAATCACTGGTTTAGCAGAATGCGTGGGGGGTGTGAGGTGAGAGCAGGTCATAACGAAAGGCGTGCCACCAAATCCTGTGGCATCTCAGGCAGGTGTCTCTGCATGCCTGCCTCCGAATCTGCAGCCTGGGGGAATAATGTCCCTGCTCTCCCATCCTCCTGGAGCAAAAGAAAACCCCCTCTTCCCAGGACACCCACAGAGTGTGGGCCAAAAGATGAAAACAGACCCACAACCTTGCCTGACTTCTGGGAATCTGCTTAGGAAAAGTAAGTGTGCAGTTAATATGTTGAAAGATCAGAGATGCTCTCTGGGAGATTTTAGAAATAAAAAATAAATAATAACAGCTCCTTATTTTATATAACCTATATTTATGAAACATAATCTCCACCGATAATCTGCCTCACACACCAACAGAGATATCTGAAAGTCAGATGAAAAATATATTTGGAAATTTTCCGAAGTCACTATTTTGCATCAGAGAAGAGATTAAAACCATAATGTATGCCTTCATTCCCTTATTTATGAATCTCATTTGGTCCCTATCAATCAGCCTGATTGACTATTATTGTCAACTAGACAAAATACAACCTGTAGAGTGATTTGAAATAGGAAATTGATCTTGTTTTTCCATTCCCCTTAACATCCTTCCATGGTTCTGGTCTTCTAACATGGTTTGTGGAGTCTCGTGGTCCTTTATTTCTGAATTTAACTCTGGGGGCTTCCATTTTTCAACTCTATCAAGGCAAGTTAGTGCTTAGAAACATGTATTTTTTTTTCATCTTATCATTTTTAATTCTAGTGAGTATACTGTGGATCATGCTAATAGAATGATGGTTTAATTTTTGACAATTAAGTAACAGAAAAATGACAGCCCGATGTTCACAATTGCAAGAGCTGCATAAGAAGGGATCCTGGGTGGCTCAGTTGGTTCGGCATCCAGCTCTTGGTTTTGGTTTAGGTCATGGTCTTAGGGTTGTGGATTGAGCCCTTAGTCAGACTCAATGCTGACCATGGAATCTACTTGGGATTGTCTCTCTACCTCTGTCCTTCCCTCTGCTTCCATGTCCTCGAAATAAATAAAATCTTAAAAAAAAAAAAAAGAAAGAAAAGAAAAGAAAAAGAAAAAGAACTGCATAAGAGTCATTGTTGGGTTTCTAAAAAGTCTTTGCTCTGATAATACGATATTCACTATGGAAGAAATAGTGAATCCAGAAGAGATGCAGTCATTCGTGGGAAAGAGGAATAGACATAACACACTGAGCCAGAGTGATTTCTGCTTCTATCTCACAAATAAATGTTTATGATTAAATCAATACATTATCTTCGCCTTAAGAAAAGTATTATTATTTACAATAGTGCGTTACTTGCATGTATTAAACATGGGCTATGTGTCAAGAACACATTGATTATCTCCTTCGAATCCCACACATCTCCTTTAATTTATAAATGAAGCCACAGAGGCTCAGTGAAGAAGAGTAATTCGTTTGAGTTCAAAACTGGCTTATGGTCAAAATGATGAATGTTTGCCTCATTTTTTTGTCTGTGATTTTGAATTTCTCTCTGCCCGATGGGTTGGGATTTGCTGAGGACACCATTCAGCATCTGTGGAGAAGGAGTCCAGCTAACTGGAGGCAGGTTTTGTTAAACCACATCTCCCCACTGGGAACTGGATGGAAGAAACCAGACCCTCCAGAAGGCTGACTCTAGCTCTCCAGCCGTGCTCCTCATGATTGCCCCATAGCGGCGTGGATCAGTGCCCATCTCTTCTCCTTGATGCAGTAGGATTGAAAGAACAGAGGTTAATTACCAAGTAAGGGAAAGTTTTATGATTTTCCTCAGCCATGGCCATGCCAGTCTTGGGGCAGTTAGAACACAACTCAGCCAACTGGGCTTTCTTTAACAATCATACTCTTTATCAAAAAGGTGGCCATAAGTTACCTTTCTCCCAAGATAGCCCTGGTTTATTTCTGTGGCCCCGCCGTAACTACGAGGAGGACCTTCTTTCGCCCTCAAAGGACATTGGATCAGATAACAAATATGGTCAACTGACTCATAGCCACTAGCACATATGATGTCTACTCTATATTGCTATCATAAGTCAAGATACAAAATTGAGCAAATGTGTAAATAACTCTATCAGTAGCTATTATATGACAGCTTCAGTAATCGAATTTAAATGATCATTTATTACTGCCTAACTTAACTCTAGTATTCGTTTCCAGGGCTCATGGAGACAGCATGGGTCTCCCAACACTTTTCCAATGAGGTAGAAATAACCTTCTGTTTTCTACAACTTTAGCGATGACAAGCCTTCGGGGCCACACAGCAGTGAGCTCTGTCTGCAGGGCTGGCCTCGGCGCAGCAGGAGCATGCAGCTCTGACCCCACCCATGCTCAGCTGTCCTCCTACCATGGCCTGACTTCTACTTGCCTTTGTATTCTCTGAAATCTTGGCACCAGCCATGGCTTCTCTTTCTCTGTCTCTCTCCTCTTATTCCTGGAGTAGAAATCTTGATGCTGGGAGTGATAGTCCAAAAGTAGAGAGAAAGAGCAAGAACAGTAGGAGCACTGGTGTGGCTGCACAAACTTGAAGGGAATAGCATGTTTTCAAAGTACAGTTGCATCCTGACTGCTTTACAGTATGAAAGTAAGCCATTCTTGTTTAAATAAAGCCACACTAGGTTATTATTTTGGTGACACATCTTAGCTTGTTGATAGCCCAGTGTCATACAATTAATTCACTGTCAAATGTCAACCTGAGTTTATAGGAAAAAAAGAAAGAGAGAGAGAGAGAGCAAGGATAATGGAAAGAGAGAGTGAGTGAGGGAGGATGGAGGGAGGAAGGAAAGAGGGAGGGAGATAGCTCTGCTTGCTCTGAACCTTGTGATTCCAATGGACAGGAAAAACTGTGATTTCAAATAAGAAAACTGAGAATCTCTGAATAGAGATACCCAGAAATCATGATGAACCAAAATTACGTGAACAGGTTTGGATGGATGACAGAATGGTCCTCAAGCAGGGTTTCTGAGTCTGTACATGTTGATGGTGCTGAAGAACTGCATTTCTGACCCACTTTCAGGAGCTGCTAGTCTAGAGGCCACATTCAGAGACCTCTGGGATTTGAGAAGGGGCCGCTGTGAAGACACTGCGCTGGCACACATGTGGCCAGCTTCCTGGTCTTCATAGGTCTCCATACATAAGATGAGCTTAGAACTTCAGTCCCCAGCTCCACCGAACCTCTGGTCTCCAGGATGGACCTTGCCAGTCCAACCAACTCTTCTCTGAGTCTCCTGTGGAGATAACCAAAATAACATGGTTCTTGACTGCTTCCTAGGGAAATTTGCCTAGCTGGGAGGCACGCTGCCTGACCTAAGACTCAGAAATTAAATGGCTCAGGTGGAAGAAATTAAATGGAGAAATTAAATGGCTCAGGTGGAAGACAGAAGGAAACCAGCCAATGGGCATTGAAGGTTAGGAAAGACCTAGGGGATCTCACTACCGAGATGATGGAGGAGGTTTCCCTTTTCCTCCCACCAGGCACGTCTAAAACTCTGGACGTTTTAAAAAGCAACAGTAAGAAATTCTGAGACATGTTTCTTTTTGAGCAGGAAAGACAGACTGCACTGAACGGGGAAGGCAGGCCAGTGAGGGAACTAGGAACTGAGGAATGACACAATGGTGGGTGCCCCGGGGAAGATGTATGGCCTCATGTATCCCAGCAGAAGAGGTAGGCCACCTGGAAATACCCTAGGGGCAAGGTGTAAACATCCCAACAAAAGCCTTCTCTCTCTAGCCCTCCTCTCTAGCCCTCCCTGAAAAGGAGCAGCCTCACAAGGTGGAGAACCTTTAGAACATCTGCTCTACTCTGGACAGCACAATGGGAACCAGTGCAGCCCTACTCACACTGCCAGCAAACCCCGACGGCCAGGTCTGGACAAGGAGGCCCAGCTGTGCTGCTGGGGTGTCAGAAAGGGTAGGGTGGGGAACCAGGGTATCACCCCCACTGTGGTAGTGGAGACCCCTTGGAAGGCTGCACCTCAGTCCCCAGCCTGCCCTCACCCGCCCAGATACTGTGGGTTGATTGTCATGAAGTGTGACCTGGGGATCGGGATTTTAAATCTCCCCCAGAGATTGTAGCATGAGGCAAAGTTTGGGAACCACTGACCTAGAACAGGTGTCAGCAGACAGTGGTCTGTGAGTCAAATCTGTGCAATGGGCCGGCTGGTTCTTATGAATAAATTGCTGTTGGAAGTCAGTCTCACCCACTTTATTACACATTGTCTGTGTCCACTTTCCTGCTAGAACACAATGCTGAGTAGTCATCTCAGAGAGTGCCAGGCCCCAAAGCCCAAAATATTTACAATCTGGCTCTTTACAGAGAAAGATTGCTGACCTCTGACCAGAGAAGATAGTTAATCAAAGTCAAGATGCTTTGCTCTATGACATAACCTTAAACATGGAAGTTAAGTTCTACTTTATGTATTTAAAGGACAGTTCTACAAATAGGTTCTTCATAAAATAAGTGGATCATCCTCAGAAGTATTTCCTTGGCAGTTCATGAGATGAGGGACAACCTCCAGTTTGCGATCACACAGGGGAAGACGGCCAACACGCAGGAGGAATGAGAAACCACCGAGGACAAGGTGCTGAGGGGTCTCGAGTTCCTGCAGAGGAGAAAAAAATAAAGAAATAAAAACAGCGTGAGGGAGGAATTTGATCGTTGTCCTCAAATATTTGCAGGACTCTAATATGCCAGAGGGTTTAGATTTATTTTATGTAACCTCATGAGGAAGATAGATGCCCAGTAGATGGAAGATGTGGGAAATTAGATCTGACACAGCATTAGATAGAATTTCTACCAATAAAAAATGTCTTCCATGAGATCATTAGCTTCCTCTCATGGAATATTCATGTGAGCTGACCCCTTTTAGCACCTGGGATGTGTTGGACTGCTTCCTCACCCCATTCCTTAGACACTGTATCAGGGCACTCGGATTGACATAACAAATAGAGCCCAGAGTGCATTTGGTGATATATTCTATTTGCCCACGGGGTCCCCCTGACTCAGCCCTGCTTTTTGCCCCAGGAGGTTGCCCTGTGTGGGTTCTATCAACCTCATGCCCTGTGGCTTCCCTTTGGATTTCTCCAACAGGGAGATCCTGCTGAGATTGGAGGGGAGCAGTAGAATGAGGACCAGGTATTATAGTCCGGTTCCCTCTTGGGAGGTCATCTTGGGGTGGCCGTGTCCTTGACAAAACATCCTTCTCCTTGATGAGAACCTGCTCAATGCCCCTCTTTTTGGCTCCCAGTAACCCTTTGTCCCCTTGTCCCTTCAGGCGGCTGGTAGACCTAGGTCACTGCATGTCTCCTGTGGGTCCCCTACGACCTGCCCATACCTGTATAATTGGTCCCTTTGCAAATAAGCGTTCCTCAAATTATCCTAATTTGAGTGTGCTCCCTTATTTCTGTCAGCATGCTGAGTGACAAGTGGATACTGGCTCAAGCACAGTCAGACTCTATTTTTCACTCACAGAAGAGTTCAAGGTGGGTGCACTTGCCATTTCAGAAGCCTGGACGTGGGCTGTTTATCTTCAACACAAGTGTGCCCTAGGGTGCGGCCTTCAGTGGGGAAGGGGAAATAAAATATAAAGAAGTGCATGTGGGTGCCCTCTGTGAGCCGCATCTGGAAATGGTACGCCTCATACTCATATTCCCTGCCTAGGACTTGGTCATATGGCTTCTCTCAATTTGGCGAACTGTGTCGAGTGGGGTGGGAAACGTTACCTAGCCATGTGCACAGGAAAGAGAGGAAGTAGAGGTCGGTGAGAAGCCAGCGGTTTCTGCCATAGACACTGACCCTGAATTGGGAGCAATGGGTCACTTTTGGCTGATCCCTATTAGTAAGTCAGGGGTAGGGACCCAAATCAGGTGAGCCTCTGCTATCTCAGGGTGCATAAAATCAGGTAAAACCTCTGGTATCCAGAAGCTACCTCCAGTTCTCACCACGTAATTTGCCCATTTTGTGCTGGAATAGAAATCATATTAGAAGTCAGGTCTTTCTACGTGAGCAAAGAGGAAGGGATATCTGAATACGTTTTTCAATTCCTTCTTTGCATTTCATGATCTCCTCACTTTAAATCTAAACCTAATTTGTACAAGGCTATGGGTCTCCCACAGGACAGACATTGAAATCAATCTGAAAATGCTAGTTAATCAAAAAAAGACAAGTCCAATGGACTGGCAGAGGAATAAAGAATGTCATTGCACAAATATAAAATGAATCTTCCAAGAAAAAAATCTTTAATGAGAGAGATCCTAACTTAACAGCCACATTAGAGTGGAAATTAAATGGTATTTCTGCGTAGTGGAGTGAGAGCTGTGCCCCATATATTCCCCTCGGGGCACCGGTGGTGGTAGGAAGCAATGTTGTAGGAATCATTGGTGCTCTGCCCATTTGTCTTCTACCAACTGCCTTACACATCTCTCAGCAGGTAAGAGTATCGTCAACCTAGCCCAGGGATCCCTGGAGACTTCCGCCATGCCCAGGTTGATTGAAAAGGACCATCATTGGTTGAAAAGGAAGCACAGATCCAGGCTCTCTTGACTTATCAGAGATGGCGTCTTTCTTTATTTTCCTTTGATGCTTTCCTCACTCGCCCTTTCCTGAGAGGGTGTCCTCAATAAACCATCTGCAAAAGAGTCCCTGTCTCACTCTTCACCCAAAGAATCTGTGCGAAGGTCACTGGTATAGGAACTGTATAGCTCAGGGATAGAAATTACTTGACAGTGTCCACCCTCAGCCTCTACCCTTGATTCCACCACAGACACTTCTACTCAGGTGATGGTAGGGCTCCAGAGACAACCTTGATCAAGGGAGCTCTAGGGACATCTTCTATGTGACCAGTATAGGATCTGCAGTACTGATGACCCTGAATGCAGGGGACTAGGGGCCTGGGAGGGTAAAGATGCTGATGGTTGATGGTACTCTGGACTAGACACCCAAAGTGGAACAATGAACAACTTGTTACCCAGAAGAGAACAGTCTGGTTCTGCAACCAGAGCAGGAGAGAGCAGAAAAGACAGCATTGACTCAAACTGTAAGTGAGTCCTCCCTGCCATCATGAGCCTGGGGTGTCAGAGACTGGCAGATGGGGGCAGGATTAATAACCTGCCACTGGGCAGATGAAGGTTCTCTCCAGGGGAGACAGGTAAGCCGGTAAACTGACCTTGCTTAGGATCCATGAACTCACAAGGCTTGAGGAAGGCTGGGGCAGATAATAAACAAGAGGTGGGTAAATAGTGAAGTCTGGACACACCCCCCCTGACCTTAAGGCTTCTGAAAATGGGGCTAGTGCTCCTTGGCAGGTCTTCTTCTCAGAGAATGGAGTGAGGGAGTCATGAAGGAGTGGTGTGAGGAGTCAGGAAGACCATTCCTACGGTGGTGGCTCCGTTGCTATAATTCTGACACTGGGGCCAACCTGCCCCCTCTCTCACTTTCCAACAGAGCATCCTTGTGATGTTTGAATCCCAAGCTTTAGGGAATTATAAGCCAAAACCTTCATAAATCATGAAGCTATATTCACAACCTGGACTAACTTTACCCCTTCTCACATTTACTTTTACAGTCTTTTAAAATATGAAGAAGGATCTTTGTTTGTTTCCTCGATAGAAGGGATAGGGCTTAAAAGGAGCCAAGCTGACACTCTGAGAGTAACCCATGCGCTTGTTTGGGATGCAAATGAATTGGTATCCTCTTCCCTTTTGGCAGGAACTCTGTAGGCTTGGAAATAACATCAAGATGAGGTAAAGGAAGTAAATAATTTATTGCTAGATGAAAAACATCATTTCCACTAACCTACGTTGCATAGTTAGTAATGTAAGCCAGGCCACATTCAGCTTCTAGAGGTTCAGAAATTCTATGCATAGGAAGAAAGTAATCTGAAGACCTCAGTGAACCATTGTGGGTTTATTTTGTTAGGACCGTGATATATGTAATTTGGTAACTTCAACTTTAACCTGCCCCGTCTAGATGCATTCTATAGACTGCCTAGTTTGGGAATCTATACGTAATCTTGGCCATTTATGTTTTGGTGGAGAAGTTGCCTGACCACACCTGTTCAAACACACCATGTGTGTGTTTTTTCCTACGTTTCCACACTTCTACAAAGGTTTGCAATTTTTAAGTGTCTTCTTCCCCATTTATCTGTGAGCTGCTTGAGGCCATAGGATGAATCTGTTCATATTTTCCCCTCAAATTTAGCATAATATCTTCATCACAATCCATGCTAAATGTGCTCATTAAATAAGAGGATGAAAGAATGAACTAAGAAAGACAGATTCAGCATAAGCTGAGTGGCTTGGAGGTATAGCTGAGAAGTAATTTATGTAAACACAAGAAATACAGTTTTCAGATTGGCAAGGCTTTTTAACTCTTCCACTGATAAAAAATAATAATATTATTAAAGGCTCATCTTGTCACATGCATGTGGATATTTATATATAAAAGCAGAATTTGTGTCTTTTTGAACTGTGTTTCTCCTCATAGGGGCAGCCTCTTCTCTAGAAAGTTATCACACACCCACATACACACACACACACCTAGAAAATATCTAGTTAAGAAGGGCAAGAGGAAAGTTTTACCATAGATGTGGATTGGTGGCAGTGACCAAGGGAATAAATCAAAACAGCAGATATTGGGAAAAAGGATTGAGTGAGGGGCAAACACTATGTAAAATGTTTTTACATTGTAAAAATGTAATTTTTTTTTGCATTTTACATTTTACATTCCTACATTCCAAATGTAGGAAGCCACCAACATCGCCATAGATGAGCTGGAAAAGAATGGAAATGGAACTCTGGTTCCAAGCCACAGCTGCCCTCACCTGGATCACTGACTAGCCTCCCAAATGGACCCCCTACTTCTGTCCTTATAAACCTCGCATTGAGTCTCAACACAGTAGCTAAAGGGACTCTTTGGAAACGTAAGTGGGGACATGTCCCTCTGCTTCCTCCAAAGGCTCCCTCGCTCCAAGCAAAGAGCAGGAGCTCCTGCTCTCATCGAGCTCTACTCCCACTTTCTGACCTCTTCTAGCACTCCCCCTTCTTGCCTACGCGGCCAGCCTTGGGGCATCCTTTGCGATCCCCTCTGATGCACATGTAGTGGAGAACTGAATATAGCATGTGAGGGGAGTTGGGTCGAAGCTGTTCCCCCTCCCTGCCCATCCCTTTCTGCAAACATGTCCCTAGGATGGACTAGGATGGTGCTGCTTCCTTCCCCTTCTCTGATGCTTGGTTAGAGAAGCAAAGTTGTCTTCTGTGACTCTTGGTCCAGACCAATCACATGCATCCAGCACCAGGGAAGGAGGTTCTAATTTCTTCCGTGTCACTTGAGAGTCTTGGCGAGAGGGAGGACTGGATTCAGTCACTTGTGGGTCTTGACCCTACCACTCCCCCTGTAGAACGAAACTTTATCCCTGGTGTCTGATGGGGAGACGTGAACTGTACACTGTGTCCCCCCTCACTCACCCTTCTTACACCCCTCACTACTTCTCTGGCAGAACTTTTCATCTTTCTACACAAATAAATAGATGGGAGAAGGAAGACAGTGGTCCTGGACCTGGTCCTTGTCAGTGCCTTAGAGAAGCTTCCGTTTTGTTCTTTCTTCAGGTAGATGGAGTGACTACCAGGACAGGTCTTTCCAACCAGAATTCAAGGATCTGTAATATTCTATGTCAGCAAGTCCACAAAGAAGCAAATACAGGAATTGGTTCTTTGTCATCTTTTTTCTTTCTTTTTTTTTTTTTTTTTTTTGCTATTATCTATGTCTGTGATTTAAGTCATAGTTTCTCTGAAATAAAGCTTAAGGAAAATGCACATATTCATCCATTTGAAAATTATTGAGTATAATTTGGTTTTTAACTAAGCTACAATCATCTTTTTGGCTTTTTCTTGGAAACATGGTTGCCATGATTCTCTTCTGCACGTGCATGGAGATGTGCTCCCTCGCGTCTCCCTAACCCCGCCTGCAATGCCATGGTCCCTAGCCTCTGCCTGCCATGCTGTGGTCATTTGTTTTCATCTTCCAGTGACATCAAGAATGTACTGGAACTTGTGGGTGAACCAGACATCACGTGTATGAAATCTCATAGGGAGGGTTTAGCATCCTGTGGAGAGTTGTTTCCTGCAACGAACGTTCAGAGTTGATGTGGAGGACATAGCGGCCGTGTCCTTTTGGTCTTAGGGTTAGTTGCATCAGGAGCAGCCTTATAAAACACGCAGAATCCTTCATCAGACGAGCGAGGGAAAATGACATCTGGCTGGCTGCCAGTATCCCTCACGTATCTTCTTCTTCTTCCTGACCCAGGGAACCTTGGCCACCATTCAGTCTCTCCTTGCTCTGACAGTTCACTGGCACCAGGACAGGAACAGAAGACCAGCTGTTTTACACTGAGAGCTTTTATGATAAAGGTGCTATCGTATCTGATTTGAAACCTGATTTTTTTTAAAAGGCAATAACTTATCAAGAATTGCATTTATGTGCAACTCTATGATTGAGCCAGACATTTCTTTCTATGCACCCCAATGCCAAATGGGCATCATTCAGAAATCTCTTACACAGGTATTTTATCTCTACAGAGACGCCACTCTGCTTCATTCTGCAGGCTAGTTCCCTGTAGAGTTGGGAGGAATTTTTGTTTTCTACAACTCAGCGACTCTGACAGGCAGTTTTGTGCATTCTTAAGTTCTTTTGTCTACACACACAAGCATGGGGATCCTTCCCCACAGAAAAAAACTGCACGTGACTATTGTCCTTCCATGGTTATCTGAAGACCCAACCCAGGGGCAGAAACTGAGTGAAGCAAACGCTCCTTGACATTTATGTACCTTGGATACCTAATGAAGCACTCTTCCAAGAAATTATCACAATGTGCCCAGACGAGAATTAGAATTAGGGGAAAACCAATCACAATTTGGTTGGCTCGGCTTTTATCATTTCAGAGAATGATATTGAACATGTCAGAGATTCCCAGATTTCATTGTGCCTTTTCTACCTCAACATTACAGAGAAGTGTAACCACAGCAATTGCCTACTGTCTGCCCTGAGATCTATTTCCACAAACTTCCATTACATCAGACTCACTGCAGGACAGGTGAGCTCAGCACAGATTACTTCCTGAAACTGATCCTCCCCACGATAGTGGAACATTCTATGGGATGGGTACTCCTAGTGTCTATATGTCCTCTTATCCCACTAATACTTCTTGAGGTTCCAAATTATGCTACTTATCACTCAAGGTATTAGATATAGAACAGTGCACAAAACAGACCAAGCCCCTGCCCTCGGGAAGTTTATATCCCAAGGCAGAGAGACAAATGACAAAGAGCAAGAAGAAGGAGTATATCAAGTGCTCAATGTCAGCTCAATGGAGGAAACTAGAGCAGAGAAGACAGTCAGGGAATGTGAGGTGTGGGGCAGGATGGCAGTGTTGAATAGGATGTCTGAAAGCATATATGTATAAATTAAAATTTTATAAATATTTTTACATGAGATTTTAATATATTTGGAAAGTTTTGCATGGAGGGGTTTTTGTGTTTATTTCCATGTTTATTTTTAGTGGTTACAGAGGGAAGCTCATTGAACAAAAATGGTGCTACGTTCCCCCTTTATTCCTATGCAATCCAGAAATTCACAGAGAAACTATTTGCATGGGAATGAGCTGGTACTAAATGAACTAATGAGTGAATGAATGAAATGATGAGTTCACCAGAGAGAAGTTTCAAATAAGAGAGAACTAAGTTCTCATCCTTGGGAGGGTGCAACACCTAGGAGAGCACCAGCAAAGGCTGGTGTTGCCAACAAGGAGAGCAAAGGGACTGAGTGAGGTTCAAGAAAGGGCAAGTGGAGAACAGATTTGAAAGCTAGAGAGATCAAAGGAAACAGGAAAAGGGCCCCTGGATCTGATTAGTGGAGCACTATCAGTAGGCTGGGGATTGGGAGCCCGTCACAGAGGGCAGGTCTTGTCCACAGGAAAGGATTCCAGGCTTGAGTTCAAACTGTAATGCACTCTTTTAGATGCATCTTTATGGAAGACAAAGATGAAGACGGAGGAGGAGAAGGAGGAGGAGGAGAAGGAGAAGAGAAGAAAGAAGAAGAAGAAGAAGAAGAAGAAGAAGAAGAAGAAGAAGAAGAAGAAGAAGAAGAAGAAGGAGAAGAAGGAGGAGGAGGAGGAGGAGGAGGAGGAGAAGAAGAAGAAGAAGAAGAAGAAGAAGAAGAAGAAGAAGAAGAAGAAGAAGAAGGAGGAGGAGGAGGAGGAGGAGGAGGAGGAGGAGAAGAAGAAGAAGAAGAAGAAGAAGAAGAAGAAGAAGAAGAAGAAGAAGAAGAAGAAGAAGAAGAAGAAGAAAGAAGAAGGAGAAAGGAGAAGGAGAAGAAAGAAGAGGAGGGGGGAGAGAGGAGAGGAGAGAAGAGGAGAGGAGAGGAGAGGAGAGGAGAGGAGAGGAGAGGAGAGGAGAAGGAGAAGGAGAAGGAAGAAAAGAAAACCAAGACAAATTTTGAGAAGCAATACAATATATTGTAAAGACCGTTGGATGGTCTAGAAGACCCGGGTGATCCATGACAGCTCCATGACCACCTGTAAAATTAAGGTAATGCTTGTTGTGCTCCTAGAGGAAACAGGAGCCAAGTGAAACTTCTTTGCAGCTGGGAAGTGCTGTGAGCTACCAACTATCCTCGTCACTAGGTCTTTCTCTGATACTGGGCTGGGCTCAGCGCATGTTGCTTCTTTTGTTTTACTGACAACAAAACCATCTTATCGCGCAGAAATTCATGGGAGGCTGTGACATGGTGAAGGAAGGTTCAGGGTCAGAAGATCTCTGTTTTCATTCTCACTTGACCAGTGAGTGGTTTCCAAATACATCGAAGACTACATTGCTCCATTCCTAAAATTTCTCCTCATTGGACAGGTTGGCAAGACTTCTGTGGTCTGGTTGGTGTCTTCCCGCCCGTCAAAAGTAGCCCCTTCACCTGCCCTCCATAGCCCCTCCACCTAAACACCCATGTGTGCCCAACCCCAGCATCTTCCTGAGCCTAGCTTATGTCATCACCCCAGCTCATGCTTCCTTCCTGTCTCGCCATTCCACCCAGGACCCAAGTCACAGCCTGGCCTCTACTTTCTGTCTTTCCTCACTTGGAGTGAATTGCTCTTTTCTTCACACTTTACTTACTATATATCTTTCTTCCAGTTGATTGTTCACATATTTGTGTTTACTACTATACCGGAAGCCACTTTTTAAATATATATATATATTTGCATTTATTCTATGCAGAATTTACTGCTGGGCCATAAGTTTTTGTTTCTTCAGTTTCTTCTGGGTTATCTTTTTCTTCCGTGCAACCTCCTCTTCTGGCTTAGGAACGATCTGCTCTTTTTCAGTAAGAATCATCTTGATGTGGCAGGGAGAGCTCATGTATGGATTATTCCAGCCATGAGCCCTGTAAGTTCTACGTCGCATCTTGGGAGCTTTGTTCACCTGGATGTGCTCAACAATCTGAGAATCTACATCTAGACCCTTACGTTCAGCATTGCTCTGTGCATTTTTAAGCATGTGCAGTAAAAATTCAGCACTCTCCTTGGGCCACCTACCCTGTGTCCAGCCCCATTGTTTGGCCTGCGCACACCTACCAACTCCACCATTGTAGCGATAGAATGACACACATGCTTCTGCAAAGTGACATCTTTCAGATACTTGGTGGCTTATTGGATATGCATATCCTTGATGGCCTGGGGAGTATCACGCGTGCTCTTAAAGTGAACATGAAGATTTGAACCTCTCGATTTGCATGATTCTGTAGGGTTTCAACTGGGTCCAGCAACTAGTGAACCATTTTTGGAGGTCACCTCAGGCTGCGTGGGGGCTGGAAGCCACTTGAGGACGAGACTGAAGCATGTTTGTCAGGGCCATCCATCCTGTCACCAGTTGTGCCCCAACCATTAGTGTCTGTGGGGGCACTGAACACAGGAATGGCTCTGCCCTTCAGTTATCACTGGCCTCGGCTTGACCCCCTGTGAGACGAGGCTCCTGGGGAAGAAGACCCCCAAAGACCCATTCCAGCCCTGATGCCTAAAGTTTCATGATCTCATCTTTTCCCAGACTCTCCGTTCTTCCCATCCTAATCCATGTCCATGCATTTTGAGAAAGCACGTGGTGAATAATGATCACACATACAAAACTGGAATTGAAATAGTGATTTGCTAGACAAACACACACAAAATCTGGACACAAGTGTGAAGTGTGAATCCTTGTCTGAGCATCTGGCTTCAATTACCAGGGTCAGGACAGATTTAATTCTATAGTCACATGTTTCAAAATTATTTTTAATATATATTTATTCACAAGCTCAAACTCTGTGCTCATAAGAATGATGGACTAGCAAGGGAAAAAAAATGTTTGCCCGTGGGTCATGAGATTTACACATGGCTTTATATATATATAAAGTTTAAATCACTACCTAAAAATGTTGTTTTTCCCTTTCTCCTTGATGAGAAAACTGCAAAACTGGCTGGAATCCTATAGCAGAGAGGAGAACGCATCCTATCTTGTATTTTCCTCATGCCATCTAATGAGCGTGGCAGTGCTGTGGGCTGCACTGAGTATTACTTTGCAGGTTCTTGTTACAGTAAAAGTTAATGCTGTACTGAAATCCTGCTTAATATTTACACTTGTGTGAGCCATCGAGATGATGCATTATCTTAAGTGCATTGCCTCACCGTGTCTGTGATTCAGCATCATTAGGCCAGGATGAGATCATTTTAAAAGGAAGATTTAAAAGAAATCAAGGTTCTGGGAATTGATGGGGAAGAGGGAGAGACTGTGCTAATGATACTGAGCATTTTATTCAAACCTTTTGGCACAGAGAGCTTCGTGTGGCTCTTGCTGCTGCTGCTGCGAGCATTTCAGCTCGTGGGATTGTATGATGGTTGACACACAGTCATTATTGGATCAAAACTTGGGACCTACATGGGGAGACATTGAGGTTATGAAATGTCAAACGATGTGACTCCAGAAGGAAGAGCCCCTGTTATCAAAATTTTATATATTTTTTTCCCAAAGCAACTTTTTGAAGAATTAAAGAGGAAAATATTTCTGGCATCATTGAATCCTCTAACATTTTTATTTTGTGTATGGTAGCCTCCTCTTACCCACTCTACGCCTTCCAGTAGATGCCCAAACCATGGATGGTACAAAACCTATATTCCCTATATGCACTATGCGTTTTTCCTGAACACACATACCTATGACAAGGGCTAATTTCTAAAGTAGGTGCAGTAAGAGGTTAACAATAACTCATAATAAAATGAAAACAATTAGAACAAAATACTGTAGAAAAAGTCATATGAATGTGGTCTCTCTCTCCAAATATCTCATCGTCCTGCGCTCACCCTTCTTGGGATGATGTACGATGACAAAATCCCCACATGATAAGATGAAGCGAGGTGACTGACATAAGCATTGTGACCTAGTGTTAGGCTACTGTTGACCTACTGCCTATAATTCAGAAGGAAGGTCATGTGCTTCTGGGCCATGGTTGACCTTGGGAAACAAAACCCATAAACAACAAAAATGCAGATAAGGGATAACTACTGTACTTGGCATCCAGTAGGTCCTGAATAATCTCACTTCCCTTGGCTCTATGACACATGCTCCCTAGTGAACTGATCTTGGATAATTTCTCTGCATTAATCAACATTAACCATATTTTTAGCAATGTTAAGGATGCAGACTTCTAACTTTATTGCAAACACACATTGCCAGAAAAACCGTCGCTCTTGGATCATTCAGTCTTGGCTTCTTGTTAAGAAACTCTAAGTTTGAGAATAAGATGGATATTTCTGTTGCCAGGGGAGAGGGCAGAGGACAAGTTGTTATTTCCAAAATGTACCAACCAGGGAATACGATACGGATGTCGACATTTTAGTAGAATTGAACAAGTACTTCATGGCGACAAAGGGTTATGCCTCCAACTTTTCTTGGTGATCTTTCCTCGGCTCCTGCTCATAACTACCCACACGCCCTTCTCCCTCCCTCCCTCAGATCTGAAGAGGTCTTAAAGAGTGCCTTTTCCATCTTTCACAGATGTCCTTGAACAAGTAGGGGTTATAGACACAGCACTTCCCAAGTATTGAGCATGTGAGTGATTACAAGGCAGGTTGATGCACTTCAGTCTAGTTTAAGGTTTCCACTCACTCAGATGTAGCTTAACCGTAATTTCTTACATCTCCTGATCTCAGAACCACAAGAGATGCTCACGACCCCCGAGTTCACATCCAATGACAGGCTAGTCTCCAGGACTGCCCCCAGCTCTTCACCTCTGCACGCAGCCTGGTCCTCCCCAGGGGCAGAATACGACATGAAGACAGCTCCTAAAATCCTGGTGTCGGTGACTTCCACTCCTAAGAAGAGTTACCTGTACGCTTCCTCATCATCCGCAAACTTTTTTTTTTTTTCACCTTGAGCTCTTTTGTTGATAGATCTTAAAATAATTTGGTGTGACCCAAACTGGTTGAGAAACCGCATCTACAGGGAGTTGATCATGGGCAGTCTTGCAGCGTAAAGATGATACAGCTTTAGGAAGCGAAGATGTTTTATCTGGAGAAGAGAGCGCTCAGGTTACAAATGCTTACTGGTGTATGAGAGCGTAACTGGACTCACGCAGTGTGGCTCTGGATCACAGAACTGTGTTCAAAATCTGGAAGAAGGGATAAACTCAGCGACTTTTAAGGTCTCTTATAATACGGGGTATGGGATTTGCAAATCCCAGTGCAATGTGAAAATGGAGGTGCTGCTTAAAATAAGAAAAAATGTAATCAAAGATGCTAAAATATAATTTTATTTCATTTTTTTCTACTCTCTCTCTCTCTCTCTCTCTGTTGCCCTGTCCTGAAGGTTCTATTTCTTATTTAATGGCATACTCCTTGGGAATAGGAATCCAGTGGGGCAAGTACAGACCCCTAGGGGTGCCCTAGGCACCCCCAGCTCTGCCACTTGGTGTGCCTGCATGGCCATAGGTCCTCCTCATGCTCCCTCCCGCTGTCTGTGGACTGACGCTGTGCCCATGTCGGGGTTGGGAAGCTGAGCCAGGTATCTGCCTTCCCATGGATCCCCGTCCCCACCCAGGTGAGTGTCCCTCAAGAAACTGTAAGCCCTGTGCTGGGACACACTCTGTACTAGGTCGGGGCGGGTGAGAGGCTGACCTGCCAAGCTGTCTTCCAAGGGCTCTGTGGCTGCCAACCCAGGGCGGGGGACAGCCACCACTAGGCTTGTGTCCAGGCCTCTGCCAGGGTTGAGTGTAGCAATGCAGGCCACACAGGGGCTGGGAGAAGGTTGGGTGGGGCCCAGTGGGTCAGGAGGTAGGGATCACGCAGCCAATCACCCCTCCCAATGAAGTGGCTAGTTGTGGGATACCCCTGAGTCAAGGCCCAAACCCTCTGTGTGTGCTCCGTTGCACCATCCAATAGCACTTCAAAAACACAACTTCATGTGTATAATTATTAAGAATCTCAAGACACCACCAGCAGACCCTGAAACCCCCAGCGCTGGTGCCTTCTGGGCTCTAGGCCTCATCCCACTCTTCAGGGCCCATCTCTAGGGAGCAGGGGGTGCATGAGGGGTGTGAGCAGGCCTGTAGAGTCCGGCTGCCAGGCTACACTTCTGGGCTGTGAGTCACTAGTGAGCTGACCTCTTTCCCTTTGGGTTTAGTTCTCAGTGAAGCAGCAACATAATGACACCTGTCCCATAGCATGGCTTGAGCGCCACGCACACCGCATGTGCTGGGTGTTTGTACTCACCAATGGTGGTGTCACCGTCAGCTCTTTTATCCTTGTTTCTGATAAGATTGTCTTGTGGTCCATTGTGTGGTCTGGATTATTCAAGATTCATCAAGAAGGCCTAGTCTCTGGTCCCTCTTCGTATGTTTTGTCACCACCAAATGCCTTGAGGAGGGACACAGAGAGTCATTGGATATCAAATATCTGCAACGGGGAAAAGAATATATGAAAACTTAAAAGTTAAATAGAGCAGATGTTAAGATTGGAGAGAAGAGGCATGGCTTCTTGTACTCGGCCCGACCCTCGCTCCATGTGACTTCTCTACCAAACAAGGTGCCGCACCTGCACCCCAGGAAGATTGGGGCCACTCTGTAGAGCACTGCACATGGGCTGGTCATCCCGCACATCTCTGTGCCCCCTTTCCTTTCAGAAATATCCTCTGTGTGTTTGTGTTGCCATCTTTATGGCCACCAATTAACGGTCTATCGGCTGCCCCACGTGTCTCTTTGTCTGTTAGAAACAAACACAAGAGTGAAGGTTTTAGGCCTGACAAATTTTGTTTGGCTAGCCTGCTTTATACTTTCAGATGTAGACACGTTAAAATCTTCTCCTATGACTAGAATTTAATTCCTTATAATTTTATCATTTTCTTTAGACTTCATATATTTTGACATTCGATGGTCAGGGGCATAAAAAACCTGATTTCACAACTCCTTGGCAGCTAAATGTTCATTTTAGTATTGCATAAGATTCATTTTTATTCTAATCTCCCCGACATTATCATTTTACACCACTTTACATTTGCTTAATATTTATAAGGCATAACTTATCATTCAGTGTTTTGCGTGTTTTAATTTTATCTTAAGCTAGTTGTTTACACACCGAATCAGATAGTCTTCTAATTACTTAGTGTAAGATGGTTACGTTTACTGTTACAACTGATTGATATATTTGGAATTATTTCTACTGTCTTAAGTGTTTTTCTATTTTTACCTTTTTCTTTGTCACTGCGTTCTTCTGGATGGATAGTTTTCTATAATACTTTATCCCCTCGGAGGGTTTTGCTTCTATTCTTTTAGAGGGACTTGTATATTATTGACAGACATAACTATATTGTTTGACTTCTGATTATGGTTATTTGGTATTTCTACCTTCCTCCTGACTCTAACTACTCATTGACTATTCCTTCCTACCATGCTATTGCTGCTTAGAGGTTTATTTTCAGTTCTTTATAGTAAGAAATTGTTTTCTGTGAACAATGAATGATCCCAAGCATATTCAATTTGTGGGCTTATGATTATTCTTTAAACCGCACCTTCTTCTTTTGCTGGCCCTCCCACACACTAACATAGACTCTGTCCTAGTTTCTCTGGTGTGGGTGTGTGTGGGGAGCAAACTCCCATCATTAGGGTCTGCTCAAAAATATCTTTATTTCGCACTACCACTTTTTAAAAAAAAACTCCATGCTTGAATTTTAGATGTTAATGGAAAGTTCAAATAGTTAAAAATCTTACTTGATGTGTAACCGCCTTCCCTAAGATTGGTATTAGTGATACTACTTTGAAATGTTCCAAGTTTATAATGTCGAAGTGTCTGTGATGTGAACATGCATAGTTTGGGTTCTATGTTTAAATAACTTCATGGCGCCTCAGCAGCAACTCTTTGATGATAGTTTCCCCTCCTTTGTGTTATTTGTATTCCTTTCTTGGTTCCTTGGCTTTCACCTTCATTAGACACTTCCAGATGCCCTTCCTCTTGCATGCCCGTAACTGTACACACAGCTCTAGGCTGATGGGTCTTCAGCTGCGTGAGGACACGTCCCCATTTCTTACTTAACTGGGATCCACTATTTCTAGTGAGAGGTATGCTATTCGTCTAATTGAAGTTCGTTGGAGGTAGTTTATTTTTATTTATTGTGCTTGGGTGCCCTTTCTAAATAAAAATTGATCTATCTTGAATCTTTTAACAAATTAGTAATTATTTCTTATTCTTTCTCTGGTACCCACTTTACCCTCTGGTGGGATTTTTATTAAAGGAATGTTGGAGCCCTATGATGATTGTTCTTCTCCGATTGACTTATTTCATTCAGCATAATACGCTCCAGTTCCATCCATGTTGAAGCAAATGTTGGGTTTCACTCATAGTGGAATATAAGAAATAGTGAAAGGGATTATAAGGGAAAGGAGGGGAACTGAGTGGGAAAAATTAGAGAGGGAGACAAATCATGAGAGACTCCTCACTCTGGGAAATGAACAAAGAGTTGTGGAAGGGGAGATGGGTGGGGAGATGGGGGATTGGGGATGGGCACTGAGGAGGGCATATGATGGGATGAGCACTGGGTGTTATACTAGATGTTGGCAAATTGAATTTAAATAAAAAATGTAAAAAATATTAAAAATAAAGGGATGTTGGAGACATTCTTCAGTGGTTAGAGAAATAGTTGGGAAGGAAACCTATTCTTCTGTTTCCCACGACAGTGCTCATTAAAGGAATAATAAACTCTGTGTTTCTCTGTGTGAGTCTCTTGAACGGGCTGTTAGTCTTCTTTTCATTTCACAAATTCTTGTAAGCTCTCCAGCCTTCACAATGCCCCGTGCGTGGTAAGCAGAATCCCAAGAGTGGCCCACAGCTGTGAAAGCCTTCCCGCGTTGAATGCAGGTAGAGACCGTGGATGCAACGGCACGGCTCACCTGGGTTGTAAATGAGGGCTTATACGGCTAAGGGGAGAGTCTCTGAATGGGCACAATCCAATCACTTCTGTCCCTTAAACGCAGAGAGGTTCTTCTGGTTATTAGCCGAAGAAGTCTGAGAGATTCAGAGCACAGAGGAAGCTGGTGCACCGTCACTGGCTCACAAGAGGGAGGCTGCCCTGTGGGAAGGAATGCTGGCGGCCTAGACCAGGACAGAGCTGCCCCTGTCGACCAGCGAGTAAACCTAGACCTGTGGGACCTCCAACTGCCGGTGACAGGGAGCTGGACTCTGCCAACAACCCCAATACATTGAAAATGGAGTCTTTCCCAGGTGCAGTGATTTCTCCTTGTGATAGCCTCGGTAGATAGCCAGGAGAGCCCACCGGGCCTCTCACATGAGATTAAAGAGGTGTTCCTTTAAGCATCTAAATTTGTAATAATTTATTAACACAGTAATGGAAAAACTGATACTTCATCTCCTACACTAAAAATAAAAATAAAAATAAAAAAATCAATGTCTATATTCTCCTTCCTCAAATTTGTAATGGACTCTTTTAGTAGTAATTGGGTACTAGTACCAGCAACACTCAGACTGGTGGTAATTTAGACCTGTTTCATTTAAGCGGTTTGTTGAAACACTCTTTTGATAGTGATATAAAGACAAAAGTTTTTCTATCAAAAGTTGAGTTTCTGTCCTTTGAATACCCCCCCCCCCCATATTTACCCTTAGGTCATAGTCTTCTACAGAATTAACTCCATCTAGAGAGAAGTCCTCTTCTGGTCATTTCCTTTGTGTTTCTCAACATTAAATTACTGTTAATATGTTTGGGTTATTTGGTTTGTCGTCATTTAGAGTATATTTTAATTCTTCTCTCCTTCTCTGTCCATTGGTGACTATCCTTTCCTGTCTCTGGAGCTTGCATTGCTTCCACCTGCCCTCTGTGCTGCCCGGTGCAGAATCTCACCTTAGGACCGTCAGTTGGGGGCTTGGTCTCAGTGCCGTTTGGGGATGTCACGGATCCACTTATAATAAGCCTGTGGGAATTTTGGCTCAGCCCCATGTCTAAAGGCTGTCCTATGTCCCCTCCTTCTCTAGACACAATTTCAATAAGCCATTGGGCAGAGCCTGGGTGGCTCAGTCGGTGAAGCACCCACCTCCTGATTTCAGCTGAGGTCGTGATCTCAGGGTCCTGAGATCCAGCCCGGCATCAGGCTCCGCTAAGGGAGGTGTCTGCCTGCGATTCTCTTCCTCTGCCCTCCCTTGCTCTCACACTCTCTCTTCTTTTCTCTCTCTCTCCCTAAAATAAATAGATCTTTTTTTTTTTTTTTTTTAAAAGCCATTGGGGAAGGTGAAATTAACAACTGCTTTTGGTTTTCAGGTCCCTTTTAAGATAAGCAAATACTTTATCTAGCATCTGGCACTGAGGGGCAAGCCTGCAAGGAAATGCTCTATTTCCTTTTACACCACTTTGGGGCTGCTCCACAAACCTCGTGGATGTCAAGCTCCAGCCCCATTTGCCTTTTTGGAATGTTAAATCGGGCTCACAAAAAAAAAAAAAAAAAAAAAGTAAGACCCTGTTTTAAAGCTCGCCTTGCTGTTACTGTCTGAAAATATTTCACCTGTCAACATGCCTGGAGCAGAGTAGCTGGTCGGGAGGTGAACCCCTAAGCCACCTCCCCTAGAAGGCACAGGGACTCCACCTTTGTCCCTTCACTGTTCTCGGGAGCAGAAATGATAACACCCGGCCCCTGCTTAGCTCAGGAGTTTGTCAAGACTGTCATATGGGAGGAGGTATCCAAACATGCTTTGAAAACTGTAGCATTTATGAAAAAATGTTAAGAAGTTGCATTGGAAGTCCTCTGTGTTGACTTGTATCCATCACTGAAGGCTGGAAATGTCACATGCGAGGGGTGGTAACAGCCTCTTACCTAAGAAGATGCAATGTGGGTGCTGAGGGCACCAGGCAGTGAGCTGGAAAAGTGTAGAGACAAGTCAAGGGCTCAGTCTGCGCTGAGTGTGCTCTCCTTGACACTTGTCAAAGGCAGTCACAAATTTCATGTACTATAGGGTTTTGGTACAAGTCTGTGAAATGTCCCCTGAACACTCAGAATCTATTCAGACAAGCTGGGAAATAGTTTCAGATCGTTTTTAATGGAGAATTACATGAAAGAGCATGTTTACTTCTCATGTGGCTTTGCAGCTGGAGAGGAAAAAAAAAATTAAAAGAACTCTCGGGATATATGTTGGATACAAATAGACTTGTTTCCAGACAGCCAAGTGGTAGGTTTTTATTAAGAGGGACCAGATGTTTTTAGGCAGGGAATGAATTTATTCTGTTTCATTTTTCATCCAAATAACACAGAACCTTGAATATGCAATGTTACCAGATGGACCTGACCCAATATCCTTTATGCAGAAAAAAGAAAAAAAAAAAAAAGCAACCTTATAAGGAGCTGAGGCTTATGTCTCAGAAAGGCACTCTGCAGAAATGGGGTCAGCCTGGCCAGGGGAGTCCAGGACACTGAAATCAGGCTGATCCCAAAGGGAGGAACAGGTGCTTCTTTCCATAAATGATCAAAGTTGCTCACAGCACACAGCCACATGCATAATATAGAGAATGTGGCCACGTGGGACGGATCACAAGGGCTGGGGGTTGAAAACAGTAGTAGAATATTGGTCCATCCCAAGGACAGGGGACGAGCACAGGGATTTGGGGATGTCACAGGGAAGTGCACATACATGCCATGCTGTCAATGCACAGAGGCCTGTGGTTTGCGTTAAATATTTCTAGAAGCAGAAGTAGGAACTCAGCTATGACATCTGGTTTCAGGGTTGGGACCCATGTTCACTGGAAGTGACAAAAACAAGGAACAGCCTGGACTCCAAGCCAGGGGACAAAGGAAACTCTTTTCTTTTTTCTTTCTTCTTTCTTCTTCTCCTCTTCCTCCCTCCCTCCTCCTCCCCTCCCTCCTCCTCCCCTCCCTCCTCCTCCCCTCCCTCCTCCTCCCCTTCCTCCTCCTCCCTCCCCTTCCTCTTCCCTCCTCCTCCTCCTCCTCCTCCTTCTTCTTCTTCTTCTTCTTCTTCTTCTTCTCCTTCTTCTTCTTCTTCTTCTTTCTTCTTCTTTCTTCTTCTTCTTCTTCTTCTTCTTCTTCTTCTTCTTCTTCTTCTTCCTCTTCCTCTTCTTCTTCCTTCTTCCTCTCCTTCTCCTCTTCTCCTTCTCCTCCTCCTCCTCCTTGTCTACCTTCCAAGGACCATGCAAGGGTTTGCATGCTATTAAACTTAATAATAATTCTGTAATAAAACATCACTGTCCTGATCACCAAGGGGGAGCAAATGGGAAAGAAGATGAATTGTAAGGTTAAATGTGTATTTACACAGCCTCAAACAGCATCCGAGACATTAATTGGTGTTAGACTATTGTAAATGTGCTGTTTTTACACTGTCTGAGAACCTCGATTTCTGAAATCTCGATCAATTTAGGCTGCTGGACACAGGCAAAGAAATATCAGCAAAGAGAGCTCTATTTCCTTTCATGACTGCTTGAACATTGCCTGATTTTAACCCAAACACAGCTCTCTCTTTTACTATGTTACACAAAAGGGTGAATAATGGTGAACATCGACCAACAGTCTGAGTTTTGCCAACTTTCTCTGAGAGCAAACTTCTCAGTCTTCCGAGTGACTTCAGATGGAAGTTTGATAGTTTTTTGATACTGGATAAATTGAATACTTTGATATTCGGTAAATAGTTTGCCACAGCATCACAGGGCACTGTGATTCCTGGGCTGCCTACCTTCCAACTAGTAAACCGGTGCCACGTATCTCAGTTTCCTGTTTGTTGGGGAAGTATCCTTCGTGTTTGTCAGGATGCAGGCTGGGCTATTGTAACGAAGAAATCCAAAGATCCAGAAGCTTAGGTTCAGAGCTGTAGGGTAACATCCTGGGAGTGGGCTTTGGCAGGAGCTTCTGCCTTGCTGGCTCCTGCGCAAAAGGGGGGTGACAGTCGGGGAAATTACCTCAAGGTGCTGATATGGAAACTGCACACATGCCTTCCCCCAGTGGACCAAAACACCACCCCTTGACTTCACCTGCCTTTAGGGAGCCCTAGCAATGCAGTCAGTAGTTGGGCAGCACCTGCCAGTGGAAACAAGGGAGTTCATTCTTCTAAAAGGGAAAATATCAAAAAGAAAGGGGGGACAGTTGCAAGTGCCTGCCATCTAGGCCTTCTTTTCTCTCACGGGCCCAGGATCCTGGCATGAGAGCATTTAGAATACTTTATTATAATTGTTTATTTAATGATTTGTTGTGTCATCCCCGTCTAGGTTCCAGCAGAGGCTGGGCCTTTTCCTGGTTTCTTACCACTTAGCAACTGATCTGGTGGGTGGGGTGGACTTTATCAGCTCTCAGAAGATTGTGTTGAAGCCACACCTATTTAGTGTAGTCACAGTTCAATGTTACAGGTAAGGCACTGATGTTATTAGCTGGGTACATGGGAAGAGACTCTTTGCAAAACGCTCTGCAAGATAATCTGAAACATGCGCTATCTTAACTGAAGATTTCTGATTTTTAAGTGCATTTATATTTAAATATGTTCAATCACCAAGATGATTGATTTTTTAAAAAGATTTTATCTATTTATTCATGAGACTCACAGAGAGAAAGGCAAAGACATAGGCAGAGGGGGAAGCAGGCTCCGTGCGGGGAGCCCAATGTGGGACTTGATCCTGGGACCCCGGAATCATGACCTGAGCTAAAGGCAGATGCTCAACCACTGAGCACCCAGGTGCCCCTTTAATGTAACATCTTATAGTACAACATTGATGGAGCTATTTTAGCACTTTTTCATTGTGTTAAAATAATCTGTTTTTTTGCCTTGCTTCTGGATGGGGAGCAGGCTGAGTGCCACCCTGGTATCTCCAGCAAGTGGCAAAATCGATGAGATACAGCAGGCGGCCACTAAGCATCTGCTGAAGGAATAACAGAACAGATCATCGAATCAACTAAACCTGATGGGTAGACCGTCTCACACGCAGGTACCGGGCGGAGAGGCAGGTATTCCCAAATTGTGTACAATCTCTTAAGCAGGTTGATTTCTTCCCAGTGTACCTGATACATGATTTTCTTTCTTTTTAAACCAGGCAATTTCTCATGATTCGGTTATTTTCAATTCATTCCTCGGAAAATGGCCAAGAATGACCAAGCACCATCTTGATCACCCAGTGAGCTGTGGAAACCCTAGAGATGGGGCCCTTCTCCTGTACAACTGACATCTCATCTTTACATCTATGTAAAGCGTCTGTACATGTGGGGACGCCTGGATGGCTCAGCGGTGGAGCGACTGCCTTTGGCCCCGGGGTGTGACCCCGGGGTCCTGGGATCGAGTCCCAAGTCGGGCTCCCTGCATGGAGCCTGCTTCTCCCCCTGTCTGTGTCTCTGCCTCTCTCTCTGTGTCTCTCATGAATAAATAAATGAAATCTTTAAAATAAATAAATAAATAAATAAATAAATAAACAAACAAACAAAATGTCTGTATATGTAACATACATAATATTGTATATTATATAGCTATAACTATAATATACATTATATGTAATTATACATGTCATGTATTATGTACCTACATTATATATTATATGCATTTATGTATTATCTGTATTAAAATAATACATTTATATATTATTTATTATTATATTTTGATAATAGGACAATATAATATAATGCAGTATCCTTGATAGACGTTTTATTATGCACAACTTATATATCATATATATAAACATTACACACAGGTGCGCACACACATCTGAATCGGAGACTTTTGCACTTTGTTACTCGGATAATCCCACCTTTTGGCTGCCCGGCCTTTCATTCCGGGGCCTGAGGGACACTGTCTATTCTGGAAGTGGCGGTGGCTCACAGGCTCCGGGCTCCAGCACAGCTGGGGGAGATGACAAGGCGCTGTCCAGGCGGCGCGGCTGCGGGGGGCTTCCTGCTGGCTCCGGAATCCCCCTCCCACGAGGGGAGGGGAAGGAGGGGCCTGGAGGGCGCGGGGGCGGTCACACACCTGTGTGTGCACACGCGCCACCCCCAGACACAGGCACGGGCACCACCAACCACACACGCGTGCACACGCGCCACCACCCCTGCACTCATGCCCACGTGCCACCCCCCACACGCGTGCCCACATGCTGCCACCCACATGGACGTGGCCATGCACCACCCCCCACACGCGTGCCCACGCGCCACCACCCACACATATGCACACCTGCCACCACCCACACAGGTGTACTCACACACACCTACACATGCGTGCACACGCGCTACCACCCACACATGCACACTCGCCACCACCCATACACACATGCCCACGTGCCACCCCCCCACACGTGCCCACGTGCCATCCCCCCCACACGTGCCCACGTGCCACCCCCCCCACACGTGCACACATGCCACCACCCACATAGACGTGGCCACGCCCCACCCCCCATATGCGTGCCCACGCGCCACCGCCCACACATGTCTACACACACGCGTGCCCACGCGCCGCCACCGTCACACTCGTGCACACGCAGGTGTGCCAGGGCAGCGGGGAAGGGCGCAGGGCGGGCGGAGCGCGGGAGCCCACGGGTGCTCCGCGGGGCCTGGGGCGGGAGCAGGCGGCCAGGGCAGGTTGGCCTGACCTGCGGGGGCTGGAGCTGTCCAGGGTGCTGGGGCGGCGGGCTCGGCGGGGAGGGGGGCAGGACCCCTCAGAGGAAAGGGCCACCTCGCCTTGGGATGCCGGGCGCCTTCCCCTCGGCTTCTGGAAGGCAGCCCGTGCTGTGGAAGGAGCACGTAACTGAGGCCCAGTCTGCACCCCACGTGCAGCGAGTTTCTTCTGCGGCTGCAGGCGGTTGGTGGCCCTGCCTCAGTGTCCCCATCTGTGTGCATTTTGAAGTGTGTGCCCTTCTTGCTCCTTCCTCCAGGGAGCCCTGCGCAGCAGGCCGGGGAGGGGTTCTCTAAGACCACAGGCTCTAAAATGTTTATGCATCATTTAAAAACAACGCTCTATGACCTCTGACTCGGGGTGTGCTTCCCTGTGGGTATTTCTGCCCCTTATATTTGACGGCGTGTGATGTGAGGGGACTGACCCCTAGTCCGGTGTCTTCCCGGCAGGTGTGCGCTGGAGCAATGAGCAGAGGCAGCACCAGCCCGGGCCCAACACCTGTTAGAAGGTCACGTGTTCGTCTCCCAGGATGTTCCTCGAAACACTTGAGAGAGACACTTGAAAAGTCAGATTTTTTTCCAGAAAGGATTTTTAGAAGGTAACGAGTGTTGCCATTTCAGTCCCCATTATTCTCTGAAGTTGGTGATATCTGAGGTCGCTAATTTTTAATCTTTACTGATTTAAGATATGTGGTGGCCCTTGCACTTAATCTTAGCAGACCTTGAGATGAAAGGATATCCTATTATTTTAAAAGGCTGAGCCAATTTTTTTTTGAAAGAATATCTGCAGAACAGATAGGTGAAGAAGAATATTGCCTTAGAAAGTTAGGAATCTTGTAATGATTTCAAAGAAAGTATACATGATTATACATATTTTTAAAAATCACTAAATGAGAACTTGTCTAACCTTTTTCTTTTATGCGCACTTATCTTTCTGCTGCAACATAATAATTCTTTTTGGTACGATAGGATTTGGAAGTCTGAATCTCATGCAAGTTTTCCCATATTTAGGGAGTAATAGAGAACTGTCCTGATCTTTAAAATCCCTGGTGTGATTTTTATGAAACTATGGAAGTACTATCTTCTTTAAAATATGTTGAAAACAAGGGGGTCTCAGTAGCATTTGTTTTTTCACTAATTACTTTATTTTTGCCTCAACTAAAAGAAGCACCCCAGGCCCTCCCTTTCATGCATCCCATAAGTATATGGGATGTCCTTCCCACAATTGAGTCCCATGAATTTGAATTCTGTTTGATGAATTTCTGTTTCTTGTCTGAGGTTAGCATGTCTTTCTGTGACTTGGGCTACCTACAGAATGGCAGGGCAGCCTTTTGGGCCGGTGCTTGGAAATAGTAGGTAAAGTTTCCGAAACTAACCTTCGGAGTGAGCTCCAATCTCGCCACATGGAATCCACGCCGGGATTTGGCGGGCACCGGGCCCACCCAGAAGGAGGTTTGTCCCTGGGAGGCTGGAGGCTGGGGCTGGGGCTGGGGTCCCCAGCAAGGTGTGGGGAGGAGCTGAGCAGTCGGTTCTCTCCTCCGCTCTGGGAGGGGAGCAGAGTCCCATACCTGTCGCTGGCTGGCAAAGGGGGCATCTTTTTAGCCCAGCCTGAGGATGTTGGGAGAATGTGTAAAGTGAATTTTTCAAAAATAATCATTAGAGGCTTGTAATGTGTGTCCCATTCAGGAGCCTCATGCTGCGATGGCCTTTGGAGGGAGGGGAAATGTGGTGTTTCCAGAGCCTCTTTTCTCCCGACAAACACAGGCACACAAACAGCCCTCTCAAAGGGCTCTCTATCCTAGACAAGAGTTTTTGTTTTTGATGTTGGAATTTTAATGTCTTTGCTTTGCAGCATCTGCTGATTCCCCCACGGCGGACTCCCTTGCACGAATCCTAGAGATTTGAGATTTAACTTGTGGGGTTTCCTTTCTTTTATTGGGTGGGGGGAGCTTTTTCTTTTTCTTTTAATTTTATCTGAATAACTATTTCACAATTTTATGCAGAAAATATCACCTTAGGGCAGCCCGATGGCTCTGAAGGCACTGCCTTCAGCCCAGGGCGTGATCCTGGAGTCCCGGGATCGAGTCCCACATCCGGCTCCCTGCATGGAGCCTGCTTCTCCCTCTGCCTGTGTCTCTGCCTCTCTCTCTCTGGGTCTCTCATGAATAAATAAATAAAATCTTAAAAAAAAATCATCTTAAATTTTATTGACTATGTACATTGTTGTATTTAAAATAGTCTCATATACTTGTTAACTGTTGATCCAATGTACAAAGTTGCCGTTCATTGCATACATATTAACTGGTTACAGAAAGGGTCATAAGATACAAAATCTGCCAACTCTGGCCTCAAATCCTCTCCCTAATACTTGCCCCTTCTCACATAGTTTATAAAATCATTAGCAGAAACTTCAGATGTATCCATAATCCTCAGTATATGAGATTCTAATAATCTCCCAGTTATAATGATCCTATATTCCAGAGAGCTCAGGTTCAAATTTTTTTCTTTTTTTTTTTTTTAAGATTTTATTTATTTATTCATGAGAGACAGAGAGAGAGGCAGAGACACAGGCAGAGGGAGAAGCAGGCTTCCTGTGAGGACCCTGATGCAGGACTTGATCCCAGGACCCTGGGGTCACGTGCTGAGCCCAAGGCAGACACTCAGCTGCTGAGCCACCCAAGTGCCCCAGGTTCAAATTTTCCATGTGAATGCTCTCGCTTGTGATTGTCGAGATGTTCCTAACTTTTAGTTAAGGGAATGTTGTCACAATCTGTATTATCAATTGCTTTCTTTAATATAATCGACTTCTTCACAAATTGGCATTAATTGAAATGCCTAAGAGATTGAGTCCAACTTTGGAAACATGCCCTGAGCCCCTACGCCATGTGTGAAGGCTCCTGAGATGCTCAGGGAGGTGCAGCTTTGGATGTGGGCCCTGTCATCAAGGAGCGGACCGCTCGTTTCTACTCTCCTGCCATACTTGAAACAATTTTAAAAAATTTATTTAGACGTGATTAAAGAATTGGGAGTCAAAAAAAGAGAAATTTATATCCTTAATCTCATTCTAAATAGATTCTCTTCGCAGCCCAGTCGAATCCGAGTAGGAGAACACGCTGCTATCAGAGAGGGTATTTATAAAACTATGAGTAAGACATAAAAGGAAATTTCAAAAATGATTAAGCAATGGGTAATTAGTATTAAAGGAAGGACATTTTAGGAATGCACAGAATTCTTCCTATGAGGGATTGGATTACTTCAGGGCCTGTAACTAAAGGAACTTGCAGCATATTGGGTTCTGGATCCCTCAGCCAGCACATTTGTTGAGCATTTATGCATGCTATTTTTTTCTTCTGTGACTCCTTATCTTTCCCACTGAAATGTTGGCCAACATTATAAGCATGGAGTATTTAAGAACTTGGAGGAAAAATGCAGAGTTCATGGGTCCAACTTTCGGATTTCGTGAAGAGGAAACGGGGACCCTGAGAAATGAACGGACTTTGAGGTTCACGAAGTAAATGATTGGCAAAGCCAGCGCTTTCCCCATTACACGTCTTTCTATTAATCAGGACCTTGTCCTAATCAGTACTATGTCTAATGTATATTTTTCCTCTGGGGATTTCTGTCCATAGAAATCTTTTGATTTCATGAATGTTTCCCCGAGATTCTAGAATGTAAAACGCAATAAGATGGTAGAGGGCTAAATGAAAAAGGGAGATTTTTTTTTTCTAAAAAGGAGCCCCTTGTCATTCTGATAACACGCACAGTCCAACTAGTCTTCAGGAGGACAATACCCTACAGCTCTGTGGTTCTTCTCTAAGACGTGATAGTGCTGGGTTTCCAATGCGGTTGTGGAAGAGTGTGTGTGTGCGTGAGTGTGTGCGAGTGTGCAGCACCAGAGCTGCTCTCTACAGTAGGAATTTATGACAATTACTGCCTCGTAGGGATCATCAATCACCATTTCGTGGACTAGAACAAGAATGATGTCCAGCAGGAGGCTCGGAGAGCCGATTCGGTTCTGGGCTGGCCTGGTGGAGCTGGATCATCGTGTGTCTCTGTAACGTCTATAAACTCTTGCGAGACCGAGCGTGCCGACTAAACTCGAACTCTAGCAAACACAAGAGTTAGAACATTTCTAAAATTTTGAGGGAGAATGATTTAGAAACCTTACATCACACAGCCTCCAGCGCTGGGCACAGGTATGGAGAGGCAAATTTCAGCTTAATACAAAGAAGGCTTTTCTTGGATTTTACGAAATTTTATGAAAGTCAAGTGAGCTTCCTGGTGAAGCCAAAGATTTGGCATGTTTGAGGTTTGAAAAACAAGAAAGCGTTGGGTTCGGGGATGCCGTCGGAGAGCTTTCTGCACTGGATGGGATGTCCCACCTGACGACGGCGACCCATGTGCCTTCTTGGCCTACGAATGAAGCTGCTCCCTGTCCAAATACAGCAGAGGGGACCCCATGCCCTGGGCAGAGGCGGCACACCTGAGGGGGCCGGGGACAGGGAGGAGGACCCGCTGTGGTTTGCATATCCTCGCCGGAGCTGTGCTAACGAGCAAGCAGAGAAGTCCAGCTCATCAACATTCCTTCCCGCTCCAGGGTGACACATTGTATGGCAACGGATCAAAAGGGGCATGTCTGACACACAGGATGAGTTCCAACCTTCTGTGGACAGAATGAGAATTGGGATGGCTCCAAATTTGCCTCTGCGCATCAGGAGGATTCAGGTTCCTGCACGGACAGACCTTTGACACCCCAGAGGCTTCGATTTCTCCCCACTGAGCTTGGCACCGTACCGTTTTTGGTTGTAACACCCCCGACAGTCACGCGAATGCACACTGTCACTCTCCCCGCCGTGCCCACCGAGCATCCCCATCCCAGCCCCGAACTGCGGCTGTGCCGCGGGCAAGCCGGGACTGCGGGGGTCGGGGGCACCCCCTTGCCAGGGACCCCCATGGTTGGTGACTTGACCAGATCCATGTGTCCTGAGAGAGGGCCTTGTGCTCCCTGCCTCTCGCCCTGTCTCCTTGCCACATATTATGTTTTTATTGTAATATGATTAGATGCTATGCAGACTGTATTTTATATTAGCGCCTGTTCTATTCCAGTATGACATATTAAGCTATTCCACCATTGGATCTCTGCCCCCCGCCAAAGAAGGGGGACATGCCATGAAAATAAGCCAGCGGGTGTCCGTGCTGGAGCTCTGGAGGGCGCGGTAGCCCACGAGAGTCAGCCACTCCTTCCCACCCGGAGCACGTGCGTGTCCTCTCCCTGGCCAGTACGGACCCGTGACCTGCCTGGAGCAGGACCGTGGGGAGGGGGGGCTGTGGGGTGTGCAGGAGAGCACCGGGGCTCAGGAGCGTCGTTCCAAGGAGCCGGGCTGCTGGGGCCTGAGGTCTTGTTTGCAGAGCAGGTCACCCGCCCAAGGTCAAGTGGGCGCTGCTTCATGTCTTCATCAGTAACGGAGGAAGGATGAGGGAGGACCACCGGCTTCTACTCAGGGGTTGTTTTGGAGCTAAGACACCTGTATCCTCGTCACCTTCATTTACATCCTTTTTGGATTTTCTTTCTGCTGTTTCTCTCTTGGCCTTCTCCCTTTGCCTCTTTATATCTGGTCTTCCCTTTTCTCTTTCTTTCTTTCTTTCTTTCTTTCTTTCTTTCTTTCTTTTCTTTCTCTTTTTCTTTCTTCTGTCATTCTTGCTTTCTTCTCTAAGATTTCACGTCTTAAATTTCATGTTTTAGGCTCCAGAAGAATGAGGAGGAAGGTACAGAGGTTTCACACCTCCCCACCGTTGCCCACGTGGACACCCTCCTCACTGCCACGGGCCCCACTGGGTGGGACATTGGCTACCATCCTGAGTCACACACCGTGACACACCGGGACACAACACCACCATCAGCCTGGGCTCCCCAGGCTGGGCTCCCCCGTGTGCATCAGGGTGCCTTCTCGGTGCTGCTCGCCCTGTGGGTGCAGCCCTGCCCCTGCGCCCCGCACCTGCATCTGCACGCTCTCTCCCACTCTCTCCCATCCCTGCAGACGCCCATCTGGCCCTGCCTCAGGCCCCACACATTCCTGGATGCCAGCGTGTCCAGCCTGTCAGGACCCTGAGAGGATCCACTTTCAGCAGAGCCTCTGTGTCTTAGGCTGAGCAGGGAAATGCTTTCCAGAATGATTCCTCTGATTCTTATGATTCTCATGGGTTAACGCTGTGAACTGTATGAGCCTCCCTCATCCAACAGCCAGAGCCTCACGGGCCCGTCACGCTCATCAGACTGTCCCTATTGTGTCACATCCCAAGGCGCTGCCGGTGAGAGAGACAGACCAACAGAGAGACAAAGAATAAGAGAGATACAGAGAGACAGAGAGACACAGAGAAGAGAGATCTACTAACCAAGGCCTCGTTCACCCTGGACCTGATGTCCTTTGTGAAGAGCGACTGGAAATGGGCTTGGCTGTCCGGGCTGCAAGACCAGGCGGGCAAGAGAGAGGATCTCCCCAAAACCTGTGCAGGCTGCGGCTTTGCTCTTGAGATGCGACGCCCAATTCCACGCTGCTTGCCCTCCTGTCACTACTTCAGCTGAGGCTTCGGGCCTTGACTGGCAAGTGAGAGAGGGCTTTGCACCGCTATATGACAGATCCTTCTCTAGGCTGCCCCTTCAGGTGTGCGAAGACGCGTCTTCCCCTCCCCTGAAAGGCTACCTGAGCAGGTGGGGACAAGTCACTGGTCCTGGCTGAGGATGGAGGAATGCAAATTGGAATGCTTTCCTGGCAGAGGCGTGCGGCTCCCTGGGGAAACAGAAGCCTCGGGACCGGAGGAGGAGGCCAGCAGCCGGTTTTCCAGAAGTCTCCAAAGTGTCTGCGAGGGGAACTCGGTAGAGAGCAAATGGGCCAGGGAGCGCTGGGCCAATGGGAGGAGCCCCCGCCGGACGCCCAGGTGCCCCGCGGCGCCAGCTGACTGTGCGGTCAAGGGCAGCGGGTGGCCCAGTGGGTGGCTTTTGGGGCCCTTGTGCGCGGGCGGCACAGCTGACACGCTGCGAAGCCTGCCAGCCTCCTGTCCTCCTGTCTCCCACGCGGTCTCCCGCCCTCACCCGATTCCCTCGGGAAGTCCACCTAAGCAGCATTTTGCAACGAGCCGTGTGCTTAATTTCTCCAAGACTAGGTCCAAGGGATAGAATGAAATTACGGATTTCTTCCAGTGCCTCGGTCTCCTGGGGATTCAGCGCTGCCCCCGGCCGCTCTATCAGCCGTTCAATCCCTTTTGAGAGGGAACGGGAGGGACACTGTATTTTCAGATGCACAACTTCCTTTTGGGCCTGATGATTTGGGATACAGGCTCTGATAGCGGAGTCTATGTCTTTGCTCAACACAGACTTCTTTGCTTTGGGGGATGGGGGGAGCAGGGGGTAAAATGAAACCTGTCCAAAGAGGAGCAGAAGCAAAGCAAGCTAACTTGGAAACACATTCCATGCGAAATGGCAGACTGGGGCCCTTGCCCTCTCTCAAATCCTGGCCTCGGGCTTTCTTAGAATTCAGTTGATTGTTTCCTTGGAGAGGAGGAGCCCTGCACATTCCTCCTGAAGCTTTTGGACTCTCCCTTTTAATCCGTTCTCAAATGGCACAAGTCACAAAGCCTCCCCGGTCTGCCCAGGAGGGAGCACCCCCCCCCCCAGGAAGTGCCTCCCCCGGACAGGGGTCCCCGGCTCTGAGGACCAGGGGTGGAATGACCTTCGATTCCAAAGGACACTTTGATTCCAAGAGCAGCGCTCTCTCGGTGAGCCGTGTGTCCTGATTTTATGTTTTTGAGATACAGTCTTTTGGGGAGAACTACACCGTTTCAATAAGCTTATTTAAATGTTTCATTTACTCTTCTCCAAATGGCAAAGCCAAGCAGACTTTTTCTCTCTACCGCAGAGGACACGGACTCATCAACATCCTTCTCTGGAGAGAAGCGAAAAAAATGTGGGTTATAGATTCACAAAGAAACTCTGTGGATTTTTTTTTTTTTTAAAGGAAATGAAATCAGCATAGATCCAACAGGAAACCCATAATCATGTTGTCACTTCTGGGGCGATGGGTACTTTTTCCATGCTCTGTTTTATTGTCTAAACCAGAAATATATCCTCTCTGGGCCTTGATTTTTCTCACCTATAAAATAGACTAGATGAGGTAAAATATAAGCTCCTAAATAATTTCACAGTCTGCAGGTGGAAAAAACTGTTCTTTGAAAAAATATTAAGCTCTCTGCTGTGATGGAGACCAGCAGTGACAGGCCATTCTGCACACCCTCATGCGAAGGTGGCACACGCTCTCCGGGTGGGACCCACGTGGGCATCAGGGATGCACCTCTGCACCGTGGGAGGTCAGGATGGCCTCTCCTCATCTTTCCTCCAAACTGTGTCTCCAAGCCCACAGCTGGCTTCCCCCTTGAGGTTGCTCTTTGGCACACGGGGGAGGCTTTGTGACTTGGGCCATTTGAGAAAGGATGAAAAGGGAGAGTCCAAAGGTTTCAAGGAGGAAGGCGGAGGCTTTCTCCCACCCAAGGAGATGAATATTTTCACACCTGTGAGCCAACAACATAGATCGAATTGAATCCCAATTAACAGTCTGTAATTTTCGTGTTGGAGACTAGTGGTTTCAGATTTATGAGAATTTCTATTTGGTTCTGTCCTACGACTCACATCTGCCAACCTAAGTGTAAAGACGGAGGCTAGTTAGAGACGTCCACCAGATGCAGGGTGGGAGAGAGCTGCCTTCTTGCCTTTGTGGTCCTTAAAACCAGACTGGTCAAGCCTGCGTCCCCGCGTCCACCAGGGGGTGCTCAGCCCCACTGAACGCAGGGCGGCAGGCTCTGAACCACTTGACTGAGAGCAGCCCAATGGAAGACGTCTGCCTTAACCCGCACCGGTCTTTCTAACGTGTCATTGTTCTGCTTGTGTCAGGAGAATGACATTTTTTGAAGAACACAAATACACTTTGCAAACACAACATTTTGATTTAAACATGGTAACTTATCCATGCATGATTTTTCATAGCTATAAAAATAGCAGTAGAGCCGGATTCCCCATAATATCATTTCAGATGTGCTTATATTAAGCTTCATCAATGGTACCAAGTCTGGAAAGTGGAGAAGAGAACCATGGCTAAAAAATTTAAAAAAAGAAAAAAGAAAAAAGATGTCGATCTTGAATATTTCTTGTCAGCTATTTTCTAGGGAAGTCCATCAGGTTAACACATGCTGGTGGACAGTACATAATGATCCCGGCCTTTTAAATCTTTTTAATGATAACATTTGGTCAGGGTGATATGAGAGCGCATAGGCAAACCTGATGTCACTCCCAAGTCTGCAGATTCTAAATTTGGAATCATAAAAAACTGTGATTTTTCCATAATTTTCATTTATGATAAAAGATTTCTATGATGCAAATAAAAATGAATAATCTACATGGCTTGTGGGCTGCGATAATCAGCACGTTTTGATGTGAAATGGCTGAGACAGGAGACAACTTTTGAAAGCGTATAAATGAGCAATATATCCCTTACTTACAAAAATTGTCCTGAGTTAAAGAATATATACATGGTTTGCCTCTCAGTAAATACTGTACACAGTTCAGATAAACACCTCATCACTCTCAGGAGAAGATCCAGTTTGTTACTTTAAAATGTTAGTTTTTCCAGCAATTATCTGCACTCTGTATCCCTGCCCTTGATGGAAAGTCTTAAGCATGGTTCGTGGTTAAAAGAATTTGATAGAAAACCTAAACTTTGGTTTATCAGGAAACTACACAGAACTTACTCCAGAAAGTTTAGATTTGGATGCGTGGCAGTTTATTTTCTATTTTTTATTTTTATTTTTTTTAGTTTTAGTGTCCAATTGATAGGAAATGAAGACACCACTTCTGAAAGTGATAAAAAAACAAACAAACACGATGAAACTTTTAAGTTGGTTTCCTTTCATTGTTTTGTTCTCCAATTTCTGTGATTCAGACATCTTACCCTGACAGACAATTGCCTGAGATACCTTTGCTTTTGCCTTTTTAGCTGCCTATGCACTTAGTGTGTGAGGCCGCGGGGTGTGTGTGTCTGGAGTGAGGGGTTGAGACACAGGAACAGATCACATGGCAAAAAAATAAAAAAAGAAGAGCTGCATTTATTGTTGGTTCTGACTTAAAAATTTTTTAATCTTTATATTCTCAATAGAAAATAGGACCAGATATTTTGTAGTATTTCTTCCAAAGCCCAAACCCTTTGGATCTGTGAAAGTCAATGTTGTTGCCTAATTGCATGACTTCCTTTCCGTTCCCTTGGAGGTATTGTAGGGTGACGCGCCAGTGCTAGTCTAGCTTCCAGTGCATAGACGCTGCCTAGTAAGTTTTCTATCATCTTCTATGTATCTACGTGTCTACCTATCTATCATCTAGTGATCTATTTATCTGAGTGTTACCTATTTACCATTCAGCATCTATGTGTCTATCCATCTATGTACCCAAACTATGTCTATCATCTTTCTTCTTCCTCTTCCTCTTCTACTTCTCCATCACCATCACCACCACCATCATCATCACCCTCAAGAAAATAACAAATATTTTCCTCTTGATTCATCTGTTCCATGGGAGAGCTTAAATTTTGATAATTCTTGTTTTCCTCCAGCATAAGTTCCCCCAACAACTTATATGTATGTTAAAATCAAGTGTTTGGTCTGATAGGATATTGACAGAAAGCAGCACAGGTCAACGAATACAATGCTTGATTTAGAATCTGGAAGATGCTGGAGAAAAACTGATATGACTTATTGTGTGAACCTTCATGAGTCTCCGGAGGCCTCAAATCTCCCAAACAATATAGTAATGGTCCTACTCCTCCCACAATGATAATACTGACCAAGACAGAGTCAGTCCTTCGGGAGAGATTTGGTGCTAAAACAGCACCATTATTTCCTTAAAAGGAATGTATTTTCAAAACATTCTTTTAAAAAACAGATCAAATATGGGCCTAAAGATGAATAGATTATTTTCCGATTATATCTGCGCTGTGCAGAGACTCTCCTGCAGCAGAAAGATTATATAAACATCAGATGCCAAATGTTAACTTAAATTTGTTAAATTTAAATTTTGTTAAATTTGTTAAATTTGTTAAATTAAATAACTTACTAATTTTGTCATTCTTTGGAATAGCATTTAAATAACTCAAGCCACAGGACACACACCATACATTAATATGGCTTTAAAACTCATTCAGATGTAGTCTTGCCCTTAACATGAAGAAGAAAAGAAGAAGAAAGAAGAAGAAGAAGAAGAAGAAGAAGAAGAAGAAGAAGAAGAAGAAGAAGAAGAAGAAGAAGAAGGAGGAGGAGGAGGAGGAGGAGGAGGAGGAGGAGGAGGAGGAGGAGGAGAGGAAGAAGGGGAAGGGGAAGTAGGTGAAGAAGGAAAAGAAGACACTTCCCATAAATTTGGCCATTGAAAACCCCACAGTGAGCCATATTGTTATCTTTCTGTACAGGAACACTGAAAACTCAACAGAACCCAGCCTCATAAGCAACATTCACTAGTCTCCCTTGTGCTTACAGGTTATTACATAGGAACAAAAAAAGAAAGAAAACAGATTATCCTGATTCTTTCAGAACTTGGGAATTCAAGAAAGCCAATGACCTACTCCGCATATATTAGATCCAAGGGCGAGGGTCTGAGCCAATGATCACAAGGCTGTGTCAGTGACAGGGGCCACAAGAACAGAAAGAGTCCTAAAGGAATAATAAAGGCCAGCTTAGCGCATCAATTTTTTCTTCTTGAATACCACCCTTTATTTTCTCTCTACTTTAGATTTTCTTCCATCATTTAACCAGGAAGTTGATTCTGAATGTTATGACATCAGAATAAACAGTGCAGATACTGGGAGACTTTTTGGGTGGTTATTCCCAAGTCCCGAGACTTAGAGAGATGAAGTAGAGAGTTTGGGAAAAGAGGTGAACAACGGAGAAAGGGATTTGCAGGTACCTGGGGAGATATTATTTCATATAAAGTCTGAAACCCTTCCCTGTGTTGGAGAGGTCTTTCTACATGAGTCTTTTTCTTTTCTTTCTTTTCTTTTTTTTAAGATTTTATGTATTTGTTCATGACACATACACACAGAGAAGAAGCAGGCTCTCTGCAAGGAGCCCGATGTGGGACTTGATCCCAGGACCCCAGGATCACACCCAGAGCGGAAGGCAGACACTCAATCATTGAGCCACCCGGGCATCCCTTACTACACTCAGGCGTCCCTTCTTTGGTAGGAAGAGGAGCCCATTTCTTACGATAGTAGAAAAAAAAGCAGAATAACCATTTTTGTGACTCTCCTGTCAACAGGTATCGGGTATATGACGTCTGCTTAGGGGATCTCATGCTCCGATCTAGGATTTCTAATGCAGAGCAAGTGAGATGCAGGAATGACCAGGGGAGGTTGGCAAAGACATCAGCAGCAACAGCCCATGGCAGGGGTAGTGATGCCCTCCTCTGCTCATTCCGGGCGCGGGCTCCTGCCTGTGCTCCTGGATGCCTTACTTCCCATCCCTTGTGCTCTCAGGACCCACGCCTGGCTCTACAGTAACTCCAGGTCATTCTGTGACCTGACCAAATTCCTTTCAGACTCAAGTTAGCTAATGTTAATTGTGTGGCTCTTGACTAAATGCCATGATGAAGACAGATGTTAATGATGGGGTCCCTCAGAGAAGCAGATTCTGCTTACATCCTGCCTACACCAGAAGAGCACCAGTCCCCGACCCCCGACTGGGCATTTCCGTAATCCATCACTTCACAACTATTTCAATCCAAAACCCCTCTATGCCCTTCGATATTATTCAGGACAGCAAAAAATGCTTTCTTATGTGGCTTGTACTTATTTAAACTTATTAGTAATTAAAACTGAGAAATTAGAGTATATATGTTCACTTGCTTACAGATAACGATACAATTTCATGGCACGTTAGCACAACTAGCATATGTTCCTAAAAAATCAGTGAGTGTAGTGTCAATGGTTTCTCCAAATCTCTTCAGTGTCAGGCCAGATAGAAGAGAGCTGGATCCCCACTTCTCCTCTGCACCAACTTGTTGCAATAAGTTGGGAGGTTAACATAGGTTCGAACGCACATGAAGAATATTCTAACAGCCTTTTCATAAAATTGTGCATGTTCTCCTATGATAAGACATTGAAACTTGAACAGTGTTTCTTTATTTTAATTTATTTTATTTATGTATTCATAAGAGACACAGAAAGAGAGGCAGAGACACAGGCAGAAAGAGAAGCAGGCTCCCTGCCGGGAGCCCGATGTGGGATTCGATCCCAGGACCTTGGGGTCACGTCTTGAGCTGAAGGCAGATGTTCAACCACTGAGTCACCAGGTGCCCCGAATGGTGTTTGTTTCTTAGAGGTTAATGACAGTGTGAATTCTGGGCAGACACCCGTGAACTCCACTGCATTGATCTACCTGTACTTCGAAGGGACTTTTCGCTCATGCACGGTTTTGCAACACCATGCACCGCTTGTTGGGAAAATACTGGTTCACAGAGCTACCCAGATTTTCTACATGTCAACACATTTCACTATATAATAGCGAAAAAAAATCACATCTGTTATTATCACCACCCATCCTATTAGAAATACCTCTAAGTATTGAGAAGCTGTCAAGTTAGCATAATGGATACAAGTTTTCCCTATTTCTGGTTTCCACTTGAGAATTCCAATGTTATCACTGGCGACAAATACAGTCAGTTGTTTTTCTTGTGGTGACAGGCTTACTTTGTTCCTTTTCCAGAAAATATCTGCCAAACACCCGAGTCTGAGTAACCAGTTTGTCCCTCGATCTCTCTTTTTTGTAAAAAGGTGTCCTGCGAAAAAGCAGCTGATTCAGCGAGCAGCTCAGATGCTTGACAGGTTCTTTCCTTGACGTGACTATGGCAAGAATCGTACAACTAGAGGCAACCGCAGCGCTGTAGGCACAGAAGAGCAAGGCCACGTTATGTAAGATTTGAAGTTTAGTAACATTAATAATAGATACAGCTTCATCAAGGGGACTCTTCAGTGAAACTCGCTCACACACGCGCACACACTCATGCAGGCACTTGAACTGCAAGGGTGGGGCCTAAAGACCCCAGCAGCCAGTAGTCCATTTTGGTGCTGCTGCCTCGACTTCTGCTTGGACCAGACATTTTACCCATCAGTGCTTACAACTTCAGTGAGAACATCAGCAAGGCGAAAAAAGCAAATCATATCGTAGTTCCATTTAAAAAAAAAAAACACCAGTTTTGAGCTCCCTGATATCCTGCAGATATCTCGGGCACCCCACGGGTACACCGACCAAAGAACTGCTGGCTGGGTCCTTCACCTTCTGGGCTCTTAGAAACTATTTTACACCTTCTTGACTCTCCTTAAGCCTCACATACCTCCTCTCTCCTCATCCTTGTCTGGTAATTTGGTTCCACTGTAAGTTCAGAAGCAATCTGCAAAGACCCCCCACCTGTACCCCGGGCCCACCACGTTTCCTAGTCTACCTGCACCGACTCCATGTGCTTTCCCAGTGGATAGATTGTCAGCTTCCTGCCTAAGACCTGTCCGTCCTTTGGGCCTCTGTCCTTGCCCACTCTAGCATATCCCTGCAGCTCTTGCCTCCCCTTGTCCTGAACTGTCTGTCATTCATTGTGTACTGATTAATTCCTATCAGAATAAAATCAATAGAGTAGCATCTGCCTTAATCAAATCAGCGTTCCTTCATCTCACGTTTGCCTCTGGAAGCCGCCCCGTTTTGCTGCCTCCCTGTATCACAAATCCCTTCAACATTTATTCTCATGCGCTGTCTCCAAGCTTCTGCTCCTTCTCCTTTGAACCCACTGGAGGCAGGCTTTCTTCTCCACGGCTCCATCAAACAGATCTTGACAAGGTCACCGGGGACCTCCACGTTACTAAGTCCCATAGTTCACGCTCAGGCTTCAGTTCACTTGACTCTCGCGGAGGAAGGGGGTGGGGTGTAGTTAACTGTTCTTTTTCAAAACAGTCTTGTTCCTTTAGTTTTGGGGTGCAGGGTAGCTTTTTCATGAGGCACTTATTACATAAAGCCCACGGTCTGTACCCCTTAGCTGTTCTGCTCACGATTCTTGCCATGTTTTCAACTAGGGTGTTACATACAAGTAGTGTATGTGATTTCAAGGGGATCTCCTTGGGGAAGCTTAGGTTTTGCTCATAATCCTACAGGCATTTGTGATAGTTGACAAATCCCTTTCCTCCTATACTGGGATTCTTTTCTCCTCTTAAGTTAAAAGTAAATATAACCATTTGTTAGCTAATTAAATTAATATTAAGAGGAAAAATAATAAAATATGTCTCTTGCTGCCAAGAAATGTACTATTTAATCTGACCAGCTAGAGGAGAAAGAAACCATGACCCTAAGAACCACGGCAAGCTGTTGCTCTACCATTGAGTGAGTACACGCACACACACACACACACACACACACACACACACACACATTAGAATAGCAAGAATTAAGAATGTTAAATAATTGGCATGTCAGGTAATCTATTCAACTCTCACCAAACCTACTGATTTCACCAGTAAAAGCTCCCTCAGGCAGCTAAGTGTAAACATAGAGACATATGGACAGAATGGGACAGTGGCCCTGTTTGCATGGAGATTTCTGCATTTTACCTTGACTTGGGGGCTGATTTTCTGTTGGTTATTTTTAGAAGCGGTGCCAATGCTTGGGAATAAGAGAGTGAGAGTGTGAGAGAGGAATGGGCCTTCATGAGGGTTTCCTACCACACGGTGGGAACCCTGAGAGTTTGCCGCAAAAATAACTTCCCTTGCTCACCTACCAACTGACAATTATTTGAGTTAACGAGCTTTCTCGAAGAATACAAATCATTCTCCAACTTTATGGCAGTGGCTTTAATTAGATTAGCACTTACTAGAAATTAGTTTAAGTGAAGTTAATTCTTGGCATCTTATCCAGGATAGATAAGAAGGATAAGGATGTAAAGAACTACAATCGCTAGCATTTGCCTGAAACGTTAACAAACGCAGAGCCCGTTTCCTGAAGGTGGTCTTGAGCCTTCAGATAACATGATGAGGCCACTGATACTATTTTCACTTCAGGTGGATAAAGTAGGAGGCTAATGGTCTTGGTGAGGTGTATGCAGTAAACTGTGGAGCTGAAGGTCAAATTTTGACCTTCTCAGTCCATGCCCAATTTATGTTCTTTCTAAAAGGAGGGGATGGAGTCAGGGGCAGGACATAAATCAGCCTCCTCTCACTGGACACACTCTCTCTGCCCTCACAGTGTGTACTTCCTCACCCTTTGGGGCAGGTCACAGCTTTGTCCAGAGCTCTTTGAGACTCAGCTCCTAGTAAGACAAAGGTCCATGCTCCTAGATGGTCTTGTTAAAAATGTCACCATCCTTTGTGTGTAAGGACACACAAACTTAACCACAATCTTTTTTTTTTTTTCAGTGAACCATACCCAGAGTTTAGATTGTTATATTTAACTGTTTTTAAAAACATGTCCTTTTTTAAAAAAAAAAAAAGTTTGGCCCACCACTCTGCCCACGAGTAAAAATTATGTAAACTTTGACTCTATTTATTCATGGTATAAAAGGCTTGCAATGTCATTCAGAGAGAAACATTTAGATTCACATAGGTCTCAACTTTTGTCAAAAAGGCAGACACCACTTGCCACTTATTTTGAATTTATATATAGGGCACCTCTTCTCGAAGCTTCTTAGAGGTATAATGGAGATGTATTTTATGCTTCTGCTGAGCTCCCTCATTTAGATTGCCATTGGGGCAGCATTGCTAATATTCTCAGATAACTAAGAAGTTTTAGTCTATAATGGATAACGTAGTAAATGAGATATTTTACAATAGAAAAATATACGTATGTAAGAAAATACATATAGTAGGGGCTCCTGGGTGACTCAGTCAGTTAAGTGTCTGCCCTCGGCTCAGCTCATGATCCTGGAATCCTGGGATTGAGCCCCGCATCCAGCTCCCTGCTCAGCGGGGAATCTGCTTCTCCCTCTCCCTCTGTTTATGCTCACTCTCTCTATAAATAAATGAATAAATAAATAAATAAATGAAATAAAAATAAATAAATAAGTAAAATCTTTAAATAAAAAGAAAATAAATACAATAGAAAATATAAATAAATATGCATTCATATACATTCATTTTTTGTGACTTTTTTAGATTTATTTATTCACTTGTTAAAAAGACACTCTACCCAACATTGACTATTGATAGGGATCATGATTTAGGCATGTGTGAATTGAAACTTTCGAGAGAACGATTTTTAGCTACAGCATATTAACCTTTATAAAAGATTCTCTAGAGGAGAACATTATTTCAAAGAGTCCTGTTTTCACCAGACTGTTTTTTAAAAAGTTTTGCTATATATCACTGATAATTTTAATTATTATTATTTTTTTTCAAAATGGAATTGCTAGTCACAGCACAGAGAGATCAGGAAAGGCTGCCGGGAAGGCAAAGCTATGCCAGCTGGACCCCTTGATATCTTGTCCAGTGGGTTTCCACTCATGAGCAAAAGCGCAGTGGCCGTGCGAACTTCGGCGAGGGTCAGGCAGGGAGACACACAGGTCTGTTAGCATTGCTGGATTGTTTGGTGCTGGTGAAAAATATGACGGAGTGCGTCGATTTGGTCAAGGATGAAATTGAAAGCCTTGGGAATCATGATTCGCCTGAAATCACTAATCCTACAATTTTAAAAGACTCTCAACCATCTGGGGCCACTGGGGGATGTGAGGGCCGAGCAGGGCTTTTTACCTTCAGGCTTCTTTGCCCTTGGGAGAGTTTCACACGTCTGGGCAGATGTTGGCAAAAAAATTCCATCTAAGGAGGATGAATTTTCGCCCAGGAGGATTCGAGTTTGCGACAGACTTTGAAAACACCCGGGGTGCACCAGTGTTCGCTACCTCAATCCACCCTTCTCCTCTCAGGTTTTAATGACCTCCACACTCTTTATTAGCTACAGTCGCGTAATCCACCTGTCCTTCCACAGGATCTGTTCACTGTGTTCTGTTCGGTCGGTCATTCATTCAGTCATTCAGGAAATGTTTGTTAATTTGGAAACTGTGTCTCCACTAAGTTGGAACATACAGAGCCTTTAGTAGGTCCAGAAGAAAGTCAGCCTTCATCGTTTCATGGGAAACATCTTTAAATGGTTTATGGCAACGTGACTGTGTCTGTCTATACAATATAATTTCTTCTAAAATTTTGAAATGAGGAATAACGTAGATTTTTATGGAAAAAAAAAACCACATGAGTAGTTTTCAGAATGAAAGCACGGCGGTAATATTGGAGCCATGTGGTCTGTAAGTGGACCAGGATCACAAAGAGGGCCAGGGGAGCAACCCAAAAGCAGTGGAGACAATTACTCTCGTCCCTTTAACATTCGGGGGCGCCTAATCGCAGAATCATCTGCTCCACACCATCTGCCAGCTGTGGAGTGAGGGAAAGTAGCATGTGCAGGTACTGTAATATACAATCTAATTAGTGTACTAAACCTTAATTTATTGGAGAAATTGTAAATATAAAAACAATTACAATCTAACAAATCTATTCCTCTGCTGCTGTAATGAACACTCTGCATGCGCTGGGTTATTATGCATGGTTTTCCTTTTCATCTTATCTTGAAAGGTACCTTCCTTAATATATCACGGGGACAATGAAATCACGCTCTGCTACCTGTCTACACACTTCTTCCGCATTTGCAATCGTAATCGCAGTCCGCTTGACAAGGGAGCCGCTTCATTGCAAATAAGTGCAGAGTTGAAAAGTCATATGCCAATCTGGCTCTCGTTCTGAGGGCAGCTTGAGGACTCACCAGAGATAAGGCTTCTCAGATGACTTTTCAGCCTTTGAATAGAACAATTTAAAACAATCACTGTCCAGTGACTGCTTTTTCTAGGTTCTTCCTCCTGTTTTCTTCTACTGCCTCTTATTTTCCATATTTTCTGTTTACCTTACCCCCTCTTCTTCCTCTTCCCCTTGCTCTTTTTTGTGGGCCTGGATGGATGGCCTTGTCCTCCATGCGAGTGAAAGATGTATCAAGAAGTGTGGACTCCTGGGTGGACCATCAATACCTCTGCTATCAATACCTAAACTTAAAACAACCGTCTGGTTGAGCAGGGGGGGCCTTTAAAAGATGAGATAAAATAATTCAATACAGAGATTGAGTATCAGAAAAAAATGAGATTACGTGGCAGAAATTAAGCTGGATTTTGCATTGTGGATAAGCTAGGGACTTTCGTGATATCAATTATTATTTTTTTTAAAGATTTTATTTATTTATTCATGATAGACACAGAGAGGGAGGCAGAGACACAGGCAGAGAGAAAAGCAGGCTCCTTGCGGGGAGCCTGATGCAGGACTCGATCCCAGGTCCCCGGGGTCGTGCCCTGAGCCAAAGGCAGATGCTCATCCCCTGAGCCACCCAGGCGTCTCTCATGTAAATTCCAAATAGACTCTGATAGGTAGGTAGGTAGGTAGGTAGGTAGGTGGGTGGGTAAAATAGGCTTGTTTTGTGGGATGGTCTCCGTTACTTAAAGACCTTTCAGGGCTTTGTTCACTCACCACGGCTTCACGGACAACCCTACAGGTACATAGGCAGGTGGGAGCCCACGTGCTTTAGCGTCATGGTTTCTGGACCTCCCTGAACGGACGTGCAGGGCTTTCGCAGGGACCAGCTTGCACTGGGGCTGCTGGCCAAAGCTCCAAGACAAGGGTTTTGCCCCTGCAATTGTTTGGTGCCCCTCCTCTCAGGAGGCGGGCACTTCGGTGTGATGGAATTGGTGGTGTGTGACTTGTAGTAGGACCGGTTCGGCCTGAAGGAGCTCTCTGCTGCAGGTTAGGTCCCTCCCCCAGGAAGCCATCTAGGAGAAATTTCTTTTGGTCCTTGAGACTGTAAAAGGTCCAGAAAGAGATCTTTTCCCTTCTCTCTGACAAGTAAGAATTATGAGTGAGAAGCTGAATATTGGCTACAAGCAGGTTATCATCAAGTGACGAGCTCCACTACACCAAATGTGATGTCCCTCCAGGGCTGCATTTCTGTTGTTTTTTTAAAAAATATTTTATTTATTTATTCATGAGAGACACAGAGAGAGAGGCAGAGACACAGGCAGAGGGAGAAGCAGGCTCCCTGCAGGGACCCCGATGCGAGACTCCATCCCAGGACCCTGGGGTCACGGCCTGAGCCAGAAGCAGGCGTTCAACTGCTGAGCCACCCAGGCGTCTCCTGACTCGTTCTCTTCTGTGACTTTACTTTCTATTCCTGTTTGCCTAAATTGTATTGATTTATTATATATGATTTTTTTAAACGGGATGTGATAAATCTTTATTTCTTCCTCACCTGCCTGAGGGTCTCTACTCTGTCAGGTGCAGAGTCAAGTGCCAGATGCACCTGTTCTGCAGTTCATGTCTCCGACCCTCAAAGGGCTTCCTAAAAACTGGGGAACAGGTGGGATCAGATAGTCGTGATACTCTGCTATCAGCCACAGTGGAGATCATACAGGAAAGGGGAGGGCCCGGGGCGGGGGGAGACGGGAGACTTAGGAGCATCAGAAAGGAAGTTTGGACTAAGTTGGAGGGGATGATGGGGATTTCTCAGCAGGACACCCAAGAAGGGATAACTGAGGCAGAAGGTCCCAGAGGCAAGGGCAAAGTGACAGGCCAGAGGACGGCCTGTGGGACCGTTCGGTTGGATTCCAGAGCCAGGGCACTAAGGATGCTGACCTCTGAGCCTGTGTCTAAAACTGCCAGCAGCAAGCCGGATTGTGGATTTCACTGCGGAGCAAACCGCTAAGAAACTCGAGGCAAGGGGTGACATCACTGCATTTTCATGTTTGTGCTGTGTAAAAATAAGATAAAATCCACAAATGTCAGCTGAATTAAAGTGCGTTTTAAAATAACCCCGCTGACATTTACTGCAGAATTCGAGGGCACGCCCGCATTTATTCATAAAACGAGGAGCCAGGCCCATGACTCAAAGTGGGGTGAAAACCTGCTGCCCCTCCTCCGAGGAACGACACAAATAACCTCGTTTTACGTGGCCCGTGTGTATCTGTCTGACGGTCAATTGAGACAGGTTCGATTTTGCCCCCCTTGGCTGAATTTTTCCGGAGCACTTTCGAAGCCATTCTTGCCGTGTTTGGTGGCCAACACACATATAATGGCTTCTGGAGAATGATCGCGTGTTGGTCTGGGCGGACCATGCTCTCCCTGGAATTCGGTGTGTTTTCACAGCACATGGAGACTGATCTGCTAATCTACAACAATACCCGAGAAGGCCCTGTTCATTTTTCAAGGGGAAGGCAACCTTTTGGCTCCAGCGCGATCCAGCTGCACAGAGGCAGCATCCATCAGGATGACATCCACTGCAGAGCAGCGTACCGCGTGGCACGAGAGCGCAGGGATGCGCCGTCCTGGCTACAGCAAGGACAGGAGACGTGCAGGTCAGAGTGCACGAGTACTGAAGGTGAGCTCCTGAGCTTGCACGCCCATGGCTCACGGAGTGGGGCATCGACTCATATTTTGGACAAAAGTCTTTCGGCCTCTCTGCCCTTCCTACTCCCTTCAGCTTCAGTAGGTGTTGGCTGCATTGTTTTATTGTTCTAAACTTGTGGCTTTCAGCTGAATTCACTGTGAGAGTTTGTTTTTTTTGTTTTTTGTTTTTTGTTTTTTTTGTTTGTTTGTTTTTGGACTTATTTACTTATTTGAGAGGGAGAGAGAGCATGTGCAAGCACGTGCAAGGCAACAGGGGCAGAGGGAGAAGGTAGAGGGAACCTCAAGCGGACTCCACGCTGAGCACAGAGCCCGATGGTGAGGAGCTCCACCCCGGGACCTGGGACCACGGCCTGAGCCAAACCCAAGAGGCGGACACATAACCGACTGAGGCACCGAGGCGGCCCCGTGGTAGCGTTCTTCATGCACCCCTGCCCGTTGCGCGAATTCTCTCATATTGGGTAGAGAATATGCGTACTTTCAGGCCCACTTCCCTCCCTCACTTGTTATTTTAGTCGATCAACAAATAAATACTTATTGAGAAAATAGACTTCGCCGGGCGCTCCGCTGGGCTGCGGGGATGTAATATGAATACGACAGTCCTGCCTTTGTGGAACCCACCAGCTGGTGAAGAAAGACACTCAGGCCAATGATCACCGTGCAGCGGGCTTCAGGTAGCGATGTAGCGTTTGAGGGGAATGGCAAGTAAATTAATAACTTTTAAAGTGTGCGTTGCTGCTGTTGGGATATGAAAAGTTGCCTTCACCTGGTTCCTCAATATCTGGAAGAGGGATTTCTCACAGAGTGAGAGTTAATCACAGGTCCTCAGCAGTTTTGCCAGAGTCCCTGGGCTGCCTTAGCAAATCCCCCCACCAAAGGTGGACTATTGCCTCTGAGCAGCAGTGGATCTGAGCTGGGGTTACTCTGCAACCCCTCCCCACTGCCGTGCAACCGGGGACATCTTGCAATGTCTTGAGACATTTTTGTTTGCCATATCTGGATGGGGTTGGGACGCTTGTAAGTAGGGGCTGGGGATGCTGTCAAATATCCTACAGGGGCCCGCCCAGCCCCCATAACAAATAATCATCTGAGAACCTAAAATATCAATATTGCCAACACCGTGCAACTCTATTGTAAAGTCACTTACAGGGTGGCCGTACCTGTACCACCACGGTATGTGGTCCGCAGGCAGCGAGATATGTTTTAGAACATGAAAGAAATCTTCAATGAGATTCCTCATTTTCTCCCATGTCCAGATCATTTCTTGGGTCCCAGGTGAGTGGCTTTCTTATGTTCCACCGATGTTTTAATGTAGATGGACATGCCTTTTATTTCCCTGTACTTTTTCCTGACGTGATGACACACAGGCGCCGTCCACAGTGGTTATTAGGGCTTGCCTCTCCCTCTCCGTTCCCTGGCTGCCCTGGGCCCGGGCCTGGCCCTCACAGCTGCCATCTGCCCACCAGCAGCAGCTGTCACTCTCCGCTGCTGCCCATGACCCGCTCCTGCCCCGTCCCCACCCGGCCCTGCCGCCAAGTGGTCAGGATCCCTGAAGCCAATCTCAGAGAGCCTGCTCTTCGCGACCGTAGCTCGTGGAAGGGGTGCAAGAGATGAGCTTTTTCTTGCAAATGTGCGTCCCCTGTTATGGAAGGGACGGCTGTCCAGTTCTCAAGCACGGAGACCGAGAAGGTTTGCGTGACTCCATCTACGGCTATGGCGAATGCCTCTCTCACAGCCGCCCACCGTTTCAGGGTGAGGTCCTGTGTGGCTCATGTTCTCTTTGCAATGGTAACCCTTTCCAGAACACGCTTTACTAATGGCTGGGTGATTGGAAAGCTCATTGCTTAATGCATGAGTAACCCGAGAGCTCAACTGACCATATTCTGAAGTTTACATAATAAAAACATGTAAAAAATTGTTGCTGTTCACATGAGTAATGTGGTTCTCCACATTATGCAAATCAAAACCTCATGTCCTGCTCTGACATATCAAATGTTTGGAAGCGAGGACTCAGATCTGGCCTTCACTGTTATCTTTAATGTGTGCGTTGTGCTTTATAAAATGCTTTACTTATTTGACAGAGACAGAGCATGAGCAAGGGGAGGAGCAGAGGGAGGAGAGGGAGAAGCAGGCTCCTGCTGAATAGGAAGCCTGACCTGGGGCTGGATCCCAGGACCCCGGGATCACAATCCGAAGCTGAAGGCAGATGCTTCACTGACAGAGCCACCCAGGTGCTCCTAATTTGTGTTTTTTTTTTTATCTTAGACATATTTGATTCAATATAACAATAATGCTGGGCACCTTGGAGGTTCCGTCGGTGAAGCATCTGCCTTGTGATGCCAAGGTCCTGGGCATCACACCGAACTCATCACTGATAGCCAACGAGGGACTTGATGCGAATGAAAATAATCTTTTTTCCCCCTTATTTTGTCATATAACAAATCATTTCCTAACATGCAAAATTATAGCTCTGCAAATTATCACGATCATTATAGGAAATAATATACAAGAACTCTGGATGTATGCACTCATCGTTTACATCCCTGGCCAACTACGATGTCAGGTATCTTGATGGTGTTTTATGAATGGAGAAAGGGCATTCTGACTTACGCGTCCATTCTCCAATCAGTCCCTCCCCAGCTCCCTCCTTTGCATCCTTTACATACAACCGTAGCCATGACTTTATTTTATCCCCCGTCATGATATATATGCTTTTGCTCTGTATAAAATATTTATTGGAAAAAATACACATCGTGCTTAGAGATGCTGTGTGGGTTCATTTTTTGGCTCTTTTTGTAAATATTGCACATAGATGTTGGAAAAATTTAGCCATGTCTGTATTTGTATAAAAATAGATTAACTGTGATTAACTTCTGACCCGGAGGCACGAGGCTTACCTCAAATGCGCTCAGCATGCTAACAGGAAATTCTGTCTTTGATGATTTAATTGCCCAGGCACCAACTTCGGGACAGAGGCAGTAGGCTGGTTTTCTTGATGGGCATGTTTTGGACTTGAGTTCAGACTTTAGAGACAGTGCGCAGACAGGCTGGACCCTTCCCTGTCTTGGCATTCAGGTGGGGCCCATCAGTATGCGGAGAGTCTTCCTCTGCTAAGCCAGAGCCAGGCCCGGCGTGCCCGAGACGTCACACGTCTCACCAGCCTGGATTACAAAACATGGCAGCGCTCGAGTTAAGGATCGAATCATCACAACTTAAAACTCAGGGGCCTGGTAACTGGAAATTGAGCTTCCAAACGGCTGGTTATTTCCCAACAGTTCTGAGGGTCACCCCCCTTGAAAGGTGTCAGAAACAGCCACCCCTCCAGGCCCAGCCCTGCCTCCCTGACTCACGCTGGACTCCACTCCTGAGCACTGCGGGTCCTGCTGATGCCTCTAGTCCACGGGAGAGCCCCGCTGTCCTGGGAAGGTCCTTTGCCCACAGGAGTCCACCCTATTTAAATACCAAATGTGTACTATCACGTTTAAATGTCCCACTCCCGTGCTCAGATCCCGTGACACCATAGGATACGAAGGTGACACGTTCATGGTATAGAAAGGCACACCCTACAGTTAGCAGGTCAGCCACCTGCCACTCTCCCATCCTCCCACCTTTCCCTGACTCCTGGGCGAGATGGCTGTGAGCCCGGATCGTCCAGGCTTCTTACCAGCTCAGCCAGGGCCTCTGCTGCGTGTCATCTCTAGACCCCATGGGACTGAGAGACAGAAATCCTGTCCCCATGAAAGGCTGTGAAATCCATCCTTCTGTACATCCTTCTATGTTTTTTTAAAAAATATTTTATTTATTTATTCATGAGAGACCCAGAAAGAGAGGCAGAGGCACAAGCAGAGGGAGAAGCAGGCTCCATGCAGGGAGCCCGACGTGGGACGTGGGACTCGATCCCAGGACTCCAGGATCACGCCCTGGGCCAAAGGCAGGTGCCCAACCACTGAGCCACCCAGGCGTCCCTGTACATCCTTCTAAAACATGCCACCACCTGGCCTGCATCTCTGAATAACAAAATCATTCCACTCTTTCCCATTCTTACCAGGATATTACTTGAGGCCCACCTTTCTACGATATCCTTAAACCGTGTATTTCGTTCACTCGGCTGTGATCTCACCTCCTTACAAGACCGTGTAGTCATTGCTTAGAGACCCTGCCCTTTGTCACCTCCTCCCGCAAGTCTCTCCCACCTTTGGTCTCAGCTAAGCGTGTCGGGCCCTCGTGAAGACTCTCAGTGCCTCTCCGTTCCTGACTCCCCCCAGCGTAGACCCTTACCATGCTGGGGACGCAACAGGACGCAGGCCAGCGCGGCCACTAGTTACCTGAAAAATTGAAATAAACAGGGAGCCAGAAAACTGATACGGTATGTCTTCGGTATTTTATTATTACATAAAAGGTATACATTTATGCTCATTTACCAAAATTCTGATGTAGGGCCAAGAAATTGTCTTTGCACTTGGACCTGCTGGCTGAAGCTGGGCGCCGCCTTTCTTACATAAACCGCTACCAGGAATGCCTTCTGCATCGTCTCCAGATTTGATTCTTTAAAACGGAACGCAGAGCAATCTGAGCGCGTAATTCTTTCAGGTTCATTGACTTCGCCTAAGCTTTTACAGGCGTTTGGCTCACTTTTAACTTACAAGCCTCGTGTCATCGTCATCTTTGGCTAGTTTTCTTGATACTCGATTGCATTACAGGATAGCAGGAACCCCTCATGCAGGCAGGCCTGGGGTGACCAAGAGCTGCCTTTGGGTAAGCCGGTCACTGAAGCGGTGAGGGCAGAAACGCAGGTGGGTGCTCGAGAGTCGCCGGGCCGCGTGCTAGGGGCGTCAGGACCATCTGGCACAGGTGCTGGGATCCTAGTCCACTGGCACATCGCTTGAAGGCAGTTCACGTCACGGCTTGCATGGCACCTGGGGTTCCCAGGATGCACTTTCTGCCCCTTGTCTTCAGGCATTTCCTTCACCTGGATTGCTCCATCTCACCTTCTTCGTTTGCCAAACCCCTACCCGGTCCTCAAGGCTCGGACAACCGGCACTTCGTCTGCAAACCTGCTGTGACACCTGCCACCCACTCACCTCTTTGCCTCCAGAGACCTGTGCAGACCTTCAATCCCTTCTCTACATTTCCTCTGGATACAAGGTGTCGTATTTGATTTCTTCCCCACTAGACTTCAAACATCAAAGACCAGTAGCCTCTCTGTCTTTTATCTCTGCATCCCGGGACCTCACCGAGTGGCTGGCGTGTGCCGTGAATTTTACTTTGTTGAGTTAGTGAATGGATGGCTATCCAGCTCAACGGGGTTACTCTCTGTCTCTTGATGCCTTTGTGACCCTGGTCCCGCGCTGGCCGGTACGGTTTGCCCGAGCCACTGAGGGCTTTAAAATTTTAATCAAGCGGACATAAAAATACAGTCCCTTGGGCAAACGAGTGGAATTTCAGGTGCTCACAGCCTGGGGTCTCCGGGTCGCCAGCAGGGAGAGAGAACATGCCCATCGCTGCCGCACGTCCTAGGGTCACCGTTGTGTCGCCTTGCTGGCAGCCCCACGTGGGAACAGCCCCGCCGCTGCTTCCCCTGAGGACGGGGAGTCCCTGGTTTTCTCCACCTCGGCAGCACCTAACGCAGCGTTCTCTTCTTCAAACGACTTCGCTGATACGATCTCTTCTTCCTTCCGAGTGGTCTGTGGCTCTGAGCCTTAACGCATTTTTACGGAAAGTCGTTTGCCTTCACGGCGTTGATGTCGAAGGCCATCGGAGATAAAGGCTGCAACTTGCCGGTTCAAATCCCATTCACACAACCTCAACTGCAAACAGCCTTATCCGTGGTCATCCGGAATGTGATCACGCACAAGCTTGTCCTGCAACGTGGCTCTGGCTTGGGGTCGCTTACGGGAACTCGACTGGCGAGAAGCTCAGACCACTGGTCAAAGAGCGTTTATTCATACAAACATTCGGCGTTTAAGAGGTGTTCCCTGTACAGTGTCTTATCTGCTTCCCTTAGCAGGGACCTTTGGGGTCCACTGCGCTGTCCCCAAAGCCACTGGTCTGAGGGAGTCGGACCGCAGCAGCAGCCTCCTCCCCGGCATCGTGCTCTGCGGCGGCGGGAAGCGCCTCCCAAGGCCCGTCTCTGCGTTGGCGCCCTGGTCTTGGTGGTGGGCACGTCTAAGGGGCTGAAACACGGGCCGGTCGGTGTGTCATTCTTTGAACCCAAGTCGCAGAGATGGTTTTTACTCTGCTTACATCAGTTTATACTCAGTAAGTTAAACCACGTTTAGGAATCTCTCGTGTCACGGCTTCTATTGGTTTATGTCTGAGCACTTGGTGAGAATGGCTCTGACATAATTCGCAAGGTTCTCTCTCTCTCTTTTTTTTTTAAGATTTTATTTATTTATGACAGACACAGGGAGAAAGAGGCAGGGACACAGGCAGAGGGAGAAGCAGGCTCCATGCCGGGAGCCCGACATGGGACTCGATCCTGGGTCTCTAGGATCATACCCCGGGCTAAAGGCAGCGCTAAACCGCTGAGCCACTGAGGCTGCCCTGCAATGTTCTCTTTTTAAGTTTCTCTCACCCATCAAGTCTCTCCTCAGTTAAAAAAAAATATATATATATATATATTTTTTTTTTCTTTTTCATTTATATATATAAATGTTTTTTCTTTTTCATTTATATATAAATGTTTATATATATATATAAATGTTTTTTTCTTTATATATATATATATATATATAAAATGTTAAAGAAGCCAAAATTAAGCTAAAGGGTATTAAAAAAAAACTAATTTTTTAGGGATATATATTCCTTGTAAGTTTTGCTTAGCCTCCCATCGACTGGTTCTGTAGGTTTGGATATGTGGGTGGCTCCCTGGATTTCTAGGCTCAGAGGAGATGGGGAGCCTTCCCCTGTCCCCTAGCTCACCTCACCACCTTCTCCTACTTCCCTGTCCGCTCTCCCAATAGGGTCCCTTACACCCTCTCGGCCTCCTTCCTGACTTAGGGCGCCCGTAACCAAGCACCAAACCCACAAGGACGCTTGTGTGAGTGCACGGACTCTGTGAGCCCCGGGCATCCTTGCAGATGTAAGCACGGGTGCTCACCAAGGAGTGCATCGAAGGAGGTAAAGGACGGTGCAGCCAGAGCAGGCAGGAAGTGGGGGAAAGGAGGCAGGGCACCGGGAGGCTGGGAGCAGAAATAGGCTCAGGAGCCGAGAGAGGAAGAAGCCAAAGCCTCTGTGGACCTGGCTCTGCGGGGAGCAGGAGGGAACTCCGGTCTCTGCTTCATCGCCCCGCATGCTCGTGACCCTGCTGGGACAAAGCATTGCTTCACCACCTCACCGACAAATACACTGAGGTTTGGTGAGATCACGAGAATAAGAAGGGTTACACAAAGGGGTTCGTAAATGCTAGTAGATCCGGGTTTGGAGGGATGTGTTTCAAGAATTTGATCATTTGTCTGTCCTTATCAGCTTCCCATTGCCCTGCAAGGAGGTTTGGTTTCCTTTTTCCAAGAGTGTTTTTCTCACTGTGGTAAAATAGACATAACATTTACCCTCATGACCATTCAAGAGGGTGTGGTTCTGTGGTGGAAAGTACCCTCACCCGCCCTTCTCCAGAGCTTCATCTTGCAGAACTCAAACTGTCCCCCTAAACATCTCCCTGCCCCCCACTCTTTGCCCAGCCCTTGGCAATCGCCAGTCTCCTTGTCTGCATCTCAGTGTATCTGATTCCTCTGGTGAGCTCCTAATATGGACTCACAGTCTGTCTTTGTCCTTTTTTGCAAACGACTTGCTTCACTCAGCATATGTCAAGGTACATCCGTGTGGTAGCCTGTGTCAGAATGCCCTTCCTCCTCCTCCTCCTCCTCCTCCTCCTTCTTCTTCTTCTTCTTCTTCTTCTTCTTCTTCTTCTTCTTCTTCTTCTTCTTCTTCTTTTTAAATTATGTATTTATTTTAGAGGGAGAGAGAGACTAAGCAAGGGGAGGGGCAGAGAGAAAGAGAGAATCCAAAGCAGACGCCCTACTGAGCGTGGAGTCCGATTTGGGGCTTCCTCTCACTACCCTGAGATCATGACCTGAGCTGAAGTCATGAGTCAGACACTCCACCAACTGAGCCGCCCAGGCGCCCAAGACTGCCCTTCCTTCTTAAGGCTGAGCAAGATTTCATTGCATGGATCTACCACATTTTGTTTATCCATTCATCTGCCACTGGACAAGCGTGTTGCTATCATGTCTGGCTACTGTGAGCATGGGCGTACGGATACCTGTTCAGGTCCCTGCTTTTAGTGCTTTTGGGCATCTATCCTAAAGTGGAATTGCTAGATCATAAGATAGTTCTGTGGTTGAATTTTGGAGGAACTGCCATATTGTTTCCTGCAGTAGCTGTATCATGTCATATTCCTACCAGCAACGCACAAGCCTTCCAATCCCTTCACATCATTTTTTGGTTTGTTGGCTTTGATAACATTCATCACAATGGGTGTGAAATGATAACTCATCTTACTTTTGATTTTCATGAATTTTTTTTTTTTTTTTTTTTTTTTTTTTAGAGAGAGAGAGAGCGAGCACTCAGTCAGAAGTGGGAAGGGCAGACCCCACACCCAGTGCAGAGCCTGATGTGGGGCTTGATCTCACCCCAAGATCTTGACTTGAGCTAAAATCAAGAGTCAGATGCTTGAGTACCTGACTGAGCCACCAGTCTGATTTTATTTTATTTTTTTCCTTAAAGGTTTTATTTATTTATTCATGAGAGAGAGAGAGAGGGAGAGAGAGAGAGAGGCAGAGACACAGGCAGAGGGAGAAGCAGGCCCCATGCAGGGATCCCAACATGGGACTCGATCCCAGGTCTCCAGGATCAGGCCCTGGGCTGAAGGCAGCGCTAAACCGCTGAGCCACCCAGGCTACCCTAATTTTCATGAATTTTTAAGGACTCCTCCAATCTCCAGGACATTGGTCCTGGCCTTGTTCTCCTCACTTGTTTCTGTCCTGTCTCTCAGGCTTGACTGATTCCTCACTTCTCCTCTCTGCTCAACCTGTCCAGCTTGACCACCTCTTGGTTCACAGGCTCCTGTCTTGATTTTCCAGGGCCCTCCTGGTATATTCTTCCTCCCTCTCATGCGGGGTATCTCTGGACCTGTCAGTTGATAAGAGCAGCCACTTTTCGTGCTTTGAATAAACCTCCTGCACACCCACCAGCCCTGCTATTTAATCTGACAGCTACATCGGTACTAAAAGTCCCAAACATGACACATATGGAAGTAATATTAGGGTTTTAATCGCAACAACTCTGAATACAATGTCAGACACAGCAAATTGTGCTAGATACCCACTAACTTTTCAGTATTTATTAAAAAGATAAGTATTTTATTTGTAATGCCCATAAAAATTAGGTCACATATCACCTATTTTAGAGGAAAAGAGAAAAGAAAACCCTTTTTAATGGCTCTCACTATGAGTTGCTGCAGGAAGAATTAGCCATCAATTTGAGTATTATACATAAAACAGCAATAAATATGATATTCACAATCTGAAATGAGCCTCATCAACCATTTACAAAGAACACCCAGTTTATTTAATGGGGTTGTATTAATACATTGCTGTGAAGATAATAGCTCCAGACTGCTCATTTTAATGAGGGGACTGCCACTGGGTAGACATTCAGTCTACTTTCATGACCCTACTGAGAAGATGGAATATTTGGGGCTTTTTCTTCCTCATATGGAATAAAATAAATAAGTCAGAAACCTCTTTCTGGGAGGTGTTGGATATGATTTACTTGGAGAATCAAATCATGCATATCTACCCTTGTTTATTTATGAAACTCAATGTATTCTGAGCCTTCTTACCTCCTGGTCTTCTGGAGGACTCAGGACCTGCCGATGAGGGATCAGTACTGTCCTAAGGCCACCCATCTCTTGAGATACCTGTGAGCAGTGTCTTTCCTCCACCCTCTGAGTGCTCCATAGACCCTTCCAAAGACTGTTTCCATGGATGCCTGACATTGTCACCAAAGCTCTGCTTATTCACCAGAAAAAGTGTCAACTGAGCAGCTTCCCCCAAATTATTCGGAAGTGCATGCTAAGGATTCAAGAATCCTTTGGGATCTGATTAATGACGAGGCTTTGGCTTTCCTTTCCCAGAGTTATGCAGGCTGGAGCTTGACAGGGAGAAGACAGTAGCAGCACCTTGTTGAGAAATCTTTCAATAATCAGTGAAGAATCTGTTCCCTGAACAAAGTTTTGTTTTGACTCACTCTTTGCTCAGCCTCATCTCCATATCGTTCTGACTCCAGTGTCTCCTTAGAATGTCATCTCGTTATCACGCCAGATGTACTCTGGAGGGAAAAAAATACCAATTAGTTATTTTCAATTTTTGGAGGGGCAGCCTCCAGAGTGCTGAGAATACATTTCCGTGGCTGATAAGCCGCAGCGCCACCTAGGGTGTTCCATTATACACACGTCCCAACTGCTCGCCCTATTTCTCATGTGCCCTCTGCGACGCAGGGTGATCTTAACATAGCAAGTGCTCCCATTACTCCTTTCCAGCTTCTTCCCTCTGCTGCTCAAAGTGGCTCCCATTGACTGAGACCAGAGTCTTCACCTCTTCCTATGGCCTCAGAGAGTCTGCAGGACCCGGCCCTTCTCCGTCTCTGCAGTTTCTTCTCTCTCCCTAACCACCTAAATAAGCTTGTTGCCACCAACCCACCACTCCACCTCAGGACGTGTTTTCTCATGAGGGCTCAGCTGAAACTCTCTTGTTCACTTATTTCCTGGTTGCTTCATCCCTGCCTTGAGTGCGCTGCTTCTGGCTAGTGTCCACAGTAGCACCTGATACAGAGTAGGTACCTGATAAATATTTGTTATGACTACATGAATTCAAGACTGGGGTAGGGTTTGGGATGCCTTCGCTTGCAGGGTCTTGGGGCCTAGAGAGGGGACATCTGGGATGTCCCTTGGTATCTGCCTTTGAAATTAAATGCCTGACACTCATGCCTCCTCACTTCCTTGGCCTCTGAGTTCAAGACCTTATATATACTAGATCAGCAGCATTATTCTCCATTAATTTGCAATTTGTGCTACAAGCCACATCCTAAGATCTAAGACTCACAGGAGATGTTTCAACCTGCGCTTTCCTCAGACCTTATCCTGGAAGGAGCTGAGGGGTTGATCAGCTTCTCCCTGGTTGCTCATCATAGGCCCAGACTGTCCTCTGATCCCTGCAGTGACCCCTGCCTGCTGACAGGTGTGGGGGTTGCTAGAAAAGGGAGCCAGGCTCCAGCAGCTTTGACCAACCACAAGAACAACCTCACCTTGGACAATCTTAGGCCTCATCGGCTCATATGGCATCACTTCTCTGTTTGGGAAAGAGATTTTTATTTTTATACATTAGGAAGAAGGCAGAACAGTAAAAATAAAAAAGTTGTGTAAAAGTCTGTGTTGACACAAGCATGCTAGCAGCACAGGGGGCTGAGCAGAGGCAGAGAGGCACAGCCAGAGCCTGAGCCAAACCACAGATTGGACATGTGACTGCTGCTTCTTTATATTAAGGAAAAAAGTTCCTCCTCATATTAGCTTTCCGAGCACTTTGACCACGTCCTCTATTACACGGGAGTCTATTTCTACAAATGTAGATGTGAAAATTCAGGTTCTAATGAGACCAACAGGAGATCCTCCAGCGTAGGACCATTAGCCATACCTCTCTTGCAATTGATAGAGGACGCTCATTATTGTCCACTGCCCTGTATTTCCATCCGCTGGAACTCGAGATGTTTCTGCATCAGCTCTCAGAGCAGATGTGGACGGAGTGATGGGGTGGCTGATAGAGCACACTGTCTGGTTCTGGGGCCTGACCTCTGGAGACAGCTGTTACTTCCCCTGCAAGAGCTCATGTTGTCGCTCATGTTGCTGCATGTTTTTGTTTTGTTTTGTTTTTGTTTTGTTTTTTTTTTTTTTCTAATTTTATTGTGCGTTTCTTGAGAATCAAAAACATTCTAGGGCTCACTGGCCATGGGGGCCCTCAAAGCAGTTACGGTAGAGGGGCAAAGCTGTAGCTTAGTGAGTTGTGAGTTGGGGATTTGGGGCGACTGATTTGTCACCCATATTGGGACACTTACAGGATCACAGAGACAATAGTCATATTTATATGAACTTCAGGATGCACCAGGCCATCATGAGCAAATCAGGATGGATGGCTGCCCTATAACCACAGACTAGTTATTCTCCGCTGGGGCAAGGAACCATCACCTGCGAGTATTTCAGATGTAAGCAGAGGATGATAATGGAATGGAAACCGTTTAGAACCACTGCATTTGGTAACAACTTTATTACCATTTTTAAAGCAGGATTTCCCGCCTTTGTTTTAAACAGACTTTTGGGGAGTGTCTGGACTTGGATGCAAAGCCTTTGAAGAATGACTCCTTAGAGGTGGGTGGCTTTTCAGAGCTCTGTATGCTTGGGGTTGGACGGCTTCAGGCTCTACTCCTTGTGACCACTTCACACCCTGTGCCTTATTTTGGTCTCCAGTCCAGTGTCTGACTGCTGGTGATGACACCCCTTGCCCACATGTCAATGCGAGGATTTGAACAGAGCAGCCTTCCTTCCTCGGTGTAAGTGAAACTCAATGCCCAGCACGTGACCTTGTCTGTCCCCCACCATGCGGGACACTCCTCTGTGCCACTGGCTTACCCAGTCTTTCCCTATCCATGTCCTCTACCGCCCAGCCTCTAGAGAACGCTCTCAGGTGTCACCAACCTGTGTTATGTTGCCAGCCTCTTGAGTTATTTCCAGCCTTCGGTGTGACCACCCCAGATCCAGTAGAGCTGCTCTCACAGTTCAAGACTCCAAAATTTAAGTTCTATCCTCTCTCACGTTTGCAGACTCTCCATTTGTCCTCAGCCACCCCATGAAGATCTGAGGTCTTCAGCATGGTGTAAGGACCACTCCCTGGTTCCATCTGCCCACGTGTCCCCCACGGCTGGCCCTTCCTTCATGGGGCCTTCGCTCTCAGTTCGGACCAGGCAGCTCTGTTTGTTCTTCAGCTTCCAGATGAAAACACACATATCCTGCGAGGTAAGACTTGAGTTCTCTTTTCTCTGTGCCCTCCTTGCCTTTCCTCACCTCAAAATCTACCTGGCAAACACTACTCTCTCTTACTTACGTGGTGAGCTCCTGGATGGTGAGGACAATTTTTTTTTTCATTTTTTTTTCTCTCCTGAACTGAGCAGACGTCATCCAAAAACATACACAGAACACTGAGAGAGCTGACGAATGAACAATCCACAGTGATTTCCACAGATGTGTTGCTGCACGAGTGTAGAACAAAATCCTATAGGCAGGGTAGGGGAGGCATGAGGAACGGACCCCACCTGCTGTGTCCCTGGAGCCCTCTTATATAATTGCATTCCCTGCTTCCTGGTATTATTCTCCCATCTTTTATCACTTTTTATCTTTTCATGTAGTGGCTAGGAGGTCAGACTATCAAGTTCATTTTCAATTATTACAAATATTTCTTCGGTGTCTATTTATACTATTGAGGATAAATGTGTGAACAAAAAATATTACGAGGCATTCCTTCCTGGTGCTTACAGGACGTCAGAGGTTTGTGGATTGAGAATGTTTGACTTGGCTTTGGAGAAGGAGCAAAATGCTTTATGGGCAAAGTCAATGACCTTGAGTGACCTTGTAATATTTATTTTTCCTGCTCAGAGTTCTCGTTCGGCTTATTTCTTCATTCTCTTTTTTATTCTGGTTGGCAAAGGTTGTCGACTTGCTGATCTCCACATAATCACAGGGATCGCGGGCTTGTTACGATAGCAAATGAAGTCCGTGACATCAGTACCTCGACACAGAAAAGTTTTATTTCTCGTTCACATCACGGTCTGAGGAAGATCAGTGACTCTCCTGTGAGTCCTCTGAGCATAAGGATCCGAAGGTGATTTTGTTTGCAGCAAAACCACTGGAACACTTGGATCCAGAGGATAAAAGCCCAGGCCAAATCTGTGAGTGACTAATAGGTTTTGCTAACTTCCCATTGGCCTGCCTCTCGTTCCATGGATCCAGCCTAAATGACAGGGTCCCAGAGAGCCAAGAGCACATGGCTTTAGTGAGCACCAACAGTAACACCACACTAAGGCATTGTGGATTCCTTTAGGAAGAAATTATTAAGCATGTGTATTGTAGACTGGGATAGATAATACTAGATTCTAGTGGGTGCAAGATACAACATTAAAGAGAAGAAGGTAGACCTTATGTCTCAGTCTCTGCCATTAAGCAGTGGGCTTGTTAGGTGGGCCACATGATGCTTTGGGCCTTCCATTATCTCATCAGTAAAGAGATGATATTGGATTTAACGGGCTGTAGGGTCCATTTTCACTTTAAAATCCTCCTTTCTAGGAGCTGGCATTTCAACTGGAAATGTAAGATGAAAGAAAGCAATACTCTGTTAAGACGTTTAGAATTCCTAAATGAAGATATGATCAGAACAGAACTGGTTTCACCAGCTGGTGGGGCACCATTTATTATAAACATAAGAGCCCTCTGGCTCCTACAACCACATCACAATGGTGACTTGTACATGCGAACAGCATTTCGTAGTCTCATGTTTCAGTTTCTATATGTTCCCATAGCTTGCCTTCTTTTATTCTTGCACATAGGATGACATTCTTCATTTGGAATGCATGTAGTTTCTTTCAAACAAGCAAGTTTAAGTTAGGGGAGGAGTTGGCTATTTGTGTGTGTGTGTGTGTGTAAAAGAGAGAAAGAGAGAGAGAGCTAGAGAGTGAGAGAGATGCCAGACAGTAAATATTTGAATGAAAGCTCTAGGTTTTGCAATGCATAAATCTCTGTGCAACTACTCACCTTTGCAGGTTTTGTGCAAAAGCAGCCATACACAACACGTAAATAATTGATCATGGCTGTGTTCCAATAAAGTTTCATTTACAAAAACAGGATATGGGCTGCATTTGACCAGTTTGCATACCTCTGACTTAGGGTCGTGGATATTACAGTGAGCTTTTCCACTTTCATCTAGCTAATACTAAGCTATTTCCACCCCAGTTCTGTGTATTACTAATGAACTATTTCTTTTTAGGATGATCTTTACATGGTATATTGGAAGTTCATTAGAGCGATTTGTTAATAACTTTATCTTCTATTATCTGCAACAAAACAGAGACTCAAAACAATGCACATTTATTATCTTACAGCTTCTATGGTGAGGAAATGCAGCCAGTCTTGGTTGGATTTCAGGCCTCAGGGTCTCCAATAAGACTCTCAGCATTCACGAGGGTGGGCTCAGCTTCTAAGCTTTGCCAGTTGTTGGCAGGATTCAGGCCCTGGAGGATCACTGGACAGAGGCTTCAACACCTTGCCATGTGGGCTTCTCCAGGGAGCAGCTCCCTCTGCATGAGAACTGGCCTCAGTTCTCATGCAGTGGGAGAGACAAGACACAAGTCTCACTTGGCTAAGCAAGGGCTTCTTGCCACTCTTGCCATCATCTGGTCACTGGCGATCACACTCGAGGAGAGATGTGAGCCCCAGTAGTGAAGATCATCAGGTACTTTCAGCAGCTGCCCTGCCACAAAAACCCACCTATTGGAGGCAGTTTAAAGCTAGGGTTCCAGCAGCCCCAGTGGCTCAGTGGTTTAGCACCGCCTTCAGCCCAGGGTGTGATCCTGGAGGCCCAGGATCGAGTCCCACATCGGGTTCCCTGCATGGAGTCTGCTTCTCCCTCTGCCTGTGTCTCTGCCTATCTCTGTGTGTCTCTGATGAATAAATAAATAAAATCTTAAAAAAAAAATAAAATAAAGCTAGGGCTTTTCTGCTGGACAAATGATTCATGCGGCAGGTTTATGAAATTCCTAGAGGTAGGAATAACCAGTTATTTGCATAATTGAATTTCTATTTCTAAGGAATTTTGAATATGCAAATTAACATGACCAAGTATCTATCTATAATAAAAATCACTTAATTGAATGCTTCCCCAGAAAGCTATAAATAAAATTTTTTGTTTTGTTTTTTGTTTGTCCCTAGAGTTGATCTTTGCGTAGGCAGTTTTCTAGGATTAGTTACCTAGAGAACAACTAAATATACGAAGGAAACGGTATTACAAGCTACAGACACCAGGCAACTTCTCATTACCTCAGCAGATCATTTTCTCCAGGGTGACAGGTAGAACTTAGGCCATGTGAAAGAATGGATTCTGAACTAACTTTTTTTTCTTACATACTGAAAGGGACACTCTGGCCTTATATGAATAAACACAAGAACATCATCTCAGAAAATTAAAGCCAAGGAAGGGGAAAACAAAACAAAACAAAAACAATAACGGCAACCGAAATCTTATAGCCAGATTGTGAGATAAAACCGATCTTAAACAGTTTGCAAAACAGGGACATTTCATCATCTTTTATTTATGGAATTCGTTACAGTGGGATGCCAGTATGCCATGCACTAAAGGAAACCCTGTAATTGGCCCTCAGGAACATCTGGGCCGTGAACCAGAAGGTAGGAGGTGCATTAGCTGCCTCAGCTCAAGCCTTAACACTCGGGGTGCTAACTGGCTGGGTGTGTGTGGTAGTAATTTCCCATCCACCTCCAGATCCTGCCGGGACCTATGCAGGATGCAGGAGACACGAGGCAGTATGAATAGAAGTCCTTATTTCTGCTATTATTGCATACGAATGTGGAAACAATGCTTATTTTCATTAGACCCTGAAGGAACACATTTTCTCAGACAGTGCGGAGGCACCTGTTAAATCATTCAGCATCAGAAAGGTTAAATATTCATCTCTGGCTTGCACTGTAATAATACGCCTCCCAGAGTCAGCTTCTCCAGGCGGAATTGGCTCCCACATGCTGAAGGAGGTTTTGGAAATCTGGAAGTTATTCCCATGACAGCAACATTTTCTTTGGCCAGAAATCTGCAGACTGGACACAGTTCCTGGTGGTGGTCAGACCAAATCAGAGTCTGCATTTCACAGGCAGGGTACAGGCCCCCTCGGGGTCTGGGCTTGCACGGTGCCCTCAACACCCGGTGACTTTAGCAAAATAGAGAAGAAAGTCTGGAAACAGGGCCTCAGTAGCACTTTGTTGTCAGAGTGCTCTGTCCAACTTTGGGTTATCTGGTCTCTGTTTGGCTCCCCCCGAGTCGTGGTGTGCTCCTCCCCCTCACTTTTTATGATCCAGGAACACGGAGTACGTTTGATTTCTTTTCACACACTCTGGGATTTCTCATCTCCAAGTCCCTGCCAGGAATGCACTCCCATTCTCTCTCTTAAAAACAGTCAACTCACAGGCAGCACGAGAAGTTGGCTTGGATCTCGCTTCTTCTAGAAAGTCTTTACTCTCCCCAGGTCTCCTAGAACATGCACTTCTTCTGTTGTCCTTCCATGTTATTCCTAAGTATTTATGTACACGTCTGACCCAGTAGAACTTCCTTCTACAGGCAAGAACTTTTCTATTTGTCTCTGTCCACCAATGCTGGTGCGGAGTAGAATGAATGAATCATTGAGTGAATGAATTAATTGATACAGTCAGTAGACGTTTCTAAGGATAGATCACTCATTTAGGAGCATTCTCTAAATATCATTGCCATGTCTTTGGAAATGCATATGCATCGAAATATATGATAGTTAGTATACTGGTTCATCTTAGAAGGGAGTTGCTTTGCTTTTATTTTGTACTCAACAGACACACGTTGGTGTCTGGGAACACTGGAACCCATTCTAGATTTAAAGCACGTACTCACATATGGTATCATTTGAGGAACAAATGTCACAACCACCAAACCTGATAAAAAGATAAAAAAGTTTTTTTTTCTTTGCTATGCATAAGAAAACACATTCACCCAGAGATATGCTCTTAGCAATGTATCACATTATTGAGTCTAATAAATTCACAGAAAATATTCATTCAAAACAGAAGGCAATAGGGAATACATGTTTAAAACTTACGGGGAAAAAAATCCTTTCTCTGAAAGAAATGAACTTTCCCCTACCTCTTTTCAACTGTCTGCTTTCGTAAAGCTCCTCACACGAATGCAAACACATCCACATGCCTGCACACGCATACACACTCCAAAACCAGTCTGAGGAAGTGGGTAATTCTGGCCACTTTCAGGCCATTTTTTTTTGAGGGAGAACCAACCTGGTTTCTGAAGTGAACACAGCAAGAGGTATTCTCCAGTCCATCTGCTGCTGACCATTCATTCTTAGTTGCCAAATCCATCCCTCTTCCTGACTGAGATCAATGGCCTGTGACAAAAATTAAATGCTGTCTTCAGCTTCCAGATTGAGTGATTTCAGGTCTTTTCCTCTGGAGAGCACCTGCAGGGCTGCTCCCTGACCTTGAATTTCAGGCATCCAGGCTCGTCCCTGGAGCCGCCGAGGGGAGAGTGGGTCGCCATCCTGCTCTGGCATCCTCTGACTTCTCTGCCCCCCCAGCCCGCTCCCAGCTAGCAGAGTGCCACAGAATATATGGAAAACATCCTATCAGAAAGTTGCCTGGATCATCTTATCCTGTGATGTCATTTCTGTCTTACATTCTTGGGTTCCAAATCTAGTTCTATCATGAGCTACGATAGTCTGGGGAAAAAACTAACTTCACTCTAATATGAAGCAGTTATATAAAAATAGATCAAATTAGGGTCCAACTCGACTCTGAGCTACAAATCTTTACCTTTTTTTTTAAATGTTAAAAAGACCTCAATATGTTACACAATGAATGTATTCAATGACAACCCTTGTTTCTCAGGCTCGCAAATGAATAAATCTAAGCTTCCATGGGTTCAAAACTGTGTTAAATAATTTATGTCCTTGGATTAAAGAAATCTTGAGACATAAAAAAGCACTTTCCCAGTTTCAGTTGCTTCTTTACACTGATGCCCAAATAACCGACCCTCAGGTCTGTACTAAAGGACATGCTGTTGGAGTTCCAGAATGTAAGCTGACTTCTCTTTACCATCAGGCAACAGTCAAGGTCACTTAAGTTATGAAAGTGCTACGTATTTTTTTATTCCAATTTCAACTTTAGGGTCATTTCAGACACAATATTAATCTTGCCAGCTGTCTATAATAACTTTTATTAAGCAACAGCCTGAAGTTAGATTTACTCTTTTAAATCACCTGGTTTTGACGAATTTTGCCTAGTTTTACATATCAATATCTATAATGTTTTGGCATAAACACATGAAAATCGTTTCCAGTCCTACTATGGGAAAAGAGTACATTTTATTGTAAGTTCTTGTGTAAACAAGGGATAGCATGCAGGAGAGTATCCATTTCCCTGCTAAAACTTCAGGACAGAAGTATCAGTGGCTCACAGAGCTAAGGTCAAAAATCAGTAGACCAAGCGAAACCTTAATTTTATTTCTAGTGGGTTCTTTAATCAATGGCATGGATTCAATTTTCAAGCTGCATTTTCAAAGGCCCATTTTTACCTAAGGCCTGGTTCAAATGCTCAATCAATAATCATTTAAATGTGCAGCTAATCTCAACAAGATAATGATCTCACTTTTGAGTCAGCATTTGAGTGATAGAAACAACTGATAGTTGTAATTGGTTTGCAATTTGAAAAATTAATCTTTGCTTCAAGTTTTTTTTTTAATATTGAAAAGAATCAAATGGACTTTTTTCTTCCAGCAGAACTGAGAGTCTCCTTAATATAAATTTCAGCTATCTTGAATATCCATCACGCAAACTATTACTTTACATGCATAAGACATTCTGAAAATACTGAGATAGACTCTTGCTATTATAACATCTGGACACAGCCATGGAGGCCCTTTTCTCTGGGCAATCCCATTTGTCTCAGATTACTGCTAATGTGTATTTCAAATATACAGAGCAAAATGTGCCACGGGGACAGGGAAGGGGAAGGAGATCCAAAATGTATAAACCATTCCAACAATAATCTTGACAATTTCATGTGGAGAAAATAAATATTTTTTACCATTTGAGTCCTCTAAAATACCTGCAGGAAAATCAAGATTCATGAAAACTAATATTAAAAGCATTATTTGAAAAAAATAAAAAAATAAAAAAATAAATAAAAGCATTATTTGTTTAATGAATACAAAAGAATATAAAATGCAGTGGTTGGGGTGATAGCATGCATAGGAAGTGCCCCTAATGTTGGCACCAAAAACGCTGCAGCTGAAGTTGACCCTACTGCTGATTAGCTCTGAGGAGTAGCCCAAATAACTGAGGTCCGTGCTTGAATTTGCCTTGTGTATCACTGCATCTCGTAGACTGGAGAGTCTCCGACATATAGCCTGCACTCAATAAAGACCATTTTTGTTGGAGACATTAATGAATGACTAAGGCAAACCAGATTCCCTCTCTGAGCCTCAGGTTTCTCACCTGTGAGAAGTGTTGAGGCCAAACAAATATAAATGTAGTAATTTGAGAAATTACAGAAATGGCTGGTATTTGGCCATAGCATCTGAAACTTATTTCAGTAGGCAGTTGCAACCCCAGCACCCACCTACTGTCTCCAGGCTTGAGGAGGACCATGCTGGGAAAGGATACATGTGGGTCTGCAAGAGAATAAGAAGTCTTGACAAAATACCTTTGTCTAAGTTTCACAGAATTTCTTTTCTCCTAGTACACCATGACTGTGGACGCTGGCCTAATTTTTCTTTGATCTCTAACTGCTTTGGCTTCTGTTGATTCAAAGCCAATTTTGATTTCTGAATCTATTTTGTCCGATGACTCCCTCAACATGTCAGCCTTTGATCTATCCTCAGGTTGAGCTCCCCTGGTTTTTAGATGGCTTCTCCTGATCCACCATCACCAAAAGCACAGTGTGACCTCAGCGCTGCTAAATAAAATAAAATTAAATTAAAATTAATAAAATAAAATAAAATAATAAAATAAAATTGTTTGTGATTTGTGCCACTTTTCTCAATAACTTTGTTTCTGTAATGACCTTCATCAAGCTGAAGATTCTGAATCTGTCACTCCCAATGATCTGTGCTTACTGTCCAGCAGGCCCTGCGCTAGCCAGAGGGGACAAGGGAACACAGAATTTCCTGTCACAGAGCCTGTAGCCTCATGGGATTAAAGTACAACTGTAAGCAGGCCTGCAAGAAGCACATGGGCATCTGAGAGAACAAGGCAGGATGTAAATTGTCGGGAAGCTGGAGAAGGCTTCCTGGGCATTGAGTAGGCCGAGGTCTGATGAAGAGTAGGACGTAAATACATGAAGATGTCAGGGACGTGGAGGATGTCCAGGCAGAGGAAAGTGGTCAACGGCATGAAGGCAATGGGCATATTCTGTGCAGAAGGTAACAAAGCACAGCCATGGGCAGGGCAGGAGAGAAATGATGTAATAGGTACCACTCACCAGTCATTTAAGTATTATCTAACTCAATTCCACAACAGTCTCTGATGTAATTACTGTCCCAATTCTAGGGGTCATGAAATTGGCGACTGCTCACTGTCACGTGGCTCCCTATTGGAGAATCCAGACCCAGACACCCAGTGCCGAGGCTCAGGTCAGAACAGAGCGCAGACCTGGGGGAGATGTAGTCATGCATTCGCTTAGAAGGATTTGTGTGAAAGTACAGAAGGTGAAAAGGGAACAGAGGAAGTAGAAGAGAGGGAGGTGCAGAGTATGTCTAACAAATTTAAGATTAACTGTGTGAATCCTGGGCCTTTATATATCCTCATGTGGGTGTGAGAGATTCCCAGAGGAATCAAGGCTAAACCACACAGGTAACATCTGAGCTCTATGTCTGTTTCTCTTACTTGTTTTTGTTTTTCTTAATAGAAAGAAATACAGGCCCAAGGGGGAAAAATGTTACTGATTTGTAGGAAAATCTGCATTTTTAAAAAATAAATTAAGGCTACTAAAATCTTCTGAATTTCCTTCTCTCTTGAGATCTCTTGATCCAAGCTTACTGTCACTTTTCCATGTATAGTTGGGTTACTGTGATTGTGTTAGATAGCCATTCTGATTATTGCCTGCTGGACTGTTCCTAGCTAAGAGCTTATAAACTAAGTTTTTTATTTTATTGGGCGTTACTGTGTATATCTACATCATCTATGTCTATATCTATATCTATATATATCTTCATTGATAAAGGTTTGGATGGAGCTTACATATAATTATATTCGGGTGTGCTTCTGCTTCTGATATTTCCTTCTAAGTAAGAGGGTAAGTCATTTCTCACCAGCAAGCACAGTGTCACGGTGGGACAACGTATTCTCACAGAAATCAAAGCATGCTCTTTCAAAGAGTTCTTACAACATCAACTCCAGATTAAAATAACAACAACAAGGACGACAAAGACTTGGTAACTAGCCTGTAATTATATTGCAGGAAAAATGGAATTAGAAGATACTGTTCTCCATAACCAGTAATCAGATCCCTGTTCCTGGTGCTGGGTGCTCGCGTTTTCCTTCCCATTGGCGTCTCTCTAAAGATCAAGTAACCCTGATGGGAGGTTTCCATAGAAAACCCAGCTGCTACCTCTGGTGATTTGAGGAGCAGTCTTCTCTCAGTGACCCACTGATAACCAAACTCACGCGCTCTTCTGAATGACGCGGGTACTGCAATTTCCCCATTATGAGCCGTTTAAGATTTGATTAGTAAGATTTGATTTGAAAATTTCCACCAGACACCTCAGGAAAAATTGATGGGAGAAGCGAGCAAGAACTACACTTGCACGATTCAAGTTGAGTAGAGACAGCTGAGAAGTCCCTGTAAGCTGTTCGCATTTTCCAAGCCTCAACAAACATCACCTTCCTATAAATAAATACACACTTCTGTATTTAGCGTGTTGAAATAGGAAGAAGGTAAGTATAGGCAGGCATTACCCAAAATATATTCTAAGAAACTCTAGCCTGGAGAGATGCCCGGGGATAAAATCTTCCCGACCCATGTGAATTTGAGTAAGGCTGTGTGTATTATCCTTCTCTTAGAGACTTACGGTAAACTTTAGCGTGAAGAAGGCTTAACGGCTTGCAATCCAAAGAATCCTGTTTCGCTATCTTAACCCAACATCTCCCCAATAATTGCTTAAGACGAACAATTTTCATCACAATGGCTCTTCCATGGAGCATCTTCTAAATAATGGTTTTAGGGATGCCTGGGTGGCTCAGTCAGTTAAGTTTCAGCCTTTGCCTGAGGTCTTGGTCCTGGAGTCCCCGGAGCGACCTCTGCACCAGGCTCTCTGCTCAAAAAATAATGCTCTTAGAGGTGAAAACTGTGGACCATTGTCATATATATATAAATATATTATATTAATGCAAATTCACAATGGGCTAATTTCCTTTTGTCACCTTCAGTCACAATTGCAGGATCAGGGGATGCTATTGTTTCCCTAGCCTATACCCTCCTCGACCTTGCATGTAAACTATAACAATTGTCTTTACATAATATTTTCCATTTACATCTTCCTTCCTGTGCTCCTTGTTACCCTAAATCCTTTCTGTTCTATTCCATGATAAATTCTATCTCACTTTAAATACTTTCCTGAAGATTCGTTTCCATGTGGTTTAGTTCAATAAACATTTATTATATGCTTAATTCATGTTTAAGTCTGAACTGTGGGCCAGAGATGTGAGATGGAGGCTAGTCCAGCAGGAAGACAGCCCCACCGGCAGGATGGCATTCGCATGCCATGGGCCATGCTGGAAGAATGTCTGTGGAAGGAGCAGCACACAGTTCTTGCATTTTTGTGTGTCTTAGATCTGCTTGGATTATTTGTTTTAACTCAAGTATCCCTTTTTAGAATACACACACACAAACACACACACAAACACATACATATAATAGAATTTCAAAAGAAACCAAATATGTTATATTAAAATACAGGTATAAAAATATTTTCAGAAATTTGTGATAACAAATAAATCTATAGACTTCTTCCTTAATGCGTTAAATAATTAACTAATAAGATGTGGCATTGTCTCTAATAACTACCATAGGTTTGAAGACGGAGGTAATATTTTAAGATCTGCAACAGTTGTAATATGGTATGAAAATATTTATTTTCCAACCTGTAGACAGAGTCACAAGAACTTGTAAATGCCTGTGTTCTGTTGACTGTATTCACTGGATGTAAATTTCCGCCGGAGGCCAATGTACATAAAAAAGCACTATTTTCTATTTAAATTTATAGATCCCTCCTGAAGTGTGTACAAGGACTTCCTAAGATTAAAAACCCTCCACCTGGGAACCACCAGGTGAACAGCATCTTCAGCCGGAGTCCACGGACGGAGATGAGTAATAGCCGCCCCGGTGGACAGAGGAGTGCAGGTCATTCGACACAGCTGAAAGAACAGGGTCAGTCGAGCACATTCGTGTGACAGTGCATTGTTGACATATGACTTACAAAAGAAATGAGGTGCTAAGTAAGGGATGGAGGCCCTTATTAGTGATAGTTAGAAATAAATAAGGGACGGAAGCCCAAATAAGAATATGAGTCATCAGTGATGTGTTTTTTCCTGTCATCAGTGATGTGTTTCTTTGGTCATCACTGATCTAATTTTTTTTAACTTAAAGAAAAAGCATATATGTATATATATGTGTGTATATATATGTATTCATATATGCATATGAATATATATGACATGAAGGAGAAAATACCATCATATATAGGTAGGTATTTGTAGCATATAGAGAGATGTGTACATTTCCCTGATTAGGTCATAAATTATGGAAGGAAAGTTTGTGTCTCACATTTTGTTTGTTTCTCAGTGCAGGGCTCTGCAAATCACAGATGTGCAATAAATCCCGTGTTAGTGAAAATCCCTCTGAACAGTTTTACGGATGACTCACTCTAGGAACTATGTATCAAACAGTAATCCTTGACACTAATTCTAAATCAAACTGTTTGTATAACGAAATATTCAGACTCAGAGGGGGAGATCTACGCGCTCAGATGTCCAGGGCACCAATGAAGCACGGGAGACCAACTATGTGGGACGAAGCACAATAGGAAATTGTTTGAAGAAATGACGATGTAGGCACAGGATGGGGTATGGACTATCACGCAGTCATTAAGATGATGAGAAAGGGTTTGGAAAACATGGGGACATCTTTATGATTAATTTTTAACTTGAGAGAGTCGTAGTACAGTAAACGCAACATGAGGCCAAATTTGTAGATTTACGTACAAATTTAAAGTGTCCAGTGAGGTGACTCATAATTCATTTGGAGTGAAAGGCAAATTGCTCCCGGAGAGGAAACAACCCGGTGGCTGTGCCCAAAGCAACACACTCATCCTTGACTTCACTGCATCTCAAGATGTCAGTGTACTAAGTCAACCAGTGCTGAGAAATAAAGGTTATCGGTCGAGCGCTTGATTTAGAAGAGGTCTTTGCAAATGAATAAATGTAGAAAACAAAACAAAACAAAAAACCCTAAATTAAGAAGACAAATGTAGAACTTTTTCATGTCAATCATGGATCCCAACATCACACCCTGTTTTCATGTTTCCATGCTGTTGGCCCCAAGTGTGGTGCTCTGGGCAGTCACCCGGGATGAACGGGAGGGACAGAGACCCCTCCAGCATTTTACTGGCACCCAAAATTGTTGCAAAAAGAAAGAAATGTGAGTTTGAATGCCTTCACCATACGGTTTAATGGCTAATAACCGGATCTGACCAAAGGCGTTTACACGAAGTGGGGGCACAGGGGCAAATGCTTCAGGGAAGCAGGAGCAAACTCAGTAAAGGGGATTGGGGGAGCCGCCAGGTGCTCCCTCCCCTTCCTCCTGGAGGCCGAGCCTGCCTGATGGATGAGGGCCCCTGCGGGACGGAGAGGCAGACCGAGCTGAGCTTCTAGGCCTGCAAGCAGCCCCGCCTCTCACAAATGGGCGATTCTTCGCGTTCTCACTGAGGAGACGGAAGCGCAAGGAAGAACCATTAATTATACTTTTGCGCTCAGGGTCTAAATATATTAAGAAAAATGTTCACTCCCGTGATACTCGCCAGTTTAATAAGAGCTGGCATCCGAAATGAGGTAGAGTGAGAGTCGAGCACCAGAAAAAAAGACAATTGACTTGACCCATCTGCTTTTTCTGTTATTAATACTGTGAAGATCTGCAAAGTGTGCAAAAGCTCCCCGAGCGTGCCCGGGTCTCTCGCCCTCGGGCCCCGCGCTCGCTGCTCCCTCCCAGGCAGGCTGCAAAGTTCTGTTTGGTTGTCTCCCTGTCACACGCGCAAGCTGGTACATGTAGGTGTCACACGCACAGGCTCGTGCACGTAGGTGTCACAGGCACAGGCTCATGCATGTAGGTGTCACACATGCAGGCTCATGCACGTAGGTGTCACAGGCACAGGCTCGTGCACGTAGGGGTCACACGCACAGGCTCGTGCACGTAGGTGTCACACACACAGGCTCGTGCATGCAGGTGTCGCTCTAGCTGGGGACGAGTCCTCGAGTCCTCGAGACTGAACTTGGTGTCCCGTTGGGTTTCCCGAGCCGTCTTGAAGCCTCCGCACCTAGGAACTCAGAGTGGGCACTAGGCCTTCCTGTCCCCCCGTGAGGCCACCGTGGGCCTGCGTCAGAGGCTCCTACTGCACCTGAGCCCCATGGGCTGGCCCGGCTCCGCAGTGCTGGGCTCAGGTGCCGCATGTCCTGCCCGGCCTTGGCACCCACGCCAGGCCGCAGCCAGTGGGGAAATCTGCGCTCTTTCCCCTCCTGACGCACTGTCCTGAGAAGCAGTCTCTTCAGTCTCCTCTCTCAGGGTTTTCTGTTCTAGGCACAGACACATTTAAAATTATGTCTGCCTGTTAGTGAAGAGGCAGGAGGTCCAAGGAAGGGCAGGCGGCGGACGGAACAGAAGACTGAGCTGCAGAGCGACCAATTCTGAGTCATGCCCGTGGTCACGAAGCCCAAGGGACACAAAACCCTGTTTGTTTTTCGAGCATGAGGGGTTTCTTCTCAGCTCCCGAAGGTGTAGACGAATTAGAAGGGATGCAAATGGTAAGGATACTGGTCAAGGAGGTGGAGGGACCGGGGTGGGGGCCGGGGGACAGGACAACCTGTGGCTAAGGTGGCTCGGGTCCCGCGGAGGGAGGGAGAGGTCGCCTCTGACACAACATAGAGCGGGGCTGGGAATTCCCTGGTGTGAGAAGAGCTCATCAGCATGAAATGGAAGGGGATAACCTAAAACTCTTGGAATAAGGAGGAAAATACCCCAAAATGCTCAGAAAGGGTGCCGACAGCTCTACCATATTGGCAGACTCACCAAAGACCGAGAAATCCTGAGTTTGGAGAAAGGTGGTCAGGTGGACAGAGGGAGTCCTCGGGATTGTCCTTCGCTTCTTGATGCCAGAAGCCCACCCTCGAGGCCAGAAGATGGGCGTCTGAGCTTCATGCTCCAAAAGGACTGGATGACACTAGATCCGGGGATTTGTTCACACAAAGACTGCGGTTGTGAGTTTAGTCTTCAAGTGGTTTGGGCTAGAAGAGCCAGAAGAGTGGGCTTGGCTGGAAAGAGGCCTCCCCGCCTGGCAGGGTGGATTCGGGACAAGCTCAACCGTGCTCATGATCTTGGCTACCTCACATCCCTTTTCCTTTTTTTTAAGATTTATTTATTTATTCATGAGAGACACACAGAGAGAGGCAGAGACCCAAGCAGAGGCAGAAGCAGGCTCCATGCAGGGAGCCCGATGTGTGACCCTGGGATCACACCCTGGGCCAAAGGCAGACTCTCAACTGCTCAGCCACTCAGGCGTCTCACATTCCTTTTCTGATCCCAGAACAAGGACATTTTCTAAGAACTCTACCCTATGGTCTCAAAGAACCTTCCTAGGCCTAAAAATTTTACTTCTCCTGCTTATACTGTCTGAAAAATAAAATAAAAAACAGCTAAAGCCCACACTCCCCTTTAATCAGAATGAGCCGTACTTTTCTCATGTTCATATGACATTTGCTCTAATAGTTCTCTCCAGCTTATACATGAGCTTTTTTTTTCTTTATTTGTACGGTTTTGCTAAATTTTGAGATCTTGAAGAAGAGGGACTTTTAAAAAAGACTTTATTTATTTGACAGAGAACACGAAGAGTGGGAGGGGTAGAAGGAGAGGGAGAAGCAGACTCCCCGCTGAGCAGGGAGCCCGATGCAGGACTCAATCCTAGGACCCTGATATCACAACGCAGCCAAAGGCAGACACTTCCCCAAGGGACTCTTTGTAGTAACAGAGGAACCTACTATATGCAGATAGAATCCAGCAAGATGACAAAATCTTTCCAGGGTCCGCAACACCTTATAGGGTCCAGGCCTGACTGAGGGCTTAAACCCTACTTTTATTCCACCTGTTCCTGCAGCTCCAGCCACATGCCTTTCCTGAGTCCCCTCCATCCACAAGGCTCATCCCTATAAAGTCACCTGCTCAGAAGGTCCTGTCCCTAGAATGCCATCTTAACCCCAATTTCAATCAATTAAAACCCTGCTGGAAAGCTCAACGCCCTTCATACATTCAGGGTGTGCGACCCTGCTGCCAGGCCTGACATGTCCTGCCCACAGGCTCTGGGTGGCTTGCGTCTTCTCTGGAGCCTTCTGGTTGTGATTCTGGAACATTCCTTGGCAGAAGCAAGCCGGGTGGCTGCATGGGGCTCATCCGAAGAGCTGGTGAAGGATAGCTTGATCCTTGCTGCTGCCTCCCGGAGGCGTAATGAGCAGGACCAGGGAAGCTGAGACTTTGCTTTTCACCTGGCTTTCCAGGTGTGTGTCAGGGCAGTAGGGGAGAACCATGGCCTCACAGCCAGGGCTGGTTTTGCTGTTTTCATGCACTTATCTCATAGGGCCTGCCAGCCTGGGGGGCCCCGGAGACATCCCTGCCTTGCATTTCTTTCCCCAGTGAGACAAGCAGAGAACCTGCACTCAGGATGCTTGTTTAATAAGAGCTTCCGGCACCCAGAGCAAAGCAGAGTTTGAAGGGATATTACAGGTAATTGGTTTCTTGTTTTTTTTGTGTGTGTTTTTGCTTTCAGAAGCAGGTAGCAGTTATCAGCTGAGCTGATGGAAGACATCGCTGTGTTCTCCTCAGCCTGGATCGGGAAGCAGAGACGTCCAGCATGGCCAACCTTTCGGTAGGCACGGATGTCTTCCTTCGGCCACAGACCAGGAGGGTCGAGGGTGGCATCGGCTGGGGCCGTCACCCGGGTCACTGCGGCCCCACCGAGAAGCCAGGGAAGTAACCTCGGCAGGACCACAGTCTGTGAGCCCAAGGGACAGCAGGGATGGTTGGCAAGAAAATGAGCATCTCCGAAATGGACTGTGAGGGCAATGTCTGTGGAAATCCAGGCCAGCACACGGGGCTCAGATCGCGTCCGGGGACACTGCCCACGCTGCGAGTCGGCGGGGACCCCAGCTGCGGGAGCACGCGGCAGGCCACCCCGACCTTGCTGACCTTGCCGCGACGTCTGCGCCGCTCTCCGGCCTGCGCGCTACTCCCCGCCTCAGAGCACGACAGACAGCAAAAGGGGAAAGGTAAGGAAGATTTACCAAAACATCCTGTAGTCAAAGAAAACTGGTGAAAGGAAATGAGCATTTCTCGCGGAACAAGTAGGAGCAAAAGCAGTTGGTGCAAACCTCCCCAAAACAGCTTAGGCGGAATGGCAGATGTTGCGAATGCCTGGCGATGGGATTAAAATCTTAGGACAAGTTGGAGGAGGTTTTCAATTTCATGCCGGGCCGGCTGTCCCCCGGCCCCACGGAGCCTCCCTAATGAGGCGAACCCTCGGTCTGAGCGGAGCTGTGCAGCCTCGCCGAGGGCAGAGTCCCGGGAGAAAGGCGCTGCGCAGGCACAGATGGGGCTTGATGGATCCTAAAAGGAAGCATTACCTGCCGGAGTCACTGAGCAGCCACAATTATTACAGGTCTCTGAGTTCATTGTCAATTAGAGTGGCAGTTAAAGCAAGCAGCAGCTGTGACAGATGGCTTGTCTCCAGCTAGTTGTGCTAATGGGATCAGAGCCAACTCACATCTTTTCTTCCCTCTGGAAAGGAAAAAAAAAAAAAAAAAAGACCCACATAGTTGTCAATTAGTCAATGTAAAAGGGGAGAAAGCATCGTTCCTACAAAGGGGTCATTTATCTGTTTCCTTCTAATCCCCGCTTCTAGCTTTTTGAAGGAGAGATTTTGTTTATTTATTGCTTACTTCAAACATGTTTTAGTGGAATGTTCAACCTAGAAGACATTTTGTGCCGAATCTTTGTTCCGTGTGAACTCGCAATATGGTCTTCCCATAATGGCACCATTTCAATCAAGTGGTTAGCATTTTAATTGGCCAACTCCTTTTTCTGGCTGGAATTCGGAGGCCATTCTTCTATTTACATAGCGCGTGGGATCAAAACACGAAAGGGCTGCATCTGCATGGAGGGGCTCACCCCAAATAAAATCCAGCCCAGGGAATCTGGCTAATACGCATCCATAAAAAGAGCCATTGAACAGAAGCAAACCGCAAGGTCTAAGGAGGGTGCGCGCAAGTCCGACGCGGGTTGGCCTGCTGGGTCGGGGGCCGGGTAGGGGTCCTCCTCTCGCCGTGGCAGGGATGTAGCCGTGTCACAATGTCATGGCAAACTGGCGTGTTCATAGTGGACCAGTGGCCGTTTTTCCTACAGAAGCAGAACTCTCGGAAGGCAAGGCCATGGAGTTTTCGTTTTCTCTAATGTTAACCTGCTCATGACCCTTGGCTTTGGATGTGCAGGTGGGGAGTCCTGTGGCTCTGGCAGCGGGTGAGCAAGGAGACTGCCTGTTCTCATGGTCTCCCCCCACCATTTCTCCATGACACCTGTGCACCAGGACATGCATTTCTAGGGTATGGTCCCATTTGACTTGCACCAACAAGAATCCTTAAAAATGTCTGGGATTTGGGACGCCTGGGTGGCTCAGCGGTTGGGCGCCTGCCTTCAGCTAGGGGCGTGATTCTGGGATCCGGGATCGAGTCCCACATTGGGCTTCCTGCATGGAGCCTGCTTTTCCCTCTGCCTGTGTCTCTGCTTCTCTCTGTGTGTGTTTCTCATGAATAAATAAATAAGATTTTCTAAAAAATTTCTGGGACAGGGACACCTGGGTGGTTTAGTTGGTTAAACTTCTGACTCATGGTTTTGGCTCAGGTCATGATTTCAGGGTCATGGGATCGAGCCCTGCATCAGGCTCCACATCAGCAGGGAGTCTGCTTGGGACTTTTTTCCCCTCTGCCCCTCCCCTCCAGGCACATGTGCACACTCGCTCTCTCCCTCTCAAATAAATAAATAAATAAATAAATAAATAAATAATCTTAAAAAGACATATCCAGGATAAGAGTTGGAGATAAAGACAAAATAATTAGTCAAAAGGCAAGAAATCCAAATAAATTAGTGGTTTCATTTCCAAATAAAGCAATTTGGGGGCAAAACTATTTTCTTTCTATTTAAGGAAGGCGTAATCAATCTGTGGAATCTGAGTTAAGAAAACAGATATTATATATAACATAGTTTCATTTTTCCCATTGCTAAATTCACATATAACATTATGGAAGGTTTATTTATTTATTTTTTTAATTTAATTTAATTTAATTTAATTTAATTTAATTTAATTTTTTAATTTTTTTAAATTTTTATTTATTTATGATAGTCACAGAGAGAGAGAGAGAGAGAGAGAGAGAGAGGCAGACTCCATGCACCAGGAGCCCGATGTGGGATTCGATCCCTGGTCTCCAGGATCGCGCCCTGGGCCCAAGGCAGGCGCTAAACCGTTGCGCCACCCAGGGATCCCATGGAAGGTTTAAAGAGCACAGCAAAATTTAAGGACAAAAGAAGTCTCCACACACATATTGGAAGGAAATGACATTTTTTATTTAAAACCAAATATGTAGACCCCTCTGAGCTCTGTGCTGTGAGAGCCTGGAGGGGTTCCTGAGGATGTGGCCCACCAGGGTGTTGTGCCCCCACGCGGGGGCCCCAGGGGATACTCACTGTCTTGCTGGCTCCTTCCCAGTCCCCACCATTTGGTGGTGACAGTGATTTGAGTGTTCCTAGCAGTTGGAGGCTCCAGCAGCTTCTGCTCCAGTCCTGGACACAGCCCGGCAGGGGGACCTCTGTGCCACGCGGGTGGAGAACACGGCGGCAGGACTGACAGCCCCCTCGCTACCTGTTGCATCACTGACAAGGCCAGCTTTGAGCACACGGACCACTCCCCCCAACTCAACTCACCCTGCGTGTCAGAGGCAACAACTCATTCTTAATGATTCTGGTGCCAACACAGAAAATTCCATAGGATGGACTAAGGAAAATCACCAAGGAATAAGCAAAAGAAATGTCAACGGAACACAATATCCCGCACTTTGAAACCAGTGCCAAGGACCAATGAAGCTTTTTATGGCCTTACTTTAGTAATTAGATGCTGGATTTCTGGAAAGAAAAGAAAAAAAAAAAATAAGGAGAGCATACAGGGAGAGACCAGGCCACAGACACCCAGTAATTTCAAGGCATGATGTTCAGCACAGTCACCATGTGTCACTCATTCCTCCAGACCCCTCCATGCCTACCTGCGCTGAAAGCCACGTCTAACCACCACCCGGGCCCAAGGACTTGGCTCAGTAAGGAAGAATGAGAGAGCGGGCAGCCAGGAGACAGGACCTGGGTTTGCCCAGAAGTCACGGCCATCCAATCCTTCCCTGGAAACGAGGGCATGAGCTGCGGCGGCAGCCATCTGAGCTCCTCATGTGTGTCTGTAGCCCGATCCTGCCCAACCCCTCAGCAGGAGTGTCGAGTCCTCAGACCACCACTGTTGAAAGCCCTTTGGGTATGGATGTCTGTATCCGTATACACGGTACAAAATAAGCCCTGAATGACCGTCTTCGCCAAGTGCTCCCAACTCTAGGGTCTGAGCTTCAGTGCCTTCTCAGTGGGGACATGGTAGGTATGAAGGAGAACCATATTGATCCTTGAGACAGAAAACCATGATGTTTGAGACAAAAATACACCGGATGGGATTACCAGCCACATCAGGCAAAATAAATATTGACCTTGAAGACATAGCAAAGCCACTATTCAAAGTTAAGCAACAACAGAAAAAAAGGAAAGTTGAAAACATGGGATTAGCTCCGGGGAGCAGAGGGCAAATGCTAAATGACCCAATGGGCGAAGGGTTGGTGACACCAAAGGAGAGGCAAGAGGGGGAGGACAGACAAAACTATATGAATAATTAAAGACCGAACTTTCTGGAATTGGTGAAAACTATATATGTGTAGATCCAAGAAATCCAATGAACCCCAGGACAAGATACATAAAGAAAACCAAGCCAAGAGAGGTTATGATCAAATTGCTCAAAGACCAGTGAGAAAAGCAGTATCTTAAAAAGCAGTCAGAGGGAAAAAAAAATACATACGCATTTCATTCAAGCAGAGAAGAAAGTACAGATGATGGCAAATTTCTTGTTAGAAATAATGAAGGGGATACGGTGGAGCCAAATCTTTAAAGTACGGGAAGTAAAATACTCTCAACCAAAACGGCTCTAAACTCAACGAACACACACAACAGGAGTCCCGGGAAGAGGCGAGTGAATGAGGCAGGAAGGATGTTTGAAGAAGCACATACATCATTTTTCTTCCATAAAACTCCCTTGGATTGTTACAAGCCTCCTGTTAACGCCCCGAGATCTGAGAGTGTCGATATTGACAATTTTTGCCACTTTTCGTATTGCATCTATAGAGAAGCCAATTTTGGAATATTCTTTACTCCACCGGAGGAAGGGAGCTACATGCTTCCCACACTGCCTACTGAAAATCTCTGATTTTTCTAAAAAAGCTATTGCAATGACAAAATGTGCATTTGAAATAATAAAATGCCTTTTACAATAGACTGCCTAGGGGAAGAAAAAAATTCATTCTTAAACTACGTATCTTGTGAATGCTGTATTCACAAGAAACCTGCGGTATCTCTCAAGTTAAAGAATTTCTGGGAAAGAAGTCCAATTGAGATTTGACTTTCACTCTCATTTTGAGCTAGGTTGCCTCACTTTTAATATGTGTGTGTGTGTATATATGTTTTTTTTTTAATTTTCTGTTATTTAAATTCCCGTAGCATTTGTGATTTCTTCTGCTTACACGATGATGCTACTATAGTTTACAAGTGGTAGGTCACTGATGGTGTAGAGGGATTTCATCCTTGATTTATAAGAAATCGTGACTTACCCAAGGTCACATGATGCACTAACTTCTTAGAACCAGAACGACAGTCTGCGTTTTAATGCTGGGCCACGTGACTTAGATGAGGCTCCGGTGGTGTTCTCTCTGTCTGCATTTCACTCTGGACACACAAGGGGATTCCAGTGGTGGAAAAATACTCAAACTGGTAATAACAGATCGTAGGATTTGCAAAAAAAAAAAAAAAAAGATTGCTTTTATCACACGTCAGAGTTTCTGGTTTCTTAGTGTAGTTTTTAAGATCTATTTTCAAAAAAGCCTCACACTTTTGAAAACAACAAAAAAGTTGGGGCTAAAAACCTTGCCCTTGTTGCCTTTGTCCCCTGTCTAGGTGAAGTCTTGGATGACTTTAGAAGCGTCCTCAAATTTCAGGACAGGTGGTGCCTCTTTCCTCAGGAGATCCTGGGGTCCAGACAGCTGCTTAGAGGTGAGAACACCAGGGCAGAGGTTTTATACCCCAATTCGGGGACCTGCGCTGGGCTGCCATCTCGAAAACCCGCAGAGACATCTTTTCAGAGCATTTGTCCTTGAACTGGTCCGTGCACTTGGATGTGGCCCGCTTCCCTGGGGCAAAGGAGGCCTCATTCTGGATGTGGAGAAGTCTTACTGCCTTGAATAAATCACAGACAGGTACATTCTTGTTTTGCTTATTATTTTTTCAGGGATTCTAAAGGGGAGAAAATAATGAGGAATGAAACTCAGGAACCAGACAGGGGCAGCTCCATCGCCATCCCATAAGACAAATAAATTTTTAGAAACTTAAGGAGAAATGCTACTTCTTAGGAAGGCTCTCTAAGAAAGTTGTTTGATCAGGATCCAAATGACACTGAAAAAAACCAGTTCTCATGATTGAAAATAAAAGGGCAATGACACCCCAGAAGGTGGACTACTTGGTGGGAGGCCCTGAATCTTGTGTGGGTCCTCTTGGATATGGTTACGGAGGAAGTTGTGTCTTTGTGGCGGCCTGGTGGGTGTCCCCACAGCCGTGCGTCATCTCTCTGGTGGGGAAACGTGCACATGCCTCACTCCACATGCAGTGGGTCTGGGCGGGACCCCACAGCCCTGTAGGAAAGCCTCACAAGGGATGAGGATTCGCCCCCAGGCTGAGACCCAAAGCCGGCATTTACTGGGAGAGGCAGCAAGTCATAATGGCAGTGGGATGAGTCCTCCAGATGAGGATCCCGGGCTCAGCTCATCATTTCTTGCACAAACGACAGGTATGCGTGGGAGGGACTCTGAAGATGGGGTCTGAACAGGGCAGCATGGTCCTCGACTTATGGACTTAGATTCTTACTGGCAAAACCGTGGCACCTCTTCCAGCAGATCAGTGATTATAGGCACAATGTCCACGCCGGGAGTGGGAGATCGTGTGAGGACTGAGCAGCCTTTTGTGTGCAAAGTGCCAGGATCCAGATATGGGTCTGCTCAGGATGTGTGACCGAGACACAGTACAGTTTAACAGGTAGAGGCAGAGTAATTAGGAAAACTGTGAAGCTGGGAGTCTGGAGGTTCAGATATAGTTCCGGTGGGGCATAAATAAACATGATGACAGCAACATCACTTTATCAAATACAAATAGTGTGAAAGATGCTTTATGTACGTTGTCTTCATTCTCAAGATGACATCACAGTGTAGATATTATATTGCCCTGAGAGAACTGAATCTCTGAAACCCCGGGTGGCGGGTGGCAGTCATACAGTCGCATGAGAGCCCTGGGAGCCCTGGGAGCCCATGCGAATGCCCGGTACTGGGGTCTGAGTGCACTGCACAGCGCCGTGTGGCCTCCGAGCCACCAGGTGTGGGGCTTGCAGTTCACCCTCTGCACCATGGTTCTCAGCGGCTGGACACTACCTGTCCAACCGACTGCACAGCTCGAGGTAAACCAACTTCCATTGGATTTGTAATGTGTTCTGCAAATGCAGCTTTTTAATGGAGTGTCTGCTTTGTGATTTTTATTTTTCTATCAGTCTAGGTCTCCCAGGACGGTTGGATCATAATCTGATCCCTTTCATCACAATTCCTCCAACGTAGCCCATGTGAAGATGAGAGACAACGTTCCAGGTCATTCTCAACATTTGACTCTAGATTCCAGATTTTTGGCATTTCTATTGATCAGTGCATTTATGGGAATGGTTTCCACTGGCCTCTGAAGATCCTGTTTCTCCATTGGACAAGCCCCTTAGGGACCTTGCAGGGGTCATGGCAGAGCTCAGCCTGGGAGTCATCACCTGCTGGGAAGACCCAACCACTTGTCCATCCATCCCTGTGGCCGCCATGCCACGTCCAGGCATCTGCAGCCTATGGCCTCTGCTGTCTCCGGGTGCCGACCAGAAGGGTGGCTCATTCTCCATCTAATGTTGGCTGCAATTAATTTTTACGAAGGGGACTAGAGCTTGACACCTTTTCCTTGGATTGTCAAACGTCATTCCTTTAATGTCAGTAGCTCTGACTCTTGGCCTGTTTGTGGATTTTGTTGTTTTTTGAGCCAGTGCATATATCATTATGCCAACTCCTTTTCTGGAATGAGGTAGTAAAGAAAGAATGAAACAGGTCTTCTGAGGTAGAAGCTCTCAATTACATTTTACCTCAGCGATGGAGCTTGCATGGGGTGGTGGCTGGTACCTCTCGCTGCCTCTTGTCTCTCAGGAAACTAACTAGCAGCCAAGAAACCCTCCAGCTTATGACACTCTGTGCTTACGTCCAATAAGTTCTATCAAATTCTGGCTTCTCACGAGCAACTTCCACCCTCACCATTGATCCTACAACATCATGGAGAAGACCAACCGAAGAGAAAGCAAGCTACACACACACAGAAACAAAAACTCAACCCAAACACTGATGTGAGCCCTAAATATTCAATACTGCGTAAGAAACAGCAGGGCAAGGAGGCAGGCCTAGGCCGATGAATCAGAGGAGGGCCAGGGAGAAACGTCCACCTGTGGGACCACTGGGAGTCAGCTGCCCGTGTTTCTGGGCCTGAGGACAGAGTGATGGCTGGGGCGGAATCTTTCAATGGGCTGGGGAGAGACCCCCCACCTGGGGGAAAGCACCCTCCGATCACAGCGGGCTTCAGAAGTAGGACAACAGCAGAGAAGGAAAATAAGCCTGAAACAGTCTCGCAGGAATGCCTGCTACTTCCAGGGCCGTGGGCTACTCCTGTCTTAAGATCTAATGTTCCAGGGCTGCCAGGGTGGCTCAGTGGTTAAGTGTCTGCCTTCAGTCCAGGGCGTGATCCCAGAGTCCCAGGATCGAGTCCCATGTCAGGCTCCCTGCATGAAGTCTGCTTCTCTGCCCATGTCTCTGCCTCTCTCTCTCTCTCTGTGTCTCTCATGAATAAATAAATAAAATCTTAAAAAAAAAAAAAACGGATCTAAGGTGCTATACCCCAGTTAAATGCTAAATGTGCTTAATACGTGCTTCCATAGTGAACGTGTCCATCTTACTCTTCCCTGTTACCTTTAAGAGCATTAAGGGTGTATGATTCCTAATTTGAAAATGAAAATGAGAGTACTTGCTGCTGTCCTGGTATAGGCGGGTTGTTGCCTGGGGGCCAGGACACCCGGGCGCTGCTCCTGTTTGCTGTATCTGGGTGCTGCACAGTCCAGGGGACCCATATGACTTCTCTGAGCTTCTCTGTGCTGCCTGGGCCTCATGGACAAACCCGGGTTAGAACAGGCCTGGTCCCAACCTGGGACTCTGATGTCCTCACACTGTGCAAGGCATTTCAGGCCTACGAAAGATCCCACATGGAATAAGACGGCAAAGAGAAGTCAACTAGCTCGTGTTTGGTTTTGCCTGGAATTGTCTTCGCCCAGTGTGATGAGGACCCAACGTTTCAGGTGTCTGCTATCTTTCAGGCACTTTTATTTTTTCTTTTCTTTTCTTTTCTTTTCTTTTCTTTTCTTTTCTTTTCTTTTCTTTTCTTCTTTTCTTTTCTTTTCTTTTCTTTTCTTTCCTTCTTTTCTTTTCTTTCTTTTATTTTCTTCTCTTCTCTTCTCTTCTCTTCTCTTCTTTTCTTCTTTTCTTTTCTTTTCTTTTCTTTTCTTTCTTTTCTTTTTTTCTTTTCTTTTCTTTCTTTTCTTTTCTTTCTTTTCTTTTCTTTCCTTCTTTTCTTTTTTTTTCTTTTCTTTTTCTTTTCTTTCTTTTCTTCTTTTCTCTTCTCTTCTTTTCTTTTCTTTTCTTTCTTTTCTTTTTTTCTTTTTACAAAAATTGAATTGAATTCTCATGGGAGTCACCATTTTACAGAGAGGGAGGTTAGGCCTAGAAAGGCAAAGGAAAGCACTTGGGTCGCCGCCTAGCACAGTGCCTGACCCTACAGGTGAGCAGGGTACAGGGTGAGGAGTGTGGGCCAGCACCCACTCAGCGAGGCCCGGCCTCCTGAGCCTCTACCCCTGCACCCACCACAGTTGTCTCTGGACCACAAAGGTCTTTGACTGCCCATGTTTTCTTCTTACAAAAATTGTAAAGCCAAACAAATATTTGCTTACTTAGTAGATCAATGCTATCGTGCCACCATGGGATTCTTTTTTTTATTTTTTTATTTTATGATAGTCAGAGAGAGAGAGAGAGAGAGAGAGAGAGGCAGAGACACAGGCAGAGGGAGAAGCAGGCTCCATGCACCGGGAGCCCGACGTGGGATTCAATCCTGGGTCTCCAGGATCGCGCCCTGGGCCAAAGGCAGGCGCCAAACCGCTGCGCCACCCAGGGATCCCTCACCACGGGATTCTAGATACTGGGGAGCAGCAGAGAATCTCAGAGTTGAGGACAGTGCCATCTCGGACATCCCATCTGGTTCTGAAATCCTAAAACTCCATGACTCTGGTCAAAAACAGGTCAAGGATGGGTGTGTTATCTCATTTTCAATAAATACAGATTTCCTTCACTGTCCTATCCTCTGGGATTCAAGTCAGGAGCTGTGCGATGTTATAGAATTTGCTAATTAAACTACAGACACGAGATAACCTTGAAATACATTTTAAGATATCAACATGCAAGGAACTGGAGGGTATTATGCCGAGAGAAATAAGTTGATGAGAGAAAAACAATTATATGGTTTCACTCATATGTGGAACATAAGAAACAGAACAGAGGATCATAGCAGAAGAGAGGGAAAACTGAGAAAAAATCAGAGAAGGAGACAAACCATAAGAGACTTTTAGTTCTAGAAAACAAACTGAGGGTCGCTGAAGAGAGGGGTGGGGGACGGGGTCACTGGGTGATGGACGTGAAGGAGGGTGCGTGACGGGATGAGCACTGGGTGTTATACCGAACTGGTGAATCGCTGAGCTCCATCTGTGAAACTAAGGATACACTATATGTTGGCTAATTGAATTTAAATTAACAAAATAAGATACATTAAGCAAAATACCCACAATAAAGTAAGATCTGTCTTTAATTAAGTGATTCATTCTTTAAAATGAAAAAAAAAAAAAAAAGCAAAAAAAAAAAAACAAAAACAAAAGCCCAATGCTGGCGTCCGGGCAATATGGGCCTCCCATCTGCTGCTGCAGAGATGAGCCCAGTCAGGCTGGAGCTAAGCTCACTTTGTCTCACGTGGAAGGACCCTCAGCTTCACGACAGTGTGGCCTGAAACCAAGCTTCAAGAAGCATGGAAGACTAGGCAAGGAGCATATTTCCTTGCTCAAATAACATTTCACAGATTGTAGTGAAAATGTAAAAAACTGCCACATTGGGGAAGGCGAGGGGATTTCCTTTCGCAAGCATGGACTTGAGTTTGTGGTCTCTGTGTCTGAAGGCCTGGGGCTGGAGGGCTGTCCGCTGCTGGGGTTTACCCCGGCTGGGGACAGGACGGACGCTGAATGTGACCACCGACCAGAAACGGCTCCAGGAAGCACATCCTGAGTGGGAATCGTCTCGTGTTGGTAACGGGCAGCGAGCACCTTTGCATGCGGCCCGCCAGGACCCGTGGAGCGGGGATTTTCTGAAGCACACGCTTGAATCTGAGCCCTGGTTTTTGGCATCTCCTTCTAACCCCCGAACAACGCCCCTCCAGAACTCCATATGTAAAATAATTTCTAAATATGGACTCTGACTACATGGAAATGCACGTGGGTTTTGAACCAGTGCTTTGGAAGAGAGAGAGAGAAAAAAAAAAAGTTTGGTTTATCCCATATAAGTCATGAGGGGCATCTGCCGAAGTGCCAGAGACTCGGGACCGAACAGAGACCTGGAGACCCTGAGTGCCCTGAAACCAGGACGAAACCAGGGAGTGAAACAGCAGGGGCACTTGCACACCTTCACAGGCGGTGCCGGGGGTCCGGAGCCAGGCCCAAGGTTCTGAAGGTCACCTTTGACAGGCTGTAAGCGTTTGCCATCAAGTGTGCTCGCTGTGGTCAGGACAACCTGAAAGTGGGGGTCCCGGGGGGTCGACCTCAGCCTGGCACCCAGCGGGGAGCAAATGCCCAAGGAGATCGGATGCTCGGCCACCCCTCCCTCTCTCTCCCCCTTGCCTATGCTCGGGGCTCCCTCCACAGCCTACGACCCCAGTTAATGCTCACTGTCCCAGCACTTTCTGGAAGGGAGCACTTTCTTTCAGGGAAACGATAAGGCTTTGGGTCTCAATGTTCTGTCCTTTTCTTACGAGAATGTGCACTTATACCGAGAAGCTTTTAAAGAATCCAATGAAAAGTAAGATTGAGAAATACTGGGATTTGGGGTATTTATGGACACTCCCTAGAATCTCTGTGGGTGGATGTGATACGTGCTTGTTATGTGAGGTCTTTGAGACCAATGCAATTTTTAAAAAGTACTCGTAGAAGGTCCCCTGGCCTTCCAACTGGTCTGTCCACCTCAGGCATATGCCATGCTCTGTACCCGTCTCGACCCGCCCGGACGGACCTCATCAGCCTGACACACGAACTTCTGAGAGCGAACCGAGGCACAGTACTTTGTTTTTTAGGGTGATAGTCAGGAGTCAGTGAGTAATTGTTGATGACGTAGGTTCCCTGTTGAATGGTTTCTGAATGAGCACATTTTTGAGAGCACATTCTTGGTGACATAGGATCCCCGTTGAATGGTTCTTGAACAATTGCACACTCCTAATTCTTGGAAGATTAGCAATGGCGAGGTTTCCCTATTTCTGGTATGACTGGGCGTCTTTCTCCAACCCAGTCAACAGCGGGGTCCCGCTGGCCAGCCCTCTCCTCGCTGCGCTGAGCCGCGGGGAATCCTGCGGAATTTCTCCAAGGACCAAGTAGGGCGCTCTCTGCCCTGACCTTGCTCACCTCACCCCCCACCTGTGTGGCTCAGAAGAGGACGCTGGTTTGTGGGACAGTGATGACGCAGGCAGGTAGGCGGCGAGGAGACCGGTCTAGGCAGGGGTCCCAGTGAGACAGCGGAAGAAGGCGCATCAGCGTCCCGGGTTGGGAGCAGAAAGAGGGCCGAGGCTCTGCGTCCTCCCGGCATCCACCCCCTAAGCCTGAGTGTGTCCAGGTGGCACCTGCGTCCCCATGCCAGGGAGCTGACCCCGTGAGTGTGTCCAGGTGGCACCTGCATGCTGTGCCAGGGAGCTGTCCCCGTGAGTGTGTCCAGGCAACACCTGCGTCCCCAATGCCAGGGAGCTGACCCCATGAGTGTGTCCAGGTGGCACCTGCATGTCTGTGCCAGGGAGCTGTCCCTACTTGGGTGTTCTGGGGGTGGAAAGGCCACAGCAGCTTTGAAGTTCACGTATGTGCCACAAGTGTGGCAGCCGTGAGGACGAAGCCCTGGAGTAGCATCGGGCGGGGATCAGGGACCGGGGAGATGCCGAGGGCAGGGGTGGAGGTCCCCAGATGCCGAGCTTGTCCATCGGCACAGCCCGGGGGTGGACGGCTGTCCACAGGCTCAGGCTGCACAAACACCAGCCCCGACGTAGACAAAACCTCACGGGCCCAGCCCCCAAGGGCTTCGCTGGCCTGGCGCTTCGCAGGTGTGCGCTGGCTTGTCCCGAACACACAGGGCGGGCTCCTTGCGGTCGCGGCTTGGGGCGCGGGAGACCTGGGCTCATGCTCCCTCCGTCCTCAGGGCAGCGGGTCCCTGGCCACCCGGCGCTCCAGGAGAAGCCGGTGATTTCCCCGCGGGTCCCGGGATGTGGAGGGTTTGAGGCCAGCAGAGCAGCTTGAGGGACGCAGGCCCCGCTGGGCCCCGGCTACGGCCACGGGACACAGAGACGGGCTTGTCGCCTTTGCCGCCGCCCAATAGCTGGCTCTTCCCCCATGGACCAGCCTGTCACAAAATGATCCCTGTCCTCCGCGGTTTCTCCAACAATATGTCATTTTTCTCTGCCGGTCGAGAGGCTTCCGGGCCTCCTTGAGCCAACTTCTCCGCAGGTCAACCTCTTTGCCTATAAATGTCAGAAAATTCGAGTGAGCTTTCATCTAGGAATCCCATTCCCAGAGCTGATCTGGGCAAGGTTTATCTTCTGAAACGGGTGGGTCTGAGTTAGATGTGGGTGGGAGACGCTGATAAGGAAAAGCTCCTAGCGGGGGAGCCGGGGTGCTAAGCAGCCTCCAGCAGCAGCTCTGCGTCAGCACCGCCTCTGCTCCCCGCCAAGGCCGCCGAGTCCAGGAGCGCAGCCGAGCGGGGGATCCGACGACGGGCGTTGGAGGCCCGCGCTGGGAATGAATAGTTGGTCCCGAGGGAGAGGACGGTGACAGAGGGGCTTCTGTGCACCCTCTGAGGACGGAGAAGGCATCGCTGCAGAGCTGCCCGGGGTCTTCAGTCTGCGCCCCCCCATGCGGGCTGTAGCCGGGCCCTGTCCACGCCGTTAATTTGAGCAGTTCTGTGAGCTCTTCCTAACGACTCCTGTTCCTCGTGGGGGTGGTTTGGGAAGCCATTTGGGATCCTTTTATAACAACCCCCCAGGAAGTCGTCTGTCCTTTGTGATAAAAAAGAGGTTTAAGCTCATTTTCATGTCGATACTATTAGATTCTAGAACGTTTGCTCGGCAATCACATACAGAGACTTCATAAAAGGCGGGAGAATCCTACACGTGCTCTTAAAGTGTCCTAAAAGTCTGCAGGATAAAGACAAGGCATCGGTCAGTTTCCGGTGGAAGCAATGATGAAAATCATCTCATCACATTAAATCTATCATCAGAAAGAAGGCTTTCAAGGAGAGCGTCTAGATACGTCCATTTGCAGTTATAGAAACCGAAGACCAAATTCTAGTCCGTGTGACCCAAACCGGCCACAGCAGCGCTCAGTGAGCTGCCCTATGCCGGGGGCTGTCCCCCAACCCCGTGCTGACCCCCTTATAACCTCCTTCTCCTTCATTCCTCTGTCATTACTTTCCTCGGGCCCACCTGAAGATCAATAAGTTTAGGTTTATCAGCGAAGGACTTATTAAGGCACCAAAGAGCCAGGTGCCCCCTCCCCTCGAGGTGCTGAGCCCAGGCCCATCTTGGGGTGTGCGAGGGGGCCGCGGGGGCCAGTGGGGCAGAGGCACTATGGCCTGGGCGCCTTGCTGACGGGCATCTGTTTCTGTTTTCTGACCATTTGGGGTGAAAATGAGACAATGGTTCTTGTTGGTAGAAGATTCAGGGAGCTGATGACACAGAAGTATTTTGAGCTCAAGATGCAGAAAAGACAAAGGACGACTCTCTTTTCTTTAGGACTGACCTGCCCTGGAGAGGGAAGCTGGGGGGCAAGACTGGCAGGCATCTGGGGACATGTCCCTGTGCAGCTCGACGTAGCCCAGGGAAGACACAGATGTGAGAAGCAGCCCTGGGCTGGGGGTCAAGCAGAGGGGTTTTGTGCCTCGCTGGGAGACCGGGGACTGACCTCCGATGCTCTGGGGCCTCCACGTCCACGCTCCCAAAAGGAGAACAGTAGACCATCTATGTGCCACCCAAGATTCCATGAGGCCTGATAATTCACCTTGTTCATTAAAAAAAAACAGACTTGCTGGGGGACCTGGGGGGCTCAGAGGTTGAGTGTCTGCCTTTGGCCCAGGGCGTGATCCTGGAGACCCGGGATCGAGTCCCACATCGGGCTCCCTGCATGGAGCCTGCTTCTCCCTCTGCCTGTGTCTCTGCCTCTGTCTGTGTGTCTCTCATGAATAAATAAATACATTAAAAAAAAAAACACCTGCTGTTTCAGACTTTTCAAAATTTAATAAATTATGGAAATGAATTTATCTGTTTTAATTTGTTAATTCAAATGTTTTCAGTGCTGTATTTTTTATGAAGATTTTTTTCAGAGGATGTCTCGGCTCACAGCAAGGGGAGGGAAGGCACAGATTTCTCATGCGCCCGCTGCCCCCCCTCCCCCAATGTGCAGCCTCCCCCAGGGTCAACACCCGTCACAGGCGATAGACCTGCATCCACGCCCTGTAAACACCCCAGAGTTAGTGGTTTGCTTCAGCCCTGCCTCCCGGTGCTGCACATTCTGTGGGTTTGGACAAACGTCTAACACATGCATTTACCATTGTAATATACAGAGCGGTTTCACTGGCCTAAAAATGCTCTGGGCCCCACCTAATCACTTGATTTTCAGCAAACCTGTTTCGAGGACATACCACCACCAGCCAGGCAGTGCGCTAGGCACAGCACGTAACACAATTTACAGTATTTCTTGCTTTTCTGGTGCCGGAGACGAGGGTGCCAACAGCTTGACGTGGTCGAGCATCACAGGTGTTATAGTGAGGTTCTGCAAAAGGGGAACGGTGATTTTTTTGTCCTTTTCTTGTGATGACCCTAGACTCCTGAAACAGTGTTCCCTAAGAAAACCTTCTTACCGTGGAAGACAAAGCAAGAGGTTGATGAATCACATTAATGATTAAAGAACAGTGACAGACACAGTGAGGAAATAGTTCGGTTCCATGTAACCAGTGATTTTTTTTTCCCCTCGAATTTCTGATTACTTTTCATCTTCCCAGCTCTCTGGGTACAAGTTAAAATACCCCAGTTAACATCTTCCTTTAGTCATCAGATATGATACCCCTTGCAGGCATTTTGCTGACTTTTCCTTTTTTTTTTTTTTTTTTTTGGAAAGACCACATTTAAATACCCTCTGAACATGTGAGCACCCATGAATTCCGTTCTCTGTATACGTTTAAGACCCAACCAAAGTAGGCTTTTGTTTTTAAAGCTTGCTATATTTGTACTTTTAATTTAACATTAGTGGGACATCTGCCAAGCTAATATAGACACTTCTCTATGCACTGGAAAACCCAATTAGGACTTGTTCTGAGTTTGATTATCAGTCAGAAACATGCATACAGAAATATTCATTACAGAGCTGCTGGGAGCTGAGATAAAACAGCAGATGGCTGAGTTACACGGTCCCTGTCACTCTCCCCCAACACAGTTTCACGTTCGCTTCTTAAGAGACAGGTGACCAAATACCCTCAGGGGGACACAGTGCCCGTGGGGAGGGGCACCATGTGAGGACGGCGCTGTCCCCTCTCTGGGACGGCACCGAGCATTTCACGCCAAGGTAGAGGATGCAGATGACAGCACCTGTGACCACAGCCCGTTCACCCCACTGCTGTGTTGGTTTGAGGCTCCCCTGCATGGGGACGGGGAGTGCTCTCAACTTTAATTGAGGATTTTCAGAGACTGTGTATAGGGTAAAATACTTGGAGAGCCTCAGAAATGGGCCCACTGCTCCTCGATGTGGATGAGAGCAAGGGGATGAAGAGGGCGTGAAGGATCAGGGTGCTGCCCAGGATGGGGTTCAGGACAAAGGCAGTATGCAGGGGCGCTGGGCAGCGTGAGGGCAGAGGGGACACGGAGCAGAGGGACCCGAGGACGGAGGGCAGAGGGGACACGGAGCAGAGGGACCCGGGGACGGAGGGCAGAGGGGACACGGAGCAGAGGGACCCGAGGACGGAGGGCAGAGGGGACATGGAGCAGAGGGACCCGAGGACGGAGGGCAGAGGGGACACGGAGCAGAGGGACCTGAGGACGGAGGGCAGCAGGTGCGTTGGGCTCTGCTTCTCGAGACTGCTGTTGGACCCAGGTTTCGAGGTTGCTCCGAGTGCGCTTCAAAAATGAGATTATTTCACCTTGATGAATAGAACTTTGTTAAGCCAGCAAACTAAATCAGCAGCAGCATCCAAAATGGGAGCTGGGCAGCCTTGTCTTCCTCCCTCAACGTCAGGCTTATGAAGCAGCCTGAGGATTCCTTCCTGAGCTTCTTAATTGTCTTGTGCTCCCAGCCTGGCTCAAGGCAACCGTACATGTGACGCTCTGGCACAAGCTGCCTCGGGGAGGTCAGAGGCGGCTAAGCGCCCTCCCTGTCTTTGAGCTGTTCGCTAACAGGATCAAAGCCCCTTGAGCAGTTTATTTGAAAAGCATTTGAGTAATTTAGCTCCTAATGGCTTCAGCATGTTGGCTATTTCAAACATGAAATATATTATTTTAAAAATGAAAGAAAGGGAAAAATAATGTCCATATCGGTCTTTCCGTTAAACAATGCCCATTTCCTGCATCAGCTAAGGAACCAAATCAAAGAACACAAGCATCAAGGCAGCAGGACTGTGTGTCTGAAAGCGATTAACCCTATTTGGAAGCAAAAAAAAAAAAAAAAAAAAGAGGGAGAATTTGGAATTTATGTTTTCTAAAGTTAGCAGGTCGTTTTCTATGTATCAGTGTAATGATAAATGGAAATAATTGGAGGCCTCGTAATGCCAGAGACTCAAGATACTCCGGATCGGGGCAGTCCTATCTTCATAAACTTTATCTTCATAGGATTTGGGGTATTTGGTGATAATTCAAGTGCTAACCCACTCTGCTGGCGTATGTAACGGCGGTAAACACTTGCATCTGGACAGTGAACAAAACTTTGATGCAAACCAGAAGACATTTGGAGACAAGGCTCTGCTCCATTCGTGTAGCGGCAGTGCTCTGCCTACCGGGGACTGGCTCCCCGGTTTCTTCTGGAAGGTCCAAGAAGGTGACCCAGCATTTACAACATCTTTTGCCAGGACACAGCACAGGGTGGGAGGGCTTCTAGGGAGAGAATCTCCCTCCTCATCCGGTCACTGTTTTTTGGAGGAGTCAGGGTCTTGTCCCATCATATCCATTGTACTGGTCCCAGTGGAGTCCCAGAGAAAAAGCCCGAGGAAGGTGACGTTTCTCCTAGAAAGGTAACATTTCCTGGCATCGATCAATGGTGAATATGGAAGTTCTTTACCAAAAATGACAATCTGAAATGGACCTTCGTGGGTAGGAAACACTCTCTCGTGCTGGTTCCTGATAAAGTGCTTGGGGAGCAGTCTAGGTGTTTTTGAGGTTGCTCCTCTGGGGCCATGTGGCCTTTTCTCCAAAGATCAGCCTGGGAATTTCCGAGGAAATCTCTTTCCCTGGATTTGCAGGGAAATCCAAGGTACAGTTGAGTAAACCACACACATGTTCACGTCTTGACGCAGTTTTGTGTCACTGTTGATATCAGCTGGCATCCGTTGTCTCCAAACCTATAGTAAAAGTGCAGTATTCCCCAACCCAGGACCTTGTGGGCAGAAAGGGAAAAGGTATGAGCTCCTGCTGGTGGAGGGCCACGGCCCTCACGTGGGGAAGAGGGGCCGCAGACAATGTCGGGAGTCATCGTTTTCTTCTCACTCAGGGAACAAGGAGGCAACTGGCATCTAGTGGGTAGAGGGTGGGGTGACCACTAGGACAAGCCCTCACAACAGAAATGTACCCAGCCCGCCACACCAAGAGCACCAGGACGGAGAAGCTGGGCCTGGAGCATTACCTGGAAGGCGAGGTTGGCGAAAGTAGCTCGGTTGGGTTAACAGCACTCAGGAGTCACGGAAGAGGAAAGTGAATTACAAGATGTAAGAATGCAAACCTTTGTCGTGTGAATATATTCCTCTGGGTTTTTTAAAAATATATATTTTATTAATTTATTTGAGAGAGAGAGAGAGAGAGAGAGAGAGTGCACCCGCAGGGGGAGGGGCAGAGGCAGAGGGAGAAGCAGGCTCCTTGCTGAGCAGGGAGCCCAACGCGGGAATCGATCCCCGGACACTGGGCTCACGACCTGAGCCCAAGACAGACACTTCACCAACTGAGCCACCCAGGTGCCCCTGCCCCAAAAGTTTTGCTGTAAAACCTGGGCATTTAGGGTTTGCTTTGTTTTGTTTGTGTTTTTATAAGGTTATAAGTTTCTTTCAAAACAGGCTGGACATAGAGGCATCTTGAGCCTGGTTAGCTGTAGGGACTGTACTAGCTTTCAGGGCTCATTCCACATGGCTGGACAGGTGGAAACTAGATTTATACAGTTGTTTTTATTGAGATTCAGGGAAGATGTGTGCAACATTGTTCTGTGCCCGGGTCTGCGCTCAGCACTTCACATACAATCTCATGCAATCCTCCCAGCAAAGGCTTCGTTTAAGTAATTTTTCCAATTACTGAGTGTACCTCCGAGTGAGTCCATTCTCTTCACTTTTTGCAATAATACCGCTGTCACCTTTGTCATTAGCTCCAGTTGTGACTCAGAAACCACACAGAATCTCTAACATTGCTCCAACTTCTGCATGTCTAGGGCAGCTCTGAGCTTCACCTGAAGGCTGTGCCTTCCTCGCTAACTCCAGGAGCATCGTCTCCCAGCTGACGGCAAGACAGTCAATCCTTCACCCCGTCTCAATTTCCTCTTCGCAAAGCTTCCTCTCATCAAGACCTTCCTCTCACGGGAGGTTTCCCTGTTCCAGCTGAGGTCGGAGTGGGGAGGCCGGCGGGAAAGCCGTGTCCCGCGATGAGCTAACACTGTTCCTTCTATCCAACTGATTCCAGAAGCCTCGTCTGTAAGGGGCTCCTGGGCTTTAATTCTCTCCAAGCATCTTAAGTGCTACAGAATGAGGCTCCCTTATGTGCGTACACTCCTAGGTATATGCATATTTGACATCGCTCTAAAATAATATTTATTTTCAACATCAGGTATAGACACACTTTCAGATGTAGTTGAGGTAGACACAGATATAGATGCAGATGCAGATATACCTACAGATGATATAGATCCAAACTGACGTCAGGTGGGAAGGACCGGCCGGATAAAAATGCAGAAGGACCTGTGGGAAGGATTCCGCTTGTTATGTGCGTGGCGTGAGGTTGATGAATATGGATCTTCAAATACGGTGCCCGTGTTTGTTATTTCTTTCTTTCTTTATTTAAGAATTACATTTGGGTTTAACCTCCTGTTCTTATTCCAACCTCTCAAATTATAGCCTCTGCTCATCAATCATCAGGCCATTTATAATGAAAACATTCATAATTACAAACCTCCTACCATGAGCCTCTTCAGCTACATCCCAGAAGTCTGGTACGCAGGATTGTCATCATCACGTTTGCGATATTTTACCTTTTCCCGTTGTTTCTTCTTTGACCTATGAATTATTAAGAAATGTGTTTTCTGATTTGCAATGGTATGTTTTTCAGAGTTCACTTTCTATTACTGGTTTTTAATTTAATTACTTCTTTTTTCAGGTGATTTATTCATATGGCATTGATGTGCCTATCTTAAATGTTCCTGTTGTCTAGCATTTTAACTCCATCATCTTTATCCATAAATTTACTACTTATTATTATTCTAATGTTGTAAAGTTAGAGCTTGCTTATGTTCACACACGTTTGCCAGGTTTTTTGCTCATATTTTTTTCTCACGTCACCGAGTCCCTTGCAGGATCAATTTTTATTTTTCATTCTTCAAATGTTGCTGTAGTGAGAGCTTGTAGCAAATCCTTTAGAGTTATAAATTTTGGTGCATGGGTTTCACATATACACAAAATGTATGTAAGTATGTGTGTGCATGTATTTATCCTGTACAAATGCTTAGTCTGCATCAGCCCTGAGCCCATGCTCTGGGCCCACCCAGGTGCTGTTCTGAAGATCTACAGTTGCGATGTAGTTCTGACCCTCAAAAATGTTAATAAGGCCACACAGAGCCATCTAGGAGAGAGGTATTCACAGGGTTCTCTGAGAGCCATGTGACATTTTCCTGAGTCAGAAGACAAGAGACCAACCATGCAGCTCCTTGGAAGGTGACACTGGAGGGTGACCCGAATCAGGGGAAATTAAGAGGGACTAATGTGTCCCAAGGCTCCCCATTGCTCCACAGGGGGGCTGATGGGGTAACCGGGAGATGTCTGCAGGGAGGTGGAGGTGGCCCCCTGCCACTGCCCTTGCTGACAATGAAAAGACAAGTTCCATCAACACTCTTAATCTGAGGCCAGCTGGGCGACCAGAAGGGTGATATCTTGACGTCAGACACCTATGGCAGACACTCATTGCGTGGAGCTTGTCACCAGGTCAGTGCTTACTCAGCGTGCATTTGGTCACCATCCACCTGGACCAATATATCTTCTGTGGAAATATCCAGGTTTGCCATCCCTTTCAAAGCGTTTTCAGCAGTGGTTCTCAAAACTACTGTGAGATTTTGATGCTCAAACCAGAGATTCTTTTTTCTTTCTTTTTTTTTTTGTCTGAGGCATGGCCTGGACAACTGTTTTTTGTTTTGTTTTGTTCTGTTCTGTTTGGGTTTTCCAGGAGACTCTAATGCACATCAATGTTAAGAACCCCTGGCTTACAGTCTCCGATGCCTCCGTCAGCTTTTCTCAACATGGTTCTACGAAAGAATTAAGCCCTACAGAAAGTGATTTGATTGATTATCTTCTCTGTTCTTCCAAAGATGGTGTGTCCATAGTAACATTCTAGTGCATGGGAGATAAATCAGTTCATTACCACAGAGGACGCCTGGGGCACTAGGCTGGATTCTTTAGTGGAGAGAGGTGATGTTTATAATTTTTGAAAGCTGTATTCAACAGCTAGTAGGTTAGCAAACTGATTCTCTACGGGAGAAAAAAAAGCCCTGAGTGGTTGCATCTGCCATGATCTGTGGTGGAAAGACTCCCACCATGGATTTCAACCCACCAACTGTTTAAGAACTGGCTTGTGAAATTCCTGAAGAGTTAAAAAATAACTTCCCCGTCTTGGCCGCACAAATTGGTGGAACAGGTCTACAGTACACTCTTCATTTCTTGAGAAATTGGTCTACTTAACCATGAGGCTGTATTTGAGGCCATATGGTTGCTGTTGCTTCTTGGATTCCATCAAAGCAACTCAAGTGCACATTTCGTACCAATGTGGCCTGGAAGACAGGGGCTGGATTTGCACTCATGCTCTCTTCCAGGCCTGCCCTGCTTTTTTCCTTTAAGCTTCTTTGTTCTAATCGGTTTTTATATTGGGGTTGTATCCAATATTTTCCTTAGAAGAAGGTGTTTTTCTGTTGTTGTTTTCTTTTTTACCTACAAACAAGATGACTTTTTTCCTTGTTAGATTATCCACTCCCAGAATGTACTGTAGGAACAGGGCATCTCACAGCTGAGAAAGGTGGCCTCTACATCCTGAAAATGAATAACCTCAAAACTTTTACCTCACTTTACCTACTGCTTAATCAAACAGAAATATATGAATAGGTCGTTTCAACATGTTATATTTAACACAAGAAAGGGGTACATGTTGGTTCCTATGGAAGGACTAGGAAGGACACAATTCAGCAGTGGTGAGGGCTGGAAGTGTACAAGGAAGTCCTCCTGACAGTGAGGACTCCTTGCCGACAGCCCATGGGTGACTCATGGGGTATATGTGGTGAGTGGGAGAGGGGAGAGGTAGGGATGTTCCTGGCCAAGGACTCAAGGGCATTGTCAAGTAAACTGCTATAAAAATAAGTTATTGGGCAGCCGGGTGGCTCAGCGGTTTAGTGCAGACTTTAGCCTAGAGCGTGATCCTGGAGTCCCGGGATCAAATCCCACTTTGGGCTTCCTGCATGGAGCCTGCTTCTCCCTCTGCCTGTGTCTCTCATGATTGAATAAATAAAAATATTAAAAAATAAAAGAAAAAGAAAATCCACTTAAAAATAAGTTATTTTAAATTTAAATTGAATTAATCTTCAGAGCTAAAAAATAATGTTTCTCTCTCTCTCTCTCTCTCTCTCTCTCTCTCTCTCTCTCTTAAAATATTGCTTTACATTTGCCTGGAATTTTTTTCTTTGATTATTATAGTGGAAGATGAATGACAGGGAAGAAATCTGATCCATCTGACAAGGCTTAAATAAATGTCACTGCACAATACAATCAGAATGACAAGCAACCTTTGGAGAAGAAGGAAGCTCACACAGGAAACTCCTCTAAAACTAATTAATAATAACAATTAAAAGCTCTGTACAATCATTTTGGAGAAAAATTTGGTAATTGCTTATAAAACTAACCATATTCTTGTCACATAAGTCAGCAGTCATGCTCTTTGGTATTTACTCAAAGGAAGTAAAAACTTACATCCATGCGAAACCTACACATGATGCATACGGCAGCTTTATTCATAGTTGACAACTCAAAGCAGCCAAGAGGTTCTTCAATAGTAGAATAAATAAATAAACTGAAACATCCAGACAATGGAATATTATTCGGCACTAAAGAGCAATGAACTACAAGCCATGAAAAGAGATGGAGGAAAATTACGTGAATATTCCTAAGTGAGATAACCCAATCGGAAAAGGCTATATGCTGTGTCCTTTCAACTATATGATATTCTAGAAGAGTCAAAACTACTGGCTCAGTAAAAGATTGGTGGTTGCCAGGGGTTGGTTGGGAGTGGTGAAATAAGCAGAGTCCAGAGAATTTTTAGTCGGTGAAAATACTCCATATGATATTATAATGGTGGATACGTGTCATTTAACATTTGTTCAAATCCATAAGATGTACAACACCCAAACGAAACCCTTACATAAGCAATGGTTTTTAGGTGGTGATGATGTGTCAACATGGGTTCACCAGTTGTGACAAGCGTGTGCTCTGGAGTGAGATGCTGCTCGCAGAAGAGGCTGCGTCTGTGGGGCAGGGGGTGCGTTGGAACTCTGTACCTTCTCCTTGACGTTGCTGTGAACTTAGCTGCTCTAAGAAATAAAGTCTATTAAAGAACTAAAACTCTTGGGGCACCTGGGTGGCTCCATGGGTCAACATCTGCCTTTGACTCACGTCATGACCCCGGGGTCCTGGGATCAAGTCCCACGTCGGGTTCCCTGCATGGAGCCTGCTTCTCCTTCTGCCTTTGTCTCTGCCTCTCTCTCTCTCTGTCTCTCATGAATAAATAAATAAAAGCTCTAAAAATAAATAAATAAATAAATAAATAAATAAATAAATAAATAAATCTCTCCCTTCATCTCCATTTTAGCCCTAAATGAGCATTTTTATGCTCAATAGGGAATTTATAGAACTTCTGATAAGTCAAGTAACGACACTAAAAAAAGAAACTCTTTGGAAAGTTTGAGGAAAAAACAACAAAGAAAACGAAAATAGACTGTGACAATCGCACAACTGATATCTCCGACTGAAACTCTTTGTGATATTTAATTTTTATGTCAAAAAAGAAATGATATATAAATCAAAGATTCCAGGAAGGGGAGAATATTTGTGCATGTGAGTTATTCCCTCCTCTCTCCTTTAAGATGAAATGTGAGTTATATCCTACATTTAAAAATTGAGCAGCATGATCTGCCTTTCTCATCAATGATTTTGTCATCACAACCTGCTTTGCCAAGAAGTTTACGTAAGTGCCATTTAGATGTGCCTCCTTCCCATAGTACTTAGTCATCAGTACGTTGCCTACTTTATGTTCATTAATACTGGCAAGTTTTTTTATGGCATAGCGTCAAACCTCCAGACCTTTATGGTTGATCATGACAAATATTCCGCATCTGCTCTAGGCTCTGGAGGTCCCCAGAACGTCTCCTGGTCCGCCCTGGGATGAACTGGTCTTGGTTCCCGGCTCTGGACGGTGCTCAGGTCTGCTGTACATTGCCACGTTTCCCTTGATCTGGCTGATGTAAGGGGCACCTCCCTTTAATGGCAGAGCACAGGTGCATGTTTGAAGCTTCCATTCAAAAAAAAAAAAAAATCTGCTAAGACTGCGTGAGTCACAGCCCAGCGTCAGGGTGGAGAGAACATGCTCTGCCAATGCAGCGTGGTCAAGGTGACACAGCAGCGAGATTTCCTAAGCGCATTAATCCAGTCAACCAAAAACGGAGCCTGTACAAACGTCCCCGGACTTTTCTTTGCTACGGTTACAAACCCCCTCCCGTTACAACCACATTTATTAATCCATGTGTGACACAGTCTCTGACTATCATATATTGGTCGCTACGGAATCAATTCTACGTCACTGTTCATTGCACTTTTGCTAAGAAGTCATCAGGGTTATAAAGCAAGTTTTCTGGTTCCCTGCATTTCTTCCCTCTGCTCTGATTTCCTCTGAGGTCAAATAAACTCCAACACAACTGGTCACAAAGGCGGTGCCTAATGTCCTTTCTGACCCCCCCGGGGTTTTGACCCATGCGTCTCACTCAACTCGTTCAAATATTTTAACTGGCTCGTCTCACCCCGTCCATTCACTGTCCCTCACTCCATCCGCTATGGCCTGACTTTCTCCCTCCTCCTGGACGCCCTTACTGAAACTGTTCTCATTCAGGTCACCAACATCAAAGGTTTTTTTCTATCATTGGCTCCAGCACGTGGTTCTCCAGCTTTATGTTGTGAAACAGCTAAGATTTAGCTGATATATTAAGCATCCCCTCGGCTTGGAAATGCTCAGCTCACTTCTGGCGGAAAGCCAAAGCCGCATCCCCTGGTCCCCCTGTCCGCTGGCAGCCCCCTACTCTGTCTCCTTTGCTGGACACCCCCCCCCCCGGCTCCAGAGTTCTTTCTGAGACTGTGTGTCCATCAGAGCCTCGGAGCAGAGCCCACTGGTCCGTGCCCCATCCGTCCTTCTGTGATCGGTGGCCGGGTCTCCTGCCCTGCTCTCCCAGCTGCTGCGTCTCTAACCTGCATCTCTCAGCTACGGCTTCTCCCCGGCCTGCATCCCAAGAGGCATTGCAGGCTGAATTCCTTCCAGGCACTTCAGAGTCTGCCCCAAACTAAATGTCATCATCTCTCCATAGACACTCCTTTCGTCCTTAAGTCTTTATCCTGGCCATTTATATGGTCTCCGCCTGAAGCTCGCGCAGTCCCTGCTGGCCCTGCGCTACCTTATTGCCCTGCATCCCATCAATCACCGAGTCTCTAGGGCTTTATCTGCCCAATACTTTTCTCCCAAATCCTCTCCTGTACCCAGGGCTCTGCTAATAGCAGCTACCGTGTGTTACTTTCTACGAGCCAATCACCAGGCCAGCCCTTGGCTTCACACCATCTTTGCCTTCTGAGGCAAGTATTGATTTCTATACGCTGCAGAGGAGAAGGCGGTCTCAGAGATCTGGAGGATGAGAAAACTCAGGCTACGAGATGTTATATAACGTGTTTGGGGGTGGGGGGTTGTGATTTGTAAAGCTGATGGACCTCAAAGTCTACATGGGCTTTTGGTTCTGTCTCTACACTTTTTGTGGTCAAATAGTCAAGTACTTTGCATTTGGTTTGGATACGATGCTTCATCCCCATTTCTCTTGGTTCTAAAAAGTTGATAGAAGTGATATTTGCTAAATGCTTACGATGTGCCGGGAGCCGCATCGGGTGCTACAGGCAGACACGTGAGGACCCTTTTCTGCCCTCAGCAGCTCACATGTTCCCCAGCATCGACTAATAAAGACAAAGTCATACTCCAAAAATGCGTGTCATAAGTAATCTGTCAATTTTGTTATTTTAGAAATTTGGTGACAAAAGAGTTTGTGCCATTCAACCCTTGAAATATTACCCTTGGTGGCATTTATACAAATTATCCAGATGATTCAGGCCAGGAAGTGTGTTCATCATAAACAACTAGGTATTTGCTAATGGCATCTTTAACTCGGTTACTGGGACCAACTTGCCTTTTTTTGCCTCAGACTTAGTTAATGTGTCCCGTTTACGGATTACATCGAAAAAAATCCGATGAGGTTCAGATCTGAAGTCAGACAGCTCAGGGTGCGAGGAATTTTGCCAACCTGTCATCCTCTCGACAGCACCCCGATCAATGCGCGCCAAGAAATTCACGTGTTAAACACGTTCCCTCTCCCCCACCCCGTGAGATGTAGCCGTATAGACTCTGGTTTTAAGCAGTAATCAGCAATAATGTATTGCTTGTTCCCTAATGTCAGTATTGGTGATTTAGTGATTAATTATCTGACTGCTGTGTAGTGCTTAAAATAATCCAAATGCACGAAGTAAATTAGTTGATCAGGAGAAAATTCTATCATGCAAATTCATGCAATACAGACCCTCACTGTCACACTCATCGCTGACAACATAAGTGGGTCACCGGAGTGGCTGGCCCCTGTTAATTTATTTTCTCAGACACACCATACATATTCATGATATCCTGCTGTTTGTCTGTCACCTCAAAGAAGCCCTATCTTCAGAATCACAATTAACAGAAAATATGCACATTTAGCCAATGAGAAAGAGTGAAACTAGAAGAGTTGTGAATCTGATTTTATTTTATGCTTTTTTTTTTTTCCAGACCCTATGACGGATTGGAAGCAACAGCAATTTGTCCATCTGGTCTTGAATTGTTAGTTCATGGACAGTGAGGTACAAGACTCCCAGGAAAGCAAGTATTTGTGAAAGGAAGATATTCATTCATTTTAAGGTCCCACAGCTTGCTAAACTGCTGCACATTCTACTCTAATTGACAGTAAGTGCACGAGGATTGTGCCAGATAAGGAAATGGAGCTAAGTGCGCAGGCCACCGCCCAGGGTGGGAGCGCCACATCCCATCCTTCAGGCTAATCGGTAGTGGCAGGATCCTGACATCACTGCCACTGTAATAACTGAGCCGGGGCAAGGGCTCTGTCAGAGGGTATGTGTTCACTTGGGCATTTCCTTCTTTCTAGGAATACAATGTGTTTCATTAGCAAAAAGATAGAAGACAGGATAATTACTTCCTCCAGCAGAGATGCACCTCCTCATCGCGATGGCTGCAACAGGCAGACGCAGGGAAAAACAGACACGTTTTGGATGACATTCATTTTGTTTCAAAGGCCACATTCATCCAACATGGTATTTATTTATTTATTTATTTATTTATTTATTTATTTATTTATTTAAAAAAATTTTTTTTGCAAGAATGAGCCATTTCCTGAATGGACACTTGTTGCTTCGGGGTGACACTGTAACCTTCACTGTTCTCAACTTTGTGTCAAAATCTGTGAAACGACATCTCCATCTGTGAGGGAAAAGGTCGGTTTAAAAAAATGGAATCTATCCATGATTCTTGAGTAAAGAAATAGGGTGAGTGAGGGGCTAGAGCAGCATCACGTTACATACCTTCTAAAAAGATACGGAATATTAAATGGCGAAAAAATGCATCACGAGTTTCCCCAAAGCCTTCGTGTATCCTTTTAGACATGTACAGAGCAAAGGATTAATTCCACTGGTAATATTTGTGTCAGAGCCACACCAATTAATTTAATATTCTGATTGGACAAGCAGTAGAGCTTTAACGGCTGTTAACTTTTTGGCAAGTAGCTCTGGGAAGGCGGTAATGAGATTAACATTCAGAGGACAAATTTGCTTTTTTGCTGTATTTAATTACTACTCTGACACCACATAGTGTTCACTCTGAATTCTCTAGACAGGACACTAGGGAATGTTATCCGCATTTGTGACACATAGCGGGACCTGCTTTGGAAACACTGTGGGAAATAGAGTCTTTATAAACTGCTCTCTTCAAGGTCGGGGACGTTCCCGAAGAAGGTCGGGGTAGATGCTTGAAATTAAACTTAGGTGCCTACATTCAGTCCTTGGTGGGATATAGAAACAGCACTTAATCCTCATCCATACCTTAACTATGTACGAAATATTTTTACGATCGTCATGTCGTTTGATCATTCCTCAAAACTCTTCGAAGCAAGGTGCACTGTGCCTATTTTATAGATGAGCGTAGCTGTAGTTACGGGTCTGACATCACGCACATTTTGTTCTGAAAGCCTGAGCCGAAGCTCAGGTATCATTGGGCTGCATCCCAGAGTGTTTCCAGCAGCGTAGAAAGGAGGTGGCTTTGGAAGCCTAGAGTCATTTGCTCATCTATCGTCACTGTGCTGCCAGGATTTGTAAATAGATACTCTACTTTTTTTTTTTTTTTTTCAGACAAATGAGGAAATAAAGGCAAGAACATGGTCTTGGTTAAACTTCTGGAGGAAAATGAATTAGAGGAAACTTCTAATTCCTTAGAAAATATTGAAGAAACCAAATCAGTTACGCGTCTGGTCCTGTATTTGTCACCAAACGGCTTAGGGGATGGAGAACATAGCAGATCTGGGCCTCTTTGTTCTCATTGATATGAACATAAGATGCCTCAAACCCTTTTTCAAAATAAATAATCTGTAATCTACACATTCTCGAGTGTCCCTATATTTACAAGTTTATCTACAACTACACACAGATGGGCAAGTTATAATCATTCTTCAACTTTTTATTTTATTTATTAAGTTTTTTTAATTTCAATTCCAGGATAGGTAACATACAGTGTTGTATTAGTTTCCGTTGTACCCTGTAGTGATTCAACACTTGTAACATCACTCCATGCTCATCCAGAGAAGTGTACTCTCAATCCCCTTCACCTATTCCATCAGCCCACCCCTGCCACCTCCTTTGTGGTGATCACCAGTGTTAGTTGAGAGTCTGTTTCTTGGTGTGTGTGTGTGTGTGTGTGTGTGTGTCTATTTCTTTTGTTCATTTGTTTCTTAAATTCCTCATATAATGAGTGAAATTATATGGTATTTGTCTTTCTCTGACTTATTTTACTTAGCATAATACCCTCTAGTTCCATCCGTGTTGTTGTAAATGGTAAGATTTCATTCTTTTCTATGACGGAGTGATATTCAATAGTATATACCTACCACATCTCCTTTAACCATTCATCTATGGATGGATACTGGGGCTGTTTCCAGAGTTCAGCTACGGTACATAATGCTGCGTGTATCCTTTCAAATTACTAGTTTTGCATTCTTTAGGTAAAGACCCAACAGTGCAATTCCTGGATTGTCAAGTAGTTCTATTTTTAACTTTTTGAGGGGCCTCCATACTGACTTTCACGGTGGCTGCACTGGTTTGCCTTCCCACCAACAGTGCACAAGGGTTTTTTTCTCCACATTTTCACCAACACTTGTTGTTTCTTGTACATTACTTAACTTTTAAATTCCTTCACATTATCTTATGAACATTATGACATTTATCTTTTTGGTTAATAAAGTATTTGAATGGCACTTGTAGTTTATAATGGCTAAGTCTACACAAGATACACTGAATGCAAGTCTTTCCAGTTTTCCCATCCATCCATCCAACCATCCATCCATCCATCCATTCAAAAGTACTTATTGATTCTATTATGTACCAGTTACTGAGACAACAGAATTGACAAAGTGCAACCCCTCCTTCAAGAAACTAATAGTCTAAATGTGTGGTATATTGATACCTTCTGGGCTTTTTTGCTTTTGCTTTTGTTTTTGTTTTATAAAAGTCATCGTGATCAGTAAAGAATAATCATTTCCAGAAACATTGGAATGTGATTTATTCATTCAGCAGCTAGTTCATTTGACAGAGAGAATATATTAACTATCATACTTGAAATAGGTGAGGACATTTAATTAGATATGAACAAGAATGATTTTTTTTAAATATTAAATAAAAGGTCAAGCCTATAGGACAAAATTGGATTATTTCATTGGCTCTTGTCTTCTTCACATGAAAAATACTTTTTTGATATTGGCATCTGGACAGAGAGGAAAGTTAAAACAATCACATGATGATGAATAATTTCAGAAGTATTTGGTTGGTACTTTTTTGGGCGTGTTGATGTTCTGTGTGTTCATACAACTGGTATCTATTTCACAGTTACAGCATACAATGTTGTTTTGAAAGTGAGATCTACTGTTGGCTAATTCTGTCATTGATGTGTTGCAATGCCAATAGCATGATAGACAGCCAGCTATCTGTTGAGGTATAATGTGTACACTCACTTCCCTGTTTTGTGGCTTGTTCAGAAAATTCACAATGTGAACTGGCACTTCCTTAGGCATGCCCAGAGTGCCCGCGCTGCGCCAGCCTCTGATTGGCATTTGCTGGCGGGATGGAATGGCCAGTGAGACTCGCCTGGGTTCAGGTATTATTACTTTAGATAATTACTAAGTAGAGTTCCCAGATTGGCATTTCAGAGACAAAGCAATTATCAAAGAATAATTAAATCACAGCATGAGTGAAGCAACTTTACATTTCACTAAGTAGTTTACTTTAGGCATTTTAACTAATTCCAGCTATCTCGGTAGACACAGGTGTCCAGATCTCATATATTTATGTCGTGCTCCTGATCTGGCACATGGTGGCTTGCTCTCTTCCTTCACACACACACACACACACACACACACACACACACACACACACATGCAGTTGCACATACACATCCGTGCACACTCACACGTTGACTTCATCATGTACATTACTAACAGCAGTTGACACAGCCTCTTCTGCTATGGCTGTTCTTACTGGATTCTGTTCACTCATTTCTCTTTTGTTGCTCTGTTGTTCAGGCGCCCAGCCCATGAGCTCAGCAATCATTATTTCCAGGACTCTTTTTCTTCTGATGATGATCTTGGAGTTTCTTCTTAATCTGTAACACTAGTCACAGAGTGAAAGTTCTTGCTGACCATATCTTCCTTATATCATCCCAACTGCTCCGCAACCACCCGGCCTTCGCTTGACTTGAGTCTGATGGACAGCTCCCCAGAGACTGTCTGCTCTGACTCCGCATGATTGTTGGGGTAAGAAAGACAAACACGTCAAAGGAAAGATAGATGGGATCTCAAAGGAGCCTCCTGTGCTGGATTCTACTATTCAACTCAAAAATTCTCCTGGCAAGTTCTTCTCAGTCAAAGGGAAGCCCTGCAATCAAAATTAAGTTTATGGTCACCCATTTCTCCTGGAAAGGTACAGAGAAACAGCTCATCATTTGCAACCTTCACTGTGTGTCAGTTGCCAAAGCAAAAGAAAAATGAGACTTTACAACAATTCATTATTAAATATAATACACATAGAAGAAAAATGCCTGATTTTTTTAACTTTTTTTTTTTTTGAAAGAGAGAGAGTGGGTGCATGAGCAGGGGCAGTGGGGAAGGGGCAGAGGGAGAGGGAGAGAGTATCCTCAAGCAGACTCCCCACTAAGCACAGAATCTGACTTGGAGTTCAATCTCACAACTGAGAGAACTCTGAAATCAAGAGTTGGATGCTTAACGGACTGAGCCACCCCAATTTTTAAATGCTTAAGTTAGGCTTTCAATGAATCAATATGAACTTAGAATAAAACTTTACAGAGAAACTTATAGGGACAACGTGATTTGGAGAATTTAATAAGGAAGGAAAAGTCCATAACTCTATCTACCTACATACATGTAATACACATACACCTTTGCATATTTCCATTATGTATATTTATATAATATGAAGTATAATCAAATTACATAATATTTTATAATATATGGCTATGTAATATAATAAAATATATAATCAATATATTATCCCTGCATAATCAAGAAAGATTTTTTTAATAATTCTATATAACTAGATATCTATTTGAGGCAGTCACATTGAAGCAAGCAAACTCTGACAATCTAGAGGCCAACTGGATGGAGGGAATCATCCTTCTAGTGGTCATGCTCCCCTGGAGTTTTGTCCTCCTTCCCGGCTGCACAGGGAACTGGCATAGGTCCACAGAAGAGCTAACGTGCTCTAAGAAGAAGAGCTAGAAGTTTACCTTGAAGAATAGAAGATTCAAAGATCCACAAGAGCTGTCTTCAGATTGATGAAGGCTGATGCAGCCATGGGAGTGGCTATGTTTTCACAGATCCTGGAAGTTGGTACCCTGACCAGTGGCAGGAGGATTTTGTCCCCATGGAATGAGTTTTTCAGTAGTAAGAGCTTCTCAAATGGGACCAGTCTCTCAGGAGAAGATAAATCTCCTTTCATTTCAGATGCTCAGAATAAGCTGATTCACATATGACAGAGAGATACAAGGTGGAGGGTTGAGTATCACATGTCTGTTTGAGAATATATATGTGTGTGTTTATGGGTGTGGGTTGTACAGAAAATGAGGGTCGGAGTGGATGGCCTCTTAGGGTCCTTGTGAGCTTAGGTGGCTATAATAATTGTCACAGTCAGATTATTTCTCCACTTCCTCCTTTTTAATTTATCTGGAACATCCAATCCAGAGCATCTATGGATTTATTTATTTATTTATTTATTTATTTATTTATATTTATTTATTTAACAACCAGTGAGTGCATAGGGGTGGAAAGAGGCCAGTCTGGAGTTTAGAGGTGCGACCTCTGGCAACTCTAAAACTTCTTTAGGCCATTATTATCTGCATTTATAAAATACAATCTTAGGACAACCCAGATCTATAATTCTTTCTTATCTAAAGGCTACGACTATATATGCTACTCATAAATGAGCCTATATAAAATGAGCCATTTTATATATTCATTAGCTTTGGCCAGTGCAAAAGCACTGCAGAGAAACATCAGCACTAAGGATCATGATGCAACATCACACCCAAAGGATTGTCACAGGTAGACATGGACCCTTTGATTGAATACATTTTACAGACCCTTAAGAGAAGCGGGAGCTGCTTATTCTCCAAGCAGCATCCTCTACTTCTTGGAGGAAACTTGGGTGAGGTATTCGAGGAATAAATAACATTTATGCTTACTTAAAGCAATGATTCTATTATCACCCAATGGTGCACATAAGAGCTGGATGCTTCTCTTTGAATTGTCACATTTGTTTGTGGTGAGATTTCTCCTGGCGTGGTCTGGTCATTATACATCTGCCTCTCAAGCAGCACCACCGTTTCTTCCCCTGACTTCACTTCCACCCGAGTTCCAAGGCTTTCTGATTATTAAACTGCAGAGAGTTGAAATTTGCTATCGTACAATTGGAACTAATTGTCTGAGACGATTTACATCCATCAGTGCAAGGTTTATGGCTTTTTAGACTCAGTGTAAGATGAATAAATAACAGAGCTTGAGTCATTACTCTGTTTTATTACTTGTGATGTGCTGGGTAATCTGAATATAATTTGGGCACCATAGCTTTGTCAAATAGTGGACATCTGTCAAGTTATAAGTTCTGATGGTATTTTGCAATCTGTCCACTCATACCCTTTACAGTTGCTACCCTAAAACCAAGGAATTGAGGTTTTGCAGGTTTTTTTTTTTTTTTTGGTTTTTAAGTCAGAAATTCTGTTGGAGAATTGAGAGTAACTTTCACTCCATGGATTGTCCTGATGGTCACATGGGCTTCTTTTCTCACTCCCTGTAATGACCACCTTGCCCCGCTCACACACTGCACCCTTCCTTCTGCTCACATAATGGACACAGAGGAAGCCAATATCACCCTTACCATCTCTCTGCTTTGATGAGAGCGTGCACAGGGAGCCAGCCAACCAAGCAGATGCTGAAGGAGACACACAGTGGCCTCTGTTCCCTCCCTTGCACATGAATGGGTGGGGTGGTTCACCAGCCCAGGTTTTCACAAGCACATTTTAAAGTACCTAAATTTTTTTTTCAAAAATGGTATCTTTCACCTGCTATTAGGGAAGTGTTTTCATAGTTAAACAGTTTTTACTCTTTGGAAATTTCTCCCTGATTCGGATTTATTTTTATATATATTTTTACAAAGCCATTTTAGCTTTATAATTTTTCTGGCTTTATATTGCCCATTAAAGCTAATGGACAGTTGTTTGGCTCATTTCTTGAAAATGATCCATGGAAATTCTTTCAACTCCTATTGCCTCCTGAGAAATTCTTGGATGTGTCTCACTGTATATAGAGGACAAAATCTACACTGAGCTTCACACAGGCTTAGAGGGGAAAAAAGGCAAGAACATGGCTAAATTTACCTGAGAAAAGTCAAGTACAAGGACATAAGGTTCAGACAGAAGTGAGCCTGTGCAGCACGCTGTATTATGATTTCATGCTGCAAGCCATTCATCATGAGAAGGTAGGAAATCATGGAACTCAGGTTTCGGGAAAAATGTATCAGGCAAGGAGATATGGCATGGATGTGAAATTGAATAAGTGTCACATCATTACAAAGTTATCGACTGACTTAGTGACTGGATCCAAGGGATGAGGAGGACAATCTAGCCTGGCTTCAGGGAACTCGCAGTCAGCAGTAGAAACAGACCCATCCCAAGGAGATGCAGTGCCCAGCGGGGCATGATCCCAGTAGGGGTGTGACTTCTTTGAGTGGGATCAGGGAGCCTTCCACAGAACTGATTTGCAGGACTCCCTGGAAGAGTGAGAGTTTGCTGGGAAGGGAGGGAGAAACATATTCCCTTCCCATGGACCGGAGAGGCCAGCTCAGGAGTGTGACTCTTTCCCAAATTTCACGTCTGTGTTGGCTTTTGTCTCAATCCTCTTCCCTCTCTTCCTGATAACACTGTCAACTTCTGCTTCAGAACTCAGTCCTCCCTCCTGCTCCCTGGTCCTGTTCTTCATGACTACATCTCTGCAAAGGTCTCAGTCTGGAAGTAGGTGCTGATGGAGCCAGATATCTCTTCTGGACACCAGCCCCGCATCCAGAGGTCCCCTGGATGTGTCCCCAGGATCATCACAGGACCTCTGGTGTGACGCTGAAACCTCCGCGATGCACTCTGGCCTTCAGACCCTGGTCTTCCCTGCCTCCCTCTCCAGAGAACAACCTAGTCTTGAAATTCAGTTTCCCTCACACCACAGCATGGCCCAATGGCTATCAATGTCTTCTATTTCCTCCATGATGAATTTTTAAAATCTCACCAGCATCTACAGAATCCAGTCTGATCCCAGTTTACCTTCTCTCTCTTGACTCCTGCTCACCCTCATGCCCTATGGTCACACTGTAGAGACCTTCTGCCTTCTGCCTGGGAAGGACCAGCCTGCCCCCCACCAGGCTCAGGGCTTCTCACATCTGCTTTCTTCAGTCCAGGATGCTCAGGTGTCACTCATCATTCTGGGGAACTTGAACTCTTCTCAGGTGCCCCAGTCTAGCTTACATCTCCTCCCTGTGCCCATGGCCCTTAACACCAGTGTAGTTTGAATCATAACATGCTTGTTCATGGGGCAGGATGTGTACGTGGGTCACTGCTGTAGCTTCGGCGACTTGGAGGCAGATAGAGGAGAAAAGAAGGAAGGGTAGAGCGAAGAAAGCAGGAGGAAAGCCAAACAGGAATCTGAAATCACGAGATGTTTACTAAATTGTGATACTCCAGTAATTTGATTAAATATATTAATGGCACATTTTAACTGACTGTTACGTAGCTAGAAGAACAATGAAATTTAGAATTGTTCTATCCAAGTAAAAGAATTCAACCAAGAGGCCAGCAGGCTTCCAAAATAAACACCGGTCCCCAAATTATTCTATTCCAAAGTGGTTTTTTGACCAGTGTCTTGGACTCCAGAAGAAAGTTTTTTTTGTTTGCTTTTATTTTGGGGTTTTGGTTTTGTTTTTGTTTTTTTTAAATCGAGGATAATTTTCAGTCTGAGGCTTCTCAGTGGTTGGCTTCCATGCTTAACACCAGAAATGACAATATCAGCTCCATTAAATTCCAAGTGCTTTTTCTTCTGTAGGTAATAATCATTGTGATATCGAGGAACCAAGCCTTCAGAGCATTTGGAAAGTCATATGGAAAGTCATAGAGAAATAGGACCCGGCTGCTCATTCTCAAGTTAACTGTCGAATCGTGTTCCCATGCCTGTTTACCGCATCCAAGTTTTTGATATTTTGCATAAACTTCTTCGAAAAATGATTTCACTGAAAAAAATTTTAATTTGATTCTTCCCCTCATAGAATCATTCACGTGACCGGCTACATTTGAGTTAATTTGGTCGCTGCCTGAGCCAAGTTTGCAAAAATGTGCTAATTATTTTTGATAAAATTCTTTCATCAATTTTTAGCATTTGAGTGAAAAAAGGAAAAGAGCAGTGAGGAATAAAGGAATGGAATAAGAATCATGGGAGTGGACACAATGGAGGAACATCGGAGGTGAAATTTTTCCTCACACTGAGGCCAACTAACTGCTTTGGCTTTGAGTTCTTTCTTGTGTTTCATTTTTAGGAGATATTTTTATTTCACATGAACAATTTTGACTACGAGTCAGTTAAAGTCGTGTTGGCGAACTCTAGGTCATTTTAAATGTATGCAGATCAATTCATTTGATAGCGGTTCCATGAGAAAACAATATACTTAACCTGATAAATAGGAACAAACCACTGAAACCCTTTGGAAAAGGCCAATAAGCAAAATCAAAACATCCAGCTTCTTGTCAGCTTATTCAAAAGGTTTACATCAGTTAGTATCTGAATTTCTTTCTCAAACCTTGCAATATATTTTTTTTCCAATGTAAGAACATTGGAGTTGAGTGTCAGATTTCCTGGTATTTTTGTTTTTTGTTTTTTCTATTACCTAAGTCCAAATTGGCCAGACTTCCCCATTGTGGATTTTTTCTTAAATTTAATCTTAAAATGAAGCTAATTATTTGACTAAATCAGAAATTAAAAAAAAAAAAAAAGATTAACTAGACCATTTGTTCAAACTTCAGTCCCCAACCAGAAACACGGTGTTCAGTTCTTATAAAGTTTTCCTAGGTTGTGGATTGAAAACGTGTCATGCTGACAGCAAGCAATAAACAATGTTTTATGAATCGTGCATCATGCAGAGAAGCTAAGGAGATGGGGATGGTGTTACTGAGTACCTCCTCTGACAGCCGCTGAAACAGTAATAACAAAAATAAGTCATCTCCTGTCTGTCCTCCCCGCTAGGCCTGAGATAGCTCTTTTATAGCAGAGTTCAGAGAACATTGATATTTAGGGGGATTACAACCTTGCCTTACCGTTTACCCTGTATCAGATATCTGCCTGAGACAAGCGGCTCCTTGAAAACCCCTGACTCTGTCACACTGTAGACACGTGGTTTCTGAAAGTATTAATGGTATTTCTGGAGGCAGCTCCCCTCTACCTTTCCAAGTGTCTGGGATACTCTTGCATCAGACCCACCCACCAGGATGTTACACACTTTGCTACCATTAGCTTCCTCCTTCAGAAAGTGCCTTTGCTGAATTCTGTTTTGGAAGATTGTTTTGAGTGTCGGCCACTTGACATTCCCTTCTCTTGCGTTCTTTTTTTTTTTTTTCTTTTAAGATTTGTGTTTATTCATGAGAGACACAGAGAGAGGCAGAGACACAGGCAGAGGGAGAAGCAGACTCCCTGTGGGGAGCCCGATGTGGGACTTGATCCCAGGACCCCAGGGTAACAACCTGAGCCAAAGGCAGACACTCAATTGCTGAGCCACCCAGGCGTCCCTCACTCTTGCATTCTCTGAAATAGCATTGGGAAGACAAAGTCAAACATACCCCTCAAGTCCTCTATCAAGTTCAGTGGAACAAACTTTTTGAGAGAAATCTGAGAAAGAGGCTTATGATTGATTAAAACTCAGCACATATGTAATAACATAGTAAGATGATAGCCTAGTAGTATCATATCAGTATTAGTATCTCAGACTTAAAATATTTCTAATTTGTTAAGGGGCTATTTCCATGTACTCAATATAACAATATATTGATTTAGGAGAAAATATTAAAAACAGTCCATCCTTTTTCAATTTGGGCTTGTGATTTACAATATGCTTTTAAACATAGCGTCTCAGTTTTTCCTCCTATCAACCTCATGATGGAGTCAGGAAAGTATACTTACCTACATTTCCCAAATTATATATTTGGTGTGTGCCGAGCTTTTTTAAAGGGATGGACAACATGATGGCTCATTTCCATGAGGATCCATTTGTACATGAGCGGCCATAGATCCTCAAGGAAGAATGGGTTTTGACATTGGGGTGAGCTGTGTAACACTTGACATTTGAAAATTTGGAAATATCAACAGGATGATTGCAAATGTTGAAAGTTTGCTTATTTCAGTGGTTGACCTAGAGAGGATAATGATGATGAGGTCGACGGTAGTGTAGTAGGCATTGGATTGCAGTTCTAATAGTTCCTGCACGCTGGTGTTTGCAAGGCGACAGTGAAAACAATATTAAGAAAAGATTGATACTGCCCGTGATTCTCACAAATATATGGAGAAACAAAACAAAAATCCAGGAAGATCATGAGGTTCCTCTTTATTTCCTGAGCATGACGTCCTTAAAGTCAGTAACTATTTTGAAGTGGAAAATACACATATTTTTGAACCCTGCAATGCCATTCTGGGAGACTCACTCACAGACATTAGTGTAACAGGGTGTGAGAATGTGCGTGCAAGGATGATTGTTGAAGTACTACCACCTGTCAGTAGGGAAAGGGTTGAACAGACACATGTTCATCCTTATTAAATTCATACTGTGAAAGTGTATGTGGGGGCTTAAAGTGGAACTAGAAGATATGATGCTAAGTGAAATAAGTCAATCAGAGAAAGACAATCATATGATCTCACTCGTATGTGGAATTTAAGAAACCAAACAGAGGATCATAGGGTAAGAGAGGGGAAAAAATAAAACCAGACAAAATCAGAGAGGGAAACAAGCCATAAAAGATTCTTAATCATAAGAAATAAACTGAGAGTCACTGGAGGGGAGGTGGGCAGGGGGATGGGGTTATTGGGTGATGCACATGAAGGAGGACACGTGATGGGATGTGCACTGGGTGTTCTCTGCAACTGGTGAATCACTGACCTCTGCCTCTGAAGCTAATAATACACTATATGTTAATTAACTGAATTTAAATGAGATTTAAAATTTAAAAAAATGAATAAGATAAGAAAGACTATTTCAAGATTCAATTTGCAGGCACTTTCTATAATCTCTCATTGCAGGTATGGATAACCACTTGGGATAAAATGATCTTTCTATTGTTTCTTTTAACATCTTTTTTTTTTTTCCAGAAATACCATAAAATGGATCATCTCTGTATCTATTGATCTCTAGGCACAGCTGTATAAACTTAGAAAGCAAATTATGAAATGTTGTGTATAGTAAGAAACTGTTTTTGTAAAAATAAATGAAAGATCAATCCACATATTCACGTACTTATGAATGAATGTGTTTGAAGGAATAGAGTTGTCTGACTATTGAATTGTACGGAGTAAGGTAAAATGTCAGCTTCTTTAGGGGAATGGGATTGAGGGTTTTGACACACGAGTTTTAACTTTTTCTTTAATAGAGTCGTACGGAACAGAATATGTGAATACAAGTGGCTTAACCCTAAAAAAACTGCAAACTCCGAAGCCATCTAGAGGCAGGGGTGTTGAGGGGATAATGAGTGCACCGCTTACAGGTTTCTGCAATGACCCCTGATTTCCTAATGTTTCTTCTGTCTTTCCCAGCAGGATGACTTTCACCCTCACCTTCTTCTGCGATGGTTCTCAGACTGCAACGTGACCACATTCTCCAGACCCTCCACCCTATGCAACCGTTCCCCAAAGCAGACAGGGCCTTCTCTCTTTCTCGCTCTTTCTCTCTCTCTCTCCTTTCAAAGCATGACCAAAGGCCAAACTCCTCTCACCAGCATCCTTCCAGTTTCCACCATTCAGACTTTTTTGCCCAAGGAAGGCTGAGAACACGTGTATGGTCTTGTTGGGGGTCTATCGTGGGAAGTCGAATCTGCTAGGGAGGAATGAGGATGTCCAAGGGGAGGTGGCCTCCAGAAAGCCTTCCAGAGCCTGCTACTTGAACCAAAGTGCTTCACAAACTAGAAATATATAGAAGCCCCGATGCAAAGCTTCAACAAGGAGTCCAATTAAAACATCACATCCTGAGACTCTGACACGTATCTCTGTCCTGCCCATACGAAAGTCCCCAGAATGTCCCTGGGCATTCACAGGTGGTTCTTCTTATTTCTCAAAGACCTGCTGTGTTGTGGGAGGAGCAGCCTGGCCGAGCAGGACAATCCCGAGACACACACGGACACTGGCCTGCGAGCCCGTGGTCGGATCCGAGTCAGCCTTCCAGAACCACGGACAACTTGGAGGCAGCTGCTTTTCTGCTTGGTGCGTCTCCTCTGAGGGTCACCGGCTACGGGCACAGGTGGGACAGCAGGTCTTGGGGCGGATAGTGTCTCTGCCTCCACCCCAGGACAAGTGTGCCTGGGGCCCAGCAGCAGCAGGCAGCGCGGGAAGCAGGGATGGCTACGGCTGCTGGAAGCGGGCGTCCCTCGGGGCCCCGGGAGGTGGGCCGGGGCGGGGGGGCACCAGAACACGGCGTTCGTGCTAATGATATATTCTGCTTTCCTTGGGCATGGTGGATGGTGTTTGCTTGTTTACTGAAGGCAAAAAAAAAAGTAGTGACAGAGAGAAGTTTTATTTGCAAGACCGTAGATTTTATTTGGTGCCAGTTTTGTAGCACAAGGAACATTTGAGAAGTAGTTTGTAAAAGGCCCCCCAAACTGGGGGGATGCTCCCCTTTGTCTCACCACAGCCGCTTGCATATTCCAAACCACTAGAGTAAGACCCAGAAAGTGCTTCTGTTCCCTCCCTGCGTCTCTAAGTTGGCCTTCAGGGTGGTACCATACTGTTCGATTCCTGTAGCTCTCTGATGTATTTTGAAATCAGGACATGTGGTGCCTACAGGGTTAGTTTCCTTTCTAAAGATGACTTTGGCTATTCAGGGTTGGCGTTTTTTGTAGTTCCATGAGCATTTTAGAATCGCTTTTTCTATTTCTGTTGAAAAAATGCCTTTGGGGTTTTGATAGGAATTGCACTGAACTGGTGGATTGCTTTGGGTATGTGGAATTTTTACAATATTTAATGTGTAGAGTTGTCTGTTTGTTTTGTGTATCAATTATACCTCGACAAAACTGTTAAAAACATCTTTAAAAGTCTGCTCAAACCTTGCAGATTCTCACTCCAGGCTGTACTATCACTGGGCGTCAGCATCAGAGAGCTCTCTCTCCCTTGACATGTCAGCATTTACTTATTACTTTTTTTTTAAAGGACGCATATTTAAAAAGGCTACATTCAATATTATGGAGTTGAAATTTTTCCCAAACACTGCTCTTGTGTCTCGGAATCCCCCTCTAGCAGACTTCCCACCTGCCAAATTTAGCCTGAAGCCTGCTTCTGCTTGACCCTTGAACTAAATGTGACTATCATGATTTTAGAAGATTCCTTGGAAAGATGCAAAGAAAAATGTGTGACAGAGACCTTAAGTGGCCTGCAGAACTAGAATATTTACTAACTGGGCCTTTAGAGGAAACACTTCCTGACTCATAGCTTAAGGTGTTAATGTCCACTTGCGTTTGCTTGTTCCTGATTCATTTCTTTTTATTTCTTTTTATTTTTTTTAAATACATTAATTTTTATTGGTGTTCAATTTACCAACATACAGAAAAACACCCAGTGCTCATCCCGTCAAGTGTCCCCCTCAGTGCCCGTCACCCATTCCCTCCCACCCTCTACCCTCCTCCCCTTCCACCACCCCTAGTTCGTTTCCCAGAGTTAGGAGTCTTTACGTTTACTTCTTTTTAATTATTTTATTTTATTTCTGATTTTTTAAACATTTTAGTATAACTGACATGCAATGTTATATTAATTTCATATGTACAATATGATCATTTGGCCATTCTGTACATTATTCAGTGCTCATCGTGATACACATACTCTTAATCCTCTACTTCACTCACCTCCCCCACACCCACCTCCCCTCTGGTGACCTCAGTGTGCTCTCTGTCATAAAGAGTCAACAATTTTGTTGTTGTTTGTCTCTTTTTTTTTCTTTGTTCATTTGTCTTGTTTCTTAAATTCCACATATGAGTGAAATTGTGTAGTATATTTGTCTTTCTCTTGACTGACTTATTTCACTTAGTATAATTATACTTTCTGGATCCATTTATGATGTGGCAAATAGATTTATTTTTCTTTTTTTTTTTTTTTTTTTTTGGTCTGGTAATATTCAATAGTATATATACACCACATCTACTTATCCATTCATCTATGGATGGACACTTGGGCTGCTTCCATATCCTGGCTACTGTAAATGATGCGACAATTAACATAGGAGTGCCTGTATCTTTTCAAATTACCATTTTTGTATTCCTTGGATAAATACCCAATAGAGGAATTGTTAGATCATACGGTAATTCTATTTTTATAATTTTTAGAAGGATTTGTATTTAAACAAGAAGGGATCTGCATGTTCACACAGAGAGACTCTTGTTAATTTAACAGTTGGAACCTGGCAGTGTACAATCAGGATTTTTCTCATCCACTTACACCGGTTGTCAAATTTCCCTCTCCCTTGGGCAAAGCCTATGACCTTCCCAGCATTAAAATGTCCCGTCATGAGCCAAATTAGTCTCCAGCTTGTCTTCTCTCAACCTCTTAGCTCATGACTAACTTTTGGGTCAGGGGTCCGTACAGGAAAGCCCACAGGGTCCTCTCATGCTTCTCTCATCTCAGCCAAAAGAAAGAGGAACTCCTTTATTTTTTTTTATTTTTTTTTTTTATTATTATTTATTTATGATAGTCATACAGAGAGAGAGAGAGAGAGGCAGAGACATAGGCAGAGGGAGAAGCAGGCTCCATACACCGGGAGCCCGACGTGGGATTCGATCCCGGGTCTCCAGGATCGCGCCCTGGGCCAAAGGCAGGTGCCAAACCGCTGCGCCACCCAGGGATCCCGGAACTCCTTTATATATGTGATCTTTTTGCCTTCCTCTTCTGATTCCAGCCTTCAAGAGCTGGGGCTCAGAGGATGGAAGAGAAGAGAGGACACAGTCCTCCCTTGTGGTCAGATAATACTCCCCGGTGAATGTCCTGAGGGTGCAACACGCACCATCTTTGCAGAAGCCAGTCATGGTTCTTGGGCCGCTTCTCACTGCTGTTGCCACAGCTGGCCTCTGTGGAAACGATGCTTTGCATTAATGGTGCATGTGGGTCTGGGGGAATGTGTTCAATTTACCCTTTGGCTTTTATTATCAAGGACTCCTTTAAAAGGGATCCATACTCCCTTGAGTTTTGCCAGGAGTCTAGGCACCCAAATCCCCTTGAGGAAGCCCTACCACTTCTCCCGCTGCTTTTCTCCACCATGAGGTACTGTATGGGGCCATGGGGTCCCCAAGTTTTCCCATGTTCTCCAAGATCCAGGGAGAACAGGAATGTAGACTCCCTCATTCCTAGCCTACACTAACCACAGTTTCTACTCACACTACTGGCTTGTGTCTCTTCATCACAGATCACGCTTTTAGAAATGCTCAAGCAAGAGCAAGGTACCAGTTTCTGAGATCGCACATGCCCCTGCACACCATGGAAAACACTTAAGATTTCCTGACAACTCCCCGGCCACACATTCTTCTGGAGCTCATAGTAGGCTGGTCACGCACAGATCTACAGCTCAATAAGCTCACAGTTTGGGAAAAGTGCTATCATCCTTCCATCAGGGGCCCTGCTTCCCAGCAAGGGACCCCACCCCCAGTAGCCACTCCTACTCAGCTACGGAAGAGGGATCGGTTTCCTAACTTCTGTACTCCCTTCTACGTTGTGAAAATTAGGTCATCTCTTCATGATGTTACTTGTTTGTGGTTTTGTTGACATTATTTTTATATCATCAGGCTTGTCATTAATTTTTGTGCCTTGGTCCTTTGGTCTTATTTAGAAAGACATTCCCTACCCTAAGATGATGTACAGATTTACATACATCTTTTTCTGGGATACTGTTAAGGTTTTACATTTTACAGTTAAAACCATCGGTCAGGGATCCCTGGGTGGCTCAGCGGTTTAGCGCCTGCCTTTGGCCCAGGGCACGATCCTGGAGTCCCGGGATCGAGTCCCATGTCAGGCTCCTGGCCAGGAGCCTGCTTCTCCCTCCTCCTGTCTCTCTCTCTCTCTCTCTCTCTCTATGTCTATCATAAATAAATATTTTAAAAAATAAATAAATACAATAAAACCATTGGTCTAGCTAACACTTGTTTTGAGGCCAGCAGCTGAGACAGTGATTAAGACTTGTTAGTATTCATGTAGGATTCTCTGGAATCCAATACCACTTAGTAAATAATATGTATTTTCACCTTTCCATTGAAATATCTACAAAGTCCCACTTTGTCTGTGAAATCCTCTCTGAACATTCTATCTTAGATCATTAATGTGTTTTGCTGTTTATATTCTAGTACCAAATGAGTATTCAAAGAATGTTTTTATAATATATATTTTGAAGTCTGTGGGAGCTTGTCCCTGACCCCAGCATCCACCATAAACACAGAGTACACTCCTCTTGACTTTTTAAAATTATGTTATGCTCTTGGGCATTTCTGGCATTTTTCTAAAATCTGCTATACATGGATAAAGATTTAGGAATTTTAACAGGCTCCGTAGTAAGGTTCTTGAGTTTTTTGTGTAACGGTTAAGAAACTTTTCATCTTATTCAACATTGTTTCCACATTACCAAGGAGTGTCTAGTAGAGGCACTTAATAAATATATTCGTGGAAAGCCAAGGAGTAATTCTCCCCAGGATCTCACATTTAGAGGCATACTTAAATGTGAATCTTAGCTCGGTCTGTTGTAAAGATTAGAAAAGGTCTAAATGTAAATGTACCCGAGAGAACGTTATATGGAATCTGGCACATAGTAGGAACTTGATACTTGGACAGTTTTTCTTAATATCCTCTCACTTAATAAATACTTAAGAAGGTGACCATATTTCCTTTCATTTCCTTTCCTTCATTTCTTAAAACTGTGGAAACAAATCACCTTTAATAGAATTTGTAGCAATTTAGAAATACCCAGCCAGTTTGCTTAAATACTTTTTCAGTAGGCTAATTCATCATAAACCAACAAATTGAGGGGAAAATGAGTTAAATTCATGAGGTAAGTCATGAAGGCTTGGGTTTTACTGATGTCCACGTTGTCTCTGAGTAATGGAATTGCTATCTATTGACTGGATAAATGATTACATGTCTCTACATCTAATTACTGAGGAAATTAGGGAGCCCAGCTTAGGCCATACATACATTTTCTATAACACAAATTCCAAGCTTGCATTTGAGGGATGATCTCTACCATTTCTCTAGTGCTTGAGATACAAGGCAGTGTCATTTTTGACTAAGGATTAATCGAGAATGCATTAAAGTGATTTCTATTGTAAAGAAAAAATTCTCTCCTTTATCTTGGGGAGTGACTCATCCCAAGGAGAACCATCTCTCAGATTAAGAGCTACTTCTATTCACAACATTCTTATGATATTCAAGTCAACTTTCTGGAGTAAGAGATTGTATTTCTTCTCTTTTTTGGACTGAGATGAAATGTTTCCTTCCTTCTCTTCAAGAGAGACTCGATCTTCTGGTTATGAATTGCATGTTTTGCTGCCAGCAACGCTTTCGTTGTTGAAATATTCATAAAAGATCCTGGGCTTGTGTTCCAGTGATTCACATCAGGGAAAAAAGGAAAGCTGTTATTTTGAGCATAGGGTAAACCTCGGCTCACATAAAGCTTTGGCACTGCTTTCAACTTTGAGTTTTGCCCCAGATATTAGGAGATGGCTTTCCGCAGTCAGCACGCTGAATGGCAAAGCTGGGCTTCAGGTGAAATGGCCAGTTGTGGTCCTTGATGGGAAAGGCAGAGTGAAAAGTCAGTGTTTAAATGAGGCCAAGACTCCAAAAGGTTGTGTTCCTTACCCCACCCCCACCCATGAGCAGGTGGTCCCGTGTTGCATACAGGCCTGAAAACATCAAGACACTGCCTCCCAGGCAGATGCACTGCACCTGGTATCTGAATCCAAAGAGAACTTTGGCCTTTAGTATTTTTCCCTGCAGCCAACGTGCAATACCGATGGCTGCAATTTACAGAAGGTGATGTCTAAATGCTTTAAGATGCTCTGGGTGTGTGCGTTCATACATACCTGCACACGCATATGTATGCACTGAGTGCATAACCGCAATGTGACAGCCTAGGGCCTGCTTTCATTGTGTTATCCAATTCTACTTGGTGTTCTGTGACTTTCCTGGAAGGATTTTGGAGTTGGTTCCACCCAGAAATGCATATTTATGCTTCATCGCTATAATTATGGGAAGCACCTAAAGCCAAACTGGAACATTGCTTTATCCACTCCCCTGTTTTATTGTCAAAGGTATCAGAGGAAAGAAACACTCTCAAAGGCCTGTGTGCACTCCTGATAATGAACTGATTCCCTCGTCTCCCTTGGATTATAAGATACGTTTTGTGCGTGCGTGTGTGTGTGTGTGTGTGTGTGTGTGCATTTTCAATAATTAGAAACATTAGAAGGAAGAATTAGGAAAATTGTCTATTGAGCATCGGACATGGCGGGTTTCGACCTTGAATGCATGTGAATAAAGGTGCATTGTCCTACTGTCACGAGGCAGATTTTGAAAATCATTAAACTCGTTGACATATGCCCTTCAGTAATTTAAAGACTCACACTCTTGAGTTTTCAACCTGTTACACCATTTGGCTTCCCCGGCCGGCCTGCACCCTGCGGAAGCCTCTTGAGCGCCTGTTTTCCGAGGGTGCGCACTTATGGCAGCATCCAAGCCTGTGGTGAGAAGACAGGCAGAGAAGAAGGACGTTAAGCAAAAGCCAGGCCTTTCTGAGGCAAAAAGAAGGCAGCTCTCATCTTGAATAGAGGGAGGCTGGAGCAGCTGCCCTGGCGACATGCATTCTCTCCTGATTCCCAGAGTCATGCATCTCGTGACAGGCCTGCCCACTGCCCGCCCAGCCTAAGCTCTCCTCCCCGACTCACGTTGAGACGACCTGGAGAGCTTTTGCTTGCAGGGATTGTGTTTCCCATTGTACATATGGTGTGAAGATCACAGATGAGAAACACGAGCGCCTAAAATAAATACTACATGAACCCAGAGATGCAGGGGGGGCCCCTGGGAGCTAGCAAATGAAATGCCCATCAGTCCCTGACACACTGGAGGCTCCTGCGATTGGCAGCTTCATGCCTCATTATGCTTGGATCAGAAACACGGGGCTGCCCCAGGCAAGCTCTCTGGGTAACAGAGAGGGGCGCACTGGGGAGACGCGCTCGGCTCCTGGCCATGCGAAGTGCAAAGACGGGGTGCAGGAGAACAGAGTGGATTCATCAAACTATGGGAAGATGGGGCGTCTGTTGATCCGTTGGCGCTGAAATGCATCCTAAGGCTTCCTTTGGCTTTCAGGTGTGGTCGTCCGTGGTGGACTGTGTGTTTACTGTGCACTTTCAGTGCAATTATTTGCACTGATAATATCCACAGAATGAAACAATAAGCAGGTTCTTCTCCAAAGGAAGAAACACAATGAAAAGCTGAATGAACTACGGCTGCCATACAGGATCTCTGAAGCTGGCTTTCTGTGCACGACCGTGGGGAAAGCAGGGGTGCGGGGCGCTGGCCCCACCGGGTGCTGACAGGTCTGCGGGCGCACTGGTGATGCAAACCATGAGCCGGGGGTGGGGGTGGGGGCGCCCTCAGAGGCCAAAGGGAGTAGACATGGGAAACTACAGCTGTGTAAATAGGAGTCTAAAATTATTACGGAAAATATTTATCTGGGAAAAACATCCAACAACTTCTAAACTAAAATAAATACTAATAGTCTTTATTTGAACACACTCCCCCTGAGAAAAGGAGAGAAAAACGTTTCCAGGTATAAAAGTAACCGTGGTTAAAGATTCTCGCCTTTCACAGTGAAAGAGTGTTCTTCAGGGTCACTCAAAGCATTTGGTAAGATTTACGGGGGACTCTTGAATTAATTAGACTTAAAAGAGGGTAGTTATTTAGCTTTTTAGGTAGGTAGGTAGCTAGTAAGGACCCCACTCTCTTCCACACTAAACGTACATGAAATATTTATTTACACCTGTGTGGCAGGGCTAGGTGACGCTGGAGGCAAAATCAACGTCTTGTTGCAACATGAGGCATCGAGGATGCACACATCGCAGAGTAGTAACAAGCGACACCCTGAGTATTTGGCAATTCTCCTTCCCTAAATCCAGACCGGGCATGTTGGGGATAGAAACATTAAATTTCTAAAAAGCGCATCTAGTAGTGGGTGAAGATGGGACCGGGATGGGGCATTTGGGGTAAACTTAGAAGTGCCGTCCCGAGCACACACTGCGTGGTTACTATACATGGGGAAAGGTTCATTTCTCTTTTGTGCTCAGTTCGTGATTCTTTCCATGTAAATAATTATTTGTTTTATTGATGCTCGTCTTTGAGCAGCACATTTCTAGATTTCCTGAGAAGCTTCTTATCTGGTTGTTCTTTAACGTGCTCCTTTCCATAATGTATACAGCTCGAGCTCCATCGTGTCTGTGAGGCATGCAAGAAATCAATCACTTGGACCAGATAACCCCTTGAAAGTTTTTTTTTGGAGACTCCAAACTTGGCATCGAGTTTGGAACCTGAAATTTGAGTGTTTGGAGAGGGGACATGGGGTAGGTCCACAAAGGATTTGATGAATTCTAAGTAATAGGAGTGCCAGCTGTCCTGTTGGTTGGGTTTTGTTACAAAATAAACAGATCCCATTCGTAATGATCCTTCACTCTCCAACTCTTCAAATTCCTTTTAAAGCAACGAAGCTATTTTATCACCACCATGCAGAGGAAAACCTTTAGAAGTTCCTTATTTCAGTGAATGGTTCTATGGACATATTTTTTTTTAACATCATAGATTTTTTTTTTTTTTCAGAAAGGAAACCAAGAAAAGGCTTGACCATCCATTGTGTGCATGGAAAAAACCCTTCTCGATCTAATGCTTTGGCAGATGTTTACTGGACTTTTCCAAATGTGTTCCCCATTGTCCCACCATGGCACTGCTCACCATGACATCTACTATCCCTCTTAGAGTTAAAGACGAGCTACCACCTAGTCCCACTCATTGCTACATGTCAGGGAACCAAGAGTCTGAGGGAACAGGGCCAGGGAGGGAGCCAGCCACAAACCGCAAGATGGCTACATCACCACGTGGCTAAAGGGAAAACCGTCCAAATCCCAAATAGCTAGAGACAAAGACGTGATGCCATCCTCTCAAGGGGCAGAAAGGGCCAATAAAAGCAAATGTTTGAGGCAATTTGAAGGTGTTTTCTGTAGTGTTCCTGAGCTAGAGTTTAGATGGCACCGGCTGTGTCCTGGTGAGGTTCTTGGGTGATGGCAGGAAAATCCATGGTACGTGATGGGTTGGAGGCGAACCTCTCAAGCTGCAGTGACAGGAAAGCTCCAGGAGGGTGAGGAGCAGAATTATGAAGTAATCCAGGAACAAGTATCATATCATCTGCAGTGATTTATTTCCAGGCAGGATCCAGATGCAACCCATGTGACTCTGGATTAATGGGTGAGTTGATGGGCACCATTGATGTCCCTTGGCCTATCCTTGAGTATGGATTTTTCTAAGTCTGTAAATTGGAACATTCTTTAACTTAGACCATTATCTCCCCAGCATTAGGTCTGGTTTGCTGCCTCCATGATTTGTGCTTTGTTGAGATCAAGAGCAGGGCTGTTCCTTAGAAATATAACCCAAGGGAGGCCTGGGAGGCTCAGTTGGTGAAGCGTCTGCCTTCATCTCAGGTCGTGACCCTGGGGTCCTGGGATTGAGTTCCCACATCAGCAGAGAGTCTATTTCTCTCTCTCCCTCTGCTCCTCCGCTGCTTGTGTTCTCTCTTTCTCTCTCTGAAATAAATGAGTAATATCTCAAAAAAAGAGATGTAATACAAGTGGTACATGTAATTTTAAATTTTCTCATAGACACATTAAAAAAGTCAAACAAAAACATGATTCATTTTCATTAGGAACTTTCCATTATCCAGTATAGCAAACGTTCCATTTCAACAGATTCCACTGTCCGCATTTCAGTGGTTCATTAACCACATGTGACTAGTGGTGCCATGTTACAGGGCACAGAGCAACGTCACCTGTTTAGTATGTCTTTTTAATTAGAACTTGCTTTTTGTACTTTAAAGTCTTCACTGCGAAAGGAAATTTTTATATCATCATAAAAATCATAAGTTTGAGGTGATAAATAGGTTTTTCTACTATGTATCATTCCATACGACTAAAATTAAGCAGCATGTTCATATACTACTTTAAATTAAATTAAATTAAATTCATATGCTACTTAATCCTACTTATGGGACACCACTAACACATAAATCAAACACAGAGAAATATCTGACCTAACCAATCAAATTGTACCCAGGGAGCTCCACTGTTTCTTACAAAGGTGTTTTGTTTTGTTTTCTTTCATTTTCCCTCTGAAACTCCTCATGAAGTACATGAGCAGCTATGATCTCTACAATATAGTCTAAAAAGTAGAGGTGAAAATTCTATTATACATGAACATTAGACATATTAGAAATCTAACTTGGAACTTTTGATAAGGTCAGGATAAATTCATTTTCGTAAAAAATGAAAGGATGAACATAATAAAATATATTTCAGACACATAATAAATCATATGTACTTTTTTTTCTTGGCTTTTCTTCAAAAATGCCTAAACCCCTTATATGAGGACAGCATCAAATTGACACAATATGTCAATTAGCTGTAAAATAGTAGCAACAAACATTAAATGTAATTCTTGCTCATTGTGAAAAATCATAAGGATAGATTCCGTTATCGATGCCTTATTTCTCTCCAGCAAAAAGAAACACATCTGTTTGGCTCTGTCTTATGATTTGTATTTATTTCATAAAATATATTACCATTAAAATCAATGCCATTGCCATTAATCAATTCAAAAGAACCAATTTCTTTTGGCTTTTACAAAAAACTATGAACCACAACATACCAGAAGGTGGTGAACCCAGCGCTCTGTGCCATTGCGTATGGAGGGCCTGAGACTATCCCAGGCTTTGGAGGATCCTTAGCCACAGAACTCTGAATAATACAGGGTCGTCTCCACTTTCCTCTCATTTCTTACAGGAAGCATTAATCCCAGATGTCTGGGGACAGGGAAGGGAGGGTAAAATGCCAGGTGGGGGAACAGTGTATGACCCGCCACTCTGTCTCTGTCCACCTACAAACCCACCTCACACAGGAATGGGGTCTTAGCCCACTTGTTCTGTCTGCAGGCACTTTCCATCTTTCAGTAGATGCCACTCAGCACGGCTCTTCAGCTCACAGTTAGCATCTATCCTCATGAAGGATTCTCAGCTCCTGACTTTTGGGCTGGGCAGTTCTGTGTGGTGCGGGCTCTTCTGTGCCGTGTGGGCTGTTCTGTGCATTGCAGGGTCATTAGCAGGGTCCCTCGGCCCCCTAACTGGGCGTCAGTGTCACCCACCCCCATCTGTGACAACCACAACATCTCTAAGACTGCACGCACCCCTTGGGGGATGGTGGCCCCCGACTGAGATGCAGGGTCCAGTGTGTTACCTCTCAGGTAGTGCCCTCTGTACCTTCTGGGTGCTGGTGTAGGCTCTCGTGTTAGCTTTGATTTTCACCTTTACTCAGGATTACATATGCTCTTTTCCAATAGATTTAAACACAATCCACCCAGTGTGCCCTCCTCTAGGCTCTGACTGCAGTGACAGACACCTTGGAGACAGGGCGAGAGGTGAGGAGGGTTGGTGTAGAGTAGACAAAATGCACTGCAAAGAGGCAGTGGCAGGAACCAGAAGCCAAAGTGCAAATGTATAGGATGGGTGTGTTCTAAAATCCATCTTTCAGACAGGATTTTTAAGTGTTATCCTCAAATTTTATGCTAATTATTATTATTATTTTTTTTAAATTTTTTATTTATTTATGATAGTCACAGAGAGAGAGAGAGAGGCAGAGACACAGGCGGAGGGAGAAGCAGGCTCCATGCACCGGGAGCCTGATGTGGGATTCGATCCCGGGTCTCCAGGATCGCGCCCTGGGCCAAAGGCAGGCGCCAAACCGCTGCGCCACCCAGGGATCCCTATGCTAATTATTTTATTTTATTTTATTTTATTTTATTTTTAGGGAGAAGGAGCATACAAGTGAATCAGAGAGGGAGGGGAAAAGGAGAGAAAGAGAGGAATCTCAAGTAGACTCCACGCCCAGCATAGAGCCCATCGAGGGATTGATCTCACCACCTGAGATTATGACCAGAACTGAAATCAAGAGTCAGATGCTTAACCAACTGAGCCACCCCAGGGACCTATCGAATTTTAGATCAATCTCTACAAAATGTCCTCCCATGACTTGTCAAAGACACATTTACTGTCTTAAAATAAATAAATAAAATAAACAACAACAAAAAACACTTTAAGTCATTATAAGTTATAGTGTTATATCAATGAATGCATAAATAATAATTACCTAAACTCACTTGTAAACCTCTGGCAGATGCTACGGAATCAACTTATTGTTTATAACTAATAATTTAAAAAATAGAGCAAATGAATAAGTAGAGTAAGCATTTATGCTGCTTTTCCTATATAAACACTAGCTCAGGGTAAGCAAATAGCTGATGAGGGGAAATGTGTCTTTATGGAAAGCTTTCAGCTAATAAACACCTAAGTAGAAGTAAAATATCACCACTTTGTAAATCTAATAAATAAGTAGGCCTATGTAATGCTCATCAAATGGTTGATGAGATTTTAAAAAGAGAAAGAAGGGATCCCTGGGTGGCGCAGCAGTTTAGCGCCTGCCTTTGGCCCAGGGCGCGATTCTGGAGACCCAGGATCGAATCCTACGTCGGGCTCCCGGTGCATGGAGCCTGCTTCTCCCTCTGCCTGTGTCTCTGCCTCTCTCTCTCTCTCTCTCTGTGACTATCATAAATAAATAAAAATTTAAAAAAAATAAAATAAAAAGAGAAAGAAGAGGGAGCAGGCATTTCATATTCTTTGATTTTTTTTTTATATTTAAAAAGAATTATTTCCAATCTTTTGTTGCTGCTTATAGAAATAAAGTTACTGCCAGTATTTGGATTGTATCCTGGATCCATAGTCAATTCATTTATTAATTCTATCCGTTGAGTCTAGATTTATTGAATTTTCTAAATAAACAACAAGGGTGTCTCTAAATAATGATTTTATGTATTTTCTAATTAAAGGCATCCGTGCAGATATCCACGAAGCTCAGGAAGTGAAGCGGGAAGAGCACACACACAAACTACATCTGGGCCCATCGGACAGAGTCAGAAAAGATGAGCAAATCTCACAAGAAAACATCCCGTCCATGGGACCTTGGGTGAGCAGCCGATTCGCTCTAACAGTGGACGTGGACTGGAAGATCATAGGGGAGCGTGTCTCTGACGGCAGCCAGCACCTACCGGCACGTCCAGGACGTGGTGATGTGGAGATGCGTAAATCAGTGATGCAACATCCACGTATGTGAAATACTTTGTCTTCTCTGTTTACGCAAGTGTGAGCACAGGACCTCAGAGCCAGAAGAGCGTCTTAGAAATAAGCAGACTAGAACTTTGCTTCTGGAAGGAATCCGTATTATTCCTATTAGATAATCCTCCTCCCAAATTTTCTCCATACCTACCACAGAGACCTGGGAACACATTATAATAACTGTGTTTCCAAGACTTTAGATCCTGATCCTTTTTTTTTTAGAGGCAAAAATAGTGCTTGAAAGTGACAACTCAAGGGTTATAAATTACTGAGTAAATAAATTCATTTATTATGGCCTCCAAACAGGTTTTGGTTTTAGAAAACACACAGGGGGGCATTGGTGGCAGGTGAGAGCACCATATTTCATGCATTCATTAGTGCATTGTCTAATCAATAATGATCACAAGTCAGCATATGTGATACCCATCTAAAATAGTATCGTAAATGACCCGTAATGCTTTTATTAAATGTATCATTTATTTTTATGTCTTTTTTTTTTTACACTTTCACACATTTTCCCCTTTGGGATACATGAATTCTCTCTGTTTTTGGATATGTTTGCCAGTATGGCAAGATTTGGCACAATCGTTGCCAGCGTACCTGCTGTCTCTGCTTCTTCTTGTTCATATCGATCGCTTTCGTGATACTGTTGTCTCATCAAGTAACACATAGACTTGGCTTAAATTTGTCATTCTTTTCTCATAAAAATACACTTATGGTGGTCCTAGAGTTAAGTTTTTTTTTTAAACTTATTTTAAAATATATTTAGGATCTTAAACTAACATTGTCATTAAAAAAATCTTTCCTTCCTTCAGTCACTCATTAATATGTTTAATTACTAAAATCAAAATGCATATTAGGGGATCCCTGGGTGGCTCAGCAGTTTAGTGCCTGCCTTCAACCCAGGGCATGATCCTGGAGACCCGGGATCGAGTCCCACATGGGGCACCCTGCAAGGAGTCTGCTTCTCCCTCTGCCTGTGTCTCTGCCTTTCTCTCTCTGTGTGTCTCTCATGAATGAATAAATAAAATCTTAAAAAAATGCATATTAAATTTTGACTGAAGATTTATACCATCAGCTTCCTTAGGTGCTTAGAGAATGCTTTCTATCCTCTGTGTAGAGGGTGAGTTACATAATGGGGAAGAGGATCATGGGGCTGCTCTTTCTGCTGGGAGGGCCCCTTCAAATGACCTTCCGAAACCATGCAGGGAGGACACAGTTGCTGTAGGAAATTCCAGATGGGACTGTCCCCCCCCCACACACACACACACACTGCACGTGCTTGAGAACGCCTCTTCGTGTGCTCGAGCTCGAGTTTCCTTCTGTAGGAGGACCCTATGGAGGAGATAGATGCCCAAGGCCTATTTCATGCCTAAAAGTATCTTACTCCACAGGGAATAGTGGGCCATGAAAACGCAAAGGCATCGAATGCCATTTTACCTTGGACCTTTCTCTGACTCCTCTTGGCAGGGTGACATCCAAAGATGAACTTTAGTGCTGGATTTGGTGCTGCAGCTGCTCCTAGCTGTGGAGCTGGCACTGGCTCTACATTTGTAACCGGTGCTGGAGCTGGAGCTACAGCTGGATGTGGCCCTGCAGCTGATGCTAGAGCTGGTCCAGGAACTGGCTCTACCTCTGAAGCTTATTCTAGCCCCACAGCTGACTCTGGCTCTGGTGGAAGGTACACTGGAGAAGACCTTTCTAATAGTTGACGCTGCAAAGGAGACCCAGCTAGTTTAATATTGCACAGGGGGCTCCTAATCCTGAGACATTCGAACACACGATGCCTGAAATTGGGTTGTATTGGAGAATATTTAAGCTAACTTTCCTAAGAACACGGTGTAGAACCGGCCTCACCAGTGACCTGGGGACAAATCACCCCCTGGAAGGATCAGTCAACACTGTACGTACTGATGAGAGGACCACTCAAGCTCCCGGGGTGGAAGGAGCCTGTGAACTGCAGCCTTCCTCCAAATTTACCAATCCGTTTGTCACTCTTTTATGTCTATGATGTTGCTAAAGTTTGGCTTGATTTTCATCTTAAAATGTGTCGTTTCTTTTGCTTCTACCAAAAGGCTGTTAAAGTATAACCTAGTTCACCCCCTTCTACATCACGATGCCAAGAGTTCATTTTTCTGTTAGTTTTAATTTCCCTGCTCCCCAGATCTTCTTCACCCAGTGATTTTGTTTCCTCCCAAGAAGAGGGCCAGGGAGTGAAGAGAGAATCAGGTTCTGGAAACACAGCCACCAGTAACCTGTGGGCCCCAGAGAAGAAGCTCTCCCTCTCCAGCACGATGGCATCTGGGTACGTTTATCACCTGTGCGCCACCTGCCACACATGTGAATAGGTGTGGCTGAAACTCTACTTTGCTTCTGGCCAGGTGAGCAAATCACCGCTTCTGGGAAGGGGGAAGAAAAAAAAGACTCCCTAACCGGCTTCTGTAGAGCTTCTGGAAAGCAGCTTATCCTTCCTCTCACCTCATGCAGGTAAGAAAGAGGCGGGCGCACAAGCACTGCTGGACATGCTGTTTGAAACCAGAGTGCGTGGGGGCAGCAGGTGGCAACGGGGAGTCTCCAGACTCGAGAGTCACACCTGCAGCCACTTTGGCCAACCCCGTGGGCGCAGGCCCAGGCTCTGGCGTATGAATCCTGACGGCTCTTTTATGTCTGGTTTGGGATCAGTGGAAGTTAAAATAAAGCCATCAATTCTCGCGGATACAGAAGACTTTGCTCCAGGCTTCTGAGCTCCCTCTGCATGGCAGCTAATGTTCTCCCGTACACATGAAACTTTGCTTCCTGCAGACACAATGTTTTGAAAAGTGCAGGCATCCGAAGAAAAGCATCCTTTGAAAGCATATGGATCGATTGTCCTTCACCCTTCCATCATGCCCACGGAGCACGCCCAGAAGAGTGATGTGATAGATGTACAAGCGCCTGTTATGAAAAAGAGTTTACGCGGCTCTTGTCGTGAGACTGCCCAGATGCTCAGCGATGGTGAAGCGTGTCCCTACAGATCCCTCGGATAACACGTCCCCACTGCAAGGGGAGGGGCACATTGCAAGTTAAAACCTGAAGAAGCATCACCAGCGGGCATGGCTCATCTTCTAGTATCATCACGGCCATCATCGTGATGCTTATCACCCTTAGTAGACATTGAGAGAACATCACCACTGAAGTGTTTACACATGTAAAAATAAGGTTAGGCTCTTTTTTTTTTTTTTCCTTCTTTCATGTTGTGTAAGACTTAGAAATGATAACTGCCTGAGACTAGAAAGGGAAAAAAAAAATTATCAGAGTTCTTTTCAACTTAACCAGGGGGCCGGGGATGATTTCCACCTCTGCTGTTCCGCTGTTTGCAAGAGCGGAACTAAGGAAGCGGGGACCCGAGGCGTAGCCTGCCTTCCCGCCCTGCTGGCTGTGCCACTGGCTCACCCGCCTGCACAATAGCCTCGTGAACACGGTTTTTATAATTTTCATTAAACATGTTTACAGACTGGCTGTTTTTTCCATGTCTGAGAAAATAACAATGTTTCCACAAACCGTTGGGGACTGGTGCTCTTACCCACGCCTTGCGTTGCCTTTTTCGTTCTTACCTTCTTGCATACTTTTGTGTCTTGAGACTCAGGTTTGAGCTGGCCGCATTCCTGATCTGGAAGCCAAAGTTTTTGATGCCAAATCTTCCTATCTAGATTCTTGACAGCACTGCTGAATTGATGTCAGACTTTTCCCTCATCTAGGCCTTTTCTTTTTTTTTTTTTTGGTCTTTCTACCAAATGTGTGTGTGCATGTGTGTGTGTGTGTGAAGTGGCTTCAGTCTATTGTGCCGTGATATGCTCTCCGCATGTGCTAATATAATTAGTGACTGTGAGCTTGTATTGGCATCTCGATAAGGATTACCAGAAAACTGAGAGCCTGTAAGCCTACACAGTCTGGTAATGTCGGAATTTGGGTTTTCAGGCAGGCTACCCTGGTTGTGCCCTATCAGTCACCTACCTTGGGCATGCGCCTACCTATCTGCCTTGGCCTATGCCAAGTCTGTTTTCACAGGGCCTTCCTCCCGGCCAGACTTGTGATTACTGCAACTGCTTCACAAACTGTAATGTCTTCTGTGCACAGGAGACTTTATTTCATATAGTCATCATTATTTTGTGACCATAACTCTTTGTAGATTTGTGCTACTTGTTTCAAGTGAGACAGCACTTGCTTAATGTTGTTTTTCTGGAAACCAGGGTTTCTTTGTCCTGAGGAAGAGCCTTGGAGCCATAGTCACCCGAGGAGGAGATGGTGTGCACCATCCTGCTTGTGAAGCATCATCTGATCCCCGTGGCCACCTGTGATCCGTGCACATGGGGCCCGTTCACCTTTCTGTCTACCCCATGGCACCTTCGGTAAGCCTCATGGCGGAATGTGAGAGTGGTTTAGTGAGGCCGCTGATTCAGCTTTGTAACTAGACGTACACCCAATGTCCAAGGTGGGCGGTGCCAGCTATAAAACATTGTATTCCCAAGCCTGGTTGGACACAATATTTATTTAAGTTGGAAAATAACTTCTTTGGGGGATTAGTTATCAGTATGAGAAACAGCAGAAGTTCTGATAGATGTTTGTTTGTTTGTTTTTCTCTTGGGTTGTCTTGAAAAGTCAAGAGCGCACAAATCCTGGGACGTGCAAGAAAGGTGAGCACAGACCAGCTTTTTAGTCTTTGGGACTCAGCGTCACCAAGATGCAAAGTCTTCAACCTCCTTCATTGTTCCTTTTCTCTCCCCCTCCCGATCTTGTGGTGTTCTCAAGCTCTGTTATTCCTAACGGAGATAAGAAAGGGGTAAGAGAGGTCAGCCTATTGCGGTTGCTGTTCAGCTCTGAGATCTCCAGTGAGGGTCCTGGGAGTATATTCAGGGAGCATTGATTCTTGTGTCCACTGATGCTTCCAATACTACTGTTCAAGTGAACCTCTTGGGAGGATGTGGGGGGGAAGCAGGATTGGGCAGACAGAGAAGTTGGAAGTTGAACCTCTTTATTGGCAAGACAGATGCTTAGCCACCCTGCCAGGGAGTGCTGGAGCCGAATGACTGAGTATGGTTGTGGTTGGAAGGTGTGGGTGCTCATCGCCCTCTGCAAGCAGCTACTCATGAACCTGTGCCCTTGGGTGAGACACCTGTTGGCAGAGGAAGTGCTGAAGGAGCCTATAGCTGAACGGTGAGCCCACCTTTGAAGGCGATCGGGGAGGCACATCTCTTGTTCCTCCATCATAAGAATGAGGTAACATGAAAGTTCTTTGCCTGATAAATAGGCAGAATACAAAGGACTTTTAGGGCAGTGAACTTCTCTGTATGACACCGTAATGGTGAACACATGTCATTGTACATTTGTCCAAACCCACAGGATGGACAACGCCAAGAGCAAACTCTAATGTAAGCCGTGAGCCTTGGTTAATAATAACTAACCAATATTGGCTCATTGATTATAACAGATGTATCACTCTTGCAGGATGTTGATAAAGTCCAAGGCTATGCATGTATGTGGAAACACCATGTACTTTCTGCTCAATTTTGCTGTGAGCTTAGCACTGCTTTCAAAATTAAGTCTACTAACCACAATAGCAACAATAATAATAATAATAATAAGGAATAGCAAGATGTATTTAAACTGGCTAAAACCAAAATTGTGATCACAGATGTCGTGGTCTCATGTGAGATGTGCAACGGCTCTATGAGAGTGAAGGCTGTCCTTGAATTGGTCATCTTGCACTTTTGTGCATTATATTTCTCAGAAAACAAGATAAAATGTAAACAAGATGAAATAAGCAAACCAAAGTACAACCAATATCACTTCGTGCAAGGTAGAAAATGCACCTCTGGGCCAGATGGCTGAGAGCGTCCTCTCCTCCTGAGAGGCTTTCTCCCTCTGGGCAGAAAGCACCGCCTATGCACTAGTGGGGAGTGGAGCCAGTCCTGCATCCCTGTATCGTGCACCAGCTACAGCAGCATGGGACAAAGGCTACACCCCATTCACCCAGTGACCCCAGCATTGCACCCGGAAGCACCCCACACCAGGCATCGTGTCTCTGCATCTTCTCTGCTCCATCGTTCTTCCTTTTCAGGCTCAGCCCCTGGTCTCAGGTCTGACAAACTTGGCAGTTACCAACAGCTGGACCCTTTCTGAAATGTCCACTTGGGGAAACTGGCATCCTAATCCTCGTGCCCTGTCCTTCTCACTGGGTTATGCTCCTGCCGCTTGCCCGTCAGTCCCCAGGGCTGTGGTCCTCCACTTTGTCACAATCCTTGCACCTGCCTGGCCCCACGGAGGCCACAGGGTTTAAACATAATCCAATTCCTTGCAAACATCTTTAACTTCCTTGCACATTCTCTTGATTATTGTATTTTCCGGCCAATACAGAATCTGCTTAATTATCTTCTTACACCAAATAGCTGAACATCACTGGACAAGACTCTCACAGACATTTTAGTGCTTCTTCCTGAAATTTATAGTCACAGATCTCAAATAAGCACCTGACATGGGCCAGAAGGGAAAGTGGGGACAGAGCGTGGAGGGACTGCCTTCCTTTCCTTTGCGACAGTGAAGGCATTGCCCTCTGCTGCCTGGACTCTGAGGGGTACATCTGAGAGAGAAGGAACACCAGAAATGCTAGACTGGTTCACTCTAGAAAGGATGGTAAGACTATTCAGTGAAAGAAAGAATAGATCGTGAGTGGCCAGAGCAGGGGATAAAAGCAAACTTATTTAGAACCTGCCAAAGCCTTTTATTGTTCTGAAATGACTTCCAGAACCACGAACCTGACCAAGGGAAAATTATCTGCAGCTCAGCCACACCCAACATCGTGTTTCTCTACCTTCTTGGACGCTCTTAGATTAGCCATGCACTCGTCATATTTTTCAAATATTTTGGCATCACCTGTCATAGCCCCTGGACAGTTTTCAGTAACAATAAAACTCAGTCTCAACTCAAGGATTATGAGACCGGAAAACATTTGTTGAACATATGGTTTAAATTATTTTTTTCTGTGTCTGGAAAATTAGTAGATTTCTAACCTACAGAGAGCATAAAAAATATAAGGGTAGATATTTCCCGGTAAAATCGCTCCAACATCATATAATTTATTTGTATAACAGATGATAGATGTGCCTAGATATTTAGCAAAGCCTCGTTATAATGTGACAGCTTCCAGATAGAGTATTGAAGGAGATCTCCCTCAGAACGATGCCTGCAACTGATCAACAATACACATTGCAGATGTGGAAATTAAATTAATATTGAATGCATTCAGTGCGCAATCTAGAAAAAAGACACGTCTTTTACTGCAAGATAATCATTTAGTTATATGATATTTTGTCCAAAAACATTTTAATTGGCAAAGCATCATACACTACATGAAAGAGAAAATTAATTAACAATAAATAAGAAGATAAGGCAAAAGGAGAAGATAGGAAAATAATCTCTAAAAACTAAAATATTATGTGGAAGTGTAATTTATGAATTCCTGGAGAATATTAATAAAATGAAAGTTACCATTTTGAATGTTATTTGAAATTCTGAGAAATGTTTCCTTGGCATTTTTTTCTTACCATCTATTTTTTTTTTAAGATTTTACTTATTTATATGAGAGAGAGAGAGAGAGAGCATAAGCAGGTGGGGGATGCAGGGGGACGAGGGAGAGGGAGGAGCAGACTCCTCCTTAAGCAGGGAGCCCGACATGGGGCTCCATCCTAGGATCCCGAGATCATGACCTGAGCCAAAGGCAGATGCTTAACCAACTGAGCCACCCAGGCGCCCCTTTTTCTTATCATCTTAAGTTTCATAGCTTGGTTGTTATGTCTCTCACAATCTGTTCTATAGAGATTCATATGTTAGTTTTAAAAATATAGGGAATAGCTTCTTAGCACGATGCGTCTGCTCTGATTTGGGGGGACAGTTCTCACTCCTTCTGGGATTCCAATCAGAATGCATGACTTCTGCGTTTAAAGGAAATCACATTTTAAAATTATTTTTGTTATTAGGGATGAGTATAATTTCTGAGAACAGCAAAAGTCACTGAGTGAAATCTGCTGGACAGGTGTACGATGACAGCTGAAGGAATGGCTTTGGGTTTTAAGAGCAGTGGTGCCTGGTTGTCTTGTGTAGCTAATAAGCTGACTGCAGCAGAGGTTTTCTAAGAGAAATTCCAGAAACTTCTAAAGAAAAGGCAACATCATTGGAAAGGGGTATCATTTCTCCGGTTGATTACTCGGAAAAAGAAAATTCACATAAACCCACATGTGTGTCTATGTTTATCTAGAAGCTGCTTCTATGAGCTGGAGCTCCTGGTTTGAGAAAAACAAATAGGCATGACCACTGGATCCTGGACCAGGAGAAAGAGATGAAAAGGGACATCACAGAGACAACTGGTGGGATTTAAAAATAGACTGCAGATTATGTGATGTTATTGTATCAATATTCAATTGCTGGGTTTGGTAATAAGCTATTTTTGGGGTTATGGATGACAGGGCCCTTGTTAGAGCAAACACACTACAGTATGAGGGATCACTTGGCTTAAAACTACTCTCAACTAGCTCAGAAAAATCATGTAAGTGCACTTGCATGTACACGTGTGTAAGCATGTGATGTGTATGTATGTGTATATGAGTTCTCAGAAGGGCTGTTTCTGTGTTCTTCTATTCTTGCAACTTTTCCATAAGTACACAATTATTTCCAAAGGTTCGAGCCCCAAATAACAAAGAGAAGCTGTCTTTCCCCGTGAATATGTGTTTACATGTGTCCATGCATGCACATTGCGTGGGTATAGTTTGAAAACAAGTCATTTTTGCACGTACAAAAACTTGGGGGAACACATCTATAATAACATTTTAAAGCTCACCAGCCATTATCAGTATTTTGAATAATTTCTTCTAAAATCTTTACAATTTGTAGATTATTATATAGTGTAGGGTGGATTTTGTCATTTGTTTTTATAATTGCACACCCTGATTTTTTCATTTCACATTTTCCTTAAGTCCTTTCCACATGACTAAATATTATGCACCATTCTATAAGGCGACACGTTGCATATTTGGGATTGCTTTGTTCAGAAAGCAGGTCCTGCTACTGCGTATTTGGGAGGCCGAGTGACATAGTAACCGGCTCACAGACTGCAGGAGTCTGCTTGTACTTTGAAGTCCATTCTTGACTTGTTGTGGTTTATTCTTTCAATGGTTAACTTTAAGCATTAACTTGGCTAGATTAGGGTGGCATTTTGGGGATCAAATGCCAATCTAGATGCTACTATGAAGAATTTTTAAGATGTGATGAATACTTACTAATCAATGGACTGAGTAAATAGATATCCCTTCGCAGTGTGGGTGGGCCTCTTACAACCAACTGGAGGCCTGAAGAGAGAAGCATGTAGGGCCCGGGAGGAAGAGGAGGTTCTTCCTCCGGGGTCCCAGCCTGCTGGCCTGCTATGTACATTTTGGACTTGCCAACACTCACAATCTCACAAACCCATTTCTTAAAATAATCTATCTATCTATCTATCTATCTATCTATCTATCTATCTATCATCATCATCATCATCATCTATCATCTATCTGTCAATGATCTACTTATCTATGTTCTCTTTCTCCTATTTCTCTGGGGAGCCCTGAATAATATAGCTGTCCATTTTGAGTAAGTTAGTCAACTGTTTTTTGCCTCTGTTTTCCCATCTACAAAATAGAAATAACAATAGTACTTACCCCAAAAGATTGATATGAGCACAAAATATGTCATACTTCAGTGTGCTCAAAAATTATCTGGCTGACCTCACAGCTAGTGGATGCTAGCTCTTTTTAATATAGATACTTTTTTCCAGTCTGGAAACACTGTTAATAGCATCAGGGTATGCGTCCCAGTGCATACATTCCCCTATGTATTCTGGAGCGTCTCCTCGGTGGCTACCAGGGTCAGTTTCAGAAGCTACATGACACAGCCTCCGGCGCTGCTCTGACATCCCACCTCATCGTGCCCACACACACTTTATGGCCATCCCTTTGATTTACTGGTGTGCTCTCCCCCAGGGCTTCACTATGCGTGTGGTTCTCCCTTCCTTCCAGGCTGAGGCCTTGTTCTGATGCATCTACTCTATTATTTTGTAATGGCTATTTTCTTATAAGACCCTTCTAGATACTGAATCAAACTTAAAACCCATTATTTTTTTCTTTCTTTGATGTCACCTTTTTGCTATTTTGAGTGTTAGATTTGAGTTGTTTTGTCTGGTTTATTTGGAAATACAAAGACATACTCTGTCTATCACAAATAACGGAGATTGGGTTTACAAAGGCAAGTAAAAGCACACAGGGGTGAGGTGGCCCGGCCTCATGAGCATGTGTTTGCTGTCCAAGCTATGCTGGCTGCTGATTTTGCCATGTGAGTGATGTCCATCACTCTTTGTGAACACACTGGGGATCTCTGGGCACTCCCATATGAATCACTTCTCATGACTGCCTCTAGCTCTGCTTCTGCAGCTCCTGTCTACTGCCTGTGTGCTGTGCTTGGCTCCAACGACCTCCTGATATCTTCTTCCCACCCCCTCTCTGCATGAGGAGGCTCAGTCCCCTGAAGTGTTCAGACTGTCTGCTGAGAGGCTCAGATCAGGGCTGAGCAGCGACATCCAGGGCAAGGTGCTCATAGGGGCAGTCCAGAGACTGTCCATGGCCCAAACATGGACACAGGGGCCAATATAACCAGGTAGGAAACAGGGCAACTGGCCTCTCATGAGGTAGGGATACTTTGCACTGAGGCTTCTCAGTGCCGCTGACTGACCACATTCGACTCTCTGGGGACCTAAGTGACAGTGTTTCCACTCCCTTCACCAACCTTATGAAACATGACTGAGTTACCTCCTGAGGTCACACTTCTCCATCATAAACAGAATTATGTATTTTAAGGTGTCAGTGAGGAAACAGAGTCCAACAAGAAGCAATTGCTTCTCAAGTTTAATTTTTAGGACTTTGTGCATGTTTGAAAACAGAGTTCACATAAAATCTGCTGCACTTACATGCTTTATGCTTTATTCTAAAGGAAAATGTCTCATTAACCTGTGGCTGATATTATTATAACATCTTTTCCTTGATTACTAAAGAGAAGAGAATGATTTCCATATGGTTTACAAATTTATTTTATGATGAATTAGTTCCATCTTTTACCTTAGCAAAGCAGATACAGAGAAGAGCAACTTCAGCAGAATATGAAAAATAGTAAAGAAAACAAAGGAGTGAGCGCTCGCTTTCATGCACTTTGAGCATCGCTCTGCCTTTTGGTGCCGGGGCTCTCGAGCAGCCGTGGGGTGGCTCTGGAGCAGCTCCAAAGGCAAATCTTGGTCTGAACCATCAGACAACCATGCTGATGTCTGTAAGCATTGTTTAAATGCACCCACTGGAGCCAAGGAGAAAGTTCCAACCCTTCACATGAACTTAGTGGGGCCGTCTGGCCTCCCTTACCCTTAACCTGGCAGCCTTGTGACAAACCATGCTCTGCTTTGCTTTCTCCCCAACCCACCCTGGGCCATCTTCCTGGCGCATATATACAAGTGTGTCTGTATGATGTGTACAGGTGTGTATATGTGCATGTGCATATGTACATGTGTGTTTGTGTATACATGTGCATGTATGTGTGTATGACATGTATATACATGCATATGCATGTGTGCACACGTGCATATATACATGTGTATGCAAATTTGTGATATAGGAATGTGTGCATGTGCATATGTAAATGTGTGTATGCACCTGGGTGTCTATATATGCATGTGTATGTGCGTATACATAGATATTTCATATCCACTGATGTTTTGCAGAGTCCAGACAAATCAAATTAAATAAAGAAATTGATGATTAATGGACCATTGCCCCCTTTGTGTATAACCTTGTTTTATACAAGGATAAGTTTCTTCTTTCATGGTCAGCTTTATAGCCTTTACTCTGCTGTAGAGAAAAGCTACCATATTATTTTACTTCACCTTCACCTAAGAATAAAGCAGATGTAAGTTATAGGAGGCCCCTGTTTAATCTTTCATGATTATCTGGAGTCTGTTTATGATTTCTCCTGATCAAAATGGGCGCCACCAAAAGTAATATGCTTCGTGACTGGCTTTCTGTAGCCGGTGTGGCGAGATGTTTCTTCAGTCAGTATTGTGATGCTAACTAAATCATCTGCTGTAAGGCCATGCAGCCAAGGAAAAATCAAGAGAAAAAAAAAAATCTATACTTAACGCTTAAATTGCCAGCTTCATGCAGTATTTAAGGTAACACACACAGGACTGCAGAATGAGATCAGTAAAAAATGTATCTGTATTTTTCTTAATATCCTTCAAAAGAAACCATGATCTGTTATACAGAATTACTTTCTCAAAATCACAATTCATTATTTAATAAAATGAATAAGCATTATTTGATCAAAATACATAATGTAGAATCTTTATGTGCTGAAACTAACAAGGTTTGTTTTAAATTTCTAATTGCTTCTGGTCATAATTCTCATTTTCCTAGAATTATAATCCATATATATATATATATATTTTTTTTTTTTTACCTTAGTCCTTTACATAAAAATAGCTTTTTAATGTGTGATCCATGCTTGAAGACTTTACAGGCACACTGGAATCACAGATTTTAAAAGTCTTCAGACTTCCTTTGTTTCTGAAAGCACAGATAATTGGTAATATTTTTATGACTTTACTATGAAAGTACATCGAAACATTAAATAGCATTAGCATCACTTTGTAATACAAGAAAAATAAAATCAGCTACTTTCTAAACTACCGAGCTTTTTAGAATAGGGCTTATTTACAAATGCCTTAAAGCTATGTTCCCACAAGCATCAAGAAACTGTAGAGATGCAATGAGCTTATGGGGACAGAAAATGAAGTCATCACCCTGGCGCCATCGGGCTGGAGAGAAGGCTGTAGTTCTGGAAATCTCTCTTCCTCATTTTATCAGAAAGCAGATGAAATGAAGAGTGCTTCCAGGCTCCTGCAAGTGTTTTTGAATTTCTAGTAGGGATTTCAGACTTTTTTAACTGAGCATTTTAAGCAGCCATAATTTTAAAATCGTATTTTGACAATTTCCCATGAACTAGTGTAATGAGTCTGCATAAATCATGTACCCTTTGAGAACTGCCATTAACATACCCTCTGAGCTGAGGATGCACATGCCAGAGGGTATGTGTCCCCTTCCCGTCCCCTCATTGTCACATGGCTACCAGACCCCAGCTCCACGTGGATCGAGGCCCCTTCCCCACACAGCCAGCAGCACCTTTTCCAAATCTAACCATCACTGGGTGTGGTCCTGGGACTTCCTGAGCTGGAGCAAGCTTCCTTAGCCCTGCAGGCCTGGCTCAGTTGCCTCTCCATCTTCCCTGGAACTGATTCTTCTCTCCTGGGATCTTCCCATCTCTTCAAACACCTTACATAATGTCCTGTTTATCTCTGATAATCCCCCTCATCTGAAGTCTGTTTTGCCAAAGATTAATATAATTCTCCAGTAGAAGTAGTGCTAGTGTGCTATGGATTTTTCTTTTCCTTTAGTTCTAAAGTATCCGTTTTCATATTTATAGGAGATTTGTTATAGACAACATGTAGCTGGGGCTTGTTGTTTTTGTCCACTCTGAAAAACCTCTGTCTTATCATCAATTTATTTAGACCATTCATATTTAAAGTGATTATTGGCATATTTGTTTGCACCGTTTTCTATGTGATCTGCTTAGTTTTTCCATATCCCTCATTTTCTGCCTTCTCTAATTTTTTTAAAAAGATTTTACTTATTTATTCATGGGAGACATAGAGAGAGAGGCAGAGACACAGGCAGAGGGAGAAGCAGGCTCCACGCAGGGAGCCTGACGTGGGACTCGATCCCGGGACCCGGGGATCATGACCTGAGCCAAAGGCAGATGCTCAACCGCTGAGTCACCCAGACGTCCCTGCCTTCTCTGGTTTTGATTGAACATTTTATGAGATGCTCTTTTGTCTTCTCTCTTAGCAGGTCAACTGCACTACTTTTAAAAATATTTTAATGACTGCTCTAGAGTTTGCAACTTATATCTTACAATGTAGATTTATCTTCAAGTAACACCATTTGCTTCATAGGTGGTACATCTATTTCAAAACAGATTATTCCCAATTACTCCCTCCCACACCTTATAACACTGCTGTCATTTATTTCTCTTTTACATATACGGTAATCACCCAGTACACTGTCACTCTTGTGACTTTAAACAGTTACCTTTTAGATTAAAAAAAAAGATATTATTTCCCTCTGGCTTGTTTCAACATTCTCTCTCTCTCTCTTTTTGAAAATGTAATGGCAGTTTGGAATTAGAAACAAAACAAAACAAAACAATGTTGAAGAGAAAGAGTCCGAGGCTGAGGAAGCACCTCTCTCTCCTCTCCCTCCACAGATCTGCATCATCCTGTCCTGGGTGTGAACAGCTGGACGTGGCTGTGGCTGAGGACCGTCCAGCTTCCTCCGTCACCCATATTCGTTTGGATGACAGGGTGAAAGCGAGCTGGCTTTCCTCATTCCACTTGGTAGGCACACTTACTACAAGCCCGTGCAATGAATGGCTGAGTGAGAGAATGGAGATAAACAGGTCTTTCAGTTATCCTCGGCTCCTTGCCCAGGGGGGAGTGTTTGTGGTCCACATGTGGTTTTTCTATGTCTCTGCATTTTTTTTCCCACAAGGAAGCTATTGCAATAATAGTTCAGAAGAACAATACTGAGGCTCCTGGCTGAGAGCTAGGAAGAGAATGAAGACGAATGTGAGAAAAGAGAAGGAAGAACAAGATAGACTCTTGTGAAACCCTTTATGACGGGAAGGTGGAAGCGGTGGGAAAGGGTCTAGCAGGTGAGTCTTCTCAGTGGAGGAAGCCAGGAGACCCCCTGGCAAGCACGGAGAAGGTGGAGAGCATTACCCGGGGAGGAACAGAGTCAAGGTCTCAAGGCGCCCAGAGGCTGAAGAGCCTGAGGGGCTTACAGAAGGCATGACGTTGGGCAGAGTGCATGGGGACCCTCTCCCCAGTGCACCCAAGGGTAGGGCGACGCCCTGTGGAACAGGATCAGGAGTCCGCAGCCCCAGACATCAACTTTCCCCCAGAGAGATTAGTCTGCAAGAACAGAATGGTGGTGCTGGTGGTGAGGAATCAATAGAATAAAAACTCACTCTTCCTTAAGAATGAGAAAGACTTCTCATAGAAAAACAGGTTTTTGCACATGTGCAGCACATCTAAATACCACGTTGCTAAAATAAACAGCGCTCGGGGGTGGGGGGAGTAGCTGCTTTTCAATTTCTAGCTTAAGCTGCCTTAACCCCGTGAGTTGACGAATCAGATTTTATTTCTGTGTGTCTGTTTCCTCGTGTCCTTTTTGTAAAGTCTTTGTTAGGTATAACAGTTAACAATTAAAACAACTTTAAGGAAGAAAAAAAACCTCATAGTTCAATGCTAAAGCTTATATTTGTGTTTTATTATTAATAATTCATTAGCCTTTAATAAAATGTAGTTTTAATTTTCCACCTGTGCCTTGACCAGATTCTTATGATCACTTGTTGCGCAACATCCCCTTGCCGCGTGCAACAAATCCTGCCCGTCTGTGCTCCGCTCAGGTCTCTTCAGACTTCTGTAGCCTGTTAGTTCACCACCAACCTTTCGGACTTCTTTTTCCATCCCCTCACTTTTTAACTTATTTTAAGTACTTATGACCCTTTAGATGTGAGTATGACGTGGAAGGTTACCCAGAACACCAAATCCACGTTGCTAATGTGGAAGATAATCTTCGTTAGGCATGGGCAAAAGTAGAGCGTGCAGTTTCATGTGGAAAGGCAGGAATTTGTGCATGAGCTCCCCTGAAATAAGGCGTGAGTAAGGCTCTCCTGAAGAGTAAGACTGCGGGGAGGTATTTCCCATATGCTCTCGCAAATTAGTTGCTAATTCCATCTGCATGAACACAGTGACATGGGAGCGTTGTGCGACCAGGGTAGAGGATGCTTCTTCAGTCTTGCTTGTGGGTTCTATTGTGCCATCTGCAAAGACAGAAACGTACTTCTCTGCCTTTATGCTCGAGGACTGTAAACAGGCGACTGTGTTCTTGCGACGATGGTTACTGCTGTGGACAGACAAGATGCTTTCCCAAAGTGAGAGGTGTTGACCATTGAGGAATGGGTGTCATTTTTCAAAGACCAACCGTCGCAGTGTAGACACATCCCCTCAGATCTGCCCACTGGGTAACCTGGGTTTAAGAATCCCGGGAGTCTGCAGAAACGGATCTTTGAGTTTGGATGAACTTTTGAGATGACCTAGTCTAACATTCTCACTTCTCAAATGCCCATGTGCACAGTCTGTCCCCCTCTGTTATAAGAAGGAGGAGGTCCTCTCTGAACCCATCCGACATGTTATGGGCAGGGGTCCGTGGCACTTACTACCACCACTGTGCAGGGAGTGACTTGCAGAGCAGTTAACATACTAACTGACCTACAGGTTTACCTACACACCCATCCACCTGTCAGTCTTGAGGATCTCTGGTTGATTCACACCAAATCCGCTGGGGCACAAGGCCATGTGCCTGGTGAAGAAAGGACATTCAGAAAGTGTATATGACACAGACTCCACAACAAGTCGGCTATGTAGATGAAAATGTCAAAATTCACTTAACTTTGAAAGCTTTGACCAAGATCTCAGAGTTATGAAAATAATTACACCAAGGATCCACATTCCTGATTTCCAGTTCTGCTGTATTCTTTCTAACATACCTCATTTCCTCTTTAAATTTATACAAAAGGATTATTGAATTTCACTTAAGGACTTCTTGAGTTTTCAATGCTTAATTATGGAAGTGACACTCTGCTTTGGTCATCTTATAAAGCTGAGAAACCTCATCCTCAATGACATGTAAAGAGAGAATTATGAATTGTCTTCTTTGTGTCTACGGACATCACATTTAAAGAGGATGCTAGGATGTTCTGCACCCGTGGTTACCTGGGAAAGCTTCCAGAAACACGTTTGTGGCTTTTCTGAGTGTAGGCAAAATAGTGTGGGAGCTGACTGGGTTTGCATAAGGTGTGTTGTGGATGAAGAACAGACGTGAATGTGGTTTGATTTGTGGACCCCGGCCCCCATCCTCTGGTGAAACGTGTATCCTGAACTGTTAAAGTACTTAAACATCAAGCCTCCATTTCCCTAAAAACACTTTACAGCTTCCGAGAAGGGAGGAAATTCAGGGTAGAAATAGAAGTGAGCCTTCAGGAGCTTCCTCAAGGTAGAGGGTAACCTGTGTGCTTACCCTCTAAGCACCTGCTGACACACAGGATGGTTCCAGGCGTGGTGTGGGTGCCAGGGCTCCGGTCTTTGGGGTCATTCACTGGAGAGTGGGCACGATGGTGAGCAAATACAGAGAACACTGCAATGTGGTACATGCCTTCTTGGACATGTAGGCAAGGGTCTAAGGGAGCCCAGGTAAGAGGGCCATTCCTCCTGCCGGCCGGCCCAGGAACATCTGTCCAGAAGGGTGGCATTGCAGGTAGGCCAGCATGAGGGAGGATTCACCACGGTTGTACCAGCACAGGTAGCAGCCCTGGGGCTGCGGGAGGAAGGACAGAAACTCAGAGGCTCCGGAGGTGGTTCTGTGTTGCCTGCTTCATACGTCAAACATGTTTAATCGCTCCTTTTGCTAAATCCATTTATTTATTTAAATATAATTTACCAAAGTGTTAGATGTCCTTTTCAATAATTTAGAACACAGACACAGTAACAGAATCACAATGCATTCTAATTCCCAAATCCTTCCTCCCATCACAGGTTGGAGGGTGCGTTGGGCCAGACTCTCCCGATGCCCATCTCTCCCTCCCACCCAAGAAGGGCATCACCACCTGAACTGGGGATATGAAGGGCACGGCATGGGCGGAGTTAGAATATATTTAAGGCACTTGAGCATTAATCTGAGTCAATGCTAAATGAAGAAATAACAAAAAGATAGAAAAGTGTCTGCTCAGAAACCTGTCCGAAGTCCCGATACTCAGACGTGACAAGTGCTGTGCTACCGGACCGGCCCAAGAGGGGGATTCCTACCCCTCCTCACTGTTCCTGAAAAGGTCCCATTTAATTCTCTTAATGGAACTCTGAATTATAGTAGGTCCCCTAAAGATCAATAGTAAGTTATCACTTTAGAATCTTCCAGCAAATGTTAACGTAAACCATTTTCACTATAGACACTGGGCCAGGCACTATCGGGTGTCTGAAAACGTAGGAAGTACTACCTGGACCTCTAAGAACACCATCTGCCCGTGAAGACGCTGCCCGTGGGCGCTTGAGGGTAACACCTGGGAACACGCAGTGTGCACAGTGACACCCGTGGGGCACACGCATGGAGGTAGGTGCTCAAATGAGGTTTATTTAAACATGTTGGCTGAGCTTTTAGGTTCATAGATGGTAATAGCAATGAGAATTAATAGATGAATTGGCATGAAATGAGCAAGTGACTTTAATGAGACATGTGAACTTATTTCGCTACTTTGCATAATTAAATTACAGCTGGATTTTATAAGAAAAAAAGGAGAAATGTGAATTACGAAAAGGAAAAAAAAAAATCTGTCATCTATTTCTCTTGAGTCACAGTGCAAAGCCCTGAAATGGTAGCGAGATCTGTAATTATGACTTATTAACAGATGGAGTCCCCTGGAATGTATTAAATTGTATTTGAACACAGAGAATAGTCTTCTGTGCCCCGCCCCCGACCATTCCTAAGTTGAAACTTAACCCCTAATGTGACAGAGGTGAGGCCTTTGGGAGGTGATTAGGTCATGGGGGGGAACCCTGAGGATTGGGGTTAGTGCCCTCAGAGAAGGGACCCTACGGAGCACTGCTAACCCCTCCCAGCAGGTGAGGACCCAAGTCTGAGATGTGCAAGAGGCCCCTGAAGTGACCGGATGCACTCCGAGCTGGGACCTCCAGCCTCCAGAAGTGTGAGGAATCAGGTGCGCTCATTTATCCCCTACTGGGTGTTGAGGGCCCAAGAGAATCGGGATCATGTGGCTCCTTGTAGCTAAGCAGCTTCCTCACCTCCCTGGCTCAGGACACCTGTCTGCCTCCGCCAGTGGTGATGCATCTGTCTTACCTCCTTCCCCAGATCATTGTGTAAATACAGTTTTCCTGATAAACAGGAAGTTACTATTGATCGGGCTGTGTCCATTATTAACGACAATTATTATTATCCAGGTAATAAACTGGAAAGATTCCTGAGTACCCCCTGACAACTTCTTTCATGTCACAAGCACACATTGTCATTTAGTTCTTACACACCGCCCGCAGACGTGGGGATGACCATCCTCGATTTACCAAGAAGAAGTCTGTGGCTCTAGGGTTCCAGATGCCTCGTTTTAATTGGTCACCCAGCTAATAAAACAAGATGAAATCAGAGAGGGAGACAAACCAGAAGAGACTCTTAATTATAGGAAACAAATTGAGGGTCTCTGGAGGGGAAAGGGGTGGGGGTCGGGGTCACCGGGCGATGGGCATGAAGGAGCCCACATGATGGGATGAGCACTGGGTGTCGCGTGCAGCTGATGAATCCCTGACTCCTACCTATGAAACCAAGCATACCTTATATGTTAATTAATTGAATTTAAATAAAATGTAAAATAAAATGAAATAAAAGATGAATGGGTAAAGAAAAAAAAATTATGCGTAGTCATATAGCTGTGATGGCAGTTAAGGAACGGAACCCAGGGCCACCGGACCACAAGCAGATGTGCCCTCCTCCAAGCCATGCTGCTTCCAAGGCAGGACAGACTCAGGCCGACGTGAAGTGGCCGAGACGGTGCGGCCCCATTCGGACGCTGACCCACACCCTCCTTGTCCGGCCCAATCTGGAGCCATCTTTCGAAATGCCAATGTGCCCTTCACTAAAAACTCCTAAGAAATGAGAATACGGAGCTTCCTGACTGTTTTTAAGCACGCTTTAAAATGTAGATTTCCACTGGGTGTTATACTAATACTGTATGTTGGCAAATCAAATGCCAATAAAAAAAATATACCAAAAAAACATAGATTTCCTTGTTTAGTCTCTTGAAATGAATGAGCTGGTCTCCTCGTCTCAGAGGTTGGAGACTGCAGGTCTGTAGAATTTTGCAGGAATTTGTGGAATTAGCAATCGCCTCCAGCACGCTTGCCTCAGGTGGGGACCCTTTCAAGGAGGTGGCTGTGGGGCTGACTGGCGAGAGGCTGATGTTTTGAAAACAAAACTCTTGGTTTTGTCCCCAGGGCCAGCTTCCCCGGGGGCTATGAGGTGGTTCAGGAGCTTTGGGTTTAAAAAGAAATCCTTGCTGACTTCAGGCTACAGAGATTTGCTTCCAACAGGCAGCACCTACTTCAAAGGGCTCCCCCAAAGGATGCCGAGCATCTCCAGCTGCTGGTCTTGCTTTCTTCCTATTTCCCCTAAAGCTTAAGCCCAAATAGTTCACCTGCCTGAGGACACTGGGGAAGGGGGCACCAGACAAGGCGGTTGCCTGCAGATGGAAATGTGGGTGCTGCAGAGAAGGATACCCCTAACAGCATCCAGCTCCAGGGAGCATTTCTCATGCTCAAGGAGTCAAGGAGTGACACAGAACAAGCTCTGGCCATTAGCTCCAGCAGGAGAGACCTCCATCTAAATCTATTTGTCAAAATCCTTCCCTTTCCACTCCTTTAGCAAATATGATGTGTGATGTAGTAGAGTTCTCCAGAGAAATAAAATCAATTGGATACATATGTATCTATCTATCTATCTATCTATCTATCTATCTATCTATCTATCATCTATCTATCATCTATCTATCATCTATCGAAAGAGATCTATAGATGGATAGATAGAGAAGGATAGATATATCAGCTCACATGATTGTGGGGCCTGGAGACCTGGAGAAGAGTTAGTGTGACAGTTTTGAGTCCAAAGGCAGTATAATTCCCTCTTCTGTGGGGGAGAAGAGTCTTAGTTCTGTTGGAGGCCTTCACCTGATTGATTGAGGCCCACCTGCACCGGGAAAGTAATCTGGTTTATTCAACATCTACTGGTTTAAATGTTAATCCCATCTAAAAAACACTTTCAAAGAAACATCCAAAATAATATTTGGCCAAATATCTGAGTACAATGGCCCAGTCAAATTGACACAAAAATCACCCACTGTGTGTGGTTTCATCTGTATTTAAGTGAGGACTCTGATTGTCTCCTAAAGTTGCAGAAGCCATTGAGCTGTGATCCTTTTCTTCCAACCTCTTACCTTCATGAAGGAAGAAAACCATCGTCACTCCCCTGAGCACAATAAGCCTTACGCAGCTTCTGAGAATGTGTGTGCACCTAAATGCATCTTGGATGGAACGTGAGCCAACTTCCTCAAACAGACCAGGTGGTTCACAGGTAAAACAGGGTTAATCATAACACACGCACTTCTTAAAATGTTTCTTCTTGGTAAAAAATAAATTCACTAACCCCTGTAATTTCGTTTCATTTTTGTTTTTTAGCCGAGCAAATATTGTGACTTCAAATGAGACGTCAGTACACAGAAAATAGGAGGATGGAAATGCAACCAAATCAAAGGATCCACACCCCTGAGCATCTTACTAACAATATCCCGTGACGTTGTTCGCGGTGTGACACTTTAGGTGTCAACCCATTATTTCAACCTTTGCCATGTTTGCAAAGAAGCAGCCTTCCTTTTTACTTCGGGAAGTGGTTTTCACGCGAGATCTTGATGGAATTCCTAGAGCTGTTGGTGGCTCAGACTTAATTGGAGGTGATGAGCTTCCCCTGTCACCAATAGCATTCACTTCACCTTTCAGCAACTGTCCACCCTGAGAGGGTCTCTTACCTTATTACGACAGTGCAGGTGGCTTGTAAGGCAAAGAAGACCTTCGTATCTTGAAACCAAAGACGTGACTCACCTTAAGATTCTTGATTACAAAATGAATTGAAAAGCCAACAAGCGTCTTTTGTCATAGGACTGGTCAACCAGGACCGTCCTCTGCACCCTTTACATTAGCCACTCTCTGCCCAAGCACAGGGTGCTGCCTTTTGGAGAAGTCCCTTGGTTTACAGGCCCTTATCCCATCACTCGTTGTTCCCATCGCCCAGGTACATGGAGCTACGGAAGTGAGGTTACTTCCATTTCTACAGTCAGCGTTGCCATCTATTCCGATGGGATGTTCAGAGTGTCCCACGACTATAGAGCTTCATGTCCATGAAAATAGACAGGGATAAGACAATGATAAGATGCGTCAAGCTCACAGACTAGCTCAGTACAGGAGCGATAATGAATCTGACGCAAATGATCTGAGATGAGGGGAAGACACAAAAATAAATAAAAAATAAGCTTTCTGTGACTTTTCATTCTTGACATGTGTATTCCCTTTACTGTCAGATTTCACAACAGTGTTAGCTGCTTCGCCTGGCAGAGGAAGCGAGCTGTCTTTTGTTTTGACTTACGAGGCCACTAATCCCGTGTCTAGCATGCCACCAAAACCATCCTCAAGGCTCCAACCCCAAATACCTCCACATTGGGGTTTAGGGCTTCCACGTATAAGCTTTTCAAGGACACAAGCCTTCAGCCCAAGCACCTTTCCTGGACCTAGGCTCACCTCCACTGTTTTATACCCTTTCTTGAAAATTTAGCTCGAGTGTCACTTCCTCTGGGAAGACTTTCCTGACTACATTGGATTCGGGCACCATTTTGAATTTGGTCCCATAGTAGCCTCTTCTTCCTTCTGTCTCAGCAAACCTGCCGTACTTGTCTATCACTGTTGTCATTGTACTACGAGACCCTCATTGAAGGGAACACTGTCTAGACTCTGTTCTCATTTTCACCTCTCCTCCTACTACTCCCATAATCATCACCATTTCTTCCCTGCTGCCTCCTGAGCTATCAGCTGAATGCTCATGGTGAGCCGGGCATCTTGCCACATGCTCTACATGCAGTATGTCATGTTATCTTCCTGACAACTGTATGACATAAGTAATACTGTTATTCCTGTTCTTTTCTTTCTCTATTGAGGTATAATTGGCACACATCATATCAATTTCAGTGGGAGAACATAATGATTTGATATTTGCATGTATTATGAGATGAGTCTTGTTAACACCTGTCACCACACATAGGTACAGAGGGGTTTTTTTTTCCCCCTTGGAATGATAACTTTTAAAATTTACTCTCTTAGCAACTTTCAAATATGCAGTACAGTATTATTAACAATAGTCACGATGGTGTACATCATGGCCCCAGGATTGACTTATTTTGTGACCAGAATTTTGTGCCTTGGATCCTTTTCACCATTTTGTCCACTCCTACCCTTGTCTCTGGCAATCACCAATCTCTTCTCTGTATCTATGAGCTTTTTTTTTTTATTCTCTATACATGTGAGATTATATGATATTTGTCTTTTACTGTTTGACTCATTTCACTTAGAATAAAGACCTCTGGGTCCATTCTGACAGGTGTGAGGTGGTATCTAATTGTGGTTCTGATCTGCATCTCCCCAATGTTGAGCAAAGTGCAGCATTATCACGTATCTGTAGGCCATCTGTGCATCTTCTTTAGGAAAATATCTATGCAGATGCCCTGCCCATATTGTAATTGGATTATTTGTGTTTTAGCTATTAAGTTGTAGGAGTTCTTTATGTATTTTAGATATTAATCCCTTACCAAAGATATGATTTGTGAATATTTTCTACAATTCAGTACTTTGTCTTTTCATTTGTTGATGGGTTCCTTTGTTGTTCAAAAGCTTTTTAGTTTCATGTAGTTCTATTTGTTTATTCTTTGCTTTTGTTGCTTTCACTGTTGGTGTCAAGTCCAAAAAAAATTACCAAAAAGAATGTCAAAATGTTTACCTCCTATGTTTTCTTCTAGGAGTTTTATGGCTTCTGGTCTTCCATTCAAGTCTTTCACCCATTCCAGTTGATTTTTGTACATGGTGTAAGTAAGGTAGTGCTTCAATTTCTTTCCAGTTTTCCTAACACTGTTTATTAAAGACACTGTCCTTTCCTGGTTGTTTATTCTTGGCTTCCTGATTATAAATTAGCTGACCATATATGCATGGGTTTATTTCCGGGCTTTTTATTATGTTCCATTGATCTCTGTGTCTGTTTTTATGCCAATACCATACCATTTTGACTAGGATAGTTTTGTAATAAAGCTTGAGAGCAGAGTGTGATACCTCTAGCTCTGTTCTTTTCTTTCAAGATTGCTTTGGCTATTCAGGGTGCTTTGTGGGTCTCTACAAGTTTTAGAATAGTTTATTCTGGTTCTGTGAAAAATGCTATTAGAATTTTTTTTTCTTTGTAATTACACTGTTCAACTCAGGCACACGGGAAGTGAAGTCCTGATATGTTCTTTCATTGAATTTGTGGATCCTCATCATAGACTTTGATGATGAAAATAACATTATTAACAAAAATGTTCTCCTCCATCAGGTGGGTGTGATCTGGCACATCAGCACCAGTCCTGCGGACAGAGGCGTGCTGGCCACCTGCTACAACAAACGTGTTCTCGGGGTTTCTATGCACCTGCAACCTGGGGCTTATGTGGCCACTGGGTCAGCGCATGACTTACGGGCTTAGTGATGGGCAGAGGTGAGCGCTCACAGGGAAGCTGTAATGCCGTAGGTGGACGCTTGCTGCAGGGAATATGACCCGCAGCCTGAGACTAGAAGCCGGGATCAGGGCTGTTCCAGCAAATACTATTCGAATTTGGATATTAGAAAAATGTCAATGCAATTTTGCCATGCATTGAATCTGTAGATTGCTTTGGGTATTATGGACATTTTAACAATATTATTTTCTCCAATCCATGTCTTCAATTTCTCTCATCAATGTTTTTATGGTTTTTCAGTGTACAGATCTTTTACCTCCTTGGCTAAATGTATTCCTAGTTATTGTATTCTTTTTGGTGAAATTATAAATGGGATTTTTTTTACTCTTTCAGGTAGTGTATTATTAGTGTTTGGAAATATAACATATTTCTGTATATAGATTTTGTATCTTGCAATATTACTAAATTCATTTATTAACTGTAACAGCTTTTTGGTGGATTCTTTAGGCTTTAAGGAGATAGATGGATGGATAGATACATAAATAGAATTATGTCTCTGCAAATAGTAAGTTTTACTTCCTTCTTTCTAATTTGGATGTCCTTTATTCTTCTTTCTTTTTCTCATTGTTCTGGCTAGGACTTCCAATTCTGTGCTGAATAAAAGTGGCAAAAATAGGCACCCTGAAAGCTTTTCCTCTAAGAGCATGATGTTAGCCGTGGTCTTGTCATATCCAGACTTTATTATGTTGAGGTACATTCCCTCTATGCCCACTTTGTTGAGAGTTCTTGTAATAAATGGATTTTTAATTTAGTCAAATGTTTTTCTGCATCTATTGAAATAATCACATGACCTTTATTTTTCATTTTAACTGATGTGCTGTATCATGTTGATTGATTTGTGGATATTGGATCGTCCTTGTATCCCTAGAATCAATCCCAATGCTGTTCCCTTCTGGCAGCAGCCACAGAAACCAGGGCACCAGATGTGAGACCTGGAGCACTCCCTTAAGAGATGCTGGCATTCTGGAGCATGGCAGAGTGAAAGCACACAGACAGTGCTCACCCTCTGAGGTCTCAGGAAAGGTTTACAGTCAGCCTTTAGATTTCATTACAATTATTTAATTTAATTGCATTTAATTATAAGCTTGCCCCTCAGGCTATAGCTATGAGAATAAGCCAACAGGCCTCTTTCCAGAAAGATGGAGCAACTAGGACTGTTGTCTCTTGCTTGTCCTGAGGGTGGTAGCTGTTTAAGAATAATTTCTCCATTGGTCACATCCTGTGAGGCCATGCTGGCCATTAGAACCAGGTAATATAGTGCTATTCCCTGAATAGCAGCCACAAAAGCCAAGACACTGGACAAGGGAATAAGATCCTTTTTAGAAGACAATAGTGGGCAGTAGTGAGACCACCAGAAAGCACAAAGACTGAGTCCACTGGCCGATGTCACGTGAAAGCCCCTCTGTAAGCTTCAATAAGTATGCCAGATTGGAAGCCTGCCTCCTAGGCCAAAGCTCCTGAATAAGCAAATAGTCATTTTCCTCAGAAAGACTGGGGTGTATGTCTATTGGGCAACCATGCCCTGGGAAGAGGGGTCTTCCATGAACTGCCTCTCATATTGTTACAGCCTGTGGGACCCAGGCACACAAGCCCCCCTGGCCTCCAGAGCTGGGCAATCAAGGGGGATCCCCAGGGTGGCAGCCATGAAAACCAGGTCAGAGCTCCAGATGTGTGTAGATGCTCCCCTGTGGGAGACACTGGTGCTTGGGGAGTTTGGGGGGGAGGAGCACAAAGATGGCACCTGTGAGAACAGGATAAAAAGAAAACCAAGGAATAGAAAAACAAAGAAAAAATAAGGGTGGGGAGATTGTTCCCACCAGATTTTGCAGGGCAGAGGGAGAGCCAGAAGATGGTATCTGCCAGCCTGCATTCCTGGAGAGCGCCAGCAGGTTCCTGTCCATCAGACCAATGCTGTAAAACTAGGAATTGAGTCTCTGTCACATAAAGTCTGAAAAGCCCACTCTTCAAGGGGCTATTTTTGTGCTGGGCCTGGGGCAGGAGAGTCTGCCTGTGAGGTCTTCAGGAGACATTCCTCAGGCCTCTACTGCCTGTGGTCCCGTGGGGATGAGCCACGTTGGTGGTGGAGGTTGAATTGTCTTCCCCCAGGAAAAAGATATGTTGAAATCCTAAACTTCAGGACATCACAGTGTGACCTTATATGGAAATTGGGTCCTTGCAGATGTCTTTCGTTAAGATGAGGTCATCCTGGAGGAGGGTGGGCCCTAATCCAACAGGACGGGTGTCCTTCTAGAAAGACAGCCATGTGAAGACAAAGCCACACAGGGGGAGGCCATGTGATGACAAGGCAGAGATTGGAGTGTGCAGCTGCAAACCAGGGAATGTGAGGGCTGCCAGCAGCAAGAGCATGGGAGAGGCAGGAAGGATTATCCTATAGGTTTCAGAGAGAGCTTGGCCCTGCTGACACCTTGGTTCCAGACATTTAAACTGCCTCATTTATGGTCCTTTCTTAGGACAGGCCTAGGAAACCAACACTATAGATAGTGCTGCCTATGTAAAACTGCTCCACATTCCGGGCGTAAGGTTTCAGATGTCTCACTACTTATGATGCTATGTTTGATAAATTGGTTAGGGTTGCACTGCTCCATTGTAAGGACTCACTCTTTCTTTTTCTTTCTTTCTTTCTTTCTTTCTTTCTTTCTTTCTTTCTTTCTTTCTTTCCTTCCTTCCTTCCTTCCTTCCTTCCTTCCTTCCTTCCTTCTTTCTTTCTTTCTTTCTTTCTTTCTTTCTTTCTTTCTTCTTTTTCGTTTTTCCTTTCCAATTAACAAGTGATTACGGGGACTAACCTTTGGCCCTTCGGAAATATCCTTCCCAGCAAATCTTCGATGTATGACTTTAGTGTCCGTTAATGATTGATGATCCTTGACTGAATCAATTATTTTCTCTGGGGTTGAAACAAGGTGTTTTCTTATCCCTCCCACATTCATTGAATTGTGGTTTCTGGAAGGATAAACTCTCCCTTATGAACTGAGAATGAGCTACTGTGGTTCTGCCTAAAAGAGCAGGAGAAACATTTAGGTGTCGCCAATAATGATGCCAAGTGTTATGCTCTCCCACTCCTGCCTTCACGCCTCTGGTACACAAGGGCCATTGGTGCAGCGGGGTGTGGGAAGGGACTGTGAGCACCCACTTTTGTCACAATAATTGTCCTGTCTGTGGCCAGTAGGAGCAACTTCACCCTGGCTTCTCTGCCCTCCTTATGTACCTTGCTTGGCCTTGAAGACCTGGTCACTTTCTGGCAAAATAAAGGTAAGTAAGTCATTCCCTGTCCTAGATTTTCCCCAGCTTAGTTCCCTAGAAACAAGAATTTTGATCCCACTGGGTCCCTCCCACAGCTTCTAAGGATCTTTTCTTTTAGAAACTTTTGGTAGAGAGAGCTGGTAAAGTTTCCTTTCACAAAAGATCCTGAGCTCACAGTCCTATTTCCTATTCCAGCTTAACAGGTCAGGATATTTTCTGCCCTTTGTTGTTCTATCTATATCAATTTTTCTCTCTGACGCTGGAAATTTCAGCTCCTCAGAACTTGAATACAGATTCTTATATATTCTATGAGATAAGCTGCCATTTGTTCTAGCTTATTTTTGCTATTCCTTCAGACGTATTTTGATATTTCCATCACAAACCCTTTGAATATTTAAGTTTATTCTTATTTTTTTAACCTTGTTTTATGGCTGTTATAAATGGTGTCTTGTATTTCCCACCATGTCATAAGAAGATATATTTTAAGAGTGTCCACAAGCTTGTTATTGGTGTATCTTCCAGTTTTATTGAAACATTTATCCTTAGGAAACGTTCCTATTTATCTGCACTCTGTTTTTCCATGGCCAAGTCCAATGTCCTTGCTGTTAAAGAGCCATTTCATGGTTTCAGGTCTCAGCTTTAGGCCCTTAATGTATTTTGAGTTTATTTATGTGCATGGTGTAATAAAATGGGTTGAAGTGCAAACTGGTGCAGCCACTGTGGAAGACAATAACCTTCTAACCTCAAAGGGTAAAAATCAAACTGCCTTGCAATCCAGGAATTGTACTACTGGGTATTTACCCAAAGAATATGAAAAGACTAATTTGAAGGGGTACCTGCACACCATGTTCATCGCAGCATTATTGACAACAGCCAAATTACAGAAACAGCCCAAGTGTCCATTGACTGATGAATGAATAAAGAAGATGTGGTGTAAAAAAAAAAAAAAAAAAAAGATGTGGTGTACGTACAATGGAATATTACTCAGCCATCAAAAAGGATGAACTCTTGCCTTTTGCAAGGACATGGATAGAGCTAGAGAGTATTATGCTAGGTGAAATAAGTCAGTCAGAGAAAGACAAATACCATATGATTTCATTCTGAAGTGGAATTCAAGAAATGAAACAAACAAAAAGGAAAAGAGAGAGAGAGAGAAACCAAGAAACAGGTTAACTAAGAGAACACATTAGTGGTCACCAGGGGGGAGGTCGGTGGGGGTATGTGAGAAACAAGTGAAGGGGATTGAGAGGATACTCATCATATGAGCACTGAGTGAGGTACAGAATTGTTGAATCACTATGTTGTACACCTGAAACTAATACAACACTGTCTGTTAGCTACATTGGAATTAATAAAAATAAAAAGTTAACAAAAGAGCTATTTCACTTGGGGTTTTGTCAGTTGTCTTATGGTTTGCAACTCCCATCTAGCTTTTCCTTTTCTTTGCATGTAGGGAGGCCTCCCAAACTTCTAACAGTAGGAAATAGTCCATTTGTATTGATTGTAACACTGAACATTGAACTTTTCTGATCCTAAATAAAAATAAATTAGCATATAGATCCTTTAATTTTCAAAATTGATGATTTAAAAATACACCTATTTCACAATCAGTAGTCCAGGTCTTTGTGACATATGTGAAAATGTCCCCATTATAACAAAAACTGTGTCTCAAAGACCACAATTTTACAGCTCTGTCTTGTAAATTTTGGAGTGTTCTGACCTTGACCTTGATGATTGTTTTGAGCATAAAAACTGCATTTATAGGTGTGATGAAGTTGACGAGAGCTGAAATCACAGCCTTTTATATTGAAGATGGGTTTAAGACCCCAGCATTGGAGAAGGAATGGTCTTCGTGGCTCATCAATCAGGAACATTTGCAGATGTCCAGCATTTTTAAATTTACTCTTTGGTAGTAAAGTAGTGGGAGTAAATAATCCTGATAATGTGCTTCTCCGAAGACAGTGAAGACACCAGAAGACTGCCCAGTGACCATGAGTGGTGTCACCGTGGCCACTTCCACAGGATACTTGCAGACAAAATGAGCAACCACCATGCCATAGACCTAAAACACTTCTCAGACCCTTCAGCAAAACATTCCGATGATTTGTACACATGCCATTTTCTTCAATCCAAGTGATCTTTATGCCAATATCCAGAAGGGAAGACAATTGGCTTCTGCTGTAGAAAAACATTGTTTTTCTGCCTTATTGGTGAAGGGAGAGTTGATATTTAAAAGTAATAAACTGTGTGTGCAGAGAAAATGACTTAGCTCCCTGTGGTGTATTCAGTGAATTATACAGTAAACTTTCATTTGCAGGAAACATATTATCTTTTACACCAAGTGTTGGGATCTCAAGCGGTGGTTAGAAGAACATCATTTTATACGCTTTTCACTGTCGTCTCTTGGTTTCAGTTTAGAGGGGTGGTTTATCAGTGACACATCACAGCAAATTAATAGGTACAGATAAAACCTTCCATAAATATTCATTACACCTCATTACTGCAAATTAATGAGATATTTTTAAATTAAGCCTAGTCGCATTTGGTGCTGAGGATCGTGTTTTAATATATGATGCTCAGAGATAAATGATGGTCGTAAAAACGATTGGGCTCATTGTGGGAAACTTTTAGCTAAGCTTTTTTAGTAGCAATTTGGTTAAGCACTGACTACTATTATACCTGATTTGAGAAACTGCAAGATTTTTTTTCTGTCCAGATGAAGATTTCATGTGTTTTTTTTTTCTTCTTCTTTTATAGATTTATTTATTTACTTGAGAGAGAGAGAGGAAGAAAGCAGGAGCAAGAGGGGCCAGGGAGAGAGAGAATCTCAAACAGAATTCCTGCTGAGTGCAGAGTTCACAAAGGAGGGAGGACTCACAACCCTGAGATTATGATCTGAGCCAAAACCAAGAGTAGAATACTTAACCAACTGAGCCATCCAACCATCCCTGATGTGTGTGTGTGTGTGTGTGTGTGTGTTTTCCATTTGCATTAGGAACCTGAGCACATACTTCAGGATTTTTCAAGAAAATAAATGCATGCAGTTGAGTATAAATTCTCTAAAGCAGTCAGAACTGTTTTCTCTCTCACAGTGAACATGTAGTTGTCTAAATATCCACGAAGTTGGAACGATGCTTCCATCTGTAAGTGCCTTAGGTTCCACTCTAGCTACCAGCTCACACCTAGCCTGTCACTGCCTGCTTAGAATCTGAGAAGAGCTTGCAGATTCCATTTGAATTAGATCATTTTAAGCCCCTTTCTTCTTACACCCTCTCTCGAGAGATTTGTTTTATTGAAAATCCTCATTTTTGCTGTCTCTTGATTTGTTCCAAAGAAGTTATAGCGTTCTTGTTTTTCTGAGGTTGCTACTATAGCACAATGTTAGCTCCTCCTTATGAGCACATTAATAATATTCTCTCAGTCAAGAACCACATGGACACCATAGCCTCACACAGAAATAGATCGAGTGTTCCAAGTTCATCAATAATTAAATCCATCCTTTGGTCACATCTGTGAAAGATCTGGCTATCTAACTGAATTGATTCTTTAGTTCATACACACACACACACACACACACACACATAGACTTAGCCAGAATAGGAAATATCCAGAGTCAAATACTCCAAAACCTAGAAGAAAATCTTCTGATCTCTGGGTGCTTTACTCGTTTCCTCATCTGAAAATGGAACTTATTTTATTAGATAATATATAAGTTAACCTCCAGCTATAAGATCATATAATTCTAGCTATATTTTGTATTAATATTTTCTAGGAAATATAGTTTTCATACTATAGAAATATACTAATCTAATGTCTTCTGGAACAAAATGATCATCACCGCCTAGAGACTAACTACTGTATCTTTTCATTAATTAAATTCTCCTTGTAAGCACCTCTAGAATATAAGCACATTAGAGAAACCTTGCAAATTTATGAACTTCTGTGTCCAAGGGACTCAGAAGAAGACCAGAAACACAGTTGGCTTTTCCTGACTCAAGAATGAGTGGGTGCAAGGAATCCATACAAGATTCAGAGACAATTGCAAAGCAATTTATGATTAAATTAAATGATTTAATTATGTTCTTGCAAAGCATTTATGATTAAGTGGGAATGGTAGAAAGCAGGCAGTTACCCTACAAAGTACTGCATAGTGAATATTGTGAAGGTCATTGTCAATACAGAGAAGGTGGAATCAGTTGGGACCAGAAGCTTCCCCACCCCCAGGAAAATACCCCCAGGAGATGGGGGTTGGGTTTAGAAGAGGCAAACACTTGAAATTCAAACTCAAGAGCTAGAAACCCAGAGTGAAAAAATGTCTTGCTTAGTCTCTCTTTTTGTTGGTTTATTGTAGAATCAGGTTACCTGATACCATGAAAAAAAAAATAAATAATCTGAGTATTTGTGGAATGCTATTGAGTACATAGATTAATTTGGGGAAAACCAGCATTGCCACCATGTTGTTTCCTGCATGGACATGTTTTATCTTTTTAATTTGTACAAGCTTTCCTTAACGTTTTAACTATAAACTTCATGCTTTTCCAAATTTGACATATACATGTATTTTTAAAATACTTTGTCACAAATACGTTTTTCTAGAGTAAGTATAAAACTTTCAATCCATTTGCTACTTGGACATAAAAATCCAATTACCTTTTAATAATCACCTTGTATTGAATAACCTAGCACAACTCCCATATTCATTCTGGAGATCTGTATACAGCATTTTGGGGGACCTCTAAAAGGACAATGATAATCTGTAAATAATGGCAATTTTTAAATTTTCTCTCTCAGCTCACACACATTAATAATTGTTGAGCTGAGAGAGAAAATTTAAATATATATATATATATATATATATATATATATATATATATATATATACTTTTTGCTTGCTAGAATACCCATATTTGTTTAACAATAAATGGGGAATGGGAACATTTGTACTGTTTCTGGCCGTATTAAACATTTTGTGTTTTTGTGTTTGGTCGTATCATATTGTATGTTTCCTATAATTCCTTAATCAGGTTACAAGGGTACTTTTCTGCTCCTGGTTTTGCCATGAGATTTTATTATGTGTTGTTTTCCATTACTTGAATTTGGAAATTTATGCTTTTCAAGGAAATTGTCCACATAGCCCAGGTATTAAAATGCATGGGCATATGTTCTTCATAATATTCTCTAATTTTTTTCGGTCTTTATTACATGTGGGAATAATTGTCAATGTCCATTGGTAACATTGGTTATTTGCACATTTTCCCTTTATTTTTTTTCTTGGCCAGCACTGCCAGAGGTTTGTCAATTTTATTACACTTTCAAAACAACAAATCTGGCATTGTGAATCCTCTGAATGGCATCTTTGTTTTCTGTTTTATGAATATCTGCTTTTATAGTTATTACTTCCTTTTTCCTACATCTTTGAGTTATTCTATTGCTATTTTCCTTACTTCCTGTCCTGAATGCTTGACTCATTCATTCCCAGCCTGTCTTACTTCCCAGCACAAGTATGTGTGCTTTAAATAGCCTTTCAAGACCCTCTTGAGCTCTATCCCCCGCTCTGCCCTGCTGTTTTTGGTATGGTATGTAGGACTTCTATTTTTATTTATTAAAAGTATCTTATAATTTCAATTATTACTTTACATCTGATCTATGTTGTTTAGGAGTATGCTGTGAAGTTTCTAAATATATATTTTAAAGCTGTGATTCTCAAAATATGCTTCCCTGACCAGCAACATAAGCATCACCCGGGAACTTGCTAAGAATGCAAGCCGTGGGCCCCTCTCTCTCCACTGACTGAATCAGAAACTGGAGCAGAGGTCCCAGAAACCTGAGTTTTAAAAAGTCCTCCCTGACTGATAAATTATTGAACACTATAGCTGAAGAAAATAAAATAAAACAAAATAAAAACAGTAAACGATTAACAAAACTATAAAAAAAAATCCCCCTTAAGAATCTGATGTTCATAAAACAATCATATTATTTATTTTAAAAGTAGTTGTTTGAAGGCAGAAGATATATTCTGAAGGATAGTGGTGTTTTCAAGTTGCTTTGTGCCTAACTGGCATATTGCTTTAGTTCGTTTTCATAAATGCTCCTCGGGTGCTTCTAAAGAATGTGTCCTCTGCCATCACTGGATGTGTGAATGTCACAATTATGACAGGAGAATGGTGTATTGTGTTGTTTCAAATCTTCCGTCTCTTAATATTCTCCATAATAGATTCTCTCACATGGAGAATGTGTGAAAACCTCCAGTAGGATGGATTTTCCAATTTCTCTTTGTTCATCTGTCTTTTTTTGCTTCGTAAATTTTGAAGGTGTATTTTTACATACTTTTGCATTCCTTTTTCTAAAAAGTGATTTTACAAAGATATAATTTGCATATCATAAAGTTCACCCATTTAAAGTTTATAATTCGATGGGTTTGGTGTATTTATAAAGTTAATTTCTATAAAGTATATTTTACAAAACTTTTTACACTTTATGTTATTTTATAACATTTATTTATAAATTTAAATCTAATCCTGATAATCTAATTTTAGAACAATTCCATCAACTCACTTCCCATTCCCACCCCCCAAGCCCTAGATAGCTATTAACCTATTACTTACCCCAGAGATTTGCCTACTCCTGATACTTCACATAAAGAATAATACAATATGTGGGCTTTTATGACTGGCTTCTATACATACTATAACATTTTCAAGGTTCATCCCTGTAGTAGGATGCACGGTAACTCATCCTTTTATATTGTCAAGTAATATTTATTGTACAGCTACGTCACATTTCCTTTACTCACTCATCAAGTGACAGATATTTGGATTGTTTTCATTTGGGGGCTTCTGAGTAATAACACCATGATCAATTGTGTACATACTTGTTGGTGAACATATGTTTATGTTTCTCTGGGCAGTGGAATTGCTGGCTCACTCGAGCCTCTGTTTAGCATTTTGAAGAAGCACCACACTGATTTCCCAAGTCTCTGTACCATGGAACAGTATGTGAGGGTTTTAACTTCCCCACATCCTCACTACCACCTATTTTTGCTTACAGCAAATTTAGATTACATGACTTGGCACCTCATTGTGGTCTTGATTTGCACTGTCCTGATGACTGGCAGTGTTGGGCTATGTTGAGTATCCTTTCATGTGCTTATTAGCCCTTCACTTGTCTTTGGAAAAACACTTATTAAAATATTTTGTCCTTTTTAAAATTGGATTGTCTTTATCATTGAGTTCTATGCATTCTTTGCTTCTTTAATATCTTCTACATACAATTCCCTTATCAGACATGCGATTTTAAGATATTTTCTCCTATTCTGTGGGATGTCTTTCACCAGACTGATAGTGTCCTTTGAGCACAAGCCTTAAATTTTTATTAAGCCAAATTCATCTATTTTTGTTGTTGTTGCTCATACTTTTGGTATTACATCTAAGACTCAAGTGTCAAATCCAAGGCCATGAAGATTCACCACTTTGAGTTCTAATAGTTTTGCAAGTTAATAATTATTAAATTATTAATATTAATAATGTTAATTACTAATACTGTTGCTGTGTGCAATGTCCTCTATATGTAAACCAGACCAAGTTTATGAATCATAGTATTTAAATCTTTCACAACCTTAATAATTATTTTGAATAATTATTCAATCATTTCCTGAGGGAGCATGGTATAATCTCTCCATAATATTTTGTGGATTTGTCTGAATCGATTTTAGCTGTTTAAATTTTTGCTTATACATTCTGAAGCTGTTGATTAGTCACCTATAATTCAGATGTATTATACCTGTAGATTTAATACTTACTATATATTTTTATCACTATGAAGCATTTCTTACCTTAAAGTCAAATCTATTACTCTAGCTATATCAGCTTTCTTTTGATTAAAGTTTGCATGATATAAGCTTTAATTCTTCTTGCTTTCAATCTTCATATATCATCATATTTAATCTGTGCCTACACAAAAGAAGACAGACTATAAACACTAGTAATTGGTTACTAGATTGGTGTCATAACTAAGTAAACCCTAATCAAACCTAACATCTTTCTATTGAGAGCACCCTTGATTCAAGTGTGGGTCCAGTAATTTATTTAAAAATATTTTTTGAGTATCTACTCTAAAAAAAAGGTATTCAATGAACACAACAGACACTGTCACTTCTCTCACAGAACTTGTAATATAATACATTAGTATTTGTAAATTGTGAATCACTTCTAGTTACAAACTCTGTTATTATGGGATTGTAATTGCTATGCTTTCCCCCCTTTTTTTTAAGTTTCAAATTTTTAGTTAAATTCCAATTAGTTAACATATAGTGTAATATTAGTTTCAGGAGTAGAATTTAGTAACTGATTGCTTACCTACAATACCCAATGCTCATCAAAACAAGTGTTCTTCTTAATACCCATCATCCATCTAGCCCACTCCCTGCCCACCTCTCCTCCATCAACCCTGTTTGTTCTAGGGGATCCCTGGGTTGGCGAGCAGTTTGGCTCCTGCCTTTGGCCCAGGGCGCGATCCTGGAGACCCGGGATGGAGTCCCACGTCGGGCTCCCGGTGCATGGAGCCTGCTTCTCTCTCTGCCTGTGTCTCTGCCTCTCTCTCTCTCTCTGTGACTATCATAAATAAATAAAAATTTAAAAAAAACTGTTCTCTATGGTTAAGAGTCTTTTTTATGGTTTGTCTCTTTCTGTTTCTTCCCCTCTGTTCATTTATTTTGTTTCTTAAATTAGACATGTGAGTGAAATCATATGGTATTTGTCTTTCTCTGACTTATTTTGCTTAGCATAATACCCTCGAGCTCCATTCACATGGTTGCAAATGGCAAGAGTTCATTCCTTTTTTATGGATGAGTAATATTCCCATGTATATGCCACATCTTCTTTATTCATTCATCAGTCAATGGACACTTGGGATCTTTCCATAATTTGGCTAGTGTTGATAAAGCGATAAATATTGGGGTGTATGTGCCCCTTTGAATGACTATTTTTGTATCGTTTGGATAAATACTTAGTGGTGCAATTGCTGGGTCATAGGGTAGCTCTGTTTTTAACTTTTTGAGGAAGCTCCATACTGTTTTCCAGAGTGGCTGCACCAGTTTGCATTCTCATCAACAGCATAAGAGGTTCCCATTTCTCTGCATCCTCACCAACAACTGTTTCTTATGGTGTTGATTTTAGCCGTTCTGACAGGTGTGAGGTGATATCTCATTGTAGTTTTGATTTGCATTTCCCTGATGAATGAGTGATGTTAAGCATCTTTTCATGTGCCTTTTGGCCATCTATGTGATTCCTTTGAAAACCTGTCAATTCATGTCCTTTGTCCATTCTTTAACTGGATTAGTTTTTTGGGGGTATTGAGTTCGATAATTTCTTTAAATGTTTTGGATACTAACTATCAGTTATGTCATTAGTAGGTTGCCATTTAGTCTTGCTGATTTCTTCCTTCCCTCTGCAGAAGATTTTCATCTTGATGAAATCTTAATGGTTCATTTTTATTTTTGTTTCCCTTGCCTCAAGAGACATATCTAGTAAGAAGTCACTATGGCCAATGGTAAAGAGTTTACCATCTGTATTCCTCTCTACGATTTTGATGATTTTCTGTCTTACAATTAGATTTTTCATACATTTTGAGTTTATTTTTGTGTATGGTGTAAGAAAATGGTTCAGTTTCATTATTTTCCATGTGGCTGTCCAATTCTCCCAATAACATTTGTTGAAGAGACTGTCTTTTTTCCATTGAATATTCTTCCCTCCTTTGTCAAAAATTATTTGCTTTTTGTGCCAGTACCATACTTTTTTTAAAGATTTATTTATGTATTTATTTATTTATTTATTTATTTATTTATTTATTTATTTTAGAGTGAGAGAGAGCATGCACACAAGCAGGGGGAGCAGCAGAGCCAGAGGGAAAGAAGGATCCTCAAGCAGACCAGACTCCCTGCTGAACACAGAGCCTGGCATAATGCTCAATCCCAGGACCTGGAGATCATGATCTGAACCAAAATCAGGAGTTTGTTGCTCAATTGACTGAGCCACCCAGATGCCCCAATACCATACTGTCTTGATCTATAATATAACTTGAAGTTAGGAATTGTGATGTCCAGTTTTGATGTTCTTTTTCAAGATTGCTTTGGCTGGTCAAAATCTTTTGTGGTTCCATACAAATTTTAGGATTGTTTTTTCTAGCACTGGAAAAAATGCTATTGGTATTATGATAGGGATTACATTAAATCTGTAGATTGCTTTGGGCGGTATAGACACTTTAACAATATTTGTTTTTCCAACCCAGGAGCATGGAATGTTTTCCCATTTCTTTGTGTCATCTTCAATTTCTTTCATGTGTATTTTATGGTTTTCAGAGTAAAGATCTTCTACCTCTTTGGTTAGGTTTATTCCTAGGTATTTTATGGTCTTGGGTGCAATTGTAAATGAGATCAAATAACAGTAGTGATAGTGGGCACCCCTGTCTTATTCCTGACCACAGAGGAAAAGCTCTCAGTTTTTCCCCATTGAGGATGATATTAGCTGTGGGTTTTTTGTAGATGGCCTTTATGATGTTGAGATATGTTCCATCTATCCCTACTTTGTTTAGGGTTTTTATCAAGAATGAATGTTGTACTTCTTCAAATTCTTTTTTCTTCATCTATTGAGAGGATCATATGGTCCTTATCCTTTCTGTTATTAATGTAGTGTATCACATTGATTGATTTGCAAATATTGAACCACCTTTACAGCTCAGTAATAAATCCCAGTTGGTCATGGTGGTGAATGATTCTTTTAATGTACTGTTGGATTCAATTTGCTAGTATTTTTTGGAGGATTTTTGCACCCATAGTCATCAGGGATATTGGCCTATAGTTCTCCTTTTTAGTGGAGTTTTTGTCTGGTCTTGGAATAAGGGTAATGCTGGCCTCATAGAATAAGTTTGGAAGTTTCCCTTTCATTTCTATTTTTTGGAATAGTTTGAGAAGAATAGGTATTAATTCTTAGTCAAACATTTGGTATAATTCCCCTGGAAAGCCAACTGGCCTGGATTTTTATTTATTGGGAGGTTTTTGACTACTGGTTTAACTTATTTGCTGGTTATCAGTCTGTTCAAGTTTTCTATTTCTTCCTGTTTCAGTTTTGGTAGTCTATATGTTTCTAAGAATTTATCTATTTTTTCCAAATTGCTCAATTTGTAGGCATATAATTTTTCATAATATTCTCTTATAATTATATTTCTGGGCTGTTGGTTGTTATTCCTTCTCCCTCATTCATGATTTTATTTATTTGGGTCCTTTTTTTTTTTTTTGGCAAGTCTGGTTAGGGGTTATCAATTTTATTAATCTTTTCGAAGAATCAGCTCCTGGTTTCATTGATCTGTTGTATTTTTGTTTTGTTTTGTTTTGTTTTTAAGCTTTTATGTATTTATTCATGAGAGACACAGGGATAGAGAGAGGCACAGACACAGGCAGAGGAAGAAGCAGGCTTCATAAAGGGAGCCCAATGTGGGACTCAATCCTGGGACTCTAGGATCTTACCCTGAGCCAAAGGCAGACGCTCAACTGCTGAGCCACCCAGGCCTCCCTGTTCTACATGTCATTTATTTCTGTCCTACTATTTATGACTTCTCTTCATCTAGCTTTAGGCTTCATTTGTTGTTCTTGTTCCAGCTCTTTTAGGTGTAAGGTTAGGTTGTGTATTTGAGATTTTTCTTGCTTCTTGAGGTGGGCCTGTATAGCTATATACTTCCCTCTTTCATTTGTTTCCATGCAGTTTCTGTTTCTTCTTTACTTTCCTGGTTGACCCATTCATTCTTTAGTAGAATGTTCTTTAGCTTCCATGTATTTTTGATCTTTCGGAATTTTTACTTGTGGTTGATTTGAAGTTTCATAGAGTGTGGTTGGAACATATGCATGGTATGATCTTAGACTTTTTGAACTTTTTCATTTGCGACCTAATATTGATCTATTCTGGAGAACGTTCAATGTGCACTTGAATAGAATGTATATTCTGCTGCTTTAGATGAAATATTCTGAATATATTTGTTATGTCCATCTAGTCCAGTGTGCCATTCAAAGCCATTGTTTCCTTGTTGATCTTCTGCTTGGATCATCTGTTCATTGCTGTATGTGGGGTGTTAAAATCCCCTGCTATTATTGTATTTTTATAAATGAGGCCTTTTATGTTTGTTTTTAATATATTTGAGTGCTCCAAAGTTGGGGGCATAAATATTTACAGCTGTTAGGTCTTCTTGTTAGATAGACCCCTTTTTTACAATGTAGTAACCTTCTTCATCTCTTGTTACCATCTTTGGTTTAAAATCTGGCTTGTCTGATCTAAGTATTGCTATTACGACTTTCTGTTGACATCCATTTGAATGAAAAATATTTCTCCATCCCCTCATTTTCAATCTGCAGGTGTCTTTAGGTCTAAAATGAGTCTCTTAGAGGCAGCACACAGATGGGTCTTGTTTTTTGTTTTGTTTTGTTTTGTTTTTTTAATCCATTCTGACACCCTATGTCTTTTGATTGGAGCATTTAGTCTATTTACATTCAGGGTAATTATTGATAGATATGTATTTAATGCTATTTTATTGCTTGTTTTGTCAGTGTTTCTGGAGTTTTTCTCTGCTCCTTTCTAGTCTTTTTCTCACTCAGAGTCCTCTTTTAATATTTCTTCCAGGGCTGGTTTAGTGGACATGAACTCTTTAGTTTTTCTTTGTCTGGGAAACTCTTTATTTTCCCTTCTATTCTGAATGGTAGTTTTGCTGGATAAAGTGTTTTTTTGTTTGTTTGTTTTTTATTTTTTATTTTCCCATTCAGCACTTTGAATATATCATGCCACTGTCTTCTGACCTGCTAAGTTTCTTTGGAAAGATTTGCTGTGAAACTTCTTTGTCTTCCCTTGTGAGTTAGGGACTTCTTTTGTCTTGCTGCTTTTAGAAACTTTATCTCTATAGTTTGCAAATTAGGTACAATATGTCTTGGTATTAGCCTGTTTCTGTTGATTTTGATGGGAGTTCTGTGTGCTTCCTGGATTTGGTTGTCTGTTTCCTTCTCCAAATTAGAAAGGTTTCCGTTCATAATTTCCTCAAATAAAGCTTCTGCCTCCCCTTTCTTCTGTTTATGGGACTCTTATCACACAAATGTTATTATGTCTGATCGAGTCACTGAGTTCTCTTAGTCTACTTGCATGATCCAAGATTTTTCTTTTTCTCTTATCAGCTTCATCATTTTACATAATTCTACATCATTTTACATAATTCTATATCATTTTATTTGTTTCTCTACTTCTTCCATCCTTGTGGTCATTACATAAAGTTGGTTTGAAACTTGGTTATTGAATTTTTTTTATTTTTTTATTTTGGGCTCACTAATTAGTTTATGCTGATGGATGGGGGAGAAAATGGCACCAGCCAGATCCTTTATTCCCAGAGATAGGAGGTCTTGCCTGCTACTGTTGAGGAAACCCTCCCAGAAGAGCAAATGATTTCCCCTTGTGCATCATATGTGTTATTCAGATCGTTGTTTTCACACTGTCTATGTCTGTGTGGCTTGCCTACCTGGAGCAGCACAGTGCACTTTGGGCTCTATCCCAGCAGGGTTGTCAGAGTTTTAAAACTCCAAACTTTAGGTACCTGGTGTGGCAGGGACCTGTGATTGATCCTCTGGGGAAGTGTCTCGCCACACTGGAACTGATGCAGGTTTCACCCAAAAGGGCAGTCACACCAGAGTGCAGGAATGAGGGGTTTGGAGCAAAGCACACTAAAGAGCCAGTGTCTAGGTTAACTGCCCTCAGTGGACATCTCTGTGTCTATGCTGAGGGGCAGGGGAAGGAAATGGCCCACCCCAGCTCCTTTGTCCCCACAGGGGCAATGCCACCTCTTTCAGATGCACTCCAAGAAGGGGGAGTCATTTTTCTCAGTGCATCTCTGGTGGTGATCCACAGATTGTGCCCTCTGGGTGACCCACTTGCCTTCTCTACAGCACTAAGGCAGCACCCTCAGGGCTCTATACCAGTCACGCCACAGAACACTGAAATTCTAGTCTTTAAATCTTGCTGTTTGCAAATACTCACGGAAATCAGCCCCTCTTGTTTTTCCAGCCAATAGCTTTGGGGAAGTGTTTTCCTTGTGCAAGATCCCCTGTGCACTCCTCTCTCTGTGTCTCTCTCCCCCTTCTCCACAACCTGGGCTCCCTCCCTCCATGGTACCCATAATCCATTTCTCCCCAAACCACAGGATGATAAAACTAAGGCTTAGAGTTGCCCTCAGTTTTCTGTGTAGTAAATGACAGATCTGTGGATCTCAAACTTGGTCTGATCCAGAGCCTGTAATCCTAATCAAGTGTATATGCTTACAAATGCCATAAACACTCCATTGTTGATAAACAAACAAGAGCCCTAAATGCTGTGGATGAATTGGAGATTGTACATGGAAATCGATGGATCTGATCCCCATATACCAGAAATTGTCTAAATATCACTGATGTCTTCTTAATTAATATGTTATACTTATGTTTTATTTGGGTAGTTATCATATAAATCTGTAATTACAAGATAAATAAAATAATATAATAACCATAAATATAATAAAATAATTATAAAATAAAATATATTATAAAATATATGCAGTGTTTGCTTTGTTTTCTTTGTTTTGGTGGGGAGCTGAAAGTTCACTGCATTTTTAGTGTACCCTCCTTTTTCTCCCCATATAAAGTTTGCCAAAGAAAATTCTTCAAGATTCAAAATGTAACACGTTCACAATTAAATATAGCATATATAATATTATATATAAAATTTACAGGAGAAAGTTGTGATATCCAGAGTGAGGTCATATATAAAGAGACATAGCAATTAAAGAAAATGATGCTGATAGGTAAAACATCACTTTCTTAATTCAGTGCTATTGGTTTAGGCAGTCCAGATTAGATGGATGAAAAAATTAAATTTCTGGTGACACAGGAAGTCTTTCAGAAATATTATTGAGACAACGCTTTTTGAACTAAGCTTTTCTCTCCCTCCAAAGTCTTTCACCTGCTACTTATGTCTGTAAAACATCCTATTTAGAGTCTATAAAACTTTGCTCAAGAATTAGCTAAAGGCTTACTCTCCAACAAGCTTACATTATTTTTCAACATTAGGGTGTCCCTTATGAAGGATTGGAATGAAGTGGTGGATGATACACTGTATTAGAAGCCAGAAAAGTTGGGTTCTGACAAAACCTTACTAATATTGAACCACGTTACATTTGACCACAGGTGGGAGGATTCAAGGGGCCAGGACTATGGGCCAGGTGTGTCCCCCTCATTCTGGGCACAGTATATCACATGGTCTCAAGGTCACTTCACCTACACTTCCTCCACTTGTCTGAACAGATATGACAACCTCCATCTCCTGCCTTTTGATTTGCAGTGTCAATACGATCCTCTTTATATTTATTTTTTTCACTATTACTTAGAAGAGTAAGGTTTGTATTTTAGAATAGGTTTTATAATGTGTATAGATGTTTGAGTCAAGGTCAATATGAGAATCTACTCACAGGTTTGATATGTGCTGGGGTCCCAAGTGGGTGCGACTTGCCTGAGATGGAGTATACTCTGCTTTGCTGGCTAGAAGTGCTCTTTTGGAATTTTGGGACCTCCTCTTAGACTTCTACCTGAGATGGAATATTCTCTGCTCATCTTAGAAAATAATAATGAAAAAAATTGTGTTCAACTTTGAAACAATCCTCGACTGGCTGGGGACAAGACATGAGAGAACATGTGTGTCCGCTTCCCTGTTTAGTGCAACAAGCCTCTTCTATCAGACTGGTGGTGAATTCTGTGGGTGGGTGTGGAGAGGATGAGTGCTTCATGATGCTTAACTGAATTCAGAAGCAGCTTTTTAAATCCTCCCGGTTGTAACCGTGGCTAATTAAAGAGTGTGACTGGTATAGACAGCTTTCTGCTAATGTATACTTTTAAATAGTAGAAACTATTTGGGATTAAAATATTCTTCATTTTTTTAAAGTTATTATGCTCTACATCTTGCCTTCTCCCACTGTCTAAATAAATCTATCAAGGTTTAAAGCAGACACTGCCTAGCTTATAGCTGATTCCTACTCTTCAGTGTTGGCATATCTGCTAAAATTCACAGTATTCCTTCCTTTTCATTCCAGGCAGTAAACAATGCTGAAAGATTAAAAAAAAAAAAAAGTCTTATAGGAAATAAAAAGTTCAATAGATCAAGTAGCCCTTACAAAATACTATTTAATGTTTTAAAGGTAAATCAATCAGAAACATTACATTTTCCTTAAAATACAGATGGTTTTTTAAATCGAGAGAACAGTGGTTTTACACAATGCTTGAAGAGTTTTGCCAACCCGTGAGATATTTGAAAGCTATTTTCATTGCTCGCTAAACAGTTGCTTTTCTCAGATCTGCTGATAATAAACTGCAGCAGTATGTTGACATCTCTCATTTGCGGGGAACAGACAAATGGAAAGGAAAGGAAAAGGAGACAGTGGCGGGTGGAGAACAGGTGCCTCATGCCTCACAGGGCCCTCAGTCCCACTGGGTCAACAGGAGTGTTGAGCTGCATTTCATTTCTCTAAAGCCAGGCAGCCAAGCTCCCCCAGGCCACGAACTCAGACCAATGATGCATCTGCCCCATTTTCTCCACGGCTACTTCCTCTTCATGCCACTTTATTCCCCAAACCTCCTGCCATGTCCTGATTTAAAGTAGTCTTGCTGTGAGAATACAGCAATATTCTGATGTTTGGCAAGGAGGGTCTGGAAGGAGGGTCTACTAAAACACCAAGGTGCAGAGCCTGGAGAAAGAAAAAGGGAAAAAAAAGAGAGAGAGAGAAAAAATTATATCTATTTCATTTCTCTTTGTTGAACAGGTTTGGTGATAAAAACATTTGAGGAAATGTAAACAGAAATGAAACATAATGAGAGAAAAACTAGTGAGTCCTTTTGGAAGGCACGAATGAGCCTTGTAGAAACTGCTGGTTTTCTTAATGCATTTTATTTATGCATGATTTTCTTGACACCAATGTTTCAGAGCAATTTAATTTCACTATTTTTTCTTTGCCTCAGGCCATGCAGTGCCTCAGAGCACTGGGCTGTTTTCTAGACGTTTATTAGGTAGGCTCTTACTTGCTTTGGATTCTGAGTCTGGTAGGATGAGAGATTCCTTTGCCTATCTTGTAGAATGTATGTATTTGCTGAATGCAGAGCATGGCCAGTGTCTCCAAGAGATCTTAAGAAATGTGTGTGTTCATATGCTTACGAAGCATTAGTATTTAGTTCATCTTTTATGTTTTCAATGTTTTAAGTTTGTAGAACTATTTCAGACTCCTATGGAATCACTATCATAATGTTCAACAGAGAATCATTGAAGTCTGAAGTATCTGTGTTGACAGCTTGGCTCCACTACACTGTGGGACGAACTCCTGATCCTTGTATAGTGGCAGGCACTCATTTTTATACTAGTGTTTGTTTTGTATAATCCTTTCTAAATGGCAGCAAAATTTACTTTTATAGTTATTATTAGAATTAATTGAGGTAACATTTAGGAAAGCATATACACATACACTGACATGTAAGAATACGCTCTGCATATTTTCTACTTTTCCTATAAACACAGGTGATACTGCTACTCCACTTTCCACTACTATGTAACAAGGATGCCTCTCTTCCAGCTCCCAGTAAGTTCTTTCATTTTCTTTTAAACCATCACCAACAGCACTGCTGAGGAATAGCACCCTTGCCCTGATGGTCTCTGCAAAGCCCTCTCACTTCTGACTACCATTTGGTCCTCAAGAAATAACCACATTTTTGGATTTGTGTTATGGCAAAACCCCATAGCTGGTCTTAGAATCTGTTCTGGTTTCCTATTACTGCATAATAAATCACTTCCAAACTTGGTGACCTGAGACAACAGATATCATGCAGTGTCATTCCAAAGTCCTGTGAGTCATGACTTCAGGGGCAACATCTCATGGTCCTGCAATTAGAAGGAAGCTAGGGAAGAGGTCATCTTAAAACTTCTACATTCATATATCAGGTGACTTGGCCAGACTCGCATTGGAACACATGGAGCTCAATGGTGTCTCTTTGTATCTCCACGTGGTACCCGCTCTTCACACCATCTTTCCGGCGTTGAGGGTTATAGAATTGGTTTTCTCCATCTTCACTGAGGGCTGTCATTGCACAAGACTTAGGAGAAAAGGGGGCCAGGCAGAAACTGTGTTGTTTTTTATAACTTTGTCTTAGGACTCACATAGCATCACTTCTGCCAAATTCTTTCGGTCAGAGTAATAACAAATGTCTACCCAGATTCAACAGTAGGAAATATAAAGCCTACTTCTTAATAAAGGAGTATCAATGTCACAATGTAAGAAGAGTTTATGGCATCGACTATGGATTTGTTTGGCCATCTTTGGAAAATATAATTTGTCACAGATGTGTGTGTGTGTGTGTGTGTGTGTGTGTAGTATACAAGCATAGAGTAAAATGATATGCAAGTGATGTTCTTAGTATATATACATACTTTGTATATTTATGAATATCAAACTATCTACCCGGCAGGCTGTACTTTGAGTTATGCACACAAAACCATTTCAGCAAAAGTAAAAAAAAAAAAAAAAAAAGAGTTGTTTTTTTTTTTTTACAACTGTCAGTTTCATTAAAAGCACAGACATTTCTCCAAAGAAGATACACAAATGCCAATAAGCATATGAAAAGATATTCACCATCGCTCATCATTAGGGAAATGCAAATCAAAAGCACAATGAGACATTACCTCACACATATTAGAATGGCTATAATTACAAAACAAGGAGTATTGGCAAGGATGTGGAGAAATTTCTACTCTCACGTCCTGCTGGTGGGGATGTAAAGGGGTGCGGCATCTATGGAAAATAGTCTGGAGGTTCCCCAAAATTTAAAACAAAAATAGAGTCACTAGATGATCCAGAATTCCACTTCTGTGTATATAGAGAGAATTGAGAGCAGGGTTTTGAAGAGATATTTGTTCACTCGTGCTCAGAGCAGCACTGGTCACAATAGCCAAGATGTGGAAGTAACCCAAGTGTCCATCAATGAACAAATGGATAAACAAAATGTGGGGTACACATATAATGGAATATTATTCAGCCTTAAAAAGAAATCCTGACACATACTACAACGTGACTGAACCTTGAAGACATTGCATTAAGTGAAATAAGCCAGCCATAAAAAGAATCATCATATTGTATGATTCTTTTTTTTTTTTTAAGATTTTATTTATTTATTCATGAAAGACACACAGAAAGAGGAGAGACATAGGCAGGGGGAGAAGCAGGCTCCCTGTGGGAAGCCTGATGGGAGACTCAGTCCCAAGACCTCAGGGTCACAACTTGAGCCAAAGGCAGACGCTAGACCACTGAGCCATCCAAGTGCCCCATACTGTCCGATTCTACTTAATGAGGGTAGTCATATCACAGAGACAAGTAGCACTTGTCTCTGGGGGAAGGAGAGTCTGGGAGTTCAGTGTAATGGATTTTGTTCTGCAAGATGGAAAGAGTTCCAGAGATTGGACGCCTAGTAGTCGCATTAATACTACCACCAAACTGTATGCAAAAAGTTCGAAGATGGCAAATTTTATGTTTTTATCACAATTTAATTTTACTCTAAAATTATTTATTTCAGGTAAAATTGTTAGGTTAGTGTAGTCATTTAAGAAAGTGAGAACATGGTGTCATGCTCAAGAACATGAATTCCGAAGCCAAGACATGTGAAGCTTGCCTTCGAGCCCAGCTGCTGACTGTAAACTGGGGCCAATTCTCATGCAAAGCCCCCTGGTCTGTAAAATGGAGAGAGCAGCGCCTCACTCAGGTGAGAGTTTGCACAAGATAATACACTATGAAATGCTGAAAATAGTGTAGGGCACATCTTAAGGGTTCAATAGGTTTTTATTTAAAATGATAGGAATATCTTAAAATCAACATTACCAACCCTACATATCACATGTGTTTTGTTTAAAAGTAAAAATCGTGACTCCAAGTGAAAAGTCTGTGATACTGGTGTTTGTTTATTCTGGGTTCATGTTTTATGTTTAATTTTCAAGCATGCTGGCTTTTTTTTTTTTTTTTTGATTCTGTGAATTGGTGATTCACTTCTTAGCTCTTCAATTTTACGGAGTCGGTAGAGACAAAGGTCTCAGGTGCAGGAACTGGCTACATTATAAAATCTCCTTGGAAGGAATGCGGCATACAGCTTAGGAAACATTGTTTTGTATTTTATTAGCACTTCTTGGTTTATGTTTTGTGATTTGTCTGCTTTTTTGGTTTGTAAATAAAATAGCCCCACACCCTCATTGATCTCCTGTAGCTTCCTGAAGTTAATCTGACTAGCAATTTACTGTTTAGACCTTCTAACCTGTAGCTTTCTTTGTGATTTTTATTACAAATATTTACTATATTCACCTGAAATTTACTGATAACTATTAAGGTGATAGATATGGCATACTTTATATTTTTGATATTTTTATTGTTAAGCACATATAGACAGGGCTATGTTTCCCATCAAAAGAAATGTAGTCCGGGCAGTCCGGGTGGCTCAGCAGTTTAGCACCACCTTCAGCCCAGGGCCTGATCCTGGAGACCGGGGATTGAGTCCCACGTTGGGCTCCCTGTATGGAGCCTGCTTCTCCCTCTGCCTGTGTCTCTGCCTCTCTCTCTCTCTCTCTCTCTGTGTCTCTCATGAACAAATAAATAAAATCTTAGAAAAAAAAGAAAAGAAAAGAAAAAAAGAAAGAGAAGAAAAAAGAAAAGAAAAGAAAAGAAAAGAAAGAAAAGAAAAAAGAAAAGAAAAGAAAAAAATAAAAGAAAAGAAAGAAAGGAAATGAAAAGAAAGAAAAAAAGAAAAGAAAAGAAAGAAAGAAAGAAAGAAAGAAAAGAAAAGAAAAGAAAAGAAAAGAAAAGAAAAGAAAAGAAAAGAAAAGAAAAGAAAAGAAATGTAGTCCTGGCATCTGGGTGGCTCAGTGATTGAGCATCTACCTTTAGCACAGGTCGTAATCCTGGGGTCCTGGAATCAAGTCCCGCATCGGGTTCCCCGCAGGGAGCCTGTTTCTCCCTGTGTCTATGTCTCTGCCTCTGTGTGTGTGTGTCTTTCATGAGTAAATAAATAAAATCTTTTAAAAAAATGTAATCCTGTCTTAGCAAACACTATCACCCTTTCAAACACTGCCATGCCATTCCTGACTTTCCTTGTAAGAGAGCAAAATGCAATTATTAAATACTTAACTTATATCATCTTATCAGTAAACATTATTGGATATAAATGTCTATTCAAGAAAAAAAATAAAATTTCCATTTTGTTTTTAACATAATTAGGAATAAATTTACTAAATCAAATGATCTGCATGGATAAAAATGAAATATTAATTGGTTAATCATGCAAGAACATAATAGGAGGTGGTTGTTACCTTTATAAAAAAATAAGCCTCTAATCTATTCTAAACTAGAATAGTTTGATTACACAAAATCCTAAGATTTAAATTACAATAGGACTATTAACTAAATATATCCTTTAAGTCCTCAAAATATCTCTTTAAGTGATTTTTGGGTTTTACAGATTAATTATGTGTGAATTGATAGCATGTGGACTCCTCACTAAAAGGAATTTGTTTATTTCCTGTCTTTGAACATCTTGCGTAGAACAACTAAACAACATTTCTTGATTTCACTGAAATTAGACCATCCAGATACAATGAGCATTCTTTATAAATCCACATTCAAGTTTGTCTTCAGGTCTTTAACTTGAAATCATTATTTCCTATTGACTCCCCTAATGTTATCTTTGAAATGAGCAAAAACTTAGGAGGAATAATTCCCATAACATGGAACTGAACATCTCTTACCAGTACGAGGTGAGGGAGGTCGGTAGGTAAAGGGATGGAAGGAGATTTTATTTTAAAATAGTTTGCAAAGATATAAAATCACATTTCCCAGTAGTTTAAAGCCAGCTTCATCAAAGCTTTATAAGCATATTAAAATAATTCATACTTCACTAAAAGGCAAACACTTGTGTGGAAATTCCTTTAAAAATAGTGGAAAATACACTTCTTTAGTATGGATTTTAACATAAGGGAACCCTGTATTAAATTAAAGCCATCCAGTAATATTAATGCGATGTCTTACTTTGCTTCGTCTGAGCCCTCCTGATATTATGACCCATTGAAGGCTGTGTCAGCTGTGCTTGGTGATTTGGATGCAGTGTGACACATTGATGTTTTACTCATCTGCTTGAAATTAAATTATTTTTCCTGAAGTTCTTTTGCTGCCCAGAATGTTTTCTTACATTCTGAGCTATATTTCAGCAGACCTTTAAATAAGAAAGTTGGCAAGCTGAAAAAAATTGGCAAAAAAACATATTACATATAGTTCATTATATGTAGTAAGGGGTAAATAAATACTTATTAAGTAGGTGAACGAAATAGTCTTACCTAAGCAAAGAACACCAAGGAGTAGATTTGTTTGAATCTTATAAGATTTCCCGGTTCTGAAAACTTTTCTTTTTGGCATATACCATGGAGCATTTAGGGCAGTTTAGAGATCAATCTATCGGACATTCCTATTCCGCAGATGTGGTGCATACGTGGGCAGGTGCGCGACAACAGGCTGGCTTCACGAGAGCATTGTGCTGTGTGTATACAATGGAGGGTACTGACTGGACACAAGTGGGAAGTGGAAAATTTGAATAGACCAGATCGATAGATTTAAATAAGTCTACATGTTCTTAACACCCAGTGGCACTGATCACCCCTTGTTTCCAGAAACCAGCCTCCTCCGTCTGCTGAGGCCATCCACTGACTGATGTTGCCCAAAGACTACATGGGAACTCATCTGTGGCAGTAATCATGAAAGGAGTGCTGATGCTTTTTTTGCAAAAATACTCATTTCCCTCTCTTCTGTCTCTAGACTTGTAAGTATGGTGAGATCTCAGCATGACTCTGGGGAAACAAAACAAAACAAAACAAAAAACAAAAACCAACAACTTCTGACCCAGTAAGAAGGAAGAAGAAAGTAGCTATCAATGCATCACCATATCCTCACATGCAAAATGGATTTGCACGCACAAGCATGTCCGTGTTCCTATGTGTGAGTGTATACACGCACACACACACACAGAAACTTGGCTAATGTGTGTAAATGGGCTCAAAATGTTCATGTAGGCAATAGGTGGGATTCATCCACTCATCCCATAAAGTTGACCCTCAAGAGATGCAGATAACATCTCCTTCACAAAGTCAGCAAGGAGTCATCAGAGAGTGGAAGGTCGGTACTGTGGTGTTTATCTTCGTTAGATAGGAGGGCAGCTCAGTGACATAACCATTAGAATAGCATCCCTAATTTTAAAAAGGATGATGACCTTCAGGAATCTCAGAGGATAAATGGAAACACTCAATTGCCTTAGAATCAACAGCACAGTGAGGGAAAAAGGCGGAAGTGGTCAGTCAGGAGATTCGTTTGATCTGAGTGTGTATATTTATTTAATCGTGTGACTCTAGGACTAAAGTAGATGAGTAGACATGAGTCATGGTGACTTCTAACTAATTTCTAGACCCTCTGTGACAACTTTGACTGCACTGGGATAGCTCTCTCATCCCAGTTTATGGTCTCATGGAACATTTTTGTGATTGGAGAAGGGAAACAGAGCCGGGTTTCCCAGTGCTCCTGGACAATATGCTGGCATTTGTGAAAGACTGCAGGGTGAGACCCTACAGATCTGAGAGAAGGTGGAGAGGGGACTCTTTGTGGGATGAACTTCAAACAGCACTGTCACCTGTGAACTTCCTGAACGCCTTATTCACCACCAAACACTGCTCTGCCAAGTGATTTATCTTACTGGAAAAGTAGGGCAGCAATGGGTGGAAGCCCATGAGATTCACTGGCTAGCACATTGTCTATCACCTGGAAATAAATGGCTCTAGAATAGTAAGTAGTGAAGACTCAGTGATGATGCTGGTTTGAAAACAACGTCTTTGAAGTCTGAGGTGATGCTTCTAAGGCATGTAATAGGCTCTGAACTGTTGGCACCGATGTTATGTTTATTGTGTCTCAGATAAATTACATGGATTCAGACACCATTACACCTGCTAATCCACTTTGCTTCCTCTTCCATGACTTCATGCTCTGCTTGCCTCAAGGTGTTAGATCTCACAGCAAGAAGACTTCCAGCAGGAGACACTACCACTATCTCCTGAAACTAGAAATTGGACAGCTATCTCATTCTCTTGAATTGACAGCAATTATCAATCCTGGTTATCGAGAGGGAATAGCAAAGAAGGAAGACGGTGCCTGGAAGCTAGGGTGTCCTCTAGGTTGTACTTCTTGGTACTTTAATATGGTAACAACTCACAGAAACGTGCAGCAACCCTATCCCAACTTGGACCACTCAGCAAAGAGATTTTGCTCAGTCCCACCAGCTAAAGAGTTCTGCTCAACTGAAACATTGGCCAAGGGCAAAGGATATATGAAAATCAGTAGTAATGGTAGAGAGCCATGCCTGGGGATCAGGAGCAGATGTGAGAGCTACGCTATCAACCTTGTCAGGATGGATCAGGTTTGGTTAGGACGATACGTGAACCTGGAGATCTCAGTGGTTTAATACGTCACTTGGCTGATGCCAGGTTCAGTGTAGGTCAGACAGTGCATCAGGGCAGCTGCCTTGTGGGCTTCTTCCAGCCGTGAGCATCTGCCACACATGGATTCCAGACCTGCCACAGGAACGGAAGAGGGAAGACAGAAAACTCACCCCAGCTATCACATATCTCTGATTAGAAGTGAGAGTGGCCCCTGTAGCTCGCAGTCTGTTGTCCAGAAGGAATCATCTGGCTCCGTCTAATTTCTAAAGAGCTGAAAATATATGAGAACAAAAGGAGCACTGCATTGAGTGAGTGCTGTCTTCTACACTGCCCACGTGTTTTTCTTTGTTGTGTTATACACACACACATACACATATGGAGACCTACATATACCTGCATACGCATACATATACACAATATATACACATACGCACATATACGTACATCTTCACATACATATACACACGTATATATACACAATATATACACATTCACACACATATACACACAATATATACACATACACACATACACAAGTATACACATGTACATGCACACATAGACATAGACACTAACACATAGACATATATGCATAGGCACCCGTAGATGCACATATATAGACACACATATGCACACAGACACAATTTCGTCCTTGGTTACCTTTTTCTTTCAATTCTACGTAAAATAAAACTTGACAGTTGTGATTAACTTTATCATTTAGATGGTCACCAGATGTTTAAGTAGAATCGTGTTAGAAATAGAATAAATGTTACCCAGAGACAAATACAAGAAACCATAGACATTTGTAGACATTTGGATTCATTTTCAGTAAAAGGGCAATGGCTTCATATTTGAAGAATCAGTGGAGGCCCCGTGGCCCCTGACTCCTGCCCCAGGTTCTGCCTGCCAAACACTATTATATAGCCTTTAAAACAATCATTCAAGTACTGGCTTACTAATTTCAACTATGTAACCCTCTCCAATTATACATACATAAATATATGTATATAAATACATATATAAATAAATACATCATTTATATTTTAGAGTGTTGTTGTCATTGTTTTTGTTTTTCTGCATAGAATACTGCGTTTCTGATTCCCACATTAAACTCTGAATGATCCAGTTAAAAATGCTGGGAGATCTGGGACCAGAATCCAGTCTTCCAATAAATATACTACAATACTATTTTGTCCTACTATATCCTACTGTGTTTGGCATGGAGAAAAACAAACAAAAAATATCACCTATATGTTAACAGCCTCAAGCAAAATTTTTCTCTATTCCATATTTCAGAGATTACAGATCCTTCTTTAAATTGATGACAGATCATTGAGTAGAAATGTTCACTGTGTGACTTTACCAGAGGGTATTTCATATCACCACTTGCTTAAATTAGCACAAACAGTGGGACTCCCACTTCAAGTCCTCACTTCTATGTACTTGAACACATAACCGTTTCGTTGGCTGACGTTTTGGCAGCCGATTCAGCTTAGATCCAGAAATGAAAGGCCAGGTCACTTGTCATCCAAAGTACACTTCCGGAAGCTAGGTTGCCCAAATTCTGGAGAAATTTGTAATGCACGACCTAAGACATAAATACATTTTTTACATTAAAAAAAGAATTAGTAGACAAAATGCTGAAGCTTAGAGTGGAATCAGAAATAGATCTGCATGGTTTGAGGGGGCCTAGACGGAGACGAGTCCCAGAGGCTCTGGGACTGAGTGGGCCGCTGTGGCACGTGTGGGGTTCCAGGGTATGCCAGTGATGGGCTCTCACATTACAGGCAGTTCAGTACTTGATGGTATCTCAACAGCGCAGTGAGAAATGGAAATGGTGTTTAAGGTAGACGGTCACCGCAGGGAGGCATGTAGGGTGAGGAGGAGGAAGTACAGGGAATTGTTTCATGGGCTGTGGTGAGCTAGCCCCATGACAGCCCCCATCTAGGAAAGATGGCCCAACAGCAAGCAGGGTCTGGGAAGGCAGGGCCTCATGGTGAGGGAAGGCTGCCATGTGGTGAGCGCCATGTGGTGAACGCCATCTGGTGAGGGAAGGCTGCCATGTGGTGAGCGTCATGCATATGGTGAGTGCCATATGGTGAGCGCCATGTGGTGAGGGACGGCTGCCATGTGGTGAGCGCCATGTGATGAGGGAAGGCTCGGGATGCTAAGGGGCCCTGCCTACCATTTCCAACTCATGGTTCCTGGCTGCCCTGTCCGAGCACCTCTTTCATGCTGAGTCTCCATAGGCCCCAGGTGTTCTCGAAACCAAGATGAAGCAAATAAGAACTTCAAACCTGAATTACCCTGCAGGGTTTTTATATTTTCCGCTACTTAAAGATTGAGTTCCCTATAATTTAGCCACAGAGTGAGCCCCATTTGATAAAGAATGGAATTAATTTGGCAAAAATATCAGGTTTGTTGAAATACTGAGGTTTTCTATTACACTGTGGGAGAAAATTACATGGAATGAAGAAAAAAACTCGGTACCAACCCTGAGATAATGTGGGCTGGTTCCTGTTGCACTAGCCCTGCTAACATTTAGGGGAGCCCCCAAGTGTCACCGTGGTATGCAAATTTGCTTCCCAGGGGCAGTAGCCAATGCACCGCAGGGCAGAAGTGCATACAGATAAGAACGTTTTTAGAATTAATGAGTTTAATAATATAATATTTGCTCTCTATTTGTTTCAAAAAAAGATCAGTAAGGTTCTAAACCTTTTGATAAACTATGTTCCTATGTTGACAATGTATAAATGGGATTCTTTAATATGTATTTAGGTTATGTTGGCAGGGATGTTTCTAAATTTATATTTATCTATGCATGTGATTATACTTACCCTATAAATGCAGAGTTAAAGTCACTGTTGAAAAACTTTTTTTGTGTATTTTTATCTTCACTATTTTTAATTGAATTGCAGTTAAATGGAATTGAGAGAGAACAGTGTCGGTGATAGGGAGCTTCCACACAGATTTAAAGAGAAAGGTGAATCATATTTATTTATTTTTAAGTTTTTATTTAAATTCTACTTAATTAACATACAGTGCAATATCAGTTTCAGGAGTAGAATTCAATGATTCATCACTTACGTAAGACACTTAGTGCTCATCACAAGTGCCCTCCTGAATCTCCAGCCCCCGTCTAGCCCATCCTTCACCCACCTCCCTCTATCAACCCTCAGTTTGTTCTCTATCATTAGGAGTCTTTTATGATTTGTTTCCTGTTTTCCTTTCTCCCCCCTTTTCCATATGTTCATCTGTTTTCTTTCTTAAATTCCACGTAAGTGAGACCATATGGTATTTGTCCTTCTTTGACTTATCTCACTTAGCACAATACACTCTAGCTCCATCCATGTTATTGTAAATGGCAAGATTTCATTCTTTTTGATGGCTGAGTAATACTTCATTGTGTGTGTGTATACCACATCTTTTTTTTTTTTTAAAGACTTTATTTATTTATTCATGAGAGACACACAGAGAGAGTCAGAGACACAGGCAGAGGGAGAAGCAGGCTCCTCACAGGTAGCCCGATGTGGGACTCGATCCCAGGATCCTAGAATCACACCCTGGGCCGAAGGCAGATGCTCAACCATGGAGCCACCCAACCATCCCTATATACCACATCTTCTTTATCCATTCATCAGTCAATGGATTTTGGGCTCTTTCCATAATTTGGCTATTGTTGATAATGCTGCTTTAAACATTGGGGTGCAAGTGCCCCTTCAAATCACTATTTTTGTATCCTCTGGGTAAATACCTAGTAGTGTAATTGCTGGGTGATAGGGTAGTTTTTTTAAATTTTTGAGGAACCTCCAAACTGTTCTCCAGAGAGGCTTCACCAGTTTGCCTTCCCACCAACAGCATAAGAGGGTTCCTCTTCTTCCACATCATCGCCAACACTTGTTTCCTGACTTAATTTTAGCCATTCCAGTAGGTGTGAGGTGGTATCTCATCATGGTTTTGATCTGTCCTTCACAAATCATATTTATAATCTTTGGTAGGAAATTGTATTACAAACTGAGTTTCCCATCCACAGACCTCTGAATCCAGATTATAGTGCTTGCTCCATTTTTGTGAGTATTTGATCTGAGATATTGTTCTGATGTCTCCTTTTCTTATAATGACTTTTATTTCAGTATTGGTTCAATGGTGGTGCATTAAAATAAGTTGTAAAGTGTGCACTCCTGCTCTGTTTCATGAAAGGCAGTGTGCAGGTTTGGCATAATTCCTCCCATAAATGACAGAGCTCATCAGTGAAGGCACTTGGGCCCAAAGTGTTCTCCATGCAGAGGTTGTAAGTATAACTTCGATTTCTTTAGTGGATGCAGGACATGTTAATTTTGCCTGACTTCTCTCAGTTTTAATGATACACCTCCTTCAGGAAATTGGGCATAATGTTTAAAATAGTCTTTTGAAATCATTTTAATGTTTGTAAGATATGAAGTGGTAACCTCCCTTTCACTTCTCCTATGTCATGGTACTATGTTTTCTCCTCCACTTACCAGGTAGCGTAACTAGAGGCATACAATTTTACTCACATTTTCAAAGAACCAGTTATGGATTTTATAAACTTTCTTTGTTGGTGATCCATTTCCTATTTCATTGATTTCCACACTTATTTCACTTCCTTCCTTTTCTTTAATCTGTGATAAACATGCACATTTTTACTAGCTTCTTAAATTAGAAGATTGTATGATTGATCTGAGGCCCTTCTTTCCTAATGTAAGCATCAATAACTATGAATTTTCTTTCAATTGAATTAACTGCATCTTACAATATTATTATATGCTGATTTTAAACTTAATTCAGTTCAAAATATTTTCTACTTTTAAATATCTATATTCATCCCAAGTGTAATTTAGAAGTATATATTTAATTTCCAAGTATTTGGGAATTTTTCGGATCTGTTTGTTACTGACTTTTAATGTAATGTGACTGTGGTCAGTAAATTCTCTTTTTATGATTCTGAGTTTTATATATTTGGAAGGAATTATTTTCTGAACTACTATAAAGTCTACGTTAGTGAATTTTCCATGTATATCTGCAAAAAAAATGCATTCTTCTGTTTTGAAGTTCTGTGTTCTATAAATATTAATTAAGTCAAGCTGGTTGATAGTGTTTTCAGGTCTTTTGTTCCATTAAGGACTTTCAATTTATTTGTTCCACAAATTACTGATGGAAGACCATTGAAATCTCTGATGAGGAGCACTGGCTGGCTCAGTCAGAGAAGTGTGCGGCTCTTGATCTTGGTGTCATTAGTTCAAGCCCCATAATCAGTGTAGAGATTTCTTAAATAAATAAAACTTTAAAAAAGGAAAAAAGAAAAAAGAAATCTCTGACAATAACTGTGATGCTTTTTTCTATTTGTCCTTTCACTTTCGTGAGTTTTTACTTCACATATGTTGTATCTCTGTTGTTATACTTTTTAAGACTGCAAAGCACTCTTGGTTTATTAAACAATTTACTTGTGAAATGCCCATCTTATCCTTGGAGATATTTCTTGTTTTGAAAGGTACTTGCTCCAATCTTAATCATTCCAGATTTCTTACGGTTAGGGTTTGCATGATGTATCTTTTTTTTTTTTTTATATCTTTTTACATTTAATGCACTAGTGTCTTTATTGTGAGAGATTTTGGTAAACATCATACAGCTGGATCATCCTTTTTCATCCAGTTTGACAATCTCTGCCTTAAATTTAGATTATTTATAGTTAATATAATTTTGATATATTTGGCTTTAAGCCTCTCATTGTATTTGTTCTCTATATATCCCATAATCCCATATGTTCTTGTCATCCTTTACTTATTTTTGTGCATTCTTTTATATAAACTGTATTTAAGTTTTTCATTATTTATTTTTTATCTCCATTTTACCTGAACTATATAGATTAATAGCTAAAACTCAGTGGGTTTTTTAAAAAAAATTTAGTTATTGATTTAGGATTTAAAAAAAGATTTTATTTATTTTGTTTTGAGAGAGAAATATCAAGAGAGCACAAGCAGGGAGAAGCACACTCCCTGCTGAGCAGGGAGCCCAATGTGGGGCTCAAATCCCAGGACTCCAGGATCATGACCTGAGCTGAAGGCAGGCATTTGATCCTCTGATCCACCCAGTTGACCTTGATTTATGATATCTATCTATTTATTTATAGCTTTTATTTATTTGAGGGAGAGAAAGAGAGATAGCAAGAGAGAGAGCACAAGCTGGGGGGAGAGGGAGAAGCAGGCTCCCCACTGAGCAGGGAGTTCGACATGGGGCTCAATCCCAGGACCCTGAGATCATGACCTGAGCCAAAGGCAGATGCTTAATCAACTGAGCCACCCAGGAGCCCTAGGATTTTTAAAATGTAGATTTAATTTATAACATTACACCTTCAAGTTATACCACTTCAAGTGTAATTCCAGAACCTATTGGCAATAAATATGTTCTTCTCTCAAATGTGCCATATTTTATAAATCTTTTACTTCTATATACATATTACAAACCCCAAAATATATAGGGGTTTTTTGCTCTCATGGACCTCTTTGCTTTTATGATTTTTTATTTTTAAATAAAACTTGAGAAAAACATTTTTTTTGTATTTTTATGCAAAATACATTTACATCAATACACATACCTTTGTTTGCTTGTTATTATACTCTTTATTCTTATAAGTACTTCTATATTTACCTTGAGTATAATTTCCTCTTTGACCTGAAAGCCTTTCTTTAACATTCCCTGAAGTATAGGTCTGGTAGTGCCAAATGATCTCACCTTTGATTTTGTGGAAAAAAAAAAAGTTTAATATATGAAAGATAACATTTTTCAAAAGAATAGATATAGATATAGAATATAATAGATATAGAATTCTAAATTGACTATTTTATTTTTAACACTTCAAAATTAGTATAAACAAATTTGCCCTTTTTTCCCCCTAGAAACATATGGTCATTCCTATAGTTTTCTCCTTGTATGTAATCAATATACACTTTTGTATATACGATCTATATATTTTTTTCCTGGCAGCCTTAAATACTGTCCCCTTATCATGACTTTTTAGCAATATGAGTATGATGTATTCTTTAGCTATTTTCTTTGTAAGAAAATAGCTTCAATTTGTTTTTATTTTTTGGATTTGTATATTTAGTATATTCATGATATTTGAAAAAACTGTTCACCATTATTTCAAGACTTTTTTTTTGCCCCTTCTTCCTATTTCCCTTCATTTTATGTGCTAATTAAATGTATGTTAGATATTTTGATATTGTTCTACTAGTTACTTAGGTTTTGTTCTTTTTTTTTTTTTTTAATTTTCAGTTACTTTTCCCCTGTTTCTTCACTTTGGCTTTTATTGCTATGATTTGAACTCACTTATTTTTCTTCTGTGGTATCTATTGTGGAATTGATTTTATTTGGCATATTTTTCATTTCAAATATTACATTTTTCAGCTCTACATTTTCAGCCATTATTTTTTTAGCTTTCATTTTTTCCCTCATTATGTGCATTTTCTAAAAATTCAAAAGTTCACTTATAGTTGCTATTTCAAAGTATTGCCTGATAATTTCACCATCTCTTTCATTTCTGTATTTGGTTCTATCAATGAATTTCTTAAATCCAATTATCAGTCACTTTTTGCTAGGGTATTTATTTATATATGCAATTTTTAAAATTTTTATTGTCTTCCTGAGTTTTTGGATATAGCCCACTTGAATGTTTTTGTTTTATTGCCTTCCTTTGAGGAGTTTTAATGTTTGTTCTGAAGTTACTTTCAGGTCAGCTTAATTCTTTCATTTTTGATTTGAGGATTTGTCAGAGAAGGTTTACAATAGCGGTTTCTTCAGGCTATTCTGGAATCCCTACTGACAAGCTTTTGTATTCCAGAGTCTCTGGGTCTGGCTGGCACACACTCTAACGTCTCCCCACACCCACTCACCTGTTACTCTGGCTGGCCTGTGGCCTCTGGCCACGTGAGCAGGTCAGTGTTCAGCCCAACACTCTGTGAAAACCCTATGCAAATGAATGGAGTCCTTTCCTTCGTAGCTCTGCTTTTGTTGATATTTGCCATGCAAATTCCAATTTCCACAGCTTCCCTGATCTCTTAATTCTGTGTTAGTTAGACTGTGAGTCTCTGCTGGGATTCCTCACTCCTGAAGCACTGCCCAGAAATGTCCTGCAGGCAGAAAGCTGGGACAATTGTTTGACTCACATCATTAATTTCTCTTATCTCAGGAATTACAGTTTAGCTCTGCATGTTGTCCAGTATCTAAAAACATCTCTTTTATACATTTTGTCCAATTTTCTCATTGTTTCCATAGCACCATAATCCTCATATCAATTATTCCTATGTCAGTGGGGTATTTTCAGTTGTTTATTAGAATAGCACCGTGCTATTAATATAGTGAATATGGCTAAGACATTGTGTAAAATTGCAAATATTTTATTTCTATTTTTTAACATAAATGAAACTTCTGAATGTCTTTCCTAAAACCCTAGTATATCACATTATATCTAGGAACTTTCTCCCCTGTTTCAAAGAAATTCATCTCTTTTATATGATGGCATTCAATGAAAAATTGGCAGGATTAACTTTGCAGCAAATCGTAGATATGCATCCATTTCACTGATTAGGAATTACTAAATTTCTGCAGCATGCATTTTCTTAACCCTATGGATACTGGGTTTCATATATGAATTGCTATCAAAAACCTGTGTAATATTTTAGATGCTTGTATTCAGAGAAAGTGTTGTCAACAGACCAGCAGCATTAATGTCAGCTAAGAACTTATTAGAAATGTAGTAAACTCTCAGGCCACATGCCACATCTACTGAATCAGAGTCTTCATTTTAGCAGTTTTAGCAAGAACTCCAGGTGTTCTGCAGGCACTTAAAATCTGAAAAGCACTGCTGTCCATGTGAATCATAGTCCATGATTCATAGATCAGAGTCTGTCTGAATTTTCCCAGCCTAGCTCACCTGACAGGAATATATTTAGATGCTGCATTAATAACAATACCTGGTAGAAAAGCAATCTATTTGCTTGTGAGTTCTCTGGCAATCCTCAGGCTGCTGCACATCATCGAAGCATCCAGAAGGGCTCCCATTGGCAGGGCATATCTGTGTTCCCATCAACGATACCAGCTGAGAGCCTGTAACACTGCTTCTTTAAATCTGAGAATGCAGCAACTTGATCTATTTAGGTACATTTCTTTTAAAATGAAATTTGTTTTAAATCAGTGGAGTCACTGTGATTTAAGAATGCATTTATTATATACATTCAACAAGATCTGCCAGCTAATGGGGCAAATGGTATAATTCAATATATTTATTTTCCCCCAATGTTAGTCTGAAAAAGAAGATATGTTTGGAGAAGCCATTTCCTTGTGTTCTAGAATTTGATAACTAAGAAAATATGGAAAGAAGCAAAAACGAGCCACTAAAATCTAACATCAGGTAAACACTTGTCTTAATGGTCATCCTACTCCATCACATTGTCAGGTCTTCATGAAGATACTCCCTTCACCAGATCCCACAGAGCATCCTTCTCTTTGGCTACAGGTACCTCAGTGGGCCACACATCAGCAGGTGTGAAGGAGGTCACAGTAATACTTCTTGAGGAAGCGTTTAGAGAGTCTTAGTCATGTCTATGGCCTGGGGGTATTGGAGGGGCAGACATCATGCAGGGCAGGAAGTAACTACAGAGGATTGACTGTGAACAGTGGGAAATCTCTTGCAGAAATCCTGTTTTATGTTTATCTACTTCCACTGAGAGCCATAGCTACTCGGCAGCTGGGAAAAAGAGACAAGGATTGAGATTTTGAGGTGGTGACAGCAGGTATGTGCACAGTGGAAAGTATGATTCTAATAGACACACATTTGTTTAGTAGCAAATCACAAAAAGAATAACTAGTTATGGGGGAAAGCATGGCTTTTAATTCGATATAGTGTAACTGATGTTTTTTGAGCATTTCACGTCTACCTTGATGCAAAGACATGACAAGTTCTATGCAGATTATGGATAGATCTCTGTGATATGAAGAAAAATATGAACATACTAAGAATGAATAAACAGTATCCAAATAGAGGTGAATAAAAACATTAAGATTTTTCTTTATGTTTGTCTTTTTTTCTCCTCTTTCCTTTCATTTTTTAAAAACATTTTCATCTTACTCTTTATTAATTATATTATTCTTTGACATCTTATTGAGTACATACTATTACATACTAGTGCCAAGAGCACATTATTGAACAGGAAATACACTTCCTCAACACTCAAGATGTACAATCTTGTCTAAAATGTAGAATTAACCATGTAATCACTTTGATGAATGTACAATCACTAGGTGAACTAAACGCTTTGTATTGGGATCTGAATGGTGAGTGAAGATGGTCAGTGAGGCTTCCAAAATGAGGCCAAGGCATCTTTAATACCAGGAATCACACCAGGTACCTTGGAAAGAGGAAACCTGGCAAATATTAGCAAAAAATTATGATCAGTATGAGAGGAATGCAGAGAAAATTATGGAGGAAGGTGAGTGACTTCAGAGAAAGGTTGAAAGGTAGCAACTCTCAAAGCCATGAAAGACATTGAAAAGATTTTGACTTGGATGTGTGGGAAGCAAGTGTTGGTGGTCACCTGATCTAACTGGTATTTAGATAACGTCATTTTTGCTTCAGGGAGTAAAAAAAAAAAAATTAAGAGGCTCAGAGTGTTTGTGGGGTATCCGTTGGTGATGTTGTGTATCCTAGGAAAGACTCAATTACTCTTAGGACTGGTAGATGGACAGAGGGGCATGGATTAGAGTATTTAGGTGATAAGACTGAGAGTATTTAATGATAGGGTGATTGGACACGGCAGGTGAGTAAAGACAGGTGTCGAGGATCACGGCAAGCTTTCTGACATAGATAACCAAATAAATAGCAGCACCACTAATCAGATAGAGAATGTTGGGAGAGAACCTATTTGGAAATATGATGAGTTTGTTTCTTGGTATGTTGCAATCTCAAAGAAGAGATGTCCAAAAACAACCGGTCAAGGATCAGACAAATTGACCAATGAGAAGAGATGAAAGCAAACACCAAATCCAGATATAGTTTATGTTTGTGCTTTGATATTCATGTAGAGATAAGTGTGCGCATGTGTGTGTCCTTGAATTGACTCTTTAGCAAACTTTGGATTATTCTCCAGTGTCAGTTAAATCCTAAGCTAAAGCTTGGTCTTGGCATATGTGTAGTAGAGCAAAAAGTGAAGTACATATTGTAAATACAAATACATTTACACAAAATCCTGATATTTTGTCCTATTTACTATGGAATTTTAAACATATTTTATGATCTATCAGAGCTTTAGTTTCCTTTTGGACAAAAGCATAAACAGTTTACCTAACCTTGAGGGTGATGGGGATGATTGAGACAACATATGTAAATCACTGAGCACAGTGCCAGGCACAGAGTCATCTTCCAACTAGTGGCAATTACTATTTCATTATTCAAAAATTCTTGATATATTCTTAAGAAGAAGGATCTGAATGTGGAAAGCTTAACCAATAATTTCAGCAGAGATACTCACTCCCTTGTAGTCCAGGCAGGCTCTCACCAAATAGGTCCTGCTCCTGGTCAGAGATTTTACTTCTTATGCTTCTAGTGTGCTGTGTCTCTCTAGAATCTCCTCAAAGATGATTCTTATAAGTATGATATTCACTGATGACTAGTCAGCTAATATATTTAATTATCTCATATATATATATATATTATATCACTTTCATATATGTTGAAAATTATCCTGTGACAATCAAAGATAAAGAGGCAGGCATGATGTCTACCAACATCTACTCAAACTAGAGTGCCAACACCCTGCATGGAATGTTAAACTCAGAGACTGTTTCCCATATTCTAGCATTTCCTGAGCTTTAAAACAAGAAGTAGTACTATAGACAGAAAGATAATTTTTAATGATAAAGTGGTCAATACATCAGGAATATAATAATTTAAAAATGAAGAAACATCTAAAATATAGCACCAAAGTACATGAAAAAAACTTAACAGAAATGAAAAAGAAAAGGAAAATGCAATGATAAAAGTTAGATATCAATACTGACCTCTCAGTAATTGATAGAACACCTCAATAGAACATTAGGAAAAAATATAGATGCCTTGGGTGATACAATCAGATGACTTGACTTAATTGACATTTACAGAACATTTGTCCCAAAATTTTATAATACACATTCTTTAAAAATAATTGAGAAGTCTCCAGGATAGATAATATGTTGAGCCACAATAGAAGGTTCAGTAAATTCTTTAAAATTAAAATTCTACAAATATATTCCCTGATCACAATGAAATTTAGTGAGCCACAGTTGAAAGAAATCTTGGAAAACTACAAATATGTAAAAATTAAACATCACTACTCTAAATAATCCATGAACCAAATATTAAATACCAAAATAAATTTTTAAACACTTTAGTATGTATAAAAATAGCAACACAAGGGGCAGCCTGGGTGGCTCAGAAGTTTAGTGCTGCCTTCAGCCCAGGGCATGATCCTGGAGACCCAGGATCGAATCCCACATCGGACTCCCTGCATGGAGCCTGCTTCTCCCTCTGCCTGTGTCTCTGCCTCTCTCTCTCTCTCTGTCTCTCGTGAATAAATAAATATAAAATCTTAAAAAAAGAATAGTAACACAATATATCAAAATATATAAGATGCTAGTAAAATAATGCTTAGATAAAAAGTTTTATCTTTAATACCTATATTAGGAAAGAAAACAACACTAACCTATAATAGATTCCATCTTAAGAAGCAAATTGAAAATAAGACCAAACAAAGCAGAGAGCAAACTAAATCCACTATAAACAAAAACGAGTATATAACACAGGACCAAAAACAAAGTAGAAAAGATAAACTAATAAAGAAAACCAAAGTTGATTCTTTAGAATGGCCAATGAAGTTGAAAAATCTTTAAATAAACCATTCAAGAAAACTAGGAGAAACAAATGACTAAACTCAGGAATTAAGATAATAATAAGGAAATATTGTGAACAGCTTCATGTCAACAAATGAGATGAATCAGATGCACTGGAGAGATTCCTACAAATTACTGAAAGTCAATCAAGGAGAATTTAATTTTATGAATGGAGCTTTACCAACGGGGAAAAAAAAAGTGATTAAAAATCTTTCTTCCACAAAAATCTGAGGCCCAAATGACTTCACTAGAAAATTATATCAAATATTTAAAGAAAAAATAATGCCAGCTCTTTTTTTTCACAATGTAGAAGATGAAGGGACACTTCCCAGCTCGTTCTATGAAGCCACCATAATCCTCATACCAAAACTTGACAAAGACATCACAAGAAAGATTACTGCAGACTAATATCCTTTCTAAACAAACTCACCAAAATCCTCATAAAATATTAGGAAGCCAGAATCAAGGGCATATAAAAAAATATTATGTACCATGACTACATGGGATTTACCTGTGGAATACAAGGTTAGTTTAACAACTAGAAATCAATCTATATAATATGCAATCCTAACAGAGTAAAATATAAGACAAAACACACAATCGTATCAATAGTTGGAAGGAAAAAATGTTTGACAGAGGGGTCTGTTTTATAAAGGTACTAATTCCATTGATGAGGGATCCTCCCTCATGACATAATCATCACCCAAAGGCCCCACTTCCTGATACCATTGACTTAAGGATTAGAATTTAATCTTGAAGGGAGATAAACACTCAGACCATAGGGCCCTGGGAGAAAATATTTGCATACTAGTATGGATTGGATTATGCTCCCCCAGAATTTATATGCTAAAGGCCTTACTGCCAATACCTCAGAATATGAATTTATTGGGAAATAAGGTCCTTATGAAGATAGTCAAGTTACTGTGAGGTCATTAATGTGGAGCCTAATCCAATATGACGAATGTCCTTAAAAGATGGAGATTTGGACACAGACACACATTGAGCAAAGACGATGTGATGGGACCCAGGGAGAAGGTGGCCACTTGCAATTTAATCAGATTCTGGAACAGAATTCACCTTCTTTTTCGCTTAGGAAAAAAACACCCCTGTCTACAATTTGATTTTAGACTTCTAGTCCCCAGAAGAGTGAGACAATAAACTCCTGTTGTATCAGCCACTCGTTTTGTGGTACTTGGTTACAGCAGCCCTAGGAGACTAATATGCATGTCATATGTCGATAAAAGCTTCGGATATTGAATCTATAAGCAACGCTCACAAAAACTCATTCAAAAGATGACGAAGAACAAAAATAAAAAGCGAACAGGAGACTTAGTATGAAGAGGTAGGTGCTCAAGATCATTAGTTATTAGGAAAACGTAAATCAAAACTATAGTAAATTACTACCATGCACCTATTGGTAGGTGCCTATTGGCACCTGTTTTGACAAAAGTCAGACAAAATCGAGTGTAGACAGAGAGAGGCTAAACGTATCAAACATTTCTGGTGGAATGTAAAATAATTTAGGCACTCTGGCCACAGTTTCTTAATAAGATAAACATAAAGTTGACATATGTCACAGCAAGTCTACTTCAGGAACCTACTGAATGAAAATACACATCAACAAAAGACTCATGCACAAATGTTAGCGGCATTATTCACAATAGTCAAGAAAGTGGAAACCACCCAAATGTCCATCAACTGGTGAAAGGATAAACAAAGTATGTTCTAGCCACAGGGTGGAATATTACTCAGCATTAAAAAGGAACAAAATGTTGACACGTCGGTACACCCCCAGAAACATCTTGGTAGCTGGCTCACACTTGTGACCTTGCTTTTGACCTTCTCTTCCTGCAGGTGTTCTCTGCACAAATCCATGTCCTAACCCTGCACTCTCTGCCTCACCTTGGTGGGCCCCTCAGCTCTTCCCTGACCTAACACAGCTCCCTAGACACATTCCTGATGCCATGAGGCCCTGCCAGGTCTCCTGGTTCTGATTCTTCAACCTGGCTGCAGGACATATTGATTGTTGTTTTTAGAGAAGGGAGGAAAATCTTTGGTCTGCTAAACAGAGATGGTGATAGCATCCCTAACGGGTGACAGAGCAATGCTTCGATTTCTGCCTCGGTATCAAATGTCTATCTAAATAAATAATAAGTGTAGCCTCACTTTATAATTCCCTTGTGCCGGTTCCAGTCCTAGCAGAACATGTCCAGGTTTTAATTAATTGACAGTGACTCTACATTGCTGTATAGCTCTGAACGACTGACATTTAAGAGAGATGTTCTCCTCATGATATTTTATTATAATAGTCCTGTTGCCTATAAATATGGGAAAGGACAACATAATTATCATGAGGCTCTTTGCAAACAACACTAAACCATTAATAAGACAGAAGTATGCTTACACGGTCCAATAAAATAGGCAACCCAGGTTTACGTGTTCTAACTATTTGCTACACATTACATCACACTATGATTACAGCCTAATGCAGCATGACAGCAGCCTAATTTACTGATGAGGTTTTTATCTTTTCTGGTTTTATTTATAGAAACAGATATTTGGCCATATTGATATCTGGGTTTATCAAATATTTAACCCACATTTGGGGAACACTTACTGGTCTTATTTTCTCATATTCTACTTACATAAATACCACAAACCTTTTATTAAATATTCTTTTGATATAAAAGGTATTTTCTCTTTATATTAAAAAAATTAAATAAATGTATAGGAGTGTACATAGAAAGACCAAAAGTCAATAAGAAACCTATAGGCATCTTTCTGTGCTGTTACTGCTCTGAAAAAAAAAGAAAAAGACCAAGCTGGTTTTCTGCTGATTCTTCATGTGATATTTCAAATTTCCAAATATAAAGTTTAAGAGAGTGTCCAAGGGGTATTTTTCAGTTTTAGCCAAAGTAAACAGGAGGAAAGGAAAGAAAGTGTTTTTTTCTGTAAGGAAAGGAGCAGCCTTCTGCAGGCAGAGGTTCTCAGTGCATATGGCACATCTTCTACAAGGAAAAGATTGTCACAGAGGCATCGGGTACCACAGCCACTAACCTAACATTAAGCGATGGGCTGGTGATATGCCGTGGCACCCTGTGCCATGAGATTGGGGGCACCCGTGTCTAAAAGGCATGTCCCCCACCAGTGAACTTTACGACCTTGCACAAGCTATTTTTGCTACAGTCCTAAGACTGTGTGTAAGTGGAAGAAACATTACCTGTATCATAGGGTGTTCTGAGAAAATGAAGCACCTGGAGTGTGCAAGGCACTCAGTGAGATGACCTCATGTAGGCACTAAGCATTGAGAACAACAGTCCAGTTATTGTGCACTTGCACGATGGACTAGGAAAGTCAGAGCCAGAGCATGCCATCTGGTCTGGATGCATCTTTTCTATTTAAATACATGGAAGTATATTTTTTAAAAATAAACAATTAGTTGGTAAATATATTTTAGTTAGCATGGCAATTAAATATTTCCAGGTACAGAATTTTTGTAGAAAATGAGATATGGATTTCTATTGCATATGATGCCTTACTGTAAAGAGAGGTCAATTAGGGGAATTACTGGTGATACAACAGTACTTTTGTACAGGCATGACTCCAAGAGCTGTACTCCAGGCTCAAAATAACCAATGTTCTCATCTTGAAAACCAGTCTTCAAAGCAGGCATTGTATCTCCATTTTACAGATGGGAAGAATAGGCTCAAAAGAGTTTGAAATATTGGACAGGGGATGCCTGGGTGGCTCAGTGGTTGAGCATCTGCCTTTGGCTCAGGGTGTGACCCCGGGGTCCTGGGATCGAGTCCCACATCGGGTTCCCTGCAGGGAGCCTGCTTCTCCCTCTGGCTGTGTCTCCACCTCTCTGTGTGTGTCTTTCACGAATAAATAATTTTTTTTTAAAATATTAAAAAAAAGAAATAAATAAATATTGGACAGGACACAGGTTCCAGGATCAAGATTAAAACCCAGGTCAACAAGCACCATGACTACTTCCCCACCAGCACAGTATGGCGGGGGATGGAAGAAGCCAGTTTCCAGACACGACCTGAGCCAGGTGTTGAGGGCAAGGTCAATAGAAGTAGGTCACATGGAGCATACATTCTGGATATGACGTAGTGAGAAGGGAACATTACCTTTGCAGACTTTTTTCCCCTGTAACCCATAACCCCAATCTCATCATGACCAAAGCATCAAATAAATTGCAAGTATGAGACATTCTACAAAATATCCAGCTACTACTCCTCAAATCTGTCAAGATTTGGAAATGTCTGAAAATTTTGTGCGACTGAAAGGAGCTGAAAAGTGGGATCACAGCTAAATGCAATGTGATTTTCCCAAGACAGGAAAAAGAGGACCAAGACAAAACCAGGGAAATATGAAAAAACCACTAACTCTGGTTAATAATAATGTGTCGGTATTGGCTTGTTACCTGTGACAAGGGCAGCCTACTATACGGTGGTGAGGTGTTAATAATAAGAGACAACTGAGTGTGGGGGCATAAGGGAAATCTCTGTACTATCTTCATTATTTCCAAAGAATTCTAAAGCTGCTCTAAAATGAAAAAGTTCATTAAAACAAAAACTGGCCTCTAGTAGAAACAGTTTCCATTATATCCCAAGTTGGGGTTTCACTATAGCTGAGAAGTCCACAATCTTTGTGTGCAAAAGCAAAGCAAAACAAAACAAAAAGACAGTGAATTTGCTTCTGCACAAAGACCTTCAGGTCGAGGAGCAGGAGCAGAACCCAGATTGGCCAGAAAATTCAGGGTGCTTCGTGGTATGTACCTTGTTCCATAGCCCATGTGGTGGGTCAGGGCAGCATCAGAAATCCTTCTTCATCCTCACTATCATCTCCTCGGTGTCTGATAGAGGAACTGGAACATCACAAATGATTAAAACAAGAAAATGATAGAGGCACCTGGATGGCTTGGTAGGTTAAGCAACTGATTCTTGACTTTGGCTCAGGTCATGGTCTTGGGGTTGTGAGATAGAGCCCCACGTGGGGCTTGTGCTCAGCTTGAAATTCTTGAGGATTTGAAATTCTTGAGAATTGAGAATTTCAGCTTGAAATTCTCTCCCTCTTCCTCTCCCTCTCCCCTCTGCCTGAGCCCTCTCATTCTCTCTCCCAAATATTTATTTATTTGAGAGAGACAGAGAGAGAGAAAGATAGAGCAGGAGCAGAGGAAGAGGGAGAAGCAGACTGTAGACCCCACTGAACAGGGATTCCCCACTCTGGACTCGATCCCAAGACCCCTCTGGATCATGACCTTTGCCTAAGCCAGATGCTTAACCGAGCCACCCAAGTTCCCCTAAATAAATAAATCTTAAAAAAAAAAAAAAATAAGAAAGAAAATAGTGAATGAATGAATGAATGAATGAGTGAGTGAACCAAAGTAACATCAACTGAACTTAGTGATTAAGACAAAATGAAACAACCATGACCAAGGGAAAAATAATCAATCCAATGAAAAGAAACCAAAGATGTTTTTTAACATAGTGTTGAGAAAACACCCAGCAGATTGATCCTTCTGTCTCTTCAGTCCCACGTTCGGGCGCCGTCGGGATACGGGCTGTTTTCCTGATGCACCAATAACTGTGTCCTTGATGATCTCTGACTCAGCAACGCATCAGACCTCCACCGTCCATATCCTCACACTTGCACTACTGGCCAGAAGTAAATTTCCTTTCAAAATACAGTAGAATAAGAGTCTTTTCCTTGAGAATAATGTGAAGTAAAAATGTAAAAAAAAAAAAAAATACTGTTTTGAAAGCAAGAGGATGCATGGGGGGAGAGGAAATGACTGGAGATGCTCGCATTATTTTCAGGTAAGTGGGCAGAAAAGCATTTTTGTTGTGCCATTCTCTTTCTGTACAGCATTTTTCTTCTGCTTGGAATTGGCTGCCTATTACATATAAGTAAACAGAAGTGTCTACAATATGCCGGAGCTATTTCCTGCTGAACAAAACAGTGCTCATTTTTTATATAAATGTTGGACTTTGTTTTCATGCTCTCTAAATTATAGTCTGCTGCAGAATTGCACACCAAGACATTTTTTTCTGAGGAAGACCCATAATACATCCAAAGCCACAAGGCAATGAAAATACTGATTCTTCAATAATTCAGACACTTGCACTGATTTAGAATAAAAATTGGGGACAATAAGGGAGAAGCACAGCCTCCCGGATTGTGTCTAATATGGCTAATGGCGTATCATCTATTTTCCTTGATATGTCATCATATAAAGGATCTGCCATTTGTTTATTTGTCTAAGCTACAGTGTAGACATTTCTAAAAATGCAGTTGTAGGGTGTCCTTACCGCGAGCTCTGAACCAGATGCTCTGATCCAAGTTGTGACGGTCGGAGAAGGGCAGGCCTCTGAGCCCGTACCCTGAGCCCTTGGTTTCTCCCGTGAGCTCCCCCAAGCCCACACCCAGATCCCACCCGAGAGACACCCCCACCCAGCCCAAGAAGACCCAGGCCGCTCGGTGTGCTAGAGGTTCTCCAGCAGAAATGTCCTCGCAAGGGGGTTTTAGGCTCTAAGTCTTCCATTCCCTTCTTACAAATTATCAGAGTGAACCCACTGTAAACACACATAAACATCCACAGATAATCATGGAAGTGCAAGCCGCTCCCACAGGCATCCCACTCACACAGAAACATAATGCTGCCTACAAGTGTTTCTAGATATTTCCTATGCTTATATTCAGAATATACATCAACGTTGACAAAAATGTAGGCAGGCATTCCACGGCTTTGGTTAACACCTCACCACAACGCGGGGGCTTCAAACAATGGGAATGTAGCCTCCTGTGTTCTGGGGGCCAGAGGTCCAGACTCAAAGTGTCAGGGAGCCCGGCTCCCTCCCAGGGCTCTAGGGGGGCTCCTTCCCTGCTGGTGGTGCCAGATGTATCTGGGCTTGTGGCCGCATCACCCAGTTTCTGCCTCGGCCCCATGTCTCTGTGGGGCTTAGTTCTTTCTGTGCCTTTGTTGTATAAGGACACCCGTCCCTGCACTGAGGGCTCATCCCAAATACGGGATGGCCTCATCTCAAGAAATGTAAATGATTCACATCTACAAAGGCTCAGATTTCTATAGAAGGCCACACTGGCAGGTTCTGGGGGATTAGGACACAGACTTATCTTTTTGGGAAGGACAGTTCACCTAACCATAAAGCATATGTGTGACTCTATGGGGATCTCTGGGTGGCGCAGCGGTTTGGTGCCTGCCTTTGGCCCAGGGCACGATCCTGGAGACCCGGGATCGAATCCCACATCAGGCTCCCGGTGCATGGAGCCTGCTTCTCCCTCTGCCTGTGTCTCTGCCTCTCTCTCTCTCTCTCTCTCTCTCTCTGTGACTATCATAAATAAATAAAAATTAAAAAAAAAAATAAGGCATATGTGTGACTCTATGCACACACACACACACACACACACACACAGGTACTGTGTGGGATATTCTGAAGGGAGTGTAGTGCAGGGTCTTACAAAGGTCCGGGTGGGAAATAAGAAAATCAGAAGGGTTCGTGCGGCTCCTATGGCTGATATCAGCCCCCAAACAAGAGCAGGGGAGTGGCTCAGAGAGCAGGGAGGGTGGTCAGGGAGGATGGCCCCTCGGTCCTAGAGCAGAAGCCACAAGCTCCCTGACATCCCTGCTCCCGCCCTCTCACCTCCAGCAGGACACCCCCATCAACCACCCAACTGGCAGGGGAGAAGGGCGTCCCGTGTACGTGTGCAGGTTGGCCTCTCAGGCCCAGGCACAGAGCAGAGCAAGGGAGACGGCGGGTCCAGACACACGAGCAGAGCATTTCTGGCTCATATGGGACCACTCAGCAAAGAAACTACACAGACACAGTCATAGGTCCTTTTCCTTCCAGCACAAATGGGAATATCCTACAAACACTGGTGCAAATGCACACATTCACTCAAGACTGAGCTGGGGGTAGTTCTTAAAAAACACACAGTGTTCTTCTCATGAGTTTTCACCCAATCTCTTGAAGAGATACGGGATAGTTTTTTGGAGCTATCATATGCTAATGGGCATTTAGCTTATTCCCACTGTTTCTCAATTACAATAAATCTGCAGTGAATATCCTTGGACGTGTATCATGAATGCAAATTCCCCAGACAAGTTCTAAGAACTCAGCTTCTCAGTAAAAGGTCTTGTGTATGTCCCAGGGAAGAGCCATTTCCAAACCGACTTTTGCAGATGTTGTGACAGTCCCTACAGCTGCCTGTAGTGTACGAAAGTGCTTCTCCCTTCAATGTGCTCGTGAGCACTGGGAGCCAGAAAGCTCTAAAAATATTATCTGAAAGCTATTCTCTAATTCAGCAGATTCTTTCCTTCCTGCGGGATGTGCTGTCGTGTGGGAACAGAGCCATAGAGAGAAGAACGAGACTCCTAGGATCTGTTGGACTTTGGCTCAGGCCTCAGCTGGTAACACCCACTTGCTGTGTGACCACGGCCACTTATCTCACCTCTCTGAGCTTGCTTTTTCTATAGACAAAGTAGGAAATGGAAAATCTGCCTCAACTTACCTCCCAGATGGGGGGAAACGTGAAATTATGTATATGAAAACAACGCAAAGGTGTTCCTCATGATCGTACAAAATACTCGCAATTCTGATGATCTCTAAAGTACAGCGTCAGCTCTCCTCACCTGAAAAATGATTGCCATCAGGGGACTTTCCATTTATTTCTTCCTAATAATTATTGAATCCATATTTCTTCTTTTATTTTTTTATTTTTTTTTAATTTTTATTTATGATAGTCACAGAGAGAGAGAGGCAGAGACACAGGCAGAGGGAGAAGCAGGCTTCACGCACCGGGAGCCCGATGTGGGATTCGATCCCAGGTCTCCAGGATCACGCCCTGGGCCAAAGGCAGGCGCTAAACCGCTGTGCCACCCAGGGATCCCTCCATATTTCTTTATATTAAATTATTGGTTTAAAAATTGAATCAAAACCTAAAAATACTCACAATAATTGATAATCCCAGGTGAAAAATTATGAATATATAAGAACTACTCTGCCTTTAAATCAAATGCATTTTCCCCAAGGTATAATTTTTAAAAAATTATTTAACTGTGTAAGGCTCATCAGAAGCATATTTAAGTTCACAGTAGAAATAGAAAGCTCACATAATGTTTCTTATCCAGCCAGGACCAAATTTTGTTTTGTCCATAAAGCAATGTAGCTAGAGAGGAGCCTTCAAGTCTTAGGGGCCTCATCTGTAAAATGGGTTAATGATGGTTACCCTCCTACCCGGTAACACAGTCCTAAATCCTCCAGGGAGTCGCAGTACTAATTTACTGCCAGGATGAAATAAAAACCATACAGTCGAGTGTAGGACTTTTGTGCTTCCCTGCCCTGCAGAGAGCAGGAACTGGTGCTGAGTGCTCAGAGATTCGACAGCAGGGTAGCTATGGGAGATTTTACTAGGATTTTCCCAGGGACAACGGGGAGCCCTGCTGCTTAGATCAGCAACTGCCTTGCACGTGGGGCCGAGTCTTCCTCTGAGCTTCCTGCCTTCCAGAAGTTCTGTCTGTCAGGAGAGATTGGCACAGACAAGACATCGGTTAGCAAAGTGAGGAGGCTAGTTATTTCTTCTAGAAGCCCAGCCACGGGAGACCAAGGAAGGCAAGGGTTTGAGCTTTCTGTTATTAAGGTTATTTAGAGCTACTATCTTATTCAAAAAGCATTCAACAACATTTCAGATGGTCAAATGTTTCTAAATGACTCAGAATTTGTTTAAAAGGTTGGAAATTTTAGGGGCACTGGCTGGCTGAATCAGTGGAGTGTGCGATGCTTGATCTCAGGGTTGTGAGTTTGAGCCCCACATTGAGTGTAGAGATTACTTAAATTCTTTTTTAAAAAATATTTTATTTATTTATTCATGAAAGACAGACAGAGAGAGAGAGAGAGAGAGAGAGGCAGAGACACAGGCAGAGGGAGAAGCAGGCTCCCTGCAGGGAGCCGGATGTGGGACTCGATCCCAGGACCCCGGGGTCATGCCCTGAGCCTAAGGCAGGTGCTCAACCGCTGAGCCACCCAGGTGTTCCTAAAAATAAATTATTAAAAAAAAAAAGTTTGGACCTTTTAGCTCCTGAATTTTGGATTATAGATTTCATGTTTACTTTTCCCTAAAATTAACTGTGGGGACAGCATCCTGTTATATAAACAAATATTGAAGATAATATTACGATTTACTCTAAATTGCAGGGTAGAAATTAAATATATCATCACAGTGAATATCCGGTCTCATGAACACATTTGGTTAGGAAAAATGGCAGGTGGGTCTGGCTATATTCCGTTCTGATTTCTTTGAGTTTTGCTAGTAAAATACAATGATTTATTATTCCTTACATGTTTGGTTAAATTGCTATATAGTGTACTTAGTATATTCTATGACCAAACAATACATCTTAAACAGTTGTAATCCTGTAATCCCACTTTTGGCCTCCCTAGTGTTAGAATTTTTTTGTTTTCTACTTAGAAAATATTAACTTTTTGCTTTCAATTTAAACTATTTAAGCTAAATATTTATTTATTTATTTATTTATTTATTTATTTATTTATTTATTTAATTTGCTTGAATCTCTCCCATGAATAAACAGGTCTCATTTCCCTGAATCATACTCTCCATCTATTTTCTGAGAATTCGAATGTATCAAATACACTCAACACTGAAGCCTGAATGAACGACTTGAGTCTCCCTCTGTCCAATTCTGACGTCACCTCCACACTATCTGAGGGTCACCTTCAATTCCAATTTGACAATGTGCATTTAATAATCCTTCTTGGGGAAGGGAAATTTCTGGTGGCAGAGAGCTGAGTGAACCCTCCATGATCCTCTCAATAATGCTGGGAGTTGTCAAGGTGGGTCACCAGTCTCAGCCATCTGGTTGGAGGACCAAGCCAGACCTCACAGAACTGGGTGCCATAGGCCTTGTGGACAGCAGGATGGGCCAGGTATTGCATGATTCTGGTAATACATGGTTGACAGCTTGGCTGTCTATGGGAGGATTCAGCAGGCAAGGGCGAGTGGGCTCATCTGAGGGCCCCATGTGCCTTTGCCCTGCACACGGCCCTGGGTTTTAAGAATTCTTGCCATTTTCAGGACAAGGATTTCTGCTGAGTGGACCTTTGCTGGTTCCAAGTGACATTGGTTCGAAGTCTAGCTGTCCACCTGGCCACCTGGGTTAGGGCTAGAACCAGGACACAGGTGAGCAACACGCATCCACCAGGATGAGCTGAATGCACGGTTTACATGAATTTCTGTAGAGCATCTCCATGAACAGCATAGCCTGGCCATCCTGCATCACGATAAGGCTGGGCCCTTAGGTCAAGTTAAAAGTTAAAAGCCAATCTATTACTTTGTAAGCTTTGAGAGAATTTTCATTGAACTTTTCAAAATATCATAATATTTTATTGTAAAAGATTACTTCCTTAGAGCACAGGCATTCTCTGTCTGTCTCTCCCTCTTTCTCTCTCACACACACTCATGGCTTTCACATCTTTAAAATGAAGTCTCACACAATATATTTGACTAACAGATGTTATAATTCATAACCCATGTTCTGAATGTCATGAGGTTTGGGGTACAAGCAACACTGACAGGGGAACCACCAAATAAAAACTTGGACAGTTGCCTCAGGCCCCTGGTGTCCAAGTCAGTTAAAAATGCCACCAATGGTCACCTTCTCTTCCTCAGAGCTCCTGGGGCCATCATCACTACCCTGCCCCAGACCCCACTGATGTTCAGCAGGTAAGGCAAGAATGTGGAGCATCACCTCTCTCCTCTCATTCACAAACATGCATCTCAGCTCAACCGTCATTAAGCTTTGATTACTCAGAGGCCCGGCCTTCAGAGAGGCGTCTTCTACCCTCCACAAAGAGGGAAGAAACCCATGAGAATGAGAATTAGCACTCATAATGACCCTTTACCTAGGATTTATTTATTATTTCTAATGTAAGAATGAGATCCCATTCAGAGCCCCTTCCCAAAGAGACCTGCTGTTGACTCACTTCACATTTTAAACATAACACAGAATGTTGACTTTCCAACTGATGCCACAGAGTAAGGCAGCTGTGGTTACCAGGGGCCCTTATGAATGATTGGGTCAAGGACGGAGTTGAAGGGATAAATGAGGGATGTGAATAAATCAGTCAGAAGGGAGGGAAGGTGGAGTGAGATGTTGTCCCCACCCAGAGCACGGCCCATCCACCTGAGGCAACTGTCTATAAACTGCATGCTTTATTGTGTTAAGGACAGAAAAACACATCTGACATGGGAAAGAATCTTACTGCTTTGCAAGGCCCCGCACCATGGAGGGAAATTCTTATTTTAAATTTCAGACTCACCTAACCTCAAGGTCTGGTGAGCCTATCTTCATAAGCACTACATGGACTTACTCCATAATTATCACAAGTCTGGTCCTCAACTCAATGTTGGGTTGAAGGAGATGCCTGTGCGTCTCAGCCTCTCAGGATGCTGGTAGGGTCATGGTTTCAAGGGTAATCTGGACTTAACTGTTTCTCCTTTGTGCTTCATCTTTCAGGCCGAGCCTAGAGAGAGCTCTGGGCCTTGGAAAAGAGAATGAACTTGGGTGATGTGTTAAATGTCCTCGAGCCACTGACATTCTCACTCTTGTTTTTCTGTACACCTGATTGAATGGGTAATACTTCTGTTGGTCAGATTCCCGGGAACATCAAAAAAAAAAAAAAATTGGTCAACTTTCTGGGCCCCTTATGAACAAGGCCTCTTTTGAAATAATTTATATCTGTTATGAACTTGTAAATTATTCATCTTTTGATTAATATGCTAATTAAGGATTTGCTGTTAAAAAGGTATAAATATCTTTCATTGCCTAAAGTAATTAGAATAAGTAATTACTTAAACATTATGATTCTGGTGTTTAATTACTACCAGAAAAAAAAAAAAGGGAAGATACAAAAATACACTGGATACAGTTTCAACTGTTGAACCAAATGACAACATTTTATGTTGTTTATATAAATATATGCATATGCTTTGGAAGACTTGGATACTTGTTTGCTCCAGCAGACATCATCCCAGTGTCCGCTTCATTGATGATCCAGAATAGTGGTTTTGCTATCCGCAGGCCTCTTTAGAAAAAGAAAGAAAGCAAACTAAAAAAAGAATAGAAAAGGAAAAAAATATAAGTACTTATCATGTAACTGTGTGTATTTTATTTTAACTCTTAATGATCAATTTTTAAGTGGCTATTATTACTGGATATGATGCAAAGTGCTATTGATGATAAGTTGAATAAAGCTTTAGAGTGTCCTGTACCATTTGCAAACTATTCTGAGGCATTATAGAGATCACTGGCATCTAGAATCTTGCCCATCCCTTTAGATAATCATTTCCAAAGTTCAGATCATGTTTATTAAAAACAAAAACAAAACTGTTTCATATAATACATGTACACTTCTTCTTAAAATAAATACATGTACTATTATTAGGAGCCAATATTTTGAAATTAATTTTTAAGGACCTAAGCCTGGACTTTTCTATATATGCAGTTTGATGGATGCATAGTAAAATTTCTTTTTTTATATAAATTTATTTTTTAATGGTGTTTAATTTGCCAACATACAGAATAACACCCAGTGCTCATCCCGTCAAGTGCCCCCCTCAGTGCCTGTCACCCGTTCACCCCCACCCCCTGCCCACCTCCCCTTCCCCCACCCCTAGTTCGTTTCCCAGAGTTAGGAGTCTCTCATGTTCTGTCTCCCTTTCTGATATTTCCCACTCATTTTTTCTCCTTTCCCCTTTATTCCCTTTCACTATTTTTTATATTCCCCAAATGAATGAGACCATATAATGTTTGTCCTTCTCCGATTGACTTACTTCACTCAGCATCATACCCTCCAGGTCCATCCACGTCGAAGCACATGGTGGGTATTTGTCGTTTCTGATGGCTGAGGAATATTTTATTGTTTACATAGACCACAGCTTCTCTATCCATCATCTTTCGATGGACACCGAGGCTCCTTCTACAGTTTGGCTATTGTGGACATTGCTGCTAGAAACATCGGGGTGCAAGTGTCCCGGCGTTTCATTGCATTTGTATATTTGGGGTAAATCCCCAGCAGTGCGGGGATGTGAACTGGTGCAGCCACTCTGGAAAAATGTGTGGAGGTTCCTTATAGTAAATTTTCAAGACCCATGTGTTTGTGTGTAACATCTTTCAACCTGTGGATCTGAATCACTTAGTGATTCGTCTTCATTTGACTTAGATTCTGTTGAACCAAATGACAAGTAAGATTAACTTACTTTCCAGGTTTTACTTACTCATTCATCCATCCACCAATACATTGTATGCATATTTATTTACAAGTTAGATACACAGGCAAGAAAGGATTCATTTAGGGTGCTATATAAAATGAGTAATTGTGGCTATATATCTATAATTAAAAAGTCACATTGATCATTATTGTTTTTAGGTTGTACGGTGTGACCACAACTGGACTTGAATGGGATGTAGAAGGGAGGTGAGCTCTGCTGTGTTCTTCTTGAGGACATAGTGTAATCTTTAATCCACACATCCTTATAAACATTTTGAACCACTTGTGCCTTTCTCTGTGTGTTGCCTAATTAACACAAAATAATATAATGTGTAAATCTTATTAACGGAGCACTCTTTGATGTGTACCAGTGGGACAGCAGGCAAACTTTCCATCCTATGTGTCATGGAACCCCATCCTTCCTGGGCACTTGCTTCTGGATGAAGGCACCAGTCTCAGAAGTAAATTGAATACTAATGACTGATGAGGGTTGTTTTTTAATATTAGATAACAATTCATAGAATGGCCAAGTTAATATCTTCTTCCCCCTGCATGTCCTAGAAGTGGGTGAATGTACATTTGCAAACACACCATTCAAGTTCGGCGAATATGCTACTTTCTTCCATTAAGATGCTCCTGATCCTGCCAGCCTGAAATCATTCCTTCTATGGAGCCTCATGGCCTTTTACTTTTTCTCATTCATGACACCATTTTATCTGTCTGTAATAGTAGCTAGTATGTAAAAACCACTGATCCTAAGTAGTTACTCCATGTCCTCTATGATCTGGTGACTGCTAAGCTCAGGAAATCATTTCATTTAAGTGGTAAACCACCCAACTGCAGATGGTAAACCAGGGAAGCTCTTAGCAAATGCCAATGAAAGAGTGACTGGATCTTCCAGTGACTATGAAGGCAACCTGGGACAGCCAGTCTGAGATGCCATGTTGCAGGATGTGACTAAGACCAGGAACAAAAGCGGAGAATCGTGGTTTATGGGGCTGAGGAACCCCTGAGCCTGGATTCATAAGTTTTATCCAGGACTCTGAGTAGCTGTTAGTTGATAAATAATTATTTCTCGTGTATCTTTTTGGCTTACCGATAAAGGCATCTTTCAATTCAGGTGAGAAATTGTAAACTATGTTTAGGGGAAGGGGAAGTCATCTTTCTGGATCAAGATAGAAAAATATGATTGAGTACCTTGAATAAGATTTCTCTCGTTGTATATTTGACTTTAGAAGAGCACACAGTGGCCTTAGAAACCTGACATACCCAAATTCGATCCCTGACCTGTCGTCACTGACTGTGTGGAATTCATTAAATCACTCTTTTTGGGTTTGTTTCCTCCTCCATGAAATAGGACCAGACATGTCATGATTAACAGGTATGGTTGTAAGCATTGTCTAGAATGATGAGTTTGAGGATCCAGTACATCATAATTGCTTATAATTGCTGTTTTTTTTTTCTGACCTCAAGTCTTCAAATTCTCATGTAAAATCAAATACAAAAGATCTTTGACTTAGATCTTTAGGCAAGAACCAGACAATCTATTTCCAAAATTATTCCATTAAGGAAAAAATAATTTTTTAAAAAAAGATTTATTTATTTGAGAGAGTGTGTGTGAACAGGGGGAGGGGCAGAGGGAGAGGGAGAGTCTCAAGTACACACCCCACTGAGCATCAAACCCAATGCAGGGCTCCACCTCACGACCCTGAGATCATGACCTGAGCCTAAATCAAGAGTCAGACACTCCATGAACTGAGCCACCCAGGCACCCCAAGGAAAAAATCATTTTTAAACAACGCTGTCAAGTTAGTCTAAAAAAGTGATTCAGGAGATTTGTGCATATGGTTTTTTTCTACCATGGAAATAACTCATGAATTGCAGAGGGAGAAAATCCCCAAGGCAGTTGCTAGGGAAAGATGCAAAAGAAAAGCAGACAAGTGGTGCACACTTAAAAAGATGTTTTCTTGAGGCTCGTTGCCTCCCATAATATTGTTGGCAAAATATTACTGTAAGACTCTTGTGAATTTCTGTATTTTTAAAAGCAAAGCTTGTCAAGTGATTCATGACCTAAAATATAGAGATTGATGGCCAAAGGATCGGGAACAATCTTAGTAGGTAAAGAGGGACAGACAAGACACACACAGACTTTGCCCTCTAAGCCACTGTGGCAACTGTGGTCATTTACACGGCAACACCGAGCAACACAATTTCTTGTCTGTCTTGCATTGACCTCATGTACTCAAGAATAGACACTGCCTATTGAATGGACGCGCTCCAAAACTTGAATTTCAAAGGGAAAACAATGCTTGTAAAAGATTACATGAAAAATTCAGATGGAGAAAATTAGTTGCTCTAATACGTGTCTACTGACAGAAAAGGGGGTGGGACATGAAATAGGCATTTCTCATCTAATTTGGCTCATCTATATCCTTGGTGCCCTGGGCCATTAGCATCCGCATCCCCTGAGAGTTTGTGAGAGACACAAATTCTCAGTCACCACCTAAAACTGACTGGATTGGGAAATCTTGGAGCTGGAGTCCAGTAATCTGTTGTAACAAGCCCTCCGGGTGATTCTGATGCAGGAGGCCCAGATCTCTGCCCCTGACACACAGTTTTCACACCACACTCTGCAGGTTTGAGGGATGGACCACGTAGACCACGGCTGGACCTGTGATTGTGTCTCTAACACCTTGTCTTGCTGCATGTTTGTAATGTTGCATTTCAAATATATCGCCCGGTAGATGGACAGACAAAATGTAGTTATGGGCGTGAGATCCAGAGAGTTCCAGACCTGTGTCCCGGCTTCAGATTAATTACCTATCTCAGAAAACAGAAGCACCCTTGAGCCGCCATGGTGCAAACAGGCTTGGATACTGGTGGAACATGACCCTAGTCAAGGCTGGTCTCTTTCTCCTCCCCTCTGCCTTGCCATCCCCCACACCTCCCTCCCTCCAGCCAACACCCCTCTAAGCTGGTGGTTGTCTGGGCAATGCATGCTGGACAAGGATGCAGACTCAAAAAGCTCTCAGAGGAGGCATCTGACAATCACCAATCCATTTATTTTGATGATGAGGAGTCTCAGGTTCAGAGCCATGTTCTTCTCACTGGGCTGGGTCTCTGCTCTGTTTGGTGATGCTGGGTGGCCAGGCCATCACCCAGGCAGCACTAAGCAAAGCAGCGCCCCGACTGCCGCTCACTCTGTGTTTGGACTCTTGGCAACAGTGGACGGTGAAGCTAAGTCAACACAGGTGAGAACGTAATCTTGTTCTCAGACTCCAGGCTGCTCGACCTTCATTTATAATGACTGACACGTTTCTATATCTTTAAGGGGATGAATTCTCTAAGTAACTCTTTTTCTAAAAACAAACAAAATATATTTACACTGCTATTCAGTAGAGTAATTGCATTAAGAATATTAGTCCATCTGCACCACAAAAAGCTCGTCAATGCAAAATCTTCACTGCCCTCCCCAAAAATGTAAAAGATGGAATAATTCTTCTTCACCAAGCTCGATGAACCAAGTAGAAAAGCTCAGTTATTTTTTTCATCCCCAGAGATGTGGATAACATGTGGCATATAATAGATGTTCATCCAATTTTTTAAATATATTTTTATAGGAGTTTGATTTGCCAACATATTGTATAACACCCAGTGCTCATCCCGTCAAGTGCCCCCCTCAGTGCCCATCACCCAGTCACCCCATCCCCCTGCCCACCTCCCCTTCCACTACCCCTTGTTCGTTTTCCAGAGTTAGGAGGCTCTCATGTTGCACCCTCTCTGATTTTTCCCACTCATTTTCTCTCCTTTCCCTCTAGTCCCCTTCACTATCACCCAATTTTTAATCGGATAATTGAATAACAACACAGAGCAAAGCAGCTACTTTTCAAATTCAATCTCAATGTCTAAGCACACATCCACTCAGAGCTTCTTATCACATCACCACCTGAGACAGAGGTATCATCTGATTCAATGACTTTCCATTGAGCATCTACTATATACTCAACATAGACTTCTAAACAACTAAATGTCAGTGTGAGGTGATAAAGGTGACAAAAACAGTGTTTACAAGGCACTGAAACAATTCAGGTGGCAAGATTTATTTTTTTTCCAGAGGATCAAGACATTCTTCCACCTGCAAATGAAACCAAAACTTGGTTTCGAGGGGTGCGTGTGCGTGGAGAAAGTCGCCGGGCAGAGCCGTTCCAGGACCTCAGAAGGGCATGCACATGTCTCAGAGGCACGCTCAAGCAGGGGCCTTGCACACATCCCACCGTGTTCCTTGAATGAACAATGGTAGTCCCATTTCTGGAATCCAACGTGACAGGTACAGTTTTCATCACACCTCCACGGACTGTGCTACATGGGTCCAAGACTCACTTCACCCCGAGGTGTCTTCCCAGTGTTTCCTCGATGCTGCATTCAGATGCCCTCCAAGAAGCCAACTCCCGAGTGAACCAATTGAGCCCTTACGAGTACGCACACCACCCTTTAAACAAATGGACTTATTTCCAATAACTGACTGTCTGATGTCCCCTCCCGCCCAGTGCTGTGTGGTCTTTTCCACAATCGCATTAAATACACTAGTCTGGGAACACCTTCCACTGTAGCTGCTATAATAGGTTAGGAGGTGAGCTTCTCGTGTCTGTGCCCAGGCCCGCGAGGTTTTGTGTCAAAATCAAGGCCACATTGTTAGCTTGTGGTGATGCCTGGTTTGGTGAGGAAATGAGCAGAGGTGAAGCAGACCACAAGGTACATGGTGGGGAGACCTGAAGATGGAGCCTCGTCTGATGGGCACGGAGCACCCCCTGAAGAACAGCCCTGGATCGCGGCGACAAAATGTCCTTGTGGAAACACGTGGTCTCACGACGAGTGTGCACTCAGACCAGGGGGAAGGGAAAACTTCCAATTTCATTGGCCTGTTATTGGAGACGGCAGACCTGCTGTGGCTTTAGTGGACTTAGAGTTTGGGGAGACATCTCACGGTGCCCCTCAGCATCCCTTTCCCAGGAGGAACTGCTCGAAAACCAGCTTCTGTAGTCGGATACGTCATAGACTGCTGTGTCGGTGGATTGAATGGCATCCTCTGACTTGTAACAAGTGCCTAAGCCTTACCATTTATTACGCACTTTCTTTGCCCCCAACCATATACCGAGGAGATGCCTGTATCTCTTCTATGGAAGCCCCTCCAAGGTACAGACCACTTTTCCTATTTCTGTAGGAGCATAGGGAACATAGGGGTCTCGTTTTGCTTTTTGATACCCTGGTGGATAAGTGCAAGAGGCATGATTCACACTCAGCTGATTTGGAAGCTCAGATGCCTTCCTCTTCTGCCCATCCCTGCCTTCTAGGGTGTCCCCTGTCTTTCGGGGAAAATAAGGATTTTTCATGTTACCTTGGGGACACCTGAGTATGAAAAAATATAACCTTTCCCTCCCCTTAGCTCTTAAGATAAGTGCAGAGCTCGTCTGGTCCTGTGCACCAGTCTTGGCACCTGTGTCCCCTCACCCCTCTGAGCCCCCAGGTTCTCATTGTAGAAAGTGGGACCCTAGTTCTAATTGCACAAGGCCACTCTGAAGGTTAAATGCATTAGCGCCTGGGGAGTGCCCAGCGTGTGCAAATGTGATTTCTCCTCCCTTTCGTGATGTGCCTTTTTGCTGCCAAAACCTGTTCTGAGGGATGTCTTGCTCATTATGCTTATTGTTGCTGTTTTTTATTCTATTGTTCAGGTGCTTATGATTATCGAGGGAACACCACCCTCTAGGTGGTGACACACTAGGTCCTGGCCTAGAAAGATGAAGGGGGAGCAGCCTGTGACCTCGGGTCCTTCCTAAAGTGAGTGCCTGGGTCACATGAAGTCTTCTGTGTGCCGAAGTCTATCAGGTCACAAAGGCGGCAATTAATTTGCAGGCACACACACACACACACACACACACACAAAAGAAAAAAAATTTGCAGGCACGTCCTGGAGAGTGTGGTCTTCCTTGGCACACCTTCCTTTTCCTCTTGATTACTTGACGCTATTATTTATTTAGTGCATAAGCCTAATAAATGTTGGGGAGATAAAGCCACTGGGGGCTTCTCGTTCATCAAGGATTCTCTTCTGCGTCATGTATTTTAAAATATATTTTTGGTTTCTAAAGTCTGCAAAGATAGAAACAAAGTCGGATCTGCTATTCCAAGTGAGCAAAATAATAATAATAATAATAATAATAACTATTTCTCCATTCCTTGCTGGCTACATTCATTTATAGCTTCCCCCCGTTTGTAGACAACACGATGGTTAAGGCTTCTAAGGCATGAGTCTGGGCTGCACAGAGCTGCTGATGCTGGAGAAACGAGGTCTCCCTCAAATGGACATCTTCCATTTATCCTTCCCTTGATTCTGTCCACATGCGACCGTGGTTTCGTCTCCTGCGTGTCGTCAAAGCTCGTGCTTTCATTCCCGCCACCGGAGACGCAGCGCAGTGCAAGGCCTTTGCCCCCGCAAGCACCCACCGTGACAAACGCCAGCCCTGCGGCCACTGGGCTCCCCCGCAGCCCAGCGCCCTCCAGATGTTCATCATCCCGCCCCAGGCCGGTTTGTAGCGGCTCCTCTGACTGCCCTTGAGAGAAAGATCACAGAGGGGGAGATAACAGAGTCGATTTTTCTGGAGTAAAAGCTCTCAAAAGTAAACATTCCGAAACCCTGTATGTAGGCGTCTATTTTTCTTTAACCTGAGGCTGCAAACAGGTGCACATTTCTTGGGGAGTCTCCATAGCACAAGCGTGGTTTGCAGAGTAGAAAGGATTTTTCATGTTACCATGGGGACACCTGAGTATGAAAAAATATAACCTTTCCCTCCCCTTAGCTCTTAAGATAAGTGCAGAGCTTGAAGCCTTTCATCTGAGGCCATTTATTTATTTTTATAAAAAATAAGTGCCACCTTCCTCATTTCTGTTCTTTAGGACTCCGTGGAAGGCCGTCTCCCTGCTGAGGTAGGAATGCAGACCCTCCCCTGCCTGCAGACCCTCCCCTGCCTGCAGACCCTCCCCTGCCTCCCTGCACCCTCACTGACCTCAGGCCCAGCCCGGGAGCCTGGCTTGTGCGGCAGCGGGGCAGGGAGTGAGGGCGGCCTGCCAGGGATGAGGACCCTGGCGGACAGGCCTGCCCCCAACCCCTGGCCCCCCTGCTTCTGAGAAGGGTCACCAACTTGGCCTTCCTTACAACTGGCCAGATGCTCAGTAAGAGCCAGACATTTGCATCAATGAACGTGAGTTGTGATCAGTGATGTGGCCCATGAGCCAGCACACACCCGGCGGATGGTGCACCCGGCCTGGCTTCTGAGTCTAAGAATCCGACCGTCTAGAAGATTCACTCCCTTGAAAAGGAGGAAATGTTGCGCCCCACACACACTCCCCGTCCCCAGGAGAAAAGAGGGCTGTTCCTAGCCTGGGAACGTCTTAGCAGGTGTGCTGAAGAGCGTCCCTGCGTCCTGGGGGAGTCCAGGCCACACCAGCCCCCCCAACGCCACATGGAGCGTCTGAGGAAAGTTGGCCGCTTGCTCAGGAAATAGCGCGTTGCAGCACCAAGCTGGTCTGGGCGTAGAGATGCATTTAATGAGATGAATCTGCAGTTAGGACGGAGACCTGAGGCACGGGTGCTTGAAGCTACATTGAAAAGCAGGTGGGGAGAGTCCCACCTGAAGAGGAGATGGGATGGTGGCGCGTCCTCCCGAAGCCATGGCTCCCGCGCTAGCAGTGAGAAAAAGCTTACAAAGACAGAATTTGGGGCCCGCCGACAGGAGAAGGAACACACAACCTGGCCTTCTTTTTGTTTTTTGGGGGGTTTGTTGTTGTTGTTGTTCATTTATTTTTTATTGGAGTTCAATTTGCCAACATATAGAATAACACCCACTGCTCATCCCATCAAGTGCCCCCCCTCAGTGCCCGTCACCCAGTCACCCCCACCCCCCACCCACCTCCCCTTCCCTGGTCTTCCTTTTGGCAAAGCTTGACAGGTCAGGCCGCCGACGTGACGGAATTAGCCAAGACACCCACACAGTCCCCAGGGCTTGGGGTGGGCCCAGTAGCTAGGACCCCGGTCCCAAGGGGCCCCCGCTGGACGGCCCCCCAGCATCACAGGCGTGCAGGTGCCCAGTGGCCCTCACTTCTCAGAAGTCGCCCACCAGAGCCCTAGGCCTCGGGCAGGGGCAGGAGGCCCTCCAGGCCCAGATCCGAGAATGGGTTTGCGGCTCCTGGGGGGAGACCCAGGCAATGCTGCGGGTCCCTGAGGAGTGTTCCCTGCCTCTGCTGAGCCAGCCTGAGACTCTCTGGCCAAGGTCACCGCCCCCACCCCAACCCCAGATCGGAGCCCAGCATCAAAGAAAGAGCAATGCTGGTCGACCTGCAGGGGACGATCAAGGGCAGGTAGGGGCCCCACCTGGCTGCAGTTTGGGGTTCAGCTAGAGCTGCGGATGGACCGGCTACCCTGGGAACGACAGCTCGGATCCCCTATCAGTGCCCGGACTCCAAGCACCCCCAGCTGTGGGTGGTTTTCTGGGATCTTCGACATTTTCTTTCTTTCTTTTTTTTTTTTTTTACATTTCTTTTAATTTAACTCCAATTTGCCAACATCTAGTACGACACCCGGTGTTCATCCCGTCAAGTGCCCTCCTCAATGCCTGTCCCCCAGTTACCCCCTCCCCCTGCCCTCCTCCCCTCCTGCAACCCTCTGCTGGTTTCCCAGAGTTAGGAGTCTCTTATGGATTTTAAGAGAAAGGAGGGGAACTGAGGGGGAAAAATTAGGTACATCTTTGACGTTTTTAAACATTTTGCCACCTTCTCCTTTACTATGGAAGTCTCCACCCACCCGTCCACCCCAAGCCCTGCAGGTGCTGGACCCCTCTTCCCACTGAATATGTTCTCTGAGTGGTAATGATGGATTCTTAAAAATCTAGTCTTGTCACCTCTGTGTGTGGTGCCTCATCTTTGGTGTGATGATTTGGATTTCCACCTGCTATAGTCTCTGGCACTTGCCCTCACTTCTTTTGCTCCTCTCACTAGCCTTTCCTTTTTTGGATTGACAACCTTCTCATTCTTTTCTCTACCTTCTCCGATTTTGGGAGCCATGCTCTTCCCTTCTAATCTTTCAGCATTTAACCTGGAATTTGGACACTGCGTTCCTAGTTGGTCAGGGTAGACAAATATATAACATCTGTGGATATATTGATCCTGCTTCTAGAAACAGAAAGACCCTAAGATATTTTAATTCCTTTTATTCCTTTCCTGACTATTGGATGTGTCACCGTTTTGTCTATTTCTACATTCCATTTTTAACTTGACAAAATGTGGTAGCTATTATTCTTCTATGTAAAGTATGTTTACGTTTGCTCACATATTGCTGCAAGACTTTACTCCTCCGGGCATCTCGCCCTTTCATCTGGGACTACTGTCCTTTACCTGACACATAAGCTTTAACATTTCTTTTAGGATCTGCGGGTGGTAAATTCTCCCATTGTTTTCTTTGTCTTGGAATGTGTTTTTTTTTTCTTTTTCTTTTGTCTCACACTTGAGTTTAGGTCACAGAATGAAGGCTGAGAGTGCTTTTGTGCACACACGGAAGGCCTCCTTGCAACCTGTTTCATTGTTGCTATTAACCACTTTGTCAGTGTAATCGTCTCTCCATTTGCAGATATATCGATGCCTTTTATGTCTAGCTACTTCCAAGATGTTCTCTTTGCCTTTGGTTGTCTTCATTTTACTAAGACTGTGTCCATGTGTGAAACTAACGTTCCTTTTTGTCACAGCACGGGGGGAGTGGCCAGGAGGCCAGCTGTCGGGTGCATCCCTTGATACAGGGGTCGGTCCTCCGAAGTCCCAGCTTCAGGGGGAGTCGTTCCCACATGTGTGACTGCCCCCACTCCTGCCCCTCACACCTGCTGCGCTGAGAAACCCAAGCTCGAGTTCACCAGGCTTTCAAATGAACTTAGACATTGATCTGGTTCCTTCTCTGAGTCCCCTCTGCTCTTGGATGTCATCCTCTCCTTCATTCTTCATTTGAGAAATCCGGCAATTGCTCAGGGCTGCAAGTTTTATTTCCTTCCTGGCTCTGAGATCCCTACCCTCGCTTCCTGCGAGCAGGTCCTTGTTACCTTTCTGTGTCACCATAGAAGTGACATAAAAGCCCACCTGTAAGCCCCAGAAGTCAACATCACATACGCCGCTCTTGGTGCTCTTCCTACAACATGAATTTAGCAGCTTCCAGTCTTTGGCACCTTCCTGTTGCCCTGAGAGTGATCTCCAAGCTTTGTGCCTAAACCCAGCTGTGCCCCATTCTTCTCTGCCTGCTCCTGTCCGGGCAGGTGACTCAGCTGTGCACACAGCCTCCGCCTGCCTTCCTGCAGGCTGCTCTCCCTGCCTGAGACACTTGTCCCCATTCTCTTTTCTGTGCTTTCCAAATCTACTCCTTTTCAATGGAATTAACTCAAGAATCTGTTGTTCCTACCCTCAGCTCTGCGCACACGCTAGACTGCACCTGCCCCCCCTCCTCCCTGGAGTCCCTCTGTTCTACATTTACTTTGCTCTGACATCTGGCTGTTTGACCTTGCTTTAAGCCTGGAATTCTCATCCACAGATACTTGCAGGGACCACCGCCTGCTCCAATAAGATCCTTGTCAGCCTCTCCACCGTTCTTACCTGATGGCAACTTTTCATGCTCATCCTGCTTTATTTTTGCCCGATTTGCAGTTTTGTGATGCCTACGTGTTGGGTGGCCCCAGTTGGCGTCCTAATTGCACATGGGGATGATTGACCGATTGAAGGGAGTTTAACTGTGCCGCCCTTTGATTTTTCTTACTTTCAGTAGGTCTCTAAATGAGGACGAATGCCTTGTTACTTCCTAATCAAAATGTCAAGCCCTTAAAAGCCCCCCACTTATAGAAGTTATACCCTTATTTTGAGATAGTACAAGACATAGGAAAACATCTAAAAGAGACAAAAATAATTACCCATAACTCACCACTCCAAGGCAACTATTTCTATTATTTTTTTCTTTCAGTGATTCATGATCCTTTTAGTGCTCACAGAGTCATCATTCTATCTAAAGATCTGTATTTCCTGCACTTTTCCATACACACACCATATACATTTTCTCTGTGACTATAAACTCTTTATAAATAGCATCTTAACATTTCTGCACATTATTCCATAAATAGAAACATCAAAATATACTTAATCATCCCCATGTAGTTGGAGCCATAGGCTGCTTCCAGTATTTTATTAATATACATAATGATGAAATCATACATTTGTTTCATAAAGAATTTCCCCCTATATTGTATGTCCTCTTTAAGATACTTGCATGTAAGTATAATTACCAAGCTGAGGGATATTAATTCTTTTAAGCTTCTTTGTATCTTACCAAATTTTAAAAAACATAATCTTTTAAATGTTGAAAACTCAAAACAGCTATGAACTATGAGACCAATTCTACTTTCCTTTTGCAAGAACAATGCCCGGTTTGATTTGTATTTATGTGGGTGAAATTATTAATACAACTGCTAGTTTGTTCACACAAGAGAAAGAACCAAAGGAGATTTTGATATTATTGCCCTGCCTCCTGAACTCTGAAATAGTGAAGCGTAAGGCAGTTAATCTCCAAAATTTCACCATAAATGTCAATATAATTACAGATATTCTCTGCATCTTTTCTTACCTTAATGTTTTCTAGCCAATGTTAATCTTAATTCTTCAAGCTCTTTTGACACCACAGAGCTTGATGAATAAAAATAGTTTGAAACATATCCTATGAATCTAATTTATGTAGCTGGCATTTTCATAAATAGGTATCCATGACCAGCATAGCTTTGTTTTTACAAAACGCATTTTGCTTTTTAGCTGTACTGATTTCTGGACATAGCCTGCATGGAAAGAGTACAAGCTTTTCTAAGATGCATTCTGCTATTCACAGCTGAGTGGACATCAGTTAATGGCTTTTACTATCAAGACCATGATATATCATGAGTGAGCATAATTAGCTAAGGTTCCTTGATGCTTTCCCCATAGTTCTTGGGAGCCATTTATTTTACTTTCTTTACATTAGCTAAATATAGTTCTAGCAGACCTGAATCTGAATCACCCCTAACTAGATGTCCCAAGGCAAACTGGCCTGACTTATAATCAATAGAGAATAAAAAATAAAAGCTATGGATGTCATAAAAAGACCGCATTTCTATAAATTACTTAGGAAAAAAAAAAGTTAAAGTGTATGTTAGTGCATTTTGGATAATGCACAGCAAAAGCTTATTATGAATAGCCAAACATCATTTAATCCCCACTTGATTTATATGGTTAATGGTGGTTTTGCCTCATGGGGTAATTTATAGGTAGTTTTAAGGATCTCTTTTATTGGATTAAAAAATAAAATTAGGATTGTAAACAGAAACTAAAGAAATATTTGAAGTTATTTTTTAATCTCTAAATTAGGCTTTTAAGGGGGTTAAAAGAGCCTTGTGTTGAAGTCATGAAATAAACACCCTACCTGAATAGTCTGTATATAATATTATATTTTGAATCATGTTGTTACAGCCTTCTAGTTTTCAACATCAATCTTCAACAACATGACCATCATTTCTATGTTTAAAACAACCTGAAAAACTCTTCCTCCAGTGTCATAAAATGTATGCAGATGAGGAGGTGAAGGTAGCACACAATTCTTTTTAAGCAAGAGATCGTGAGTTTTCACATTTACTAAAGAATATATGTGCATTAAAAGAAGAGGGAATTCCTTCTTCCCCGCCATTAATTGTCGGCTGTAATGGCATCAGCCAGCTCATCATTTTTTCCTGCTGTTGTAAACATCAAGGTCATTTTGAGGTTCTGCCAAAATGAAGATCATTATCTCCAGAGCAGTATTACAACAGAGAGGCTGAGCCCTGGGGCTGCCAAGAAATCTGAGAAATGAGGCGCTCAGTGAATGCTGTTTTTCTCTGGATGAAGGCGGATTTTGCTTAAGAAACATTCTTACAGGGTCACATGAACTGACAGTAAAGACACTGAAATGTCCCCCTGTCATGCAGGTTCAGTCCACAGCTCTGCTACCTGACAGTCCCCAGGGAAGGAACGGTGGTAGAGAATGTGTCACTTAGGTCCTCCAGGAAACAGATGCCAGAAAGCCAACCACCATCATGGTGGCATGAGGGGCTCCACCAGACCGCTCTCCAGTGAAACTGCCAACAAATCCTTAAAAAGCCACCATCCAGAGGCTCTGGAAATGGTCCTAAGGACGAAGAGCAAATGAGGCAATATCTATTCAACAAAGTCTGCGAGAACTTGGTAAGACAGTCAGGGTCTGAGGTATTTGAACTGAGATTGCTCCATCCTTCCGAGTCCCAGCTGAGTGGTGGGCCCTGCAGACAGCTAGCCGGGCCCTCAGGGCTCCCTGCCTCTCTGCCAGTGCCTGCTGGGAAGGCCTTATTCCTTTGGGGAGTAGGAAGTGGGTTTCTCACTTTGCACCAGAGACCTCATCCCAGCTGGGGGGGAGCCCCTGGCAAGTACTGTCAGAGGTCGAGGTTCCCTCACCCAGGCTCTACCCATAGGACAGTGGGTCTACCTTAGGTGTGGAAGGCTTAGAAGATTGGGCCCTGGGAAGCCTGCCCCTCACTCGTGAGGTGGGGTCCATGCTTGGAGAGGAGACTAGAAGGACAGGGCTACCCTTGCTCTGTGTTCCATCAGACTCAGCTATTACAGCCAAGCGTCACTAGAGAGAACTCAGGGGAGCTCATGGGAGAATGACGGCTGCATGTGATCCAGAGAGTTCTGGAAGAGAAGTTAGAAGTCAGGAAAGTCAGGAAGCCTACAAGTGCCAGGTCAGGTGGCATCTTATGATGGAGATGAAAGACAAGATCTTTAGAATCATCTAGACAGGTTTGGGCCTAGCTCATTCACTCACGAGTTCTGAGCTCCTGAGCAAGTGGCTTAACCTCTGTGCGTCTGATGTTTTATCTGTGAACAGATTATACTTTTCCAGACAGGGAACTGGGAAGATTAAATTAGATCCTCTATAAACCACCGTGTGTGTCACTGTCCAACCAGGAAACCAATTTTAATAGAAAGTAAACGTTATCAGCAGTATAATTGTCAAAGAATCTAAGCAGGTTTTGTAAAGAATTGTCCAAAAGGTAACTGAAATGCAGTGACTTTAAGGAGTGACTACTCCCTCCACCGTCCAGGACTGCAGGGCCTGAGAAGAGAAACTCAAACAATTAGAACTGAGAAGCCTGGAGGAGGCCCGTGCTGCTGGCAAGTAGCTCTGTGAGCAAAGGCTCGCACTACCCGCAGGGGCTGCTGCTGGAGTGAAGGCCATGGAGCCGTGACGTTCTTGGAAGGAGGCATGTGAGAAACTCGGAGAAACAGGGCCTCACTTCCCTCAGCCTGGCATCGTCTTTGGGTGAAATGGAGCTGAGGGCCAGCCAGAAAAGCAGAATAATGACTTGCAGAGTCCTGAACCAGCATCTCAAAGCAACGTTGAGAAGATTGGCTTTGGGGCAGGGAGATGGTAGTTTAAATCCCTAGCACAAGCATTTTAAAATTTTATAGTTGGGGAGTACCCGGGTGACTCCAAGGGTTGAAACAAGATCAAGATCAGAATGATCTTGATTTTGGCTCAGGTGGTGATCTCTGGGACATGAGATCCAGTCTTGAGTCAGTCTCAGCACTCAGAGGGGAGTCTTCTTGGGTTTCTCTCTCTCCTTCCCCCTCTTCCCCTCCCCCTACTATCTCTCTCTGTCTCTCTTTCAAATAAATAAATAAATAAATAAATAAATAAATAAATACATATTTTTTTAAAGTATAAAAAGTTACAGTTGGCAAATCTCAGTTATGGTCATCAGTACCATCTTGACTGGTGGACAATCTCAACGTGGAAGACCTCTGGAGTCAACATCACACATAAAGGATATCACAGTTGGGGGCTTCTAGTGGTTGAGGGGCTTTTACGTTCTCCTATGCCGTGCATTCACTCCAGACGTGTCAGATAACCAATGCCCTTTTCAGTCATTTTCCATTCAGAGGGCTGGTAAAAAGGAATGTAAGCTGGGCCCAGTCAATATGGAAGCATTTTCTGGGGAACGACAAAAGCTTTGCTGAGAGGAAACATTTCTAAATATGTCTGGATTTGGTGCAACCCAATTTTCTAAGTAAAGAAATAAATACACGGTGATCATATAATTTATGCTGTTTTGGGGATTTAGGAAAAACGGTCAATTCCCTGCTCTACGTTTCTCAGCAGAGTCCTGGTATTTTTACTACATTGAAGATTTGGGGATCTAAACCATGATTCACGACTGAGTCCCTTGTAGCCAAAGGGGAGGTACGGTGCTCAGATGCCCCTTCTAAGAAGAATCTATCCACCAGATGCAGGTAGGGAAGTCCACTGACACCCCCAGCAGCCACACCATGGGATCCACCATGATATTTGCATTAAGGTCCTGCTCTCTCCAGGAAGCTCCCAACCAACGACCAAGCAAGACAACGGTACTGGAACCCGTCCTGCCCAACACAGGACTCACTGCCGGGCCACCTTTGTACTGGGGGGTCCTTGCTGGGTGCGACAGGCCTTCTTCAGTGCTGCCCTGCAGGGGAGGCTCTTCCAAGCTAACCCTCCTTTCACTCTCTCCTTCCCGAGGCCAGGGCTCCACCGTGCTGTGAACTCCTGCTCCCTCTCCTGCTGTCCTTCATGACCATGACCCCCGATAATTTTTCCCTCTAACACCATCTTGATGGCTGTTTCTTTTTCTCTTTTGATGTCCAGAAATTTAACCCACTATGTTTGGTGACAGCTTCATTGAGATAAAATGCATCTGCATGAGACATACAATCCAGCGGATTTTTACCCCTTGCCATGTGCCCCCATCCCCACTGTCCATTCTAGCACATTTCTATCCCCGTCCTTCTCTGCCCCAGTTCTAAGCAGCTGCTAATTTCTTTGTCTCTATAGGAATCGACATTCTACACATTTCATATAGAGTCATAACATGTGGTCTTTTGTGACTAGCTTCTTCATTTGGCATCATGTTTTTAAGGTTTCTTCATGTGGCAGCCTGTCAGTCCCACAGTCCTTTCTAGGGCTGAATAAAATCCCAGCAACTGGATAAATCACCTTTCATTTATCCAGTCATCTATTGATGGGCACTTAGGTCGTTTCCAGTTTTTTACTATTATGAGTAATGCCTCTATAAACTCTCATGTACTAGGTTTTGTGTGGACATAAGTTTTCATTTTTCTGGAGTATGTACCCAGGAGCAGAATTTTGGGGTCATACAGGAATTCCATACTTAATCATTACAGGAGCTGCCAGACTGTCTTCCAAAGTGGCGGCACTATTCTACGTTTCTGCCAGCAATGCACAAGGTTCCCGTTTCCCCACATCCTCACCAACACTCATTGTCTGACTATTGGGGTCTAGCCATTCTAACGGGGTGAAGTGGTATGTAACTGGGGTTTTGACCAGCATTTCCCTGATGATCGGTAATGCCAAGGCACCATTTCATGTGTTGGTTGGCCATCTGTAGATCTTCTTCAGATATTGTTCTCTTCCTTTCTAGGGTCAGTGTTTGATAATCTGATGCCAGAAGATGTCCAGTCAGTTGCCTTATTCCCATTTCTGTCTGAAAAGCCTCAGGCCTATGGGGTGGTGCTTGAGGCCAGATCACCATTCTACCAATGAATCTCCACAACTTTGTTGGCTTTGAGAGTGCCCTTAGGCTTGACTGCCAAAATGGTGAATTGGTGAATTTGGTGAATTAACTGAAATGGTGAATTTTGGCATTTTTGAATGCCAAAAATGGTGACATTTTTGCTGTTAATGAAGTCAGTTCCTTGGAGATGCAATCAGGAGATCTCTTTCTCAAGCCCCATGTCTCCCCCTAAGCATCTCCTGAGCCAAGGTTCTTTTTTTAAGATTTTTTTTTAATTTTTTATTTATTTATGATAGGCACACAGTGAGAGAGAGAGAAGCAGAGACATAGGCAGAGGGAGAAGCAGGCTCCATGCACCGGGAGCCCGATGTGGGATTCGATCCCGGGTCTCCAGGATCACGCCCCGGGCCAAAGGCAGGCGCCAAACCGCTGCGCCACCCAGGGATCCCGAGCCAAGGTTCTGAAGCTGGGGGCGAGGACAATAGCTAGTTTATCTCTGAGTGACACCACACTCTGGTGGCTGAACAGTCAGTGGGACAGGGATAGCAGGAACCCAGTGGCCTCAGCCTGCCGCTGCCCAGGTAACCTGGGTGTTCAAGCATGGGTGCTGCACTTGCCTAGGACTCAGCCTCCTCACCAGAGGCAGTGAGACAGTGCAGAAATGCCCACATCTTGCTCTTCCAGGGCAAACATGCCTCTGCCAGGAGCTGGAGAAGGGAGCCCAGGACATGCTTTCAGCTGCGGCATCTGGCGTAGAGTCTCCAGGTTCCTCCCTGAGCTGGGATGGGGAGGGAAGGGCCATCTTGGCTCAAATGGCACAGACTCTTACCTTTGTTACTGAATTTTTGTAGATGCTCTTGAGTAGATGTTTCTTAATTTGCTGCTTGTACTTAGTACCCTCTTCAGAGGCCTTTAAATAAAACCCAGAAGGCTTTATCATCTCCATCAGTTTCTCTGGGAAGCAAGTTAACAGAGCTCCCACCCCCATCATCTTGGTAAAACTCTCTTTTTATTGAAAATTATATGCAAAGAGGACTAGTTCATAAGCCAACCAACACAGAGACATTGGCTGACATGATATGTACTACTGTGAACTATAATTATGAGTGGACATGTGTCCTGGAGGTAAAGAGATTACTGTGACACCCAACTCCTGGGACCCTCTCAAGGATAGCTCAAAAAGTAAAGAGGGAGCTGAGATTGGAGGATTATTCTAGCCAAGGAAATGGAGAGAAAGGGTTTCCTGGAAAAGCCTGTGGTTGTGTAGGTGATATAAGAGCTCTAGTTTGCTGGAAGCACCCGCTAGTGTTGGTGAGGACCACCGACCCCATGAGATATGGCCCCTGCCCTCTAGGCACATGCAAAATCCAGTTAGGAGACAAGATGTGGACTCTCCAGATACTTGTGCTGTAAGGTCACTTAGGGATAATCTAGCACAATTTTTGTTTTATAAATTAGAAAACTGAGGCCCAGAGATGAACTTTTCTAAAACTGCTTTGGTGGAAGTGATCTCATCTGGAATGTAAGCCTTCTATGTGACCCAGGGGTCCTGCCATAAATAACTGTGAAACTGTCCATGATCAGCACGTGTGAGAGGTGATGACTGTGAGAATTCGGAAGCAGGGCCATCGTCGTGGGTGATGCAAACAGGGAATGCTGCCCGGGGAAGGTGGACCTTCACATGGGTTGGAACACAGTGGTTCTCAACCTGGCTGCCCAACAGAATCAACTGTGTCGCTTCTGAAAGTCCCATGACCAAGGCTTCCCACCAGGTGCCCATAGATTTTAATGTTCCCTGGGATAAAAGTACTAAGAGGGACAGGAGTGATGAACAAAACTTGCAGGAAAGTATTCCAAACAGAGAAGGATGATGACCTAATTCAAAGAAGTGGAGAAGTGAATGTTATCTTGACAAGACAGCAAACATAGACCTTTATAAATATATTTATCATCAAATGAATCAAGACAACCCGGGTACCCACGTGGATTTATTTCACAGTGGTTAGAAGCCACTAATGTTTGGCAATGCTCTGTGTTAGAAAGTTAAACGACAGAAAGATACAGTGACCCTCTTCCTAAAGGGTCTCCCACTTCCCCTACTGTGAAAGTATGACTCCCTAAGTCCAGGGATCTCATCCCCAAGGACGTCTCCCGTCATTTCCTAGTGCTGACCTTCTCTTCTTGACTTTTCTGGAATACCCAGGGTACTTCTTATATTCAACCATTGTGCACTTTCTTTTTTTTTTTTTAATTTTTTTAATTTTTATTTATTTATGGTAGTCACACACACACACACAGATATATATATATATATAGAGAGAGAGAGAGAGAGGCAGAGACATAGGCAGAGGGAGAAGCAGGCTCCATGCACCGGGAGCCCGACGTGGGATTCAATCCCGGGGCTCCAGGATCGCGCCCTGGGCCAAAGGCAGGTGCTAAACCGCTACGCCACCCAGGGATCCCCCATTGTGCACTTTCATGCACATCTTTCTACTCAACTGGACCATGCCTTTTTTTTTTTTTAATTTCCCTTATCTGTCATGTAATGGATAGCCTCTGAATATTTGTTACCCCTGCTTCATAATTGAGAACACTGAAGCTCAGGAAAAGCTTGGCCAGGGAAACAAAGTGATTAGTAGCAAAGGTGGGCTGGATCCCTTAGAGGTTCCTCTAAGTTATTAGAGTTGAGATGAGTCATTCTAGCCCTCAGGTGTAGACCAGTACCTAGAATGTCAGGGCCATACGCCCATCTATAAGTGCACCCTGCTCAGGCCACACGCCTGGTCCTGGAAAAAAACATTTAGCTGCCAGCGCTGTCCAGACCCAGCTTATCTGACTCTCATGTCTTCCCAAGTTCTGAACAACCCTTAGCCCAGGTCTGCTTCTGCTGGTTTCTCTAATTCTCTGGACATTTTGCAACCTTGGAAAGTCCAGATGGGTCTGCCCTCCAAGGAGTCAACATGATGCCTTAAGAGAGGGACCTTTTTTCCCATCTCTGCAGAAGCCTGACAGGAGGGAGAGTCGTACCTTTGTGTCACTTATTGTCAGCCGTCAACCACAAGGGCGCACAGAGAGCAATGCACCAAATTATCACCAGGTAGCTCTTGAGTATGTCTGCAGCCGGTTTTGGGGGCCTTCTCTGTCATCACAGGTAATTTCAGTTGAGTCACATGTTGGAGCCAGAGACACTATTCTCTTTTCTGGACTGTGCTATTCTTTTAATCCTAATAAAATGTATCACAACATATATGAGGAGAGTTAATCATGCTTGTAAACTAGGTTCACAGATAGAGGTGTATTTTATGGATGTGCATAAAAATAGTCAATATACACATACAGACACCTCAAAATGATGAATTGATCATTGTTTGCTAACCATTATATATCGTGCAATTACCTAACATCAAAGAGTTTTGGCTGAGTGTAAAATAAACTCATTGGCATTTGTATTTTTCTTTCATTTTCTCTCTCAGTGTCTCTGAACTGAGAAGTTCAAAATCACTAAAGGCAAACAGAGTCATTATTTCTGGCATGCAGTCACCAAAACCAGGATCATCCCAGATGCTCATTACAGACATTGAACTCCCAGAATAATCACATCAATTCAGACCTCTGGTTAGTTCAGGAGGTCCAATTTAAATGCTGATGATGCTGGGGCACCGGCTTTTAAAGAAGATTCTTTACGGGAAACTCTGCTGCTTTCCAGCAGGACTCTGCTTTAGACATACTAAAAACCATCATTAATCAGCCAGAGGACTCTTCTTGTTCAATAATGGCAAAATTAAATATTACTATTTTTACACGGTATATCATGCAAGGATGAGATCTGGTGCCATTTAATATGTATCTATAGCTGGACACAGACTTGACCTTGTTCTTTGCTTTTTAGCTGGTTTCTGGAGATTAATTTGGCATTTGGTTGTTATGTACTATAATCTAATCAACCATTTAGAGTCAGTCCATTTGGTGGTTAAGAAAACCAGATCTACTGTCTGTTCGTTTTCGTCAGTGCTTTGTTATCATTCTTGGAAATATGACTTGAATTTTGGATCTGGCTTCCATACTTGAAGACTTGGCAGTGCCCCCTTCCATAAGCGGAGGCTTCCATGCTCCACTTCCAATATCACATGAATTATTTTTATGGCTTGTTCACTGACATATCTCTAAAACATAAGAAAAGTGCTTGGTCAACTGGAGGTGCCTAATACATATTTTTGATAGTTAAAGGAATGCGATTGATTCCCAAAGCCTCCTACAGCCAAATCTTGATTGAAGTGTGGTTTCCAATGGGATGTCTTGGACACCCTCTGTTTCCTCAGATATAATACTTCTCAAGTTAAAGCTTATTTTCTTCCTTATATTACTTTCTTTACCTAAACTACACTCTCAATCCATATGTATATATTAAAATTTAGAAATATACATATTTTTTAATTCCAGAGATCCTACACACACTTCGAAGCTGTAATGAAAGCTCACCTGCTCCATTCCCACTGAGCTCTGATGATCTCTTCTCTTCCAGTTGCCAAAGTACCTTGTTCATGTCATTCCCAGCCTTTATCATATTGCACTGAATTTTGCCTAATGATGATAATAATTATCATTTACTGATGTCTCTGTGACTGGCATGAAATGCTTCTTTTATTATAGACCTGTTACAATAATCTTAAAAGAGCAGTATAGTATATCTCCATGTTAAAGATGATAAATTTGGCATCAGAGAGATTGATCAATTTTTCCAAAGTCACCCATACATCTGTAGCTGGATTTAAACCCAGATGGGCTTACATTTATGTTCGTTATGCCTTAGCACCCTATCTCTTATAATCATAATATACCTGTTTAGTATTTCCATAATTTAGGAGACCATAACTCTGTAAGAGAAGAGGCTGGTTCTTTATTTTATTTATATTAATAGAGCCTAACATAGTATTTGGTGCATAATCTGTGCTCAGCAGATGTCTTCCTCTCCCTAATGTCAGCCTAAATCTCTCTCTTCCTGCTTTTCTTATTTCTCATATTGATACACACTTTCCCCAAGCATATGTGCTTTAAAAATTGTTGATTCAACACTTAATAAGACTGAAACAATTCTTTCCCATTACTCATGACACTTTGCTAAATAAGAATTTTCTCTAGGATGAGATTACTGCAAGAGCCTCTGAAACACTCACTACCCCACCTCTTCTGCCTCTCTCTCTCTCTTACAGTCTGCCCTCCCATAATTTATCAAAGTCTTGTCAGACTACTCTCCCTAAATGCCATTTTTATGATCTGTTTCAAAACCTCCACACCTCCAATAGCAATCCTAATGCCCACCAGTGAAGCTCAAGGATTTCCCCTGGAGGTGATGGCTCTCCAAAGGGCCATATTTCCTTTGGGACTACACCAGTCTTGACAATTCTTGACTGGGCTAACCTGTTGTCCTCATTTTCCCTGGCATCTCACAAACTCCCACTTCAGATTCTGAATAGTACATAAGTGTCATACCTTATGGGTTAAACTCAGGCACCTGGGATCAGAAGTGAACTCTGGTTCTGCATGGTGATGTTCTTAGGTTCTGCACCTCTGCTCCACCCTCCCTGTGACCCATGTTCTAGTTTGGTTCATCTCACTGTTCCTGTGCCTAAGTGCTTAATTTTTTTAAGTACTTTATCTATTTGTTAGAGAAAGGGGGAAGCCGGAGATGGGGGATGTGGGGAAGGCAGAGGGAGAAAGCATCTTAGTAGACTTCAAGCTGAACACAGACCCCAACCTCAATCTCACAATCCCAAAACCATGACCTGAGCTGAAACCAAGAGTTGGACACTCAACCAACTGAGCCACCCACATGTTCCACTAAGTACTTAATCTTTTACAATGTTCCCCTGTCTACAGTTCTTACTGTCACTTTGTTTCTCAAGATAGTGCCCTAAAGACAGCAGAGAAGGAACCTGTGCTCTACTTGGTGGTGATGAAGTAAACAGGTGAATGACCAAAGCATAAAGAGGATGCAAGTGGAATCCACATTTGTTTCTTCTCCAGCCTCCTATTCCTGATTCCACTTCTTTTCAGATTTCCCTTTCTTAGTTGTAGGGAACAGACTCCGGTCCTGGAGACCCTATGCCTCCAGTCTAGTCCCCTGTCTTCTGAAATGATGGTGGCAAGTCTGGATCTGGTGACAACTCTCACAGGGATATTCTTTTCAGACATTGGCAGTATAAGAAATAGAGTTATCTTTCATTTTCCACAAACTGTCTTCCAAATGCAGAAAACAAAATTAAAAATTCTCCAATAAAAAATAATTCTCCAATAATTTGAAAACAATCAGTTGGGGATTGTTAAGAACTGAAATTTATCAACTCTCTAACATCCACTTCAAATGAACAGTGTATGGTATGGGGCAGTTCTGCTAATCTGATTCTTCATTTAAATAAGTATTAAAAATAGTGAATGCTTTATTAGGTTCTTTTCATGTACCACCTTTGGGTTCCCACAAGTTTGTGAGGCAAGTGCAATTATTATATCCATTCAATGATGAGAAAACAGAAGCAGAGTTTAAAGGTGCCTAGGATTACACAAGTCTGGTGAATGTCTATGCGGAATTCAGGAATTGGATTTATGAGTGCCTGTTCTCAAATACTACATTCAATTTTACTGTACTCAAACTATTCCTGCAGTATAATGCTTTTTTAAAAAAATGAGATAGCATATGTTAAAGTTTAGCCTGTACCCTACTCCTTATGATGACTTAGAACATCCATATACTTTTGCCTTAAAGAACACAAATGCATTAACTTAAGTGAAGTGTTTAAGTAATGTGTCTATGGGACACTATTGTGTACACAGAGTCCCTCCTAAGAAGGACATTTGGAACTCACATTTCTCTAAAGATTGCAACATCCTTTTCCCAAAGACAATTACTGATGATTGAGGAATGAAAAATAGTTCCATGAGGGCAACCTATCAAAGTGAAGTGCCCTATAAGCCATTAATCATAATAAATGCCTCACATGGAACAATGCACTTAATCTTTTCAATAACCTTTGAAGTACATATAATTTTCCCATCTTACAGGTGCATAAACCAAGGTACAGAGAAGTTAAGCACCTGGTCCCAAAGGAGCAGGTGGCAGAGCTGAGATTATAACCTAAGTGAGGGAGCTCCAAGCCTGCATAGAATGCTCGTCTCCCAAGCAAGGGGAAGAATCTACCATCTGGTCATGGCTTATAGACATAACCTCGAGATGGAGGAAACTTAATAGACAGAGCAATGCATTCATGAGTGAACATTTCGAGAATGGTTCACTGCTGCACCAGTCACTAACCAGATAGATCCCTCTCCCCATGGCCTCACCAGCAGCATTAAGAGGATGGTGTCTGTTCATGGTGTCCCAGCCCAGATCTCATTCCGAATGTCTCAGTTCATTTTCAACTTTTCCTTGCTTCTTTCTTCCCACATCTAAATGGTACTTAGCCTTTTATTAACTTATTTATTTACTTATTATGAATTCTCCATTCCAACACTGCGCTGACACCTTAGATCAGATCACATATTTGCTATTTCTGATTGTTGCTTGGCTCTCCCTGAGAAAGGATTGTTAGTGCTCTGGCTTTGAAGCTCCTGAATTCCCAGAGGAAACACCCTTGCTGGCTGGGTTCCTATGTCTGGGACTTTACACAAGTGGACATATTCAGCAGGTTGAAATAACATGAAACACTAATCATATATGAGTGTGGAGGAAATAACCACTATGCATTTATATTGTTTATGGCTCTTGCCGGTTTTAGAATGCCATTAAGGCACTGGGTTTCAAGATATAGTCTCTAGCGCTGGCTCTGTACAAGGACTCCACAAATCCAATACATGAAAGAAATAGGGGAAAAAATGTACGATTAGAACCTGTTTTGAGAAAGTGCATTTTACCTGAGACAGAGTTTTGTAAAAGCTGAGCATGTTGTGACTCACCTAAATCTGTCACTTTGGAAAAGGAACTAAGGATTGATTTCTCAACCAGTGTCTGAATCTTCTTGAAAATTAGATTTATTTTGCTTTCCATGTGAGAAAGATGTTCCTTTTAGTGCCCACCTTCTATTTAAGTAGCCTTGGGCTGAGCTTTAAGTCAGAATGAAATACGATCTTCGCTGTGAAAGTACCACGCCACCTCTAACGCCATGATCCTTTCCTCGCTGAGCATGTTTCAGTAAAGGAGCTTGAATTCATGCAAAAAGGGAAGACAAGGAAGGTTAACTTCAGATTATTTTCCAGATTAGTAGAGAGATTCCACTGGATTTGCCTCACATCATGATGCTCTCGCCATTTCTTGATTGGAAGAAATAGAGTGATGACATGTTTCTCTACCTCCTGGATGCAGTGACTGATATTACATGTCCCTTATTAAGAAACAGCCTTTCACAGAGCTCTTCAATGACCCTTCTGTTGCTTGGAATAGTGAGCGGAAGGTGTGGAATCAAATGCATCATTAGTGTGTCTTCAGAAGTTTCAATAGAAGAGATTCCATGGCTAACTGGATATACATGATTTTGCATGTGAACATAATTTAAGCCACTTGCTAATGTAACAGAATGAATGCAAGTAAGAGCACCGATAGCTACCGCATATTTTTAGAACCTGTGTAATTCTGTTATGTAAAATGCATGCAGGTACTAGAATAGAACAGTGGAAACCTAATATGCTTTACTAAATTTCACAAAATGTTGCGTCTCTCTCCGCTATATCACTTTAGTTAATATGTGGTAATTGATTCCTTTGTATTTTAGTTGAGCTGAATTAAATTGCACAAGTTGTGACCATTGGAGTTGTGACCTTTTACTCACCAAAATATACCTGTATAGTTAGAAAATAATATTAGATATGAATATGTATACATATATATACACACATACACAAATTAATACACAATCATATGTATAGGCAGCCAGAGGAGTCAAGCACCTGGTCCCAAACTAGCAGATGACAGAGGTAGGGTTATAACCTAAGTGACTGAGCTCCAAGCCTAGAACCCAGGCTTGTCATGTAGTGCTTTTCACCCAAGCAATGGGAAGAATTTTCCACCTGGTCATTACTTATAGACATAATCTCAAGGTGGGGGAAACTTAATGGACAAAATTGATGCATTCATCAATCAACTTTAAGAGAACAGGGAAAATAAACTCAATATATATATTTATATATCCACTAAGTTAAAAAAATTCCAAATTGCTATTCAATTTGTAGAAACATATTGCAATTAACTATCAGGCACGTAAGTACTCTGAGATATACTCCCCTGAATCTAATTTGCATCTGACAAGATATCCAAATACTTAAATATCCAAATAATTAAAGTGGCTATTGGGAACAATAGCTTAAGTGAAGATCTTAAAAGATGAAGTTTATGTTAACATATCTGGTAAATAATTTTAAAACCTAGAACTTTCTCGCCATGCTAGGCATTTCCTGTGAACCTTCATTTTAGAATCAGGATGAGAATTTTCATTTTCATTTTAGGAATCAGGATGAGAATGATTGATTAAGACTTTCCCGGGGACTTATAGTAAATTCAGTGGTGATTCCAGGATTTATATTCAGCTTTCATTGACTCCAAGCAGAGTGTTTCTGTCAAACCACTAATTAGATATGACTGAATGCATGAGCCCATGCAGGTTTTGTTAATACTGCCTGGAACTGGTCCTGACATCGGCTGGCCCTGGACTGATTTCCCACGGCCCATAGCCTGCTTTGGGCCATCACATCTTGCTTTCTTAGTGTCTCTTCCCTTGATCGTTCCACATGTAGCCCATTGCATTTGTGAAAGACCACACATCACCTGCCAAGGGAATCGATGGCCAATTTATTTAAAGATGCGCAGAGAGCTTCTTTCTAACATCTCCAGAATCTGGTGCCAACAGTTGGTATGAGATTGAGAAAGTATGTGATTTTGAGAGACAAGTTAAAGCCAGCTGGTATGGTGGAGAATTCCAAACAGACCAATTACCTTGATAAGCATTTATTGACTGTCCCTGTGTCAAGGATTCTAAGTCTCTTTCCAGAGATATATAAATGCCACTCATTTCCTAGGAAAAGGCGCTATTCAGTGTGGATGTTTCTTTATACATATATTTGAGAGAGAGAAAACACACGAGGGAGAGAGAATCCTTAGCTGGCTCCACATCCAGTGTGGAGCCCAATGTGGGACTGGATTTCACAATCCTGAGATTATGACTTGAGTTTAAATCAAGAGTCTGATACTCAACCAACTGACCCACCCAGCTGCTCCTCAATTTTGTATTTTTAACAGCAGTTCCTGTGCAAATGGATTGGAAACTGGGAATTTAGTTGACTGGCTGTTGATCAGATTAAGTAAAAGTAATGAATACTTGAACCAGTATGGAGGTGATGTTGAGTGGTAGGGTCATCAACATGAATTATTTTATGGAATTATTGACAGATGGGATAAGGAAGATCAGTTAGGAAAAGAATTAGGAAGAGTGAGGTTTCTAAAGTGAATGATAATAAGGGTGGGGAAGCCACTAGCTAGTTGGAAAAACTGGTATGTTGATAGGTAGTTAAGAACTACTTTTTGGAGTTGTGAATTTAAGGTGTTTGGGAATTTCCAAATGAATATTAGAAATAAAGGCCTATCATTGAGAGAGGTAGAGTCTGCAGCTTGAGGATCTTGGTTATTGGCTAGTAGAGAAGAACTTTCAAAAAATCACATTGGGCAGAATTTCCTTCCACTCAGCACACAGTTGGTTCTTCCCAGCAACACTGCATCTTTTAGACAGCGTGATACATTTAGCTGGCATGTCTGGCTTATACTAATATCCATGAATGAGGGCATGACCATGGAAGAGCATCCAAGACGTGGGATAGCACTGCAGATTCTCAACAAAATAAAGGGAAATGCCAATTGTTGCCAAACACCACATAGAGACACCATGGATGGTGGCTCAGAACGGGGGCGGCAGGAGACTAGGGGGTCTCAGACTCTCGAAGGTGGAAAAAGTGTGAAGGGAGCCAGCACTCAGAGGATAGATGCCAGAGGAGGTCTGAGGAGCCAGCACAGCCCAAATCCACCTTCCTGGGAGCCCTGTTCTTCCCAGCAAGATGAGAAAATGACATAAATCGTCTATAATTTTAAAGACTATTACACATCTCAAAATAAATCCTGCTAGCAAATATTTCCTAAGATTAGGGGAAGTTAAAATGTTATTTTAAGGCCTTGATTGTTAGGAACAGTGTTTCCAAGTAGATAGAAGGGGAGATTGCCAAAATATGCCATCATTTCTGTGCCAAACATTTCAGGGCTGTTGAGCCCATTATGTGATCTGTACTATCTTGAGTGACTTGGACAGACCCTCAGTTAAATATTGTCCCCTGAGTGTACCAGCTATGCAGCCACATGTATGTGTGTGTGTCTATATTTTCATACATTTTACATACATTTGTCTATATGTATGTATTTTATACATACAGATACATAATACCTATATATATATATATAATACATACATATTTTCCCCTAACATCTCTTTTTTTAAATCTTTGAAAATGCATTAATAATACCTGTTTCCTAGGAATATAGCTGGGATACAAATAAATGGGTTCTATAAAGAATGTCAATCTGAACACCCCTAAGTGCTAACTTGTCTGCTCGCAGGATGAGACCCCTCTCTGCTCCCCGCAGACACCTCTGAGACTTCACAGTCTGCTCAAAGTCACGGGCTGTGTCCTGTAAATTCTCACATCTTCTACTTAATGCTAAGACAGTGTATTTTCCCCCTGGATATCTCATTTTGGGGATAAGCTGCTGATTTCTGGCCAGAGTTCCATCAGGAACATATCTCTATATCTGTAAAGAAGCCCCCCCCCCCATCTGCAACTTCCTGACTTCACCTGATTATAACATCTCTCTGTGCACCTATACCATTTACTTGCCCAAAATATCTTCCTCCAGAACCCCCAGGATCAAGAGCATAGACTTCTCTGAATAGCCCTTTACTATACATGGATGCATGTTATGTACTAATGCAAAATTCTCTCTCTCTCTTTCTCTCTCTCCCTCTTTAGGGTGAAGATAGCTTACTTTTGAGAAGTACTCCAGTTTTTGACTATGAGAACAGCAACAATGTCAGCCTAAACTGTTGAATTGCAGAAGCTGGGAGGACCTGAAGTTTGGTGGTGTCCAGAGCAGTACAGCAGCGTTGATTCAGATCCTGGGCACAGCTCACATCTGGAGGCACCCATATGGCAGGCAGGCAGGGCAGAGACAGTGGTCGGCCCAGGGAGGCCAGACACACCCAGGAAAGTCACACTATACAAGACACAACCCTTATTTTTCATGGGATGGTTTTCAGAGCATCTTCCTGAATTGAAGCAGGCTGGAGGGGTATTTGTGCTGGTGAAGAAGGTCCCAGCTGCCCTAAGACTCAGTTCCAGCACTGCCTCCTCCCTGAGGGCTTCCCAGCTATGACATCCTGCCGGGCATTCTCCCCCAGGAAAGCATCTCTTAACTATCCTGTTTTCCCATAAATTCTCAAAACACAGTAATGATGTTTTCCTTGGTTGCGTTTCCATCCCTGAATTAACAAAGCGATTAGCACACAGAGGAGTATGGGGCACGTTTGCTGCATATAAGGACGTCAAGGCAACACACCTCTGTGCACCACAGAGCAGTGAACTTTACCAATTCATAGAGGCCGAGCAGGTGTGTTCAGGAAGGGCATGGCACTGACGTGCTGCCTGGTGAGATTTTGTTTTCATCGCATTCCCATTCTGAGATTTATGTCACTGCGGTTTCCTGTGCACCAAACACAGGATATTTCATATACAAGGTATTTTCTTTTTTTTTTTTTTAATTTTTTTTTTTTTTTTTTTAATGATAGTCACACAGAGAGAAAGAGAGAGAGGCAGAGACACAGGCAGAGGGAGAAGCAGGCTCCATGCACCGAGAGCCCGACGTGGGATTCGATCCCGGGTCTCCAGGATCGCGCCCTGGGCCAAAGGCAGGCGCTAAACCGCTGCGCCACCCAGGGATCCCCCGCTGCGCCACCCAGGGTTCCCTACAAGGTATTTTCTTATATAATCAATTCAAATGATCATGAAAAGAATACACAATTAATTGGCACAGATTTTTAGGGAAAGACCTGTAGTCTAAACAAAGGAGCTGACCCAGGAGAAAAGCCTTAAAATATTTAAAAGCTGTCATTAATTTCTGTAGTAGGCAAATTGTGCTTAGAAAACCTCAGTTTGACCACTTACTGTGGATTGTGAGATACATAGACCAAAGATAAATGTCAAAGAAAGAAACCCACACCCCTTTGTATTTACATAAATCCTTTATGCACGATAAGGTAGTATATGTATGAAGCTCCTAGCACGTACTCTAATTCCTTGATGTTCGATAACATTTAGTTTCCATTTTTTTCATTTCCAACTTCAAGGTGATCATCAAAAATGTGCCTACTAGAAGGGTTCCTGGAGATTGCTTTAACTAACAGATTAAAAACTAAGTCAGTAGAGAAAATCATTTGCCATATTCAATGGTTCATTTTCCTTTTATGAAAAAAAAAACAGCTTTTCAGACGGTATCTAAGTGCATAGCATGCAATCAGGCTATAATATGAATTACACATTGACAACTTTGCGCTTTGGAGAAAATATGCACGTGCATTTACATCTGTGCAGTTTTCTGCTCCGTTTTCAAAAGAAATAATTTCATATGCTAATCAATTGCCATTAACTTTCACCATCTTTTCTAGGAAAATATACAGGAGAGAAGCTCAGGTCAGATGAACTCTATGGCTCCTTCTAACTCAATGACATTCTAATATTTTTCCAAAGGCTTCTGAAATAGGAGCAAAATCTTTAAAAGCACCCCCCGTGGGAATAGTCTAAGAGATATAGAAATGATGGCATCCAAGGTCTCTTTCAAACATAACCTCTAGCGTATTTATGAAAAGAACGTATAAGAGAATATGATAGAAATGCAGAAAACATGTGGCCTTGGCATTTATCATTCTCTGGACACAAATCCCTCCTGATCTATGTGTTAACAATAGAAGCACCACCAACAAAAATCACATTAATCACAGGACACAAACCGCTTCTCTGTTATCTGCCTAATTCTCCCTCACAGACTATATGTCACTCTTACTAAAATCCACAAGGAACACTTTTTTGTGGAGTATTTTCTTTCCTGCTAGATCATTTTTTAAGCTGTGAACTGATGGGACCCACTGACTTAGAAGATAAGCTGATTCAAGGGCTCCTTAGCTCACCGAGCTGGTCATTCTGTGGTAGATAAGAGACCAGCTCAAGGAGTCAGGCTGCCAATTGATATTCATGGCGTTCGTGTGGTTTAACCAGATAAGTCCTTCCACGGCGTCCCTTGGGCCCTCAGCATTCTGGCCAAGTGCACGTAGCTCAAGGCTCCTACTTTCTCCTACCTGGGGACACATCAGCTGAGGTGGCATGGAAAGGTCTACCAGGAGGCCAACTGACATGAGCGAGGAGCTGGGGTGAGGGGTCCTACTCGGTCAGTACCGACTGGGTTATATTGTTCTTTCTTGATCTAACAAATTAAATTCCATTTACAGAAGCGGATCTTCCAGTAGATGCTTGCAGACACTTGAAATAAGAAAAGAACCAGCCTGCGTGCCTAAGGAATTCCCAGAATTCTAAAGAGATGGGATGGAAACACACCAATACTGCCATAACCAGGCATCCGTGCTCATCAGGTGACAGGATGGAAGAGCTGTAATGAGTCTGGGAGAAGAAAGATGAGAGAGCGCCAGAGCTTGCTGGGAAAGATGAGTAGGAACCTCAACCTCAGGTTGAGGACAGAGAGCATTTCAAGCAGCAGGGATGGCCTGTGCAGCCCCACGATGGTAGAAAAGTTCTAGAAACACAGGAGGAGAAGAGTGAGCTTCAGTGTGAAGAGGAGTGGGTGTGTCCAGACCATCGTCACAATGTGTAAAACAGACAGGGCGTTCTGACAATGACCATCCAAAGCTTGAGGAGCTGACTGAGTCGCACGTGTTTATTGAGGACTTTCTGGGCTTCATCCTTACAGGACTACTTTGTTTCAGTCCACGAAATCACTTAACCGTCAGAGCACGTGTACCAATCAACTGGCTCTTAGGGGTCATGGTGATTTCAAGTCAAGAACCTTTGGCTGACAATAGTATGACTCAAATTTTCCATTTCCTCTAGAGTTCTTAACACAGAACTTTCCCCAAAAATGTGCTATATCCCATTTGCTGGTCATTAAACTATGATCTTTGAATGAGCCGCTTCCCTCAAGTAGGAATATTGCATAATCGATAAAATTCATCATTTAAAAGCATTTTGTATATTATGCATTCCAAAAGGAGAAGAAGCAGCTAAAAGGAGCCTTTGATATCGGTTTAATGAACCACTTAAAGATTTATCATTCTTGTCTTATAAGAGGAGTATATTAATGGTTGAGGGTTTTTTTTTTTTTAATTTATTTACTATAGGAAAAATAATGGAAAAAAAGGAAGTAAACACTTATTCTTAATTCAAAGATAATGAGCAGGAGGCTCTATTTTAAAAGAATACTGATGTTCATAAAGACACTCATGAAACAGATAATTATGTATACAAAATACCATTTTGCAAGTAAAAGTGCAGAGCGAAGGCATTTTTTTTTTTAAATAATTTGACATCTGTAACCTATCCCCTAACATTCTGTTCAGAGAAAATAAGAGTTGTGGAATTTTGTCTGTATTACTTGGGTCACAGAGCTGCAATCAGAGAGAAGTAAGTTGATCTGATGGTGCCCATCTATGGGACACGTATTCAGTGCATGTTACAGGACCCTTGAGGCAGAGCCGAGGGAGGCAGACAGGAGTTCCCATTTCGGCTCCATCCCTCACTTTCTGTTTATAATGAAAAAGGTTTTCAACCTGCTTAGTGTTCCTATTTTTAAAGAGTTTTTTTTCACTCTACTTTGCACTGAATAGGGATCCATGCACTGGTTCTCATGGAAGGATCAATGGATGAATATTAATCAGTTCTTCAATCTCTCATTATTATATCCTCAATTTACCAGTTCATTATTTTTCCCAGCACCTTTAGTAAACAAAAGGTTTTAGAAAGAAATACTTCTTAATTGTGTGTGCGTTCCTCTGAGTAACAGACTGCTCTCCATTGATTTGATGTCAAGGTCCTGATAAGGCATAATGAGCCAAAAGTAAAGTACCCACAAGCAGAGGAGATACGTCACAGTTAGCTATGGACCGTGACCCCTCTGTTTGATATGACCAAGAGCTGAGGCTGGTCTTTCTCAAGTTTGGAACTTCAGGACAGAAATTCTAATGCTTCCTTCTCAACTGAATGTGAGTGTTACTTACTTTGCAGAGGTCAAGAGGGTCACAGCTTCCCGGTAGCAGGCAGATTTAGGTCTGCATAAACTTTTCTTGGGATTATTAATAAAATTACAGGACTAGAAAAGTTGGCATTTCTCCAAGGCCTATAGAATGAGGCAACATTTATTTTCCCTTTTCCTTTGCTGGGTCTTCTGCTTCCTTCAAATAATAGCCATGGGACTACCTTCTCCAGTTGCCCTTTCTTCTCCTTCTTCTCCTGGTTCTGTGGTGATGAATTTAAATATGTTAGTGTAACACGGGACACCCTATATTGAGAACATAGATCTAGACAAGTCCCTCAGGGTAGAACAGAGAACACTGGAGCTCGGAGGGACTTATTCCTACCATAGAGCCGCATATCTTTCAGAGTCCCCGGCAGCCTTTCTCCAGGGTTCCACACGGTCCCTGGCTATTTGGGGTCCTCCTCTGTGGCATCTGCCCTAGGCCTCTCTGTTCCCCAATGCATCCTTATCATGCCTCCAACAGGCTGATTGTAGACTTTCTACATTTGAATTTCCCCAATCTCCAACAACATACACCAAGCTTGATTCAGACAAGGTCACTATATTGGTAATGCGTGCATGGAGAAGAAATATATTTCTAAATGAAATGTAATTATAGTTGACTTTCAAGATCAACTAGAGCCAACAATATGGAGTAATACAGATAGCTTGGGTTAGGGAGACATTGTCCTGGCTTGGCAGCCCGTTCTCTGTGTGAACCTGATAAAATACTCTACACGCTCACTGCTTTGCTGATGGGTGAAATAGGGGTTTGAATAGTCTCCAAAACTTCTCCTGCAGCAAAATTCTACAATTTTTCTTTTCAAATTCATAATTGATAAATCCACACTCTCTTTTTAAAACTCTTTCTGAAATATTTCAAAATATGGAAGGAAATACTCTCTTTCATTAGGGGCCAATTTCCATTTTAATGAAATATATTTGCTTGTAATTCTTCTTTATATATAAGAATATTTTAAGTAAACTCTTAATTTTGAGGTGTTTTTAGATTCAAATGTGGCTTTCAGAAAGAATACAGAGACATCTCCTCTACCTTTTCCCCCCACTCTCCTCCATGCTAACATCTTGGAAAACTATTACCCAGTGTCACAGCCAGAATGTTGTCATTGACATAGTCAAAAGAGAGAGAAGACTTTCATTGTCCATCACCACAAGGTTTCTTCCAGTTGCCCCTTGATAGCCACACCCACTTCCTTCTGTCCCATCCCCTCTGTAATCTTGGCAACCAATAATTCCAGAAATTTGTCATTTCAAATCTTGTAAGAATGGAATCATACTAGCAATCCTTTGCAGATTGGCTTTATACATTGAGTGAAATTCCTGGGAGATGTATCCACATTCTTGTGCACAGCAATACTCTGTACTTCCAATCGCTGATTTGTTCTCCACGGTGTGGCTGCCCTGCAGCTGGCTAGCTGTTTGCCTGTATAAGGACATCCAGATTGTGTCTTGTTCTTATCTTAAAACTGCATAAACATTTGTGTACAGGTTTTTGTGTGGCCATATGTCTTCAACACCCAGATGCCCAAGTGTGCCATTACTGGGTCATATGGTGGTGACATATTTAACTAAACAACAACAAAAAGCCGCCCAATGGTTTTCCAGAGTGGACGTACCATTTCACATTTCCATGATCAATGTATTAGCTTCTTCACCATGCAGTATTTGTGGTTATTACTTTTTATTACTTATATATGATAATGTATCATTGTAGGTTGATGTATGATTGACAAAAGTTGTAGATAAAGTGTATAGGCTGATGTTTTGATATATGGATTTATTGATTCATTGTAAAATAATCACACAACTGACCTCATTAATATATCTCTTACATCACACAGTTAACCATTTGTGAGAACGTCTAAGATCTATTTCTTAGCAAACTCAGTGTGGTTGCAATTTGCATTGTGCTAATGGCTAATGTTATAGACTCAAATTCATATGTTGAAGTCCTGACTCCCAGTATCTCGGAATGTGACTGTATTGGAGACGGTGAGACCTTTACAGAGCTGATTAAGTTAAATGAGGCCATCAGGGTGGACCCTGATCCAATCCATCTGATGTTCTTCCAGAAGAAGAGATTAGGACTGCAGAGAGACAGCAGCAGGTTGTGTACTTAGAGAATGACTGTGTTCCCTGTGAGTACACAGAAATGTGATTGATCTTTGTGTGTTGATCTTATATCCTGAAACCTCGTAAAAGTCACTCATTAGCTCTCGGAGTAATGCTGGTTTTACACTCATTGGGATTTTCTACTTAGACAATCACGCCATCTGCAAACATGATCTTTTTTTCCTTTCCAATCTGTACGCCTTTTATTTCTTTTTCTGGGAGTTACTGAAGGTAGGGTGTCATCAAGTGAATTGTAAGGGGAAGCAGACGACACGCTGCATGCTATTCTGCACAATTAGATGCACAGTTGGAACATTCCTGTATTTAGACAGATAAATACAACCCTTCATATTTTACAAAAATAAAAACAAAAATCCCAGGTCATTCCTCTTTCTGAGAATCTGTAGCTATGTCATCGGTTGGCCATGAAATTTGGCCCACAGCATTTGGGGTGTGCTAGCGTTGTGTATCAGTCAGGACTCTCTTAGTGGCACCTGACCTTAAAAAACTCACTTTGGCTAAAACAAAAAGAGAAATGTATTAAATCAAAGAACTAACATGCCTGAGGTGAAGGTTCACTAGATGCAGGTGCTCAGCCATGCTCAGCATCATTCTTACAGTTAGATTCTTTTCCTGCACTCATGATCCGAGCATAGCATCTATGGCGGTCAGCAACTCTGGGCTTGCATTCTTTACCCTGAATGAGCATCAGCAACAGGAGAATGGTTCTTTCCCAATATTATTAGCAAGAGTTACTGGGAGATCTCCCTGAACCAGTTCCCAAGGCTGTTGAATGCAACCCTGTCACTGAACTAATATTGAGTTAACACACACTGCAGCCTGAAAATGGGGTGTTTCTCTCCTGGTCACATTTTCTGAGAGTGAGGAATGAGTATTTCCTAAGGGAAGGAAGGAAGTATGTCCTGGGTTCCGAAACCAGAAGATGAGAAGATGAACAGGGGAAAAAATTAAAATTAAGCAACAATCCGACCCAAACTGCATATATTCACCATATAAAGTGGTCTATTTACAATAGTTTCCCCAAAACAATGGTGGCCATTTGTAAGTCCTTACTGTGTGCTTGTGATCTTCTTTAATGCTTATCGTGGACACAGGGCGACTGAGCTCCTAAGGGCTTTTAATTGATGACAAAAAGCTACACAAAATAACTGAGCAATTTTGATTACCAGGCTTGGGAGTACAGAGCCAGTTGGCCTATCAGGCCCCATCTCGCCGAGTTTATACAGCCTCAATCTGCTCTACCTCCTGCATATGCCCTATTGACTTACAAATAAGATGCCATGATGAATTAAAATATATGTGGAACAGCATATCCAGAAGGACTTACGTATCTTGTTTCCTCTGTGGACACACACTAAACTACCACAAACCAGAATTTCAAACCAGTGTTCACACCCCGGACCGCTGATACTGGCAAATGCTCTCCTCTCACTCATCCTTGATGGGAAGGACCAGTATGTACCTGGGTCAGAAGTCCATGTCCTAGGTGTCAATTGTGAATCTTTGGCACTTAGAGTCTAAAAGGGGATGAGGCAGTGTTCACAGTCTTGGTCCACATAGCAGCTCCTCTGGCCCCATGGGTTCACACCTCCCAACAGAAACTTCCCACCTTTTCTGGGGAAGGTGGAGGACCCCAGCCTCCTCACCTCCCTGCTGCTGTGCACTTTCCAAGGAGGTGCCCCTCCCCCTTGGTGCAGAGCACCTGTACTGACACAGATCATGTGCACAAGTCCGTAGAACATGGTTGAGGCCCTGTGTCACATCGCTGAGATAGAGAAGTCACTACAGAAAGGAGCAAAAGGAAGACTGTTTCTGCTCCACATACTGTGACAGCCTCTATCATCCAAACAATGTTTGAGGTGTAGAGATTGATGTAGAAAAAATAAGGAATGACTTTTCACATCTATGCAGAAAAGATTCAAGCCCCCACCTCCTATATTCACTCAAGTCTCATGCAAGGACATGCCCAGGTTTCTCTGTGAGTGCCCCCCACCTGCCCTGGCCTCTCAGTGAGTGCCCACAACACGCTGAGTGGGATAAAAGTCACGTGACTGCTGCAGAACTCAGGGCACTTCTCTGGGCTGCAACATGCAGAGGCCCTTGGAGACAAAGACATCTTTACAAATGAGAGTGCCCAGGCTTCAAAAGCAAAACACACAGCATTGCATTTTATGGATATGCAGCAAAGTTAAAGGCTACATGCGGTTTTCCGGAGGAAGGGTCATATTGCAAATTTTCAAGCTGCCATGCATTACTTTCAAGAATGAGGTATTTAGAATGCATCAGAGAAAGGATTTGCGGGAGAAAAATCTACATTTGAAAAGGATCATGGCCAACAAAAGTTGTCTTGGGAGAGGGAGAGGGCATCCAAGAAAATTGAGTACACTAGGAAAGATAAAACTGCATCCAGGTTGCCAAAGTCAGTGAAATGCTGGCCCCCGACCGAGGTCTCCCCCTCGCACCTGCGCTGTGGTGGGGCAGTGCTCGGCGACTCCAGGTCTTCACTGGTTGCACACCGACCCAGGTGCAAACAGCCCTGAGTGCCCTCGATGAAAAGCAAGCACTGCACACCGAGGGGTCAAAGGGGGATCTATGGGGATCCATCAACACAGCCAGTAAAGCTGCTAGCTGTCACATGAGTAGTTCAGCTCAACCCCCTGAGGGTGAAAATAGACGCGTGAAAAAGGCCGTGTCTCCAGTCAGGGCCCCACAGCTTAGAGGGTCAGCTCACGGATCCCCCGACAATTGGAGAGGGAGATGTGTAGGTGTCACTGGGCTCCTGGTCCATTACCCAAATATTTGTGTCTTCAAAGGGGAGCCTTGAAAATCCCCAAAGCTTCATGTCAAGCGCCATGAAAGGCAATGGTCAGGGAAGCTGAGTCAGGACTCAGTGGCACCCCTTCCCTGGTGCTTATCTTTGTAAATTGTGAAGTCTGGAAGGATGCAACGGTGACAACACTCTAAATCATGTGTGTGTGTGTGTAATATATGTGTGTATATATATGTAAATGTGTGTGTGTATAATTCCAAGTTGTTTTTTTTTTCAAAGAAACTCATGAGAAAAGCTGGGTCCCTCTGTTAATGTCAATGTCAGGGGTCTACTGCTGAGCCCACAGTCACCAACCCAGAGCCCACCCTGAATTCCCTGGGCCCTCCCCGCTCTGTCCATCATCTTCTCACATGTTTTGCTCTAGTGACGAATCACTTCAGGTTTTCCTATCTATACTATTATTTCAGCTCCTGCCATCAGACAACCCGGCTCTAACTCCAGAGCGCCAAGGAATACAGATCTCTAAATCCATACATGCAATGGCATAAAATTCTGGTCACGTTTATTCTTATCATTCAGACCCTCTGGTAGCCTCGTATTGTCCTTGAATCTCTGAAGCTCAGAATGGAAGGTAGACTCCTAAGTCCACTCACCGTTAAAAAGTATCCATGAGCACGTGGCCTGCGGGAAATCAGAAGAGCTTGAATCTTCCATCTAAATGATACATTTTTTGGAAACCTTTTCAAACAGAGCTGAAGAAAATAGTTCATGCCTTCCGCAGCCAACTCTCCGCTGTCCCCCTGGCATGCAGGTGGGGTAAGCAGGGGCGAGCCTGGTCACAGCCTATCGAATCAGTGCTGCAGATGCTGTGCACCTGTTCAGCATTTAAAATTATGTTTATGTGGAAATCACAAGTAAAGTTAATGAACCATAAAGCTAGGAATAGGCCAGGATCTGCTTTTAAAGCTAAGGTCCTACAGTAATACATTTGCGGCTCTGCTGTATGTTTTTTAAATTTGTGTTTAATTATGTTGCTCTTGTAATTATGGGGAGCTTTAAAATGCCTGGGATGTTTGCAAAGACCTTTATTTATTACCCCTAATTGCATTCTGAGCAACAAAGTCTTACGCTCGTCAAGAGGAATAAAATGGAAATAGACGGAGCCCGATGGTACTTGGTGATTCGGCTCATGCCGGTGGAATGGGTGCTTTGGCAAGCCTTTCTTTGTAAATATTCAGCCTTATTTCATATGTATCAGAGTTGGAGACAAGCACCACAGCAGAGAGGGAGGGTAATGTGGGTGCACCTCGACTCCCCAAGCAGGGAGGTCTCGATTGACCTCAGTGTATTGGTCCTTATATCTTGGTTCCCGTTACCTTTATTCATAAGACACGAATGGAACAGGAATGCACTAGTATTTGAGCTCAAATTAGACACAATACGATTCTTTGCTGCTGCTGAATACCTCTATGTATCTTCCACGGACAGAGAAGGGAGGTGAAGGGAGGGCGCTAAATCTGCCCCAAGTGCGTGTGATGCTCTTACTGAGCCTTGATTTTGAGCATTTTGACTTTCCACCGACCTCCCTGGCTTAATTGTATGTTTAAATCAATATTTCAGTCACCTATGGACAGCCTCTCGCCACATCACTTGGGAATCCAAAGCCCGAGGCAGTGGTCCTCGGCCCTGCCGACAGGTTAGAGTCACTTGAGCATCTTACAGCCCGGAGCTCAGTCCACAACCTGGAAGGCTTGTGTCAGAATCTGCAGAATCTCAGATATCAGCATCTTTGAAGTCCCTACCAGCTTCCAGGTATACTCAAGTGTGACAACTAGTACCTCAAGGAACAAATGTGGGACACATTTCATTCTACGTAAAATAGAAGTCCTACCTTAACTGATCAAGTTGAGTAAGTTTTAAGGCAGTCTGATGAATAGTAGTGGTAATAATCATGATCTCAATGATGATGGTGGGGATGCCAGCTATTTAGTGAGAATATTTCTGCTTTCCAAGCCCTTTGGTAAGCTCTTCATATTAACTCGGTCACTGACTGCCCCTAGTCATCTTATGAGCTTGGATTTTTATGGTCTCCATCTCATAGAGGAGAGAAGTGGGATTCAGACAGTGTAGGTGGCTTGTCCGAGATGCATATCCATTCAGTAGTAAAGCTGGGGTAGGACTTAAATCCACATCTGCCTAGCTCTAAAGTCCTAGCTCTTGACCATCAATCTTCTGCTTATTAAAAAGCCTACAAAGGTATCACCTCATCTAGCATCCCATCACTCTGTTAAGATGCGTTTATTTTACCTAATAGAGCACTGTATCGTCACTCCTCATACGGTAGCATAGCCAGGTGATTCCAAATATACCATAGTAGCCTCTATTCCCAACCCTTCCTGAGAGCAACATAGATGTTTTTCCAGAAATGGATAATACTCTCCAAATATTTAACTGTATCATTCTTTCATTAACACACACACACACACACACACACACACGATTCATGGATAAATGTAGAATGTTTGTTCTATGTCAAATACTTTCCTATACGTAACACAGAACTTGGCCTCACTTAGTTCCTTATCAAGTGAGATACACTGACAGTAGAACATACAATTGCAAAATGCCATGCATTGATATCACTATGCAGTGATAGTGAAGAATAGAAACATTACAGAGGACAATATGATTAAGATAGCTGGGTGATCCTTGGAACCATGAAAATGTTACATATATTTGTTTAAATCAAAAAGAAAAAAAAACTCTAAAAATAGAAAACAAATGGAAACAAATGGACCAAAAGTACATGTAGTGCATGGCAGACGGGCTCAAAGAATTATTAAGTGATTTCAAAACCAAGGGTAAAAACAAACACAAAAAAGTCTTATATTGCATTTTTATTTAGCCTATCACAATTTTTTCCTGTAAATTGTGTTCTACAAATATTAGCTATCCTATATTGCTATAACGCTACTTCAAAACTATTGCATATACACATAATAGTGTAAATAGGAAAAAGAGAATATGTATATTAATATCATTAGGAATTAAGATTTTCATCATAAGAGAAAATTAATACAAATCAGAGAATGTAAATGAAAATCAAGTCATATAATCTTTACATGAATTGTAAAATGATTATGAACTCATTCTTTTTTTTCTCTTCTAAGAAGTATAAACTGAAGTACTGGGAAGCCAGTATCATTTAACATGCCTACCATCTCTGGTTTCTAAATACCATTTCCCATCAAAGAGAACCAGGGCTCCCTGAAGAATGGCTGACCCCAGCCTGCAGCAGAAGATGTTTGAGCTGGATGAAATCACCTCTTTGTAGGTTAAAAATGTCAATTCAAAGGTTTTACCTAATACAAAATGAGCATGGACATCTGGTCATGTCAAAAGCAAAGAAGTAAAAAAAAAAAAAAAAAGCAAAGAAGTTGTAGCAAATGAAACAGGGGCCTGTCTTTGTGTAAGAGATAACATGAGAGATGGAGTTTCATGGCCCATGAAGAGAAAACTGAGAAGCCAAGAAAACAATGACCTCATTGGGTTGAACTGCATCATAAAAATCATAAAAAGGGGCACCTGGGTGGTTCAGTGGTTGAGCATCTTCTTTTGGCTCAGGGCATGATCCCAGGGTCCTGGGATCAAGTCCTGCATCAGGCTCCTCACAGGAAGCCTCCTTCTCCATCTGCCTATGTCTCTGCCTCTCTCTCTGTATCTCTCAGGAATAATAAATAAAATCTTAAAAAAAGCATAAATAAACAGATATATACACATGCATGTGCATCTGACCATTAATAATGATAATGCTTTTTTAAAAACAAATAAGAACACCCTTGCTTAACATTGGAGGTGCCTACTATGACACCTGATCATGATTCTAAAGAGTGATAAGTAAAATAAAATATAGACATTCATCCTGCCTTTCCTGAATGGACTGCATTTCAGGAAATGAAACAGTTGATAAGGTTAAGTTTGTTACAGAAAAAAAAATTGTAGGTCATAAATTTAGGAGAAATTATAGAATTTAGAAACCCCTATTTTGCTACTCCTAATAAAGTAATGAATCTAGAAGTATCATTTCTGGGTAAAATCTACTTGGAAAGATGGACAGGGAGGTCTTAAATGTGTAAATCAGGTTGACAACATATAACTCAATGATAAATCTTATCTCCTCAAAAGGGCACAATAAGACAGTGATCACCTCCCAATAAGACACACTAGGAAATGCTTGGCACCATCTTATCAAGTATTCTTATGAAAGAAGAAGAAGAAGAAGAAGAAGAAGAAGAAGAAGAAGAAGAAAAAGAAGAAGAACAAGAAGAACAAGAACAAGAAGAACAAGAACAAGAAGAACAAGAAGAAGAACAAGAACAAGAAGAACAAGAAGAAGAACAAGAACAAGAACAAGAAGAAAGAAGAAGAAGCTGCCAAATCTAATCAAGCCTCCAGAGCTAATGGAAATATTATTTGAAAACATAAAAGGGGAAAATGTTAAATAACACAAGATGTGATGATCCTAAATCCAGACTGGGGAATTCTGCAATTTTTTCAAGAAAGGCAAAGCTTGGGGGAATGGGAGGGGCAGGTGGGGACACTGGTCCAAATGGAAGGAGATGTAAGCTTCAAGCCAACCAACTGTGGGATGAGAATCTTGTTTATGTCCTCATTTGAACAAACCAATTGTAAACTCACTCTGAGATACTCTAGAGCAGCTGATAACCTGCTTGGAAGGAGGGGACATCCAGTGGCCATCACTGGGTTAGAGACAGAAAACATGAATTTGGAGGGGATGTACATTGATTCACAGATGTCTGATGTTTGTCTTAAAAAATTCCAGCAAACAACATAAGAGGAGCAGCTAAATGGAGGAAGGCATAGAAGAGTTCAACAGGACCAGTATTGACAAGGGTTGAAGTTGGATGAAGCCCTACTTCATGTGTGCTTGGACATTTCCATAAGTACAGTTTTTAAAAACTATGAAAAGGGATCAGAAAGTGTGATCCCAAGGAGATGATACTATGGAGAATTTTATAGGATCGATTGGCGCATAACTGTTCCCCGGGAGAAGAAATCCAAGCAATGAGAACAGCCAGAGAAGCTCCCACGTGTGAAGTGGCACAGCTCGGGCTGGAGACCAACAGCATTTCCATGTCCCTGGAGCACCCATGAACCGGGTGTGGGATGACAGGAGAAGGAGTCAGATCACTGATGAACAGGGAAACTGGGAAGGAAACCAATGTTCGAGGTCAGGAGTCTAGCCTGGGCTATCTGCGACACATCTCCGTGGGACAGTGGTCTAACCTCTCTGGGCCTCAAATTGGTCAGCTGGGAAATGCAGTGGTTTGCCTATCACTAGGTGTGACCAAGATGATCACAGGAGAGAAGTGGGTGAAAAACATGCATCAAGCTCCAAAGTAATACGCTTGTGCCAGTTTTTGTCATTATCGTTAGTTACATGCGGGGCATGTGCATCACACTATGAGCCCAGAAAAATGGTTCCTGGTGTTAGCTGATACCTACCTTCCTGTTGAGTTAGTCTTTGTTGTCATGGTGAAGTCATTTCTGAATGCACTCTGATGAATTATAAGCACAAACTTGGAATAACCTAGTATGATTACTTTTTTTTCTCTCTCACTAAATAACAAACACAAAATTATGTTACATAATTGAGCATATCCTGAGCACGTTGAAAAACTAATTTACTAGAAATCAAATCCCACCATTGTGCCCTGACAAAAAGTTCATTCAATATTTGGTAATTCTTTTGAAAAAAAGAAAGAAAAAAACACCTGTAATTAATTTATAAAATTGTTAATTGGATTTTCACACTATACATTATTCTTATTACAAAGGGTTGTAGGCTCCTTCCCTAAGGAGAAAATTAAGTGATTTTATCATTTTCTTTTATTACTTTTTATACTGAACTCCAGCCTGTAATCTCTTTTTAATGCACACATTTGTGTGGGTGTGGGTGCCCACAGGGCCTCCTCGGTGCTGCTTTCAGCTCAGGGACATCTGGTTAGCTGTGACATTTAGCTGTGATGGCTGTCAGAATGCAGCTCTGTGTACTTTCCCAGAAGGCTCCGTGGCTCCTATGTAGCCCCATTAACTCAGGCTTCCTTATTCTTTCCACGTGTCATAGAATCATGATAGTGAACCAGGAAGTGGCTATTTGAGAAATGCACAATGAACAGAACCAATTTATCATGTTCTGTTAAATGAAAGAATAACAATAAAAACAAAATTGCCTGTGACAAGTGTGAAGCTTTGGAAGGATTTGACAAGCGGATGGTAGCACAACAGGCTGACCAGCGGTGGTCTCTGCCCAGGGCACCAGGTGACTCTTAAAAATCTATGGCACACATCGATGGCCTTTAACAAACCATGTACAAGGCATGCACACTTATTTTCATTTGGGCAAACACCCTTGATTGAACACTGTGACCTTAGGAATTTTTGCAAATAGATAGAGTCTTTAGAAATAAAGTAAATGAGGAATGAGTGCTGGTCGTTCATGGGAAGTGAGCTCACAGCACCAGATTAGAGAGCAGATTGGCTTAAACATAAGGGGAACAACATTCCTAGATGTATGGAATCACTGAGTTTAGAAACTTTAAGATTTCACCATCTCTGCCAGACAAGCTCAGTGAGACACTCACTGGACATGTCCATCCATGATTGGACAGTTCAAATTATCCAAATGATCTGCTTCCTTCAAGCTATTGACTCATTCATGTTAGTTTTACCTTCTGGGGATCAAACAGAGCAATTCTACACATTCCTCAAATATTTGAAAATGTAGAACCAAGTTATTTGCTCATCTAACTAAACTTTCTTCCGGATTTCTCCTTCGGAGGACTGGCTTTCTTCCTCCCTTCTCATCCTGGCCAGGTTCACCTTGACTTAGTCTGGCCTGCCACAAGATTTCAGACACTTCTTTAATAGGAGTTGACTATAAGCTCCCAGGGAGTCGGAGTAAAATATAAAGACACAGTCTGTGACATATCCTTCATTGTCACTGAGGAAATGTCATGCCAGAGATTCCAATCACCAGGCTCAAGGGAAGATTATATATATCAGCACCAATGTACATGCGGAGTAATGAGATCTTGGGCAAATACCTTCCTACAGTCACAGATTTCTATGGCTTGGCGACACAGACCACAGGGCCAAGTGGTCTGTCCACTCAACACAGATCCAGTCTAAGAGTTTGCCATTATGCTCTAGGACCAAAGCTCACCAGTGGAATATTCTGGAGTAATTTAGCTCTACTGTATACAATTTCATTCTTTGAGACCTCTATATCTGGCCATCTTAAACTACCATGCTGGCTGCAGAGCTGCAGTTGGGTTCTATGGTACTGATAACATAGTCACAAATACAGCAACCCTAGCACATTTACAAAAGTGGTTCTCCTCATACTGTAGCAGCTACTTGTTTGGTAGCCCTTATTCGTGAAAATCTCAGACAGGACTCCAAATACACCCAAAGAAATAAATTCTATAAGAGCACAGAAATGAAGATGAGAGAACATGATATATCTAGACAGTTTCTGCTCAGGCCACTTGATTTCCCAAACTGTGTTTCCGGAAAATTATATTAATGGCTATTCCCTTGAAAACCATGTGTCCCGTGGTCAAATAGTTTTGGGAAGTATTGATTTTTAAAAATTCATGCTATGTTCTCAAAGAGTAATATAGTATACCATGCTTCCAAAGTGTGTTTCTTCTCTCTCTACATTAAAAAAAAATATATATATATATATAATATTTCAAAGATGCAGAAAAGTGAAGGAAAAATGAAAAGAAATCCATACACATACAGCTGAGATTAAAGTACTGTTAACATTTGTGTTATATATGTCAGGTTATTCATTTTTTTAAAGAAATGAATTGGAATAGATATACGTAAGTTGCCAACTCCTCATTCTGTCTTCATCCCCCATCCCCGGTAATGATCACTTTCCTGGAATTGGAGTGTGATTCTTCCCATCCATTCAACCACTCAATCAACCACTATTTATTTAATACTAAATTTGCTCTAGGCACTGGTCCAGGAACTAGAATAAAGCTGTTAAAAGAAAAAAAAAATATGAAAGCCAGACATCATACTGGCTGTAGTCTAAGGGGAGTGGACAGACGATAAATAAGAAGAACAAGTGAAAGAATGAAAGATTGATTAACTAGTGATGAAGGTTTTGCAGAAAAACAAAGCAAGGAAAGGAGGTATGTGGTGGTCAGGGAAAGACTCACTGGAAGAGCCGTGTTCTAGCCGAGCTCTGAGGATGTGCTGGGGATAGTCATTGACCATCAGGAGGAGATGGTTTGAAATGGAGGGAGAGCCTCACAAAGACCCAAAGGTGTGTTCAACAACCAGCCAGAAGCCAGGGGACTAGAGTGAAGAAAACAGGGAGGTGGAACGCAGTGGCAGATAAAATCAGAAAGGCTTCTGGGCTGCGTGGGGTATGGCCTGTGGACCACTGCAAGCATCTGCATGAGATGGAGTCACTGACTGAAGGTCTGAGCTTCGGGGTAACACGATCACATGGCTGCTCTACACGCTCCGAGGCCTTGCCTTTTCTCTGAATTATATGCTTTGAGAAATATCTATGTCAGTACAGATAACTATAGTTGCTTTTATTTCCATTGTGGGTCATATTATTTGCATAAATATATTACAGCATATGTATTCATTCTACAACGGATGGACATCTGAGGGTTTTTTTTTTAGGTTCAGACTGTTTCAGAAATTGCAGCTAGGGACATTCTCGATGTGTAACTTGGTGCACATGAGCAAGAATTCCTCTAGGGTGTATACTTAGGAAGGGAATTGCTGGTCATAGTTCCACACACATTCAAGTTTTACTGGATAATGCCAAAGACTGTCCACAGTGTGGGCAATACAATTTGTTTTCACCAGCAATGTGTGAGAGTTCCTGCCGCTCCACATCACTGCAGCACTTGGTGTTGTCAGATTAAACATATTCTCAGTCATGGTATCTTACTTTTTTTTTTTAATAGTACCGTTTTAAAGTGAATTCCTGTAATTATAAGGTTTGTTACTTTTTCATTCATTTTATCGGATGTGAATGAATGTCATTTAAACCATTTATTAAATTTAAAAAGTTTATGCATGTTTCCGTTTGTCTTTTTGTTGTTGTTGCCACATTGTAGCTCTTTATATAGTGTGGATATCAGTTGTTTGCTGGCTGGGTGGTGCATTGCAAAAATTTCTTCCCATTCTGTCACTTGTATTATCAATTTATTTAAAAAAAGAAATCTTTAACTTAACGAAGTAAATTTCATGTGATTTTTCCTAAGCTTAATTAATTTTTTGTCCTTTTGAAAAACTCAAAAAAAAAAAAAAAAAAACTACTTTCCCTCCACTGAGGTCATGATATTCTTTCATATTTTAAAGGCTTTATATTTTGGCCATTGATATCTACATTTTAATCTATGATGACTGGGCATCAGTATATAGTATAAAATATGGATTTAATTTGTTTTTTTTTCATCTGTATATCCAATTGTTCCAACATTATACATTGCAAATACAGTCCTCTCCCCTCTGATCTTAATTGCCATAAATAATAAATATCAGGAACTATGTAGCTGGTATTTTTAAAATATAAAAGGAGTAGAATATTTATAACTTTGGCTCATTTTGAATATTTAGATCAAATGGAAAAATTCTTAGATAACAAACAAAACTAGGCTGAGGGGAAAAAAAAACAAAACAGGAAAACTAAATAATCCTAAAACCAATAAAAATCCCACCAAATCTGAAGTTAAGTTTTGTCACACACACACAAAAACGCCAAGCCCAAAGGGTTCACCAACAATGTTTGCCAACTATTAAAGAATTAATGTAAAAACTTTCAAAAACTTCTCAGGGGTTGGAGAATGAAGGCACACTCCCCAGCTCATTTCAGGGGACTGTCACGGCCCTGTTCATAAAAGAAAGCTGACAGACCAGGACCCCATGATGAAAGGAAAACACGGGCAAATCTCAGCCATGACATGGATGGGAAAGTCTAAACACAACATAAACAATCACATTCAATGACATTTAATGTGACTCAGTTGCACCCATCACCCTCCAGGAATGAAGACCTACTTTAACTTTTGAAAACCAAAATATGAATGAAATAAATAAACACATTAAAAATCCCAGGAGGGATCCCTGGGTGGCGCAGCGGTTTGGCGCCTGCCTTTGGCCCAGGGCACGATCCTGGAGACCCGAGATCGAATCCCACATCAGGCTCCCGGTGCATGGAGCCTGCTTCTTCCTCCGCCTGTGTCTCTGTCTCTCTCTCTCTCTCTCTGTGACTATCATAAATAAATTAAAAAAAAAAAATTAAAAAAAAAAAATCCCAGGAAAGGAGAAAGGATTTGCCATCCGTCTAGCTGACAGAGAATGAATACCAGACTAGATAAACACTACAGCACATCAATTGTTAAAAAGACAAATAGAAATGTAGATAAAAATTTAATTGAATGAACCTAACAAAGACACCCGTATCCCATTAATCGTATGAAAAATGCTAAACTCATTTGAGAATAGTTCAACAGGTACAGAAAAATGCTTTTAATAAAACTTAAAATGAATGCGTATAAAACACGCACAGGTGCGTGCACTCGTCTTGGAAATAGAAGCAGGAGGACAGAACTTCCTCCCCCTGGCAGGGCAACTACGCAACTTCCACAGGATCCTGCCCTGCCCTCCTTCCCCATCTTATCTTCTCTCCCCTCCCCTCCTTTTCTTTCCCTCTCTTCCTGGACTAGTCTGTGCAAATACCATTAGGTGTTGCCAAACACAGCAGGCCTCCCCACCACCACCCTGCCAGAGCATGCAAATGTGGGGGGCCAGGGCAGGTGCACCCAGGGGTGATGGCCCAGCACTAGCCCTGGGATGCAGGCTGGGGAGGACAGCCTGGCTGGGGGTGTCAGAGACTGAAGGGTAGATGTATGTCACCTGCACCAGAGGAGGAATCTGTTCCCTGAGAGAACCACGGGACAGATTTGACAGCTGGTTCTGTGTTTTGTTCCATGTGCCCAAAGGCAGAGGACAGAGGGGTTGCTGTCATCTATGGAAACACCCTTAGTGCTCCAGCCTGACCTTGTTGAACCCCAGGCCGGGCGGTCTGTCGAATCCCAAGCTCACCACTGATAGAAAGGTACCCCCTCAACTGGCTCCCAAACACAGTCCTGTCTTGGGGAATGTCTTATTGGTGATGTGCCCTCGCCTCTTCTCTCTGCCCACTTCAAAGAAAAACTCCCGGGGTGGGGGGTTGCAGCCAACTGCCAGATCTGAATGGGAGTCTTTCAATTGTGGGGGCTTTCTTCAGATGCTGGGTTTGGTCTGGTCTGCTGCACGTTGGATAGTTGATCTTCCTCTGTGATGGTCTCTCTGGCCTCCTCAGGCCTCCCACATGGTGAAGAGAAGGCACTGAGACCTGGTACAAACTTCTCTTCCAACTGCTGGTCCAAAAGTCACCAGGTTCCCGTTGACTGTTGGCCAACATCTGGAGATGCACTCTCCGGGGAACACCTCATTGAAGAGAGATCATTTACATCCATTTTTCTGGATTCTTCTTCTAATCCATCCTCCATGGCTAACACAGTCTAAAGACATGGCTCCTTTAACATCTGTTTTTAAATATCTTAATTGCAAAATACTTTTTTTTTTCGGCCAGTACCTTTATTGCATTCTATTTTCAAATATAATTTTAATGATATTCATCTCTGTTCAGAGTCAGGTCTGTCCTTCAAACAAAATTTCTGGGCCATCGTCAGCCAACTGTTGGCACTGGCAAACATTAGCAGTACATTTACCGAAGTCTGTCCAGTAGCATTGGATATTTGCAATTAACTGCATAGGCAATTGGACATTAAACTAATTGTGTGCTATGCAAGCCAATTGTACTCTCAAGAATGAAGAAAAATTATGGCCGCATTTTAGTAAATTATAGTATAGTTCTCCCTCCGTGCAACTGGATTCCCTAAATTAAAAGCAGGCATAAAACTGCAGTAGCAGAAGTGAAAATGTGGATTCTTGTTTTCTTTTCAGTTGGTGCAGTGTTTTCAGAGAGTCACTTTTTCTTCCATCTTCATAACCCACATTTTTAGTTTGTCACCAATTGCCAGTGGAAGAAAAATGTACCCCTTCTGAAATGTTCCAATTGTTGTTTTTGTTTTCAGGATAGAATCATGGTATTGGTTCTAGTTCATATGAGCTACTATTGTTTTCATGTTGTCTATAGGTAATAATATTTTTAATGCTAAAAAAATGTGCATGAACATCTTGTGGCTAACAAGACATTGGTTTTACCATATATAATTACATCTTATTTATTCAAAATCAATTTTTTTTCAATTTTTTTTTACATCAACTACTGAGAGAACAGTTGAGAAACTGGACATAGACTTTTTTTTTAAGGAGATGGATCTTTTTTTTAAAAAAAATGTAATCCATGTATATATTACAAATCCTAGATTAAAGCATATTTCAAAACCATATTATCTATATTTAAGAAATCTACTCAGTGCCCCTTTGGACTATCTCGCTTTCCACCCACAGAAGATTAAGTTCAGCAAGTTGCAACAAGGACCCCTAGAAATAGAAAGACTGGGAGCAAAAAGCAAATATAGCTGACAATCTGACAATGAAAGCAAAAAGATAAAAATAATAAACCAAAGGCAACTTCAAAAATTGTACAAGCGTGGGAAACTGGCAAATATTCCATACAGAAACAGCCTCAGAAAGCAAAGCTCTATTACAACAAAAACTCAGCATCTGTAGCACTTTACAGTTCACAGCAAGTGGTTTGCACAGAGTATTCGCATCTATTCTTCTCTTTGACCCTATGCATAAGCAGAGAAGATACGCAGCATCCCCTTTGAGTAACAAGTTACTTAGCATCCTGGACTACATGGTGTGTCCACCCAAAATTCATTATGTTGAAATTCTACCCCCCTCCAAGATGGTGGCATTAGGAAGAGGGGCCTTTGGCACTTAGGACTGGGTGAGGTCATGAGGTGGAGTCCCCATGAATGGGAAGCACCTAACCATGACTTGAAGAACTCAGGAAGGACTTTTGAGGGGAGAACAGCCATTGGTGCTGAGATCTTTGAATTACAAGATCAATATTTAGCAACTGGTCAGGGATGGGGAGATGTCCAGAGATAACAGTGACTTGGTTTTTCTTTCAAAAAATTGGATATAGTGTGAGAGGGAAATTATGGAAGATGCCAAATGAAGGGTTAACAGACTGAACAGGCTCGTATATGAGCCAACAGTTCTATTGTCAAGTTGGCTATTCTGGAAATGAAATTTCCTACAATCTCATTGGCATTATTTCTGGCTTGCAGTTGTCCAAAAGTGAATCTGTGCTAGATTGTGAGATGGAAGTGAAACACGAGGCATCACATTCCGAGGTCCTGTGAGACTGTGGGAGACAGGTCCTGCTCGTCAGATGCAGGCTTTCCTTTGACTCTCCTGGTGCACACACAGCTCTCCTGGACTACTGACCCTGCCCAGCTGCATTCCCAGGTCCATCACCAGAAGCCCTACTGTCAACTTCAAGGGAGATAATAGTGGCCAAAACTGGTAGACTTCCACAGATTTCTATACCTGCCTCCCTTCATGGCTCTACACCAGCATCTGGACAGTTCTCTTTTCCAGCTTTCCCCTCAAATTCCAACCCATTCATGGTTTCAACAGTCAGTGAGTGACCTGTGTGGATGCTCTTTGTCTCTTTAATTCTCTTTATAACTTTATAACTTTACTTCACAGCTGCTGACATGATTTTGTAAGGTCTAATTTCTTAACCTAAAGTAGTTTTTGATTCTGTTCTACTTCTATTTCCTATTAATAGAAAAGCAGTCACCACTGGACGGTTGGTGTCCAGTGTAGTTCTAGGCAACAAACATTAAGGATGAGAATGTGGAATTGATTCTTTGATTTGATTTGATTAAAAAGGTGTCAGATACCCTGTTACATGGTAAAGGGGTCCTGGTGGTCCGTGTCATGCAATGACAAAAGAGTTGCTTAAATTATTACCTATAGGCATCAATCAACAAGTACATATGCAAAGCAAATCCTACATGGTAAATTTTAGTGAAAATAAGGGGCATAATCAGATAGGTTGGTTGACTGTAAGTTTGCTAGAGATCTTGGAAAAAAAATAGATAGATGAGACATGTATTTAGATTCTCAATTCAAGGTCCATAAGGGACCGGAAAGCTCCTATAATTGCCTTAAAAGCAACTTGACCTCCACACACTACAGAACTGAGATATCTGGAAACCAAACCTGTAGTTTAATCTACTGGGCAACTGAATCACAAGACAAATTAGTGCAACGATAGATGGGGGGCATATGTGCAGATTTTTACATGGCTGAAAACCTCAAATTCCTAAATTCTTAAGTATTATTCAGTCATTAAAAAAAAAAAAAAAGATGGAAATCCTTCCATTTGTAACAACAGAGATGAAGCTTGAGGATATTATGTTAAATGAAATAGGCCAGACAGAGAAAGACAAATACTGCGTGATCTCATTTATATCTGGAATTTCAAAAAGCAAAACTTAGAGAAGCAGAGCTGACTTGGTGGTTGCCAAGGGCTAGAGAGTTGGAGGTGATGGGGAGATGTTGGTCAATGGTACAAACTTCCAATTATAAGTGGGATGGGTCCCGGGGATCTAATAGCAACTGTAGTTTATTATTTTTTTTATTTTTATTTTTTTGCAACTGTAGTTTAAAATGCTGTATTGAGCACTTGAAAGTTTCCAAGAGAACAGATCTTAAATGTTCTCACCATTAACAGCAACAACCACCAAATGCTAATTATGGGAGGCGAGGAATGTGTTAACTAACTTTATTGTGGTGACCGTTCTGTAATATATATAACTAATCATAGTTTATGCCTAAAACTAACACAATTCTATATGTCAATTATAACCCAAATAAAGCTGGGAGAAAAGAGGTTTAGCCTGGGGTGCCTGGGTGGCTCAGTTGGTTGAGTGTCCAACTCTTGATTTCAGCTCAGGTCATGATCTCAGGGTCACGAGACCGAGCCCCGAGTTGGGCTCCTCGCTCAACAAGGAATCTGCTCAGGATTCTTTCCCTCCGTATCTCTCTGCCCCTCCCCCTTGCCCTCAGCAGGCACGCTCTCCCTCTCTCTCTCTCTCAAACAATAAATAAATCTTAAACGAAAGAGGTTTGGCTCTTCATAGTCACTCATTCATTTGTTTATAGCCTTCTTGTAGTTGTTTGAAAGAAAAACGATACATGCAACTGAAAGAAAAAGAATTGTGGTACTTTATGCTTAAGTAACCATAATTGCTTACAAATGACATGTGTGTACCTGTTGGACGCTGCTCAACTTCTCAAACCTTGGACTCAGATTTGGACACTGCCACCTTCACTTCACATCGCAAATTGATTTTCACACACCACATGCTTTTTACCCCAGGAACTGAGCTCAGGTTCAAAAAGGTAAAACACCATTGAAAAGATTGCAGTGCGATCTAATGTTGAAGCCATGACACACTTTAAGCTAGTAGCTCACCTCATTGCTCCATACAAGGTGAGTATCTTTATTTCCCTTTAAGTACCTGTGGCACCTTTGTGAATTTATTGTGGTGCCCTGAGGCACCTCGGCACGGCACACAGTTTGGGAATTGGAGTTCTGCACCGATAACCAGAATCCGGTCTGAGAGTTCCCAGGGAAACGGGAACAAAGTGGTGCCCGTGAGGAAATGCAATATGCACCCCAAGAATTGCCAGATTTCACCAATTTACACTGACATACTTGAGGAATATGTATGGGAGTGGATCCTAAGTGAGTTAAATTAAGCCCTGCCCAAAACGGGAGATTCATGTACAAAACCAACAGCTGCTCTTGTTTTAAGCCACTAAGTTTTGGGGTGGTTTGTTATACTTCAACAGATTACCAGAAGTATTATTAGACCAGTCATATTATCATATATATATATATATATCTTTTTTTTGTTTTAGACCACGTTGTCTTTGAGATGGAAAATGTAGCGGCCAAGACTGGGGGTGCTTGGGAATCAGGCTAGCTGTGGACAGAGATGATCCAGGCTATTCCTAAGTGACATTCAGCAAATATTCATCAGGGTGCTTTGCTACCCACCCGACCTATAGGGGTTCAGAATAGTCTTAGGATCTGTGCTCTCAGAGTTTATATTAAACTAAAAAAAAAAAAAAACCCAAAACTGCACACTAGACAAGTGATTTAATTAATGCAGGAGACAGTTTTTATGTGGCAAATGCAGGAGCCTGACGAGTTGAGAAGTCAACGTGAGAGCTAGTGATGCTTCATCTAAGGGACTGACCTATAACCTGAGCTCTTAAGGTTCTGAGGAATTAACCGGTGATGTAAGTTTGGGGGGTGGGAGGGGTGGGAGGGAGGTGTGCAGACTCAGGAAAGAGCATGATGGCCACGGAAGTGCAGCAAAGGGCAGGCCCCAGTCCCTGCGACTCGCTCGTGTGGCACTCTCCTGTCCCTACATATGCCAAATGACTGAACCTGAGGACTGTGGTAGTTTTTTCTTGATTTAAAATGTTACTTAATAGGATGCAGACTCGGAATTTTTGGAGTAGATTTCATATTGGCTTTTCTTTCTATCCAAATGAGTACAGGAATATCCTCTGTGTCCTTACCCATATGCCTTCTTGTCATATTAAAAACACTGGCAGCCATTTGTATATCTCATGAATCTCCCCCATTAATTCACTCGGAGCTGGTGCTAGACAGCAGATGGGCAGAAATGTGCTGCAACCAGCCAGACTCTCCCCGAAGACTGAGGCGGTTCCCTTCCCCAAAGCCCAAGTGCTCTTAATTACCTGTGCAGCTAGTAGACTGGGATCTGCCTAGATGACAGGGGGTCTCAATGTCAGTTCTACAGAGGTCGGAAGGCTGTGAGTGGCTTCTTTTGGACCTTTCCTGGCTCTGTTTCTTTGAGCTTCTATTCCCCCCTCTCATATCATGAAGAAGTGCTGGTTTGTATTTTATCACCTGTCACAGCAGGGCCGCCCAACCACGGGTCAGGCACCCCCAGGCCTCATTCACATTCGGCTCTCACTTGAGATGATGGCATGTCATTTTAGGATGCATGGGACTGGCTTTGGAACTAAATATGGACAGTGAGCATAGAGGCAGGCCATCCGGTGTTCTGGATGTGAGTGCCTAGATATAGGAGAGAAGACTACGAAGTTCCCACTTGAAGCTGGTTAGCAACACCTCAAGCCTTTCAGACCAACTTGCTGCAAAAAGAGAGTGTCATTTGGGGGAAAGTAGGTGCTCCACATGAAAGACCCTGTTTTTGACAGAGACTAGCTTGGTCTTGTTCGTTCAGAATACTCTGAATCGGGACGGGTTCTCTACTACAGTACATTGTCACCTTTTGCCTTTTGCATCCTACCCCTTAGACAGCATCTGAATTACCTTCAAAGGGGTCAAGAGAGTCAAGAGGAATCCTTGAACAAACCAATCAGCCCAAGAGGTATCCCCCAGTCTAGTGATGGTGACTAGAATTCAATCTTCAGCCAAGCTTCCAGTCAAGACTTTTCTCTCCCCGTCACTTTCAGCAAGCATGTAGGGAGGGCTTGTTTTCTACCCACTGACTCTGGGGTAGTCACTGAGGATACAGAGACAAATATAATGCCTGGAGGACTCCATAGCTTGGAGAGGAATCAGGACAGCGAATATAGTGATCCCTGGCTTGCGGTAAGTGCTATCGTCAAAAACCAAGCAAGGAAGCTTGAGGAAGTAGCACTGAACACTACCTGGTGCTTTTGAGGTCATTTCCAGGGAATGTGGTGCTTGAACTGAGTTTTGAAGGGTGTACGCATTTTCCCAATAAACAAGGAAGAGCCTCGTTAAAGATGTGGATGTATAAAGGTCCGTGTTTCATTAAATGGCACAATCATTCTTATATGAAGTGAATGTCTAGTGTGGATAGGAAACAGGCAGGAGACAGCGCTGAAAGTGACATGTTGCTGACCAGGTTGTAGGGCTACTTGAATGCCACAGACTTCACACTTTATCCTATAGGTAATGTGTGTGTGTGTGTGTGTGTGTGTGTGTGTGTGTGTGTGTGTTTAGCGTGAGCTATGTTAAACAATGGAAAAATATAGATTTCCCCTTCTGGAATTTGGAAGTAACATTCCCATCCTTATCTGAGATAAACCCTGAAATATTTCTTTAATATTAAAAGGGCAACACCAAAAATCATTGTAGAATCTGTGCTCTGTTAAGTTTTTTTCAAAGACACTAGGAGAGTCTTTCCTCATGTGAAAGGCCAATCACCCCTGGCCTTATAACCAGCCACTGGCTCTCTGTCTGTGGAAACTGCATCCTCCTGGAAATAGGCTGTTAATGTGAGACACACAGACTTTGTGCTTAGGAATGAAAAAGAGCAGGTGGTGTCTTGGATATGTCCTACAATAAGCTGAGAACTAACTTATAGGGCAAGGGTTAGATGTCTGAATTGTTCAATACTGAGAGCAATTAGGATAGAAACTTTTGTTTCATGTCTGGGAGATCTTGAAAACTGGCAGTAAATACTCTTATCTTCTATTACTCTAGCTGTGTAATGGGGTAGAGGCAACACTTATGTAAGATTCATGCCGTAAGATGTAGTGCACATAAAGTGCTTAGCACAGTACCCGGTGCATATAAACTGCTTAATAAACACGCTGATATGGGAGATGCAGAGGGAGTGAAAATAACATTGTCTATTCCCAATTCACCTTTGAAATGTCCCAAATCTTCTGCAGTATCCTGTAAAGCCCATGACAGCCTCCTTGACAGATGGGTGCTGGGTCCAATGCTCACCTCAAACAATCTCACTAAATGGGAAAATGGTGAGAATGGGCAACCAAGTAAATGGATCCTATCATATACGCATTTTCAAAGAAGGTATTTAGAGAGTAAAGGGCTGATCTGTGATTCCTCAGGGCTGTCTGTTGTAGCTCCATGGTAAGGAGGGAGGAAATAGTTTCCCTATACAATCAGACTTGCTCTTATGACCAGAAATTAAGCCAGCCAAATGTCTGGAAAGGAATGGGGTTGCCTGCAAGGTTAGAGTTTTACCCTTCCTCCCCTCATTATCCCCCTGCTCTTTTTTTTTTTTTTATCTTTGCTTCTCCTTTCTTTTTCTTTATTTTCTCTTCTTTTCCTTTTCAGGGAATTCTAAAGACTTGTCAGCTCACTGCTGTATTGTTCTCTTATCAACCTGTCATGCTGCCTTGTGTCAGCACCAGTCCATCAGAGTGCTAGTCAACCAGCATGAGAGGAGGGTTGGGTATGGAGCCATTAGTCGCAATTATAATCAAGTCTGCTAATGGTCTAATCAGAAGCTATTAGAGCAGAGGCTAAGTCCATCTGGAGTCTAGAAAGGGTAGGGGCATAGGTTAACATCACACGGTCTACAGCCCCCCAGCCTCAATCTTCTCAACTTGCCTTCTCTACACCCTTCCGCTCCTAAATCTCTGATCCTGTGTCATCTGGATCACCTGTGCCAACCCCACATCACCTTCCTAGTACAGAATTTAATAGTAATTTTCTTCTTCTAGCTCAAAATTAAATTTCACGTGAGTTGCTTCTCCAAATTTTTGTTAGAAAGTCCCACTAGGGGGGCTCGGTTGGATTTACCTTGAGGATATGGATGGAATGGGCAGGGCGGTGGGTGTTCATGAATGGCAGTTCCCAGGAGATTTGAGATGAGGTCACCCAAGCACTGAAGTCAGAGGTTTAAACTTTAAAAAGGGAGATAGAAAAGCATTGCCTATATCATCATTTGGCTTTGGCCTGTCAGTTAAAAGGGAGAGGGAACATGTTTAGATGTCAAAACACCTCACAAGAAGGGAGTTGATCTAGGTCCTCAACTTCACATGGCTCTAACAGTCAAAGTGGGATCCTGGAAAGGCAACAAAATCATCATCAGCACCACGTAGAGAGCACTGACAGAAAAGTCTCATCCTTTATGGTATAATAATAAATAATTCTGTGGTATAGTAATAATTTTTCCTTGCATGACTAGGTGTTGAGAAGTATACCAACAGTTTTGTAAATACTGTCTTAAGCTTTACCTTATGAGATATTGTACAGAGTCATCTCTAGATCTGGTCTCTCTGTATTTCCTGGGCACATGGAAAGACCTCCCACCTTCTCTTAGAGCTACTTTGAAGCCATTGGAATCATTCCAGCCAATGGAATGTGGGAAGAAGTGCTGAGTATCCTTTCTGGCCAGAGGCAGTTAAGCACAAGTGCAATATTTCACAGGACATGTAGTGACATCATTTGGTGGAGGCACCCTGGATCTCTGAATCACCACATGGAGGGTAGCAATCTGGGGGAAATCTGAGACCCCTTGCTGGGCTCTATAAGAGCAAAATATAAGCATTGATTATGTTAGACCACTGGGACTCTGAGATTTGTTTATTACAGCAGCAGAGCCTATCCTATCCCAAGTAAGACAAATAAAAGAAGCCTTGGTATGGAGAGGGTGACTGACCTATCCCAGGTCACTAGGAATCCTCGGACCAGGATGTGAAATTATGTTAGTCACACCCCACACCCCAGTGTTTGATCAGGACACTCTTTTGGCTTCACTCAGAAAGGGATCCTGCTCATTTTCCAGGACTTGAAGAGGAGCCAGGGCTCCCCAGTGAGCAGGGCTACATATATCCACAGATGGCTTCCATGCATGTATGTGCAAGGCCCATTGGGAGAAAGTTGCTCTGGCAATTTTTCCCTCCAGTTTCTGTCTTCTGACATCAATTTAAGCCTATGTTTGTCTTAAAAATATTTTTTAAAATATGAGTTCACATCACTCACTAAGCTGATAGATTATAATGAATGTGAGTAATGTTTTGCATGTTTATTGTGGCTTAGAAGCAGCAATAATAGATTATGGTTTCTTCTTCCCAGCAGCAAAATCACTAGACATTTTTTTTTTTTTTGAGGAAATACCTTGGTGCAATCCATGACTATTTTATCTTTTCCAGGTACTAAGACTGGCAAAGGCACCAAGCCAGGAAGGTGGCAAGCCTGGGTGCCATTGTCTCTAGGAGCTTGGTTCCCCCTAGGGAAGGTGAAAGAAACCCCTACTTTAGCCTTCCACAGATCACATTACATAAACAGAGTTTGGCTGCCTTCTTCCATAGGAGCATCTGCTCCACTGATGGTCCCTCATGGACCCATTTTGTTTTGTCCAAGATAGGGATCATGAGTAATGGATTGGGCTGAGCCTGCTAATGTGTGATGTAATTGTCAGAGGGATTTAATTATCAGCACATTACATGTGGGATTATTGTGCAGTGTCATCTCCAGTTCACTCTCGGGCAGCTTAGAACCAGCATGAATCAGAGGCAGTGAGTTCTCCAAAAAGTCACTGGTGATGCTTTTGCTCTTCTCCCACCTGTCTGAGAGCTTTGAACAACAGTGACCTGTTTTACTTGCTAATTTCACTGGAAAATCTGTAATAGATTACCACTCCTCATGCATCATCTCGCCACTGCATGAAAGCCACTCACCCGTCACACAAGAGTTTTTATTTTTTTATTTTTTTGAAAAATACTTTGTATTGAAGACACTAACTTATTAAATGCTAGCCACTCAGGCATGAGACCCACGAAAAAGAATAACTATCAGGCATACTTTCATTTCTGTAGAAACAAACCATCTAAATTATAAAAGATAGCTCCATCTGGTTTCAAGATAGATTAAAGAAAGACATAGCGAAGGTATCACATTGTACGTTCCATTTAGCAAAGTAAAATAAATCATCAATACTAATAATTATCAGTTTATTTATTTATTTATTTATTTATTCAGTTTATTTACAAAGCAGAAGATTACACACATTGTAGTGGAAGTTACTTTTATGTTGAGTATAGTTATATACTGAGATTGTGGTAGCATATAAATTAGAGGCATTCTCCACAGATTAAATGTTTACGCTCATTATTATTAAAGCTGCCATAGGAGTGGAGGGATGGATTCAGAAACATTAGGTGACTTGTTGAGGATAGGAGATAAGAATTTATGTAAGAGAAGTAAAGTCAAAGGTCAGAGGTTCACTCAGAAAATATAGTTAAGGAAATAAATATATACATATTTTTTAAAACTTAGACATGTTTTTTCAACCAAGCTGATACATAAATATCATTCATCTTGGGACTCAAAGTTTCTCCTTTAGGATCTGGAGAGTTTTCAGCCATCTTCATGGTCCAGGAAGTGCACAATTTGGTTGGTCGCATCTGACCCACTGCCTGGTGACCCCGCTCCCCTCCCACATGTCCACCTGCCCTCACCCACCACCGAGCACCCCCTTCCTCCCCTCCTGGGTGCCAAGCCCACTGTCACTCAATACTCTTCCTCCTGGTAGGAAGAGTAACATTGGCAATAGTTCTATTAACTCACAGCAGAGGATTTGTTAAATAAGTCATTAAAATTCCATTTTCAAAAGAATAGTTGATTACAAGAAAATACCATATATGAGCTTCACAGAAAAAGCATTAAAGTGTTTATATAAGATGATCCCAGTTTTCACTAAAAATGACTATATATACAGAGAAAAATAGTTGTTTTTAAGTTATACTTTACTGCATTGTTTAAATTTCTACAATGAATAGTAGCTATTTTATTTGAAAAATTTAAAAAGTCCTTGTTAATTATTTTTGATTACTTGTTAGTTAATTAGAAAATATATATACAGCAACTTATTTGGTGTTTTATTCACCTTCTAGTGATGTGTAGCCTGATAACTCTTTTATATCCCTGGATGCGTACAACTCTGTCCACAGCTCTGTACATAACTATATACCTGCATATGTTAGTGTGTAACCAGACTGTAGTTTCTCATCTTTATATGGAAAAGCTGATATCTGATCAACTAGACTTTTTTTTCCTTTAATCAGAAACTACTTGATGTGATCTTTAATTTGTAAATTATCTGTTTAATTCATGAGCCAAATACTCAAATGATCAATTCCCATTTATACAAAATTAACTCTTTATTTTATTTTTTTAAAGATTTTATTTATTTATTTGTGAGAGACCCAGAGAGAAAGGCAGAGACATAGGCAGAGGGAGAAGCAGACTCCTTGAAGAGAGCCTCATGTGGGACTCAATCCCAACACTCTAGGATCATGCCCGGAGCCAAAGGCAGATGCTCAACTGCTGAGCCACCCAGGCATCCCAAAACTAACTTTTTACTTTAAGATAACTTACTTATTTAAAAAAAATCAGATTCAGGGGTGCCTGGGTGGCTCAGTCAGTTTAGCCATCTGACTCTGGCCCTCAACTCAGGTCTTGATTCCAGGGTTATAAGTTCAAATCCCTAATTGGGCTCCACACTGGGCATGGAGCTTAGCTTAAAAAAAAAAATGTCTGATTCAAAAGGTGATGAACAGGGACCCCTGGGTGGCTCAGTGGTTGGGCATCTGCCTTTGGCTCAGGGCGTGATCCTGGAGTCCCAGGATCTAGTCTCACATCGGGCTTCCTGCCGGGAGCCTGCTTCACTCTCTGCCTATGTTTCTGCCTCTCTCTGTGTGTGTCTTTCATGAATAAATAAATAAAATCTTTAAAAAAAAAACCCAAAAGGTGATGAACATTTCATTAACACATCAATATGTTTTATTATTGTTTAAATATTAATACTAAGAAACATGCCTTTTATTTCATTGCAGTCATATAATACTTAAAAACCCTCTTCTGGAATCCTATGCTCTGAGCTTCAGAGTCCATGAGGCTTGGTGTTTCCTTTGTGAGCACTAATCAGTCTTTGTTTTTCAACATTAAATGGAGTTCCTTATACATAATGAAGATTGGTTGATCTGAGCTTTGCCTGCTCTTTACAAAGTCAAACGTCTGTGAACAAATTGAGATTACTTCTATTTATCTAATTAATTATAACCTGTCACTAACCTTCAGCTTTCCCAATCATGTACTTATCTATTTTTATTTTTTTCACATTTTTGTGGTCATCATTCCCGTAATCCTCAGTATTCCACATGAATACCCCTTGGGACCACTGAGATCTTTGAAAAAGAATGCTGGATTCCTGCTGAGGTGTTTGGAAGCCTCCACACTGTGTGCTGTGTGATCTTGGGTGAGACAATTTATTAGTTGTAAATTCCTTCAGGAGAAGAGGTGGTATTAGCATATTCTTTGCCTAAACCCCAAAGTTCTCGAAAGAATATATAATATGAATTATGTTACATAAATGCAGATTTTAGCCTCTTCTATCATACTAATATGTATTTAGTTGTTTTCGTTTTCCTTGTTAAATATTTGAAACTATTAACAAAACACATCATATTTTTCATTTTATTTCGTCTGTACAACAATCACATTAATTTTACAATGGCGTAAAATTTTAACCTTTTGTATTATATATCTTTTGAACTATTTGACTAAAATTCTCTTACAAGTTCAAGACATCAGCCAACTTTATAAGCATGTCCCAGTTTCTTAATAATGCAATATATATTTAGTAATTTAAAGAAATCACTCTTCCAACCTTAAGATATAAATACTGTTTGTTGAGAGAGAGGTGGGAAATAGTATTCAGTTCTACTTCTTTATAAATCTGTACTTATGGAGAACTGCTCTCAACCTTAAGCATTTCCTCAATGGCAGGGGTAAATATAGTGAAGAAAAGTTAGAAAATCAGCAAAGAGAAAGACATATTTTGACAATACCAAGTGGCTTTCTCCACTTAAGGGCATCCTCCACAGTCCTGTAGAGACAGCCTGAAGCAGTAGAGTGTTAGGTTGAAGACACTGTGACCATTCTTTCACTAAATAGCTGTGAGTCCACTGGCAATATGATTAACCTTTCTGGATTTTTTATTAATTTATCAATGAAATATGAAGACTGGACTGGGCAGTTTTATTATTTTTTCATTTTTAAAAAGATTTTATTTATTTATTTGAGAAAGAGAGAGGGAGAGAGAGAGAAAGGGGAAGGGCAGCAGGAGAGGGAGAAGACTCCCCACTGAGGAGGAAGCCTCCTTCCTGGGACTCAGGAATCATGACCTGAACTGAAGCCAGATGCTTAACTGACTGAGCCACCCAGGCACCCTAGATTGGGCAGTTTTAAAAGTCCCTTTCAGTCCCAACAATTTATAAATCTGTGAATATTTTAAGAAACAACATAAGAATAAGAGATATGATAATCAGCTAGAACCACTAAGCCCCAAGTAGCTCTCTGTCACAGGCCAACTGGTAACTGATGTCTTTGAATATTTCTATCAAAATAAGATCACAAAGTGACTTCTCCCCATCTAAGAGTCAATCCAAGGAACAGGTTTGAAATGAGTTGATAATTCCATCTCATAGACTCATTTATTCATCTTTTTAAGATGCATTCATAACACTAGAATGTCATATTTGATAAAGGAATGTGCTTGAAATGTTTTCCATTTAATTTTCCAAATTAAAACCTAAGTTTTGAATATTCTACAGGAAAAAAAAATGTAGAGCCCCCATCAAAACTTCCACATTTGACCTTGGACAAGGGATCTATTCTCTAACTGGTTTATTTTCTGTTTGCTTATGAAACAAGGAGTAAACTCTTCTTCTGTCATAAATCTTTCCAGAGGCAGCCATCTAAATAACAAATTGACCCAATTTAATACAGTAAGTACAGAGAAGCACAGTGAGAATGATAAAGGTGGATCATTTCCCTCAGATCTCCATGCTAATTTTCAATTCTGCACTGCCACGTTCAAGGTCAAAACAACCATCTGATGTTTACCTTGTCAGCTCAACAAACCTTTATTTGAGTACTGCCTACGAACCAGGTGCTGTGTGTGGGGTGATGGAATGAGCAGTCCCTCTCTCTCAAAGGTCACAAATGTACAGGTATATAACCATCATCTTCACACCCAATTTCATCATCTCAGCCAAGTTCCTAAAGCCCATCCAGACTATTGCACAAAACATTAATCTGGTAATGGGTTCCTCTGAGGGGTGCAAACTCTTTGGACAGGTACATTCAGGAAGACAGAAGAAAAGATGCACTTTCAAAAATACATTCAAAGTCAGCAAGATTAAAGAAAAGAATTAGAAGTAAGATCTAAACAGAAAGCTCTAAGGCCTCCTCCAGGTGCCGAGTTGACCTCTCAGGGCTGAACAGGACATCCCCCTAAATTCAGCACATCATTGTTTTTTTGTTATTCTCTCAAAGATGAGTTCAAGAAATGTTAATGAGTCTGACACCACTGACCTTGTCACAGAAGGAAGTATCTGTTGGGGCCGGTCACTATTTTGGAAACACAATCCCCGCTTGAATGGGGGATTAGGGAAGGGAGGCTAACATTTATGGTTCTTAATTTTAGACCTGCTACGATAAAAGAATGTCATTATTTCTTAACTATTAATTAATACAGTATGTGGAAAACACTTATTATATGATTTCTTATTCAATCAAAGGTGATAGCAACAAATGCGCATTCAAGACCACAGAGCTTTAAGTGGGTTATCCCATTTAATACTGACACAATTCTATGAAAAGAAAACTGTCTTTATCTCCAGTACCATCCTTGTTTTTATAAAGATGATGTTAAGGGAGAGAAGGTTACTTGCCCCTGGTCTAACAGGTAGACTAGGTGACATAATAGGGTTTCAAGGAAGAGTTACCTCCAGTCTCTATGGTTAATCATTGCACGATGCTGCTCAGTCTCACTTCTTTTTGTTTAGCTCACAAAGTCTGATATTAATATTTCTCTCTGTTTTTCTCAGTTTCCTTTTCCAGCAGACATTTTAGAGTTGAGGTTATTTAGCCAAAATGCTATCTTCTTCCCTTGAGCTGGAGAAGCATCAAGCATCAGAGCATGCTCTCTCCCCAGCGACAGCATGGTGGATGGATGAGCCAGACACAGAGAATATTAGGAGGACACTAAATAATTCAAGAGGCTGAAGCATGGTCCTAGAAAAAGAACATGAAATCTCAGCTGCCTGGGTAAACAAAGGGATGAGTAACTCTGGAGGCATTCTGGGGGGCAGGTCACTGGGAGCTAACAAATCCACAAAGCATGCAGCTAAGGTCAGCCAAACTAATGAATTCTACTTGTGTGTACTTTCAAAGGAAGGTATTTCTATTGATCGTCAAGTAGATTTTGGAAATGATGCCACACCCGATAATGCACCCAGGATTTAACCTTAGGAAATACTTGCAAACACGTTTTTTATATGCGGTCCAGGGTAAGGGCTTAAGAATCACGGAGCTCAGGACTCAGGCCACAGCTCTCTTAGGACCAGGGTGACCTTGGTAATTGGACCCTCGTGAATCACTTCTTTCAATCTGACAGTGCTGACAGGCCTGGAGGTAGTTCCTGACAACGTAGAGTTTGACTTTTGAGTCTAACATCTATGTCCATTTTTATTTTCTGCTCCTTTATCTCCATCTCAGAATGGGCTTTTTTTTCGGACAAGATTTTCTGAAAATGAATAAAGAAAAATATTATTTACTCTCTAAATAAGTAATAAGTTTCTACTCCCCCACCCCACCCTAGGAGCTGCCCTGGTTGAGGAAGTTCTGTGATGAGTAGTCCAATAAGGTCCCTGGGCCCATGGTCCCTGCCACTGTCAAATGGAAGACAGTGAACATGACTAAGTTCCTTCCTTTGGAAATAGTTTATTTTAATGGAATAAAATGGAGATGACCAATTTCTTCCACGGGTATAGCTTGAGGACAGCACGTCTTCAATCTGGCAGCTCGTAACCCTGTGTCAGCCCTAGCTCAGCACTCCTCTGGAGTCTCTGTTGAACCCCCAGAAATACAGGCATCCTTTTATCTAATCATGTTCTATGGCCATGTGTTTACTTACCTGCAAGAGTGTATGATTCTTGAACTCAGACACACTTGCCTTTATCGTCCATTACTTCCTTTCATATAGATAATTACCCAAATGAGCTATAGCCTTAACAGAACTGAAAAAAATTATGAATTGAGGAAGGAAGCAAGCAAGGAAGGAGAAGAGGACAAGAAAGAGGAAAAAGAAGAGAGGGAAGGAAGGAGGCGCAGAGTACCGGTAGATCGTGACCAGTGCACTGTCCACATTTTCTGAATATGTGGTATTTTAGAAAAAAAGTTCAGAAGTCAACCAGTTCACTAAATTTAAAAGGATTTTTGCTTGTCTTGTATTTTGGTTAAAAATGTAAGACTTTAGTAATGGCAAAAATGTGCATTCCCTTGAAGAAAGTAATTCCCCATCTTCCTCCTTTACGCACTCCTCTTGTTTACTTTCTTCCTTATACTTTCCACATTTCATTCATTATATTAGCATTTATTAAACAGCCCACAGGTGCAGATCCACAGGTGTGTGGGGTTTTGACTCAGATGAGAAAAGAGTGTAAATGAAAGTCTATCTCATGCTACTTTTATGACTTTGGGTAAGCTATTTACCTTTCTAAGCTATGTTTTCTAATTCATAAAACTGACATACGTCTAGCCCTTAACTTTTTGGTAAAGGTTGAGTGACAGTGTGTCAGGGCTCTATCAGATATTGCACGTGCAGATAGCTGACTGTGGGCTATTGTTCAGAAGGATTCAGCGAGTTGTCATCATTGTCACTATTAATCCAAGGGCCCTGACCCTGTTTTCTCTTCCTACATAAGGATGGATAGAAGGAAATAAATAGTCCATAGCTACAGTCGCACAGAGCCATAAGGGCTAGTGGCTGCTCAGCTTCACCCACACTCAATGATTCAATGTCACACCACTGATGAGGTCCAGTTTAGGAAAGGATGGGTGGTCTCTAAGGGGTGACTTAATCCATCTCCTTATTTACAGATGAGAGGTGTGTGGTGACCTCATCTGGGACTCCCCAACCCAGGTTTTCCCAGAGTCTCTTGCTCTGTACCCCAGCCCCATCATGGTCTGCATCACTTCCTCTAATGGCGATGGACTCAGATTCCCAGACGTGATGGTCCACAGGTGCCCAAAATGTCCCTCTCTCATTATTGCAATATGCGGCTTCGGTCGCTTCAGTGTTGTGTGTACCAGCCTAATTGAGGGCTAAGTGATGCAACACAGCTAGAGTTGCTCGAAGCTTAATCTGTGCCCTAAGTATTTCCCCTGGGCTTTGGACATCTTGCTGCTGCTGCGTTAGCAGCAGAACTCATGGGATAGGCACACGTCCCTCACACCCGAATGTGGGGCTGTCCTGTACAAATTCTGTGATTGCTTCATGACCCCTGACTGTATTTGTGTTTCTAATTTTGGTCTCGGTATCACACTTCAATGTTTAAATTTAGGACATGTGTTTTGTGAGGTGGATTGACAAGACTACTTTGTAAGCCAAGCAACTTAGAAGAAACCTATAAGATCCTTTTACTCTTGATCAAAATATATCATTGTCTGTCTTCTGGACTCTAAATTTTCCTCTCCAAATATCCAGCAAGTATCTTGAATATTTTTGTTAGAAAATCAAAGAAATCTCTTGAGATTAGACACATGGTAATTAGCCTGTGAGAAAGGAGCCCTGGGCAATATTTGCTATTCATCAGATGTTGACATGTGTCATTACCTCGTCTCAGAAACGTCAAGAACTTTTTAAGTCACAACACGCCATTATATGGAGCATCTATCAGTGAAGACACTATTACTGCCATGACTGGCCACTCATGAGTTTGTTCATATTTTAATTCTCCAAAGAAAATCTTAGCTCCAGGTCACCAGATGGAGGATTCAGAAGCACCTGACCTTTCTTCATTCAACAGAAGCATTTACTGAATCCCTACTGCTTAGCAGGTAAATGCCCGCAGCATTTGAATGTATGGAGAAAAACAGTCAATTCATGCACATGATATAAACTGAGTTTCTAAATTCTAGTCCCACATTTTCTTCTTAAGGAGTTGTGGTCTTTCAGCAGAACTCCTAACACCTAGTTAGGATTCTTCAGCTCACTTCCATCAATCACCCATTTCTTCAGTCAACGCATGTATTGACCACCTCTGGTCCACTCGTCACTGTATTGGGAGCCCTCTTTTCTCTGGGACCCGAAGACCAAAGCTTTGCTTGAATAAGGACCCAGGAAAGTTGTAATGTTTCTGTTCTCTGCTGACACGGGGACAAGGAGAAGAAGGGCCCAGAAAGACGAGGGAGCAGCTTTGAGGACCTCATTCGGCTCATTTGTTCTCATCCTAATTCCCACAAAAAAAAGACATTTCCTAAATTAGGATATGTGATCTCTCAGAGCAAGTGCAGAGGAGAATTATTTGTCTTCTTTATCAAACCGTCTTCAAAGATCTAAGAAGTAGCATTTACATGAGATTTCTTTTCATCGGGCTAATTGTAAATTATTCTCACCTTCTCAAAAACCAGCAGCACAAAGTCAGGTACTTAAAAGTCTTGGAAGGGGCAGCACACTCGTCCAAAAATTCTGTCATTTGGATTTCTGACTTCACCTTGCCCCCACCCGACTGACCACGGAAGCCACTGCTCAGGGCAGGCCACGCATTAACTCAGGAGATCAGAAGTCTGGAGCCCAGGTTGACTGTTAGAACACAACTTTTTTTTTTTTTTTTTTTTCCAGCTGGATTTTTAAAGCTTCCCAGTGAACCTAATCTTTACGTGTTCCTAAAGTTTCTCCATTGTTTTAAACTCCGATGACCATTTCAGGGCTGTTTAACTCAAGATCTCAACTCATCCCGCTTGTTTGTGGAGTGTTAGTCACGTTCTCTGGTCAACTGAGGTCTGTTCAGTTCTACCCTTTGGAGGCCCAATAACATGTGGAGGAATTGGGTCGTCTGTGTAACACTTTCTGGAACGTTCCTGGCACGTGCTAGGTGTCAGCTACCGAAGTTGCTGATCTCTGAAAGGGGGGAAAGTTGTCCACCTCACGGGGCTCCCTGGGGGAGTGAGATCCTTTGAGACTGAAGGTTTTGAGAGGCTAGCAGGTTCTAGCCTGTCCCCTGAAACTAGTCAGGTGCTCCCACTGTCTCCCGGGGTGCTCACCATGGCAGCAAATCCTGCCTGGGCGGTGCCGAGGAGGGGGAGCAGCTGCACCACTTGGCACCAAGCTCAGGTTGTCTTGGGCAAAGTACATCTGCCACTTCCCAGGATGGGAGGCCCAGGATAGTTTTTTGGGGGAGTCCCTGTTTACTTACTTATTTTACTTCATTTCCCCTCCAGATCCGTCCTCCACGCACCACAAAGGAGGTGAAGGAGGCCGGGGTGAGGAGGTGAGGGCAGGCGCCTGGGTGCTCTGCCCGCTGGTTCCCGTGGGAGCTGAGCAGCAGGATTTCCTGGAGAGCAGACTTGCTGGAGGTTGTTTGCCCTCCGCGGGCCCCCGGGCCACGGCTGCTGGCTCACCAGGGACGCAGCCTTGTGGCTCCTGGCGCCAACATGGCCAGGTCCCCAGTCCCTCCTGCACCCAAGAGGGCCAAGCATCTCCAGCTGGCGAGGCAGGAGGAGGAAAAGAGAGACAGGGAGCCCAAGTCTCAGGCAGCAGGGGCCTTTCCATGAAAGCAGGTTGATGCCATCAAAATGACTTTTATTGCCTTTTCCCCTGAAAGTCATCCCAAGGCCAGAAACAGAGTGTCCACAATGAGAGATATGAGGTCAATGGGGATGAAGGCAGGGCTGCCACCACTCACCCCACACTAGGGGCTGAGCACTGAACACCCCAGATCAATGTTCCTCCAACTGGACACCACTGACATGCAGGACTCAGGGATTGTGCACAGTGGGACTGTCCCACTAACACTCTGTGCTTGGGGACCATGCACAGTGGGGCTGTAGGAGGTTTAGCTGTTTCCCTGGCTTCTACCCATGTGGTCCCCGTAGCACCCACTAATTATAACAGAAAGATGTCTCCAGATATTGCCGGATTCCTCAGGGTGCAAAATCAGCCCAGTGAGGGGCTGCGGTGCTTGGCATCAGACTCCCCCTTCCAGTCCTCTCCCCGATTCCTACATTGTGACTAGGTATCTGTGCTGTCGTGCAGGGGCAGTACTGAGAGTAGCATCAGCACAGCATTAAGAGCTGTGCACACCTGGGGTCATCCTCGGCTGTGTGACGCGGCTCATGGACGGGAGGTGACATAGTCATAGGGCCACGACTCTGCTTTTGGTCTGACACCGACACTGAACCCGGTTCTTTTCCTGCATCAGGGCTGGAAGGGGCTCCCGGATGGTTGCTCGTGCCACCTCTTCTGGAAGGCTTTCCTCATGCCCCTGATTTCCATCCGGCAGGTGTAACAGTCCCGCATCGACTCACTTATTCCTTCTATTTGCTGAGGATCCCGAGGGACAGGGAGAGAGGACAGGTTCGGGATCATGGATGCCCCACACCCCCCAACCCGCGCTCCATCCACCCTCGGGGCAGCCTTAGGCTCAGGGGAAGGCCCCGGGCACTCTGGGAGTAAGATGGGAGCTCCTGTCTACACAGCTGGGGAGCTGTCTGACTCCAAACCCAGACCTTTTCCATGGAGCAGTGTTGCTGCTTCGTAGGGAGGAGAATTATCCGTGTCCGTGTCTGTAAGCCTGACCTACACAGACATATTGCCAACACCCTGTTTGTGAAGGTTCCAGAAGTCGGCTTTGCAGCTCAGCAGAGGAAGGCACAGCTGAAGGTCTGGCTCTTCCAGGACGTCGACTTCGATCACTAAGTGGAAACGGCCTGCGCCCCCCGAGCCTGCGCAGGGTACGGTCTGCGCCCTCCTCTCCGCGACCCTGCTGACTGTCGGTCGAGTCCCCGGATCACCGTGCAGATCCCTGTGTATCCCCCGAGGGCCCCGCAGGCTCCTGTCCCCATACCCCCCCCCCCAATTTATAAATGTCCTCGACTGGCTGCCCGACTGCATGTCCAATCAAACCCGCGTGCAAATCCTGGGGGCGCTGCCTGGTTTCCAGAGCATTCTCACAAGGCATTGCATCCTTCCCCAGGGATGCAAGATTCCTATTCGTGCTCTAAAACCCAGAAATTGGCCAGATTTTCCTGTCCCTCCTGCCTCCCGCCCCCCTAATTAACAGGTATCGTTTCCGCGAGGCAATGCAAACTGAGGCAGGAGTTATTACTGTTCTCTTACACACCGCGCGGGCTTCACAGTCAAGGTGCACGGATCTCACGTGGTGGCTTCATTTTCCCAGGGAGGTCGCTGGCCCTTCGGACACCAGACACCGCGGGGGCCAGGCCGTCCCTCCCCGGGGCGACAGGTGTCACAGCCGTGCCTCCCCTCCATGCGCTCCTCAGTGGGCAGGCTGTGGATGGGGCGCCGTGGCCTAGTGGGGCGGGCGTCATCCCTGCTCTGAGGCCGGCAGAGGCCCAGCCCTGGCCACCAGGCCGGGCTCTCTGGGGGGACGGGGGGACTAGAGTGGAGTCCTGAGACACACGGCAGCACCGAACAGGAAACGACAGAGGGGAAGGACAGAAGGAGAAGGCGCCTGGGCCCAGGCCAGAAGCGTGTGGGCCCCGGGGTGCTGGGGGAGCCATGAGCACCTGCAGGCAGCCTCCTGGGGGGGGCGGGGGGGTGAGCAGGTGCCGAGGGCCCGTGTGCCATGTTTCCTGAACACCTACTAGCTGCCGGCGGGGCTGGGCACGGAGTGGGGGGCACATGCCCAGCCAAGCCTTGCACAGACTCAAGGCGGGAAGGGAAGCAGGACGTGGGGGGCAGCTATGGGGTGGCCTTGCTGGGAGAGTGCCCGGTCCGTTCCAGGGCTGCGTCTCACAATCCCACCCTTGGGGCCTTCTTTCCAGGGGCCAAACAGAACAACTATGCTGCACATCACGGTAGGGCCAGGGGCCAGGGGGTAGATGCGAGGGACAGAAGCCCTCCCCTGAGCTCAGAAATACATATGAACATGTGTGGTCATCAGTTACTCCGTGTCGGCTCTATTAGCATTTGGGGCTGGGCAGTGACTGGTTTCAGGGGCTGTCCTGGGCAGGCTGGGTGCTTTCCCAGGACCCCTGGCCTCCACTGCTAGATGCCAGGAGCCCTTTCTCATCCCTCCAAGTTGTGATGACCAGAAATGTCTCCTGATGGAGCCAAGTACCCCCCACCCCCAGCCCAGGGTCGGGATGGAGCAAAATCACTGCAGGTCACAGACCAGATAGATATACATGATCTAGATCTAGATGCTGCGTAGACAGGTCTACACCATAGCTGTCCACCCAGGGGCTGCACCCCGGTGGAGATGCTGGGGCAGTGACGAGCTGGGCGCTCTTCCCGGCAGGCCCTGGGAGCCCCCCGTCTCCCCGTGCACAGGGCAAGCAAGGTGGCCCTTCACGTTAAAGTGATCGAAGCAGAGCAAACCGCAGGAAGCCGAGAGCCCTTCTCTTTCCTTGGGTCCAGTTTTCATTGTCAATGAGAAAATTAAGGGAACAAAATCGGAAGAGGAAAGCACATGGGAAAAGCAGAGAGAGAGAAAACAGACGCTGGCTCCGTAACTGTAGTGGGAGCGAAGGACAAGATACGGAGCATTGACCGGGCGCTGGGCCGCCAGCACCCTGGGGCATCTGCTGTGGTCACGCCCCAAGGCGGCTGGACCCTGAGAGTGAAAAATAGGCTTTTGGAATAGATTCACTTTTATAATTGCAGAGTAATCTTTGGGGCGTACGAGGAAAAGGTCATATATTTTTTTTAATATGAAGGAAATGCCATTATTCAGACATTTGAAAAGGTTTTACATTCCAATGTCCTTAACCGCTGTTAAATATGTAAATAATATGTAAGTTCTGTCTCTACAATGATTTACTGTAAAAGCCTGGCCTGTCCCTTCTGGCTGGGAAGTTGCCACCTCATGCACGCTTTAAAAACAAAACAAAACAAAACAAAACAAAACAAAACGGTAAAATGTACCAGGATGCTGGACGGCACCTCAAGGAAATGAGTCCCTCCCCCCCCCCCCCCCCCATGAAACAAACTGCAGGACACAGAAAGCCCAAGGACATCCTCTGCACCTGCTGCGGCAGGGGAGGCGCTTCTTGGGGTTAAGATCATGGTCTGCAGCGGGTCCTGTAGAAATGCCAGCAGGTCCCCCAGAACAAGAGAACACCTTCATCAACACGTTATCACCAGGTCATTAGTGACGTCAGCCAATTAGGAGACTCTCTCGCCCAGCACTTATTGTGGGATGGCCATATGTCACCCCAGGGCTCAGGGCTGGGGGTGCAGAAGGAGCAGGGGCAGGAGCCTGCGTGTGGGGCTGGACAGCACACTCCCCCCCTGCGGCTGCACCTGCCCCGGGCTGCACACCAGAACCACCCCCCCAGCAGTCCTCAAACCCCTGGGCATCCAGGCCTCCCCACCCGAGGTCGAAGGGATCCCCATCTCTGGGGTGGTTACGAAGCACCGGACTTTGTGACCTTCCTCGGGTGGTTCTGTGTGCAATCGGGGTCGAAAAACACCATCTACTTTCTCTGCCCCAAGTCCAGGCTTCAGGTTCTGGGCCCAGGCTCCCCCCATCTGATCCTCAGAATCTGAGAACCCCCATTGCTGAAACGTGGTTTCCCAGGGGTCTCCCTAAAAGGGCTGATTCAATCAGTTTGGTTTAAAACCAAGAAGCATGCACTTCTAAGAAGCAGCGCGTCTACATGATTCTTCCAACGAAAAGAATCTAAATAAATGACTGAGAAACCCCTGAGGGCTTCAGAATTCCTCCCTGGAAGTGCGCCCCACGCCCTGCTCCTTCCACATCACCTGCCCCCAGCGAGGAGCTCACCCAGACCCCAACAGTGTGAGGCAGAAAGCACCCCGGCACATTCCCTGTCCCTCTGTCTGGACCCCTCCTGTCCTGAGTCCCCCGTGCAGGGCCGGGGTGGGGTGCCACCAGCAGATGACGTGTGCCTTGCTTCCCAGCGCCAGGTTCAATCCAACCACTGCCTTGACTTCAGCAACGGGCCAGAGCTTGTACCACGGATGTTGGCAAAGGCCACAAGTCATGACTTTCTTTTTTCTTCTGACCAGCTGGTGGTTAACCGCTTCCCCACAAACGCCTGGTGTCCACCGTTTTCCAGGAGACGGGAGAGATGACCTTGAGGCAGTGCTGGAGCAGAATCTGGGAGTCAGCGCCTGGGGAGTCGGGAAGTGTGGTGGTGAGAACTGTCCAACGTCCTGAGAGCCCAGCCAGCCCCACGCCCGCGAGGACGGTGCCAGCACCTCCCAGCTCTTCCCAGGATCGCTTCCCACCAGCACTGGTTCCTTCTCATCAACCTCATTTCCCACCTTGTAACAAAAACGCTTCCAGACTCAATGTTAGAGTGACTTTGGCTCCCGTCTACAAAGCGTTGACTTTGTGGAGAAGGTTGTGAATTTGCTGCTCTCGCGGGCTTAATTTAAGCATTCTCTTGGCAAAATCATGTATATTAGCTATATTTAGATACAAATCATCTGTATCTTCACACATTTTTTTTCTTTTGAGTCTTTATTCACCCCTGACAGCTATTTTCTGATTGGATGGCTCCATTTCGATGGTTTAAATCCTAAAAGTGTTATTTTATACATAAAGAGGACTTTGAGATGTTGAGAGTAGCGGCTCCTGCCCCCTGGCATTCCAAACTGCCTGGGATGGCGGTGCCTGGGACGATGGACATGCGGGGGGCAGACAGGGACAGGGTGTGTGGTTCACGTCTTTCTCCCTCCAGCACCCTCTCGGGGCCATCCGTGCTCCTGTCACCCTGAATCGGATCTCAGAACCCTGTGTAAACAGTCATGGACCTCTCTTATTACCCTGAAGAGAAACAGAGGCAAGGCGTGTGCTTTATGGAACAGTAATTCATTGAGTCTCTTAAGCTACACGCTTTTCTATTTTAAAAGATTATTATATTTATCAATATTAATGATTAAATAACTTCCCAGCATTCACAAAACAAGTTGAAATCATTAAATGCCAAAGTCATGTTTCATTTGATCAATCTTCACCTTGAAATAAAAGAATATGCTGCTTGATGAGCTTATAGATATACGCAGTGGCGATTTCTCCATCTACCGCCTTCCAGAAATTAAGTCATCTAAGTGTTTTAGATTGTTTTGAATATTGCTTAAATATTCATTTATTGTTTGAATATTCATTTCTTAATCCAGTAGCAATGGCACGTTAATATTAAAGGAACTGAAGGGTCTTTTCACTTTTTAGATTTATGCAGACTTTGCTCCTGGATCCTGAGCAAGGAAATGGTCTCCGGGGTGAATTGTGGTGTGTGGTTATTCACGTGTGTTTATATTTGCAGAGTAACTTTCGTCATTCTTTCTTCTCATGAGAATGAGCAGAAGCAGCAGCCAACACATTCGGATCAGGTATGGTTATCACAGCTTGTTCTCTAATCATTGTGGAACTTTAAACTGTGACCTGCTTAGAAATAAAAGGGGGTTGGAAATGCTTTGGTATTCATGACCCTACTTCCTACACACTCATCTCTCAATTCTTGGATGTTCAATGAACAGATTCAAGTAACAATTATGTAAGGCAGAATGGAATAAATATCACCTGATTCAAACACTGGGTTACAGGAATATAACTTCCCTTACCTTCCTGAGAAAATGTGAGCCACCGTGTTCTTAAAAAAAAAAACAAACAAACAAACAAGAATAAGAGGGGTGAACCTATGATTTTTAAAAAGATCTTTTGCCTCGAGAGTACTTATCTAAATGTGTGTGTGTGTGTGTGTGCACATGCACATACCACATACACATCCCTTTCTTTGGTTTGTTTCCTGATTTCTCTGTCCTTAGAGTAGCTTCCGTGGCACAAGGACCCAGGTTCTGCGGGCTCAGTCAGCACCTGGTACTCATCCCTTATCACAAAGTCTCCACAGAGAAGATGCTCATTAAGTATATTTTGGCTTGCTGACTACCTTTCCTGATGAACGAATTAATAACTACACACCTGAATGGATAGCTAAATAAATTCTAGAGAAATAAGCTTGAAGAAATAGAGATTCTTTCTGATGACATATTTTGTATTGAATGGACATTTATTCCTAAATGATAAAGTTAGTACATGTAAGTTAGTATATATATATATATATATATATATATATATATATATATTATTTATATATAATATTATATATATTATATAATATATATATTTATATATATATAAATTTTATTAGCAAAAATCAGGGTCCTATAGGCCCCATTGCAAGGATGATGATTCTTTAATAAGATTCTAGACCCTGAAATCTACTACAGAGTGAAAATATTGGGATAAGCTTATCCTCTTCTGGGAAACTTTACACGTAATTATGAAATTCATGAATTTTAACTCTTACTAACAGGCCAATAACTCAGACTTTTAATCCAGTTCAAACAAATACAGATATTTTATATATATTTACATTTATTATTATTATTATTATTATTATTATTATTATTATTAAAAAGTACTTACTGGGGTGCCTGAGTGGCTCGGTTCATTAAGCATGGGACTCTTGGTTTCAGCTCAGGTCATGATCTCAGGATCCTATAATCAAGCCCCAAATCAGGTTCCATGCTCAATGTGGAGTCCCTCTCCTTTCCCCTCTTTTCCTCCCTGCTCTCTTTCTCAAGTAAATAAATAAAAAGTTTTTAATATATATACGTGTGTGTGTGTGTGTGTGTGTGTGTGTACTTACTGAGTCAGTGGAGTGTTAGGCTCTTTTTCTACTATCAGTATCACCTCTACTATTTGATATTATGTGACTTTTAGCTAAGTATTCATTTTTTCAGTATGTGAAATGGATATAAGAACAGTGGCCATCTCAATCATGTAATTCTTTATAAGTGCGTAATATTCAAATTCACACATTAGAAGGTCTCAATAAAGTCTGTTTTTCTAAAAAATAATAATATTTATTACAAGAGTAATGGCATAGTTTCTGGAATAACTTTTTAGTGCTCTATATGTTTCAAGAAGTGAGTGATGATCGTGAGATGAGATAGTCTAGAAAACTTATATAAAGAATATTAGACTTGAACCACAAAGACAGGCAGTATGAAGAGCCAATTGAGATTCTGGATGGGTGAAATCTAAACTTGGAGTCCTAGGGGAAGATAAGAATGCCTTTGAGAGGCACCTCAGTATCTGTTAGTAGAGCATCAGACTCAATTTTGGCTCAGATCATAATCTCAGGGTTGTGAGATCGAGGCCTGAGTCAGTCTCCTTGCTCTGCAAGGAGTCTGCATGAGATTCTCTCTCCCTCAGTGTCTGCCCCTCCCCTCACATTCTATCTTTCTCAAGTAAATCAATAAATCTTTTTTTTAAGAATTTTGTTTAGAAAAGTTGAATTGGTATATATACATATACATATATAAAGTGTAGAAGTAGGAAAAGACACAGGTATTTGAGTTATTCAAAACTAATCCAATGATGGAGGCTGATAGTTAGAAGTAAGTTGGCAGCAAAATATTGCTAGAGGGTCACACAGATAATCTATGGTAAATTAGTAGAAAAGATATTTTGCAAGCCAAAGGTGAATGTAAGTGAAAACTGGCCACCCTGTGGAAGACCCTGAATGAACCATAAAAGCAGAATCAGAGAAGGTCCCAGAAGGATCTGTTCCTGAAGGCAGACAGGGCCCTGGGAAACCTGGGCTCTCCCCACTGCCTCTCCCGCTGCTTGCACCACAGAGAGCATCCCCCTGAAATCCTGCAGTGAAGAAATCCAAGACCTCTGAGAGCACACTTGCCAGATTTGGCAAATAAACACACAGCGTGCCCACTTACATTTAAATTAGAAATATACAATGTAGAGTTTTTATTAGGAGTATGTCCCAGATAAGGATATATTTGAACAGATGGAAAAGAAAAAGAGAAGCAGTCCAAATGAGCACAGAGGCCAAGTTAACAAGGCACATATTTAGGGAATGATGAGAAACTGAGTTCCCCTGAAGTAGAAGGTGCTAAATCTTAGACAAAGACACCAGATGAACATAGGTTTTTTTCTATGCATTAAACACTATGTTAGATGCATTATATTATTTGATTGGTCAGTATTTGCTAGGTCAGTATTGTAACTACCTCTCTGGGGCATCTGGGTGGCTCAAGCCGTTAAGCAACCGACTCTTGATTTTGGCTCACGTTGTGATCTTGGGGTCGTGGGATGAAGCCTTGTGGCGGTGTCTGCACTGGGTGTGGAGCCTGCTTAAGATTCTCTCTCTGCCCTCCAGTCCCCCTTTCTCTCTACAAAACAAAACAAAACACATTACCATTTTACTAATGAGTACATTGAGATTCAGAGAGTTCAAGTGCCATGCCCAAATTTATGCAACAAAAAGTGACATCTAAATATATCTAGGCCTATCCAACTACCAGTAGTGCCCTTCTCCTGAGTCACACTGCCTCAGTGCAGGTAGATGACAAATTTCAAGCAAAAATTGGATACCCAGCATGTGCTCAGATTCTAGAGGCATCCAAAGTAGAAAAAAAAATGCATTATTCAATGTGTGTGTATATGTGTATGTATGTATATATAATCTTCCCCCCAGAAACCGAAACAAATAACCACGTGCCTCCAACTTACGTCACTCACTTTGGCTCCCTTACACATGTCTTAGCAAATGCTTTGAGCTCCACCCAATACCAGGACAGCTACAAGTTTTGGAGGCCATTCTGAATTCAATTCTCACTTTCTCACAGGTGCTAACTTATAAATCCCTGATCAAACACAACTGTTAATTAAGAATACTCAATATAATTCTCGCCTCCAACACGTGTTAACTCCAAACTCCCTGATCAAACTAAAATCTGGTACAGTCCCCCCAATAACTGTTTATGTGCTAAGATCACACTTTCTCACAGTGAGGTGGACAAGTACTATGCTTTCTCCATTTGGGGGTAATTGTATTAGTTGTTGTGAAAGTCACCGTAGCAGTATGCATGAAGATCAATTTTATGGAAAATATAGCAATCACAAAGCCATGAAAAATAGATTTGGGCACAGCGTTATTGGAAGATGAGATTTCATTGTTCTCTCGATTGCTCGTCTAATATTCCAGAAGGCATGTCTAAAATGATAGCCAGGGGAGTTTAGCAGCATTGGCTTTGATTCAACTGTGGAAAAATAAGTATATAATTATGAGATTGCCACAGGTTTTTCTGTTGTTGTTTTCAAAGTTCAAAGAAATAGATAATAAAGCATGAATACAAAATGACTTCTGAGAAACACAGATGCTTCAGAGCAAACTGTAAGTAGGCAACAATTTTTGGCATTGGCTGTGTTGGGCTGATTCAGCTGCGGGCTTAAGTGGGGTGAGGTGTAGCCTATGAGGATGGCATTAGAGGAAAATTCAAAGGAATGTTTCTGGCAGACATGTAGAAGATGTCGTAGAAAACACACAGGATTAGGAGTAGGGTTAGTCTAGTGCAGAAAGGATGTTATAAAGGACTTCAACCCGTAGACTAACATGCACAATGGAGTGGGGTATGCAGGCTCAATGTACAGTCTGAGCCACCCAGAACATATTTCCGCTGCGAGTTCCCAGCGCTATCTCCTCTGGCTGAGAACCAGGGCCAGAATCAACAGTCATTCCTGCCCACACTCATCTTTTGCTGTAATTTGTTCCCAATCTTGTATTTGGACCTAGGAAGCATAGACGTTCACTGACAGAGAAAAATATCTGTGGTTCTCCTTGTCTTATATCTGCCTCCTTGGTTCCATCCATCCCCATGGCCTTCCGAACTGCACCTTCTTTTCCTCTCTGGAGCTGTGAGATCCCAGGTATGTGGCTTCTCCTCTGAATCCTCAAGTTATGTTTGCCAATTGAGATAATACCATTATCAGAACTACATCTAATATTTATTAAGCTCTTGGCTCATTCTTAGCATTCCTTAGGCATCAACAAAGGTTAGGGAGTTCTTCCCTTTTAATGATTTGCTTCTCCTCTGACTTATCACCACCTCCTGCTCCAGGTGCCTGACTGGTTTAGAAACCGAGCCCGGCTTCGATGGACTCATGCTTGTACTCTGTTTTCCACTTCACTGCTTGGTTTCTGACTCACTGACTTGCCCCTGACTTTCTGATATTCCTTCTTGGCTGGACATTCACAACTTACAGGGACCCTCTTCGCCTACCTTGTCTATCTGCACCCCTTGCCATTGCTATGGCTACAAAGCCATAGCCCTGGAAAATACCATAAACCCCTTCCCTGAGCAGGGAGAGAAAATACAGAAGGGTTAAAATGTCTTTAGTCTATGTTTATTGTATATGTATTGTCTATGTATATTGAATTTTGATTTGCCAACATATAGTATAACACCCAGTGCTCATCCCGTCAAGTGCTCCCCTTAGTGCCCGTCACCCAGTCATGTTTAATTTTATTTTTCATCTTTATTTTGCAAAATATTTTTTTCTAGAAAAGTCATCAGACTTCACTGAGGTGTTATAAAATAGTAAGTGTTGGTTCAGAAGAGAGGTGACCAGAATAACAGGATGCCTCTATCTCCCCTCATACTACTGCTAGTCCTGAGAGTCCAGCCAGAGACTGGGAACCTGCTACTTGTCACTGAGATAGTGATTCAGAAGTTCTATCCTCAAAGGCATTGATTTAGCCATCTTTGTTGTAAACTGGATCATCATTTCATTTTTTTTAACATTTATACCTTTCTGAGTTTGTTTAGTAATCATGTCTGGTATATGAGATTGGACTTAAGAGCTGGCTGGTATGTGCACTTCTTTGTCTGGAAGTTACAGCTTTGCTACTCACAAGTGATGAGGCTTCAAACACTCATGGAAACTTCTGTGCTTCAGATGTGTAAAGGGTAAGAGTTGTAAAGGATTGGTAATTTTTACTTTTTTCAAAACAAATCCCTTTTCTTCCCATGGAAAAGAGAACTTTTCTTTTTCTCTTTGGAGCAAAAGAAAAGTTCTACAATTCCATTTTATAGCATTCCATAAACTTAATTTTCCCATTCAATTGTGTATCCACAAGGAAGTGCTAACCAGAGCTCTGGTCAGCACAGGATACTGAAACCACCCTCCACGGGCTGTGCCAGCAGAGGGTTAGATAGTCAGGATTCACAGGTGTTGCTCAACCAAGACAAGACGGAGGGCAGCATTAAGTCTTAAGGGATCACTACAGAATTAACAATAGGTTAGCCCTATCTCTCATGTCCCAGCTCAAATGTTATAAGGAAATGCAACCACGCTTGCTAGGGGCCACCATAAAGTACACTCTTTGTTTGTATGTGGGTTTCACTACTTCAAGACATGAAGAACTAGCTCGGGAGAAGTAGAGTATGCAATCTTATAGGTTTGGTGGAGCAGTACCTTTGAAGCAATTTTAAATTTCAATACATTTAGCAAAGTACCAGCCCATGCAGCTTCTGTCCATTACTACATCATGTAAGGACAATCGTATGAAGTTTCAGAGAAAAATGTGATATTTTGGGATGTAGTGACAAAGTACAGATTAGTGACAGATGCTAAATTCATTTTTGCAACCACCACAAAGACAGTGGGGACAGTTTAACAACAATTACAAGTAAGTGTCTACAACAGGACCATGTGCCTCTGGGTTGGAAGAGATTTGCCACCAAATATGGCAAGTGAAGTGAATAGCCTGATGAAATAGGTGTGGTATCTCCTGTGCACCACACCCAGCATCACAAGGATTGGCACTAAATACTCCAAGTGCTGTTTTTTTTTTTTTTTCAAGCTGCTCTCACACAGGCAACACATTATCATGTGCTCTAACCAGAGAAGCTATCAAAATTTATGCAGATAACAATTCTCTTTAGCAATGCCAGGGAGGCTGGAACAGTCAAATATATCCCTTTCTTTAGGGTTGGTGTGCATGCCTAATATATGGCATTTCTTCATCATTATTGAGGACAATTAAATTTTGAATTGATATCCCTCTATTGAGGAAGTTCTAGAATGATGTATCAGAAATATACGCAGATCCTTAGTAATAAGACATCAGTAAGTAGATAACACCTAAAGGAGAACCATCTCAGTGCTTCCTGAAAATGGCAGTCTCAAAGTTAAGAGGAGAGCCGATGGGGGCATCAAATCTGAGAGGACTCAGATTTACCTCCACGGCAAGAAGAGAACTAAGGTTGGAAATCTCAGGCACTAGGCCACATAAGGAATGAGGAGGGTGACAAAAATTCAGGGTTCCAGAATATCAGGAAATAATAAAACCAACCCCAAGTAGTGATGATCACCATGAGGTGATATTGAAAAGCAAGGACTAGATCCCAAACCATGGGTCTGCCAGGGCATGGGCTTGAGAAACAAAGTCTAGAACACCAGGAGAAAAGAGTGGCTTAAGGAAATACTTGTGGAGAAGTTGATGGAATGGGCCTTGCTCTTCAAAATGTTGAGACAGTGGAGGATTGAGGTGAGGAAGACTTGGGTATGTCTCCAAGGAGAAGACGTGAAGGGTAGGAGGCAAGGACCTGCCCAGGGAAATAGACAAAGTGGTCTTCTTGGTCTACTGAATCCCCTAGGGCAAGTGGGCCCTTCTGGAGGCCTGCCTACTGGAGCTAACCCCAGGCTTGATGCTAGAGTGGGTGACGTGACCTACAGAAGCAAAGATGGTCTGACAGTCCCGCCTCCAGGCCCTCAGCAACCCAGGGCTTTTTCCAACTGATTCCACTAAAGCACAGTTTTCCTCCTTAGAATTCATCTTTTCCTACACTCCGTTCATCATTCCACCTTCTATGCCTATTCTTGTCCCACAAATGATTATTTCTGGTTTCTCTCCAAGTCCCCCACTCCTTTATCCTCCATGATTTGTGGAATTCAGAAATATTTTCTAACTGCTAGCCTAATGGTATGGAGCCATTCTCTGTTGTCTTGTTCTCAGTGGAAATTGAAGTCGGATATTAAGGACACTAAGAAAATATTCCTTTACATATTTCCTGATGTTTATTGACTGACCAGTTGTCCCTGTGTACCTACAGTTTTGTAAAAAAATTGACCTTTTGGCCTCTGAAGACATAAGAAAATGCTAAAATCAGACCACAGCAAGCTCTTAAAAATGCTCAGACCAAATGGCAAATGTTCATTACAGATTGAACCGAATTTCTTGTTGGTGATAGAGGAGCTGTACAGAACTGGTTCTTTAAATGGAAGACCCTGGGATCCCTGGGTGGCGCAGTGGTTTGGCGCCTGCCTTTGGCCCAGGGCGTGATCCTGGAGACCCGGGATCGAATCCCACATCGGGCTCCCGGTGCATGGAGCCTGCTTCTCCCTCTGCCTGTATCTCTTCCTCTCTCTCTCTCTCTCTCTCTATCATAAGTAAATAAAAATAAAAAAAATAAAAATAAATGGAAGACCCTTTCCCCTGTGGCTGAGGGGTGAGGCGGTCTAGGATGCTGGCGGTCTCTCTGGCCTGACTCAGAGCATCCACACCGGAGGTCCCTGGAATTTCTGACAAAATGCCCGGGGCAATGCATGGCACCCACAGAATGTTCCCGGCAGTCTCTGAAGGAAATCTCCAAAGTACAAGCAAAAAGCACAAGCATCTCCATCTATGTAGAACACCAAGGGGTACATATCACACCCACATCCCCACATCACACACACTCCCACACAGCCCACACTGGAGGGGTCCAGGAGCTTACAGAAGGACAAAAGTCTCTTCAGTAAGGAACGGTGGAAAATTGAAGTTTTGTAGAACTTGAGTGCTGTCAACAGAGACACCCTTCGTGAGACATGTCTCATGAATGGGGGCCACTGTGAAGGTCACGCGGGTTAATGCGTGAGAAGGAGAGAAACAAGACAGGTCATTTCTAAGTTCTGAATCTCTCAGTGAGTTTTGCAAATTACTTGACTTCTCAGAGATTCTGTTTCTGCATCTTAAATCAAGACTGCGTGGGCTACATGTAGTCTAAGATTCTGTCCAGCCCTGCGACTCCATTTCTAAATTTGAATATTGTTCATTTAAGGGTTTCATTGGAATATGCATCCATTTAACTGTCCAGAAATTGGAGCAATCTCACTGTTTTTATCTTTTCTTAATTTTGTTTAATTTTAGGGCAGACTGCAGCCTTGTAGAAAAATTGTGAAAATAGACTTCTGGTATATTCCACATTCAATTGTTCCTATTATTACCCTCCGTCCTAGTGTAATACAGCTTTTATGATTAAGAAACTGATATTGACACATAATTAGAAACTGAAGTCTGTGCTTTATTTAGGTTTATTTCATTTTCACCTAAAGGCTTTTTCAGTTCCAGATTCAGGACGTCACATTGAGTTTAGTCACTTGTTCCTTGAAGCACTCCTAGGCTGTGACAGCTTCAGAGACTTCCCGTGTTTTTGATGAACTTGAGAGTTATGAGGGGTGCTGGTCAGGCATTCTGGAAAACATCGCTCATATGGGATTCATCTGATGTTTTTCTCAGAATTAGACGGGGGTTATGGATGTGGGGGAGGAAGACCACAGAGATAAAGTGTTGTTTTCCTCATGTCCTCTGGAGGGTACACACAATCCACATGACCTATCATTGGTGAAGTGGATTTTGATCACTGGACTGAAACTGTGTGGATGAGATTGCCCATTGTCACACTGTGCTCTCCCAATGAAGGTGCCCTACACAGCTCACGTGAGAGGGCGGGCGTCGAGCCCCTTGTCCTCGAAGGCAAAGTATTTTCAGTTATTTGGAAGTCTACATAAAATAATTTTTATTGCTCCTTGTTCACCACAGATTTTTTTTTTACTCGATAATTTATTTATATCAGTGTAGACGCTGTAATATTTGCTTTTCAACTGAGTTTATAACCCAGGGTTATTTGGCTGCTCAAATTGTCCGAGCTTTGGCCATTGGGAACTTTCTCAATTGCATATCTGTCATTCTACCCTAATTATTTGTGTGCTTGTTTTGTTTTTATTTTTGTTTGTCTTACACTTTCCAGGGCACTATAGGAGGTCTAGGATCGTTGTGTATATGTGCTGCCCAGCCCTAGAGTCAGCCCTGATTCCTCCTACTGAAGAATAATACTAGAAATCGAGATCTGGAGTTCGAGTGTGTTCCTGCCGAGATAGTGTTTCTAGACCTTCTTAACTGACAGAGCAGCAAAATATATGTATGTCTCATACACCATGCAATACACACACCTATAGAGATAAGTAGTTCGGTCTGTAACTGTAAGTATCTCTGTTAAACTAAAAACATTTCATTCACACTTATGTCTCCAACTTAATCCATTACTACATGGATTATCCTAACGCCCTCTCCCTTGCTTCTCTGTAAATTCACATTCCATCAGTGAGAAACCTGGTTCCCAGCATTCATCATCCTTTTATTTGTTCAGTTCCAGTATACAGAGATTATGGTTTCAGAGTTAACATATAACCCGTGAGAAGCATCCGTGTCACACAGAGTGCAGTGTTTACGTACAGTTTCTTTTGCCTTTTGTCTTACGACATTTCTCATTTCCCAAGTCTCAGAGGTCACCGTCTTCCCCATTCCCTTCAGTGAGCTCCTTTCACACATGTATAGGGCAGTTAAATTGTTTTGTCATATTCTGCATTCCGTCCACAGGTCCCCCTGACCTCTTAAATGATTTTTAATTTGCATACATTAAGGTTCACTCTTGTGCTGTAATGTTTCGTGCACTTTAACAAATGCAGTGTCGCGAATCCACCAATATCGTGCAGACTAGTTCCATTACCTGAGAACATCGCCTGTGCTTTGACCTATTCAACCTGCCCCCATCCCCCAGGACTCCTGGTAACCGTGGATTATTTTTTTTCACCATTGCTATTGTTTTGCCTGTTTCGGGATATCATACAATTGGAATCATGTAGTAGGTCGCCCTTTAGATGGGCACTTTCCACTCAACAACACTGCATTTAAGGTTCATTTGTGTCCTTTGCTTGAGACCTTATTTCTTCTAATTGCTGGATAATATTCCTTTGTATGGATTTACTATAGTTTGCTTATCGATTTACCTATGGAAGATATCTTGGTTACTTCCAGTGTTTTGTAATTAAAATAAAATAGCTATAGGGTTGCCTGGGTGACTCAGGCCGTGAAGCATCTGCCTTCACCTCAGGTCATTGATCCCAGGGTCCTGGGATCGAGCCCTACGTCACTGGGCTCCCTGCACAGCGGGGAGTCTGCTTTGCCCTCTGTCTCTGCCCCCAATTCATGCTTGGTCTATCTCTCTAGTGCTCTTTTTCTCTCAAACAAATAAATTAAATCTTAAAAAAAAAAGAATAGCAGCTATAAACATTCAGGTGCAGATTGTGTATGGGATACAGTTTCAAAGCAATTGAACAAAAATCTAGGATCATTATTGATGGATCAGATAGGAGGATTGTCTAATTTTGCAAAAAACGTACAACCTGTCATTTGAAGTGGCCGTCTTATTCTGCATCCCTAGACAGCAACAAATGATAGTCCTGCTGCTCTGAATAGTCACCAGTAATTAGCATTGTTCATTTTTTCTTTTTTAATTTTAGCCATTCTTATCAGTGTGGTAGTATCGCAGGACCATTTTAATTTTGAACTCCATGATGACAAATAATGTTGAGCATCCTTCCAGATGTTGATTTGCCATCAGTGTATCTTCTTTCTCATTTCTTTAGTGGTTTTTCAGGTCATATCTTTTGCATAATTTTGAATTATTGCTATTATTATTTTTATTATCATTATTATTCAGTGGTAAGTGTCTGTTGTATATTTTGGATACAAGTTCTTTATCAGACATGTGTTTTTCAAGTATTTTTCCCCAGCCTATATCTGGCCATTTGATTTCTTTCATCAATCTCCCACAGAGCAGAAATTGAAATTATTTATCATCTTTTTCCTTTCATGGATCATATTGTAGTTTTGATCACGAATCTAGGTAATGCAGCTTTTTCTCCTCTGCTTTATTCTGCACATTTTATAGTTTCATGTTTTATATGTAGGTTTGTGACCAATTCTGAGATAATTTTTGTGAAAGGTGTTAAGTCTATTATCCTAGATAAGGATAGTAATGATGGTGATGTTGGATATAGACGTCCAATTGTTCTCGCATTAGAACAAGAAAAGATTATCTTTTTTTTCCATTGAATTGTCATCGTTCCTTTGTCAAAGATCGGTGACTATATTTGTGTATCTATTTCTGAGGTCTTTATTCTGTTGGGTTGAATCCACGGTATCCTTTATTTAACATCACACCACCTTGATTGTGGTAACATTATTATAACTTTTGAAATCAGATTGTGTCAGTCCTACAATTTTGTGTTGTTATTGTACGGAACATCTAGGATCTTTTTTTTAAGATTTATTTATTTATTTGAGAAAGAAAGAGAGAGAATGCACACAAGTGGGGGAATGAGCAAAGGGAGAGAGAGTCCTCAAGCAGACTCCCTGCTGAGTGCAGAGCTCAGTGCAGGGCTCGATCTCAAGACCCTGAGATCATGACCTGAGCCAAAACCAAGAGTCAGACACTTGACCAACTCAGGAGCCCTGGGTATCTTTTGTCTTTCAATATATCCTTTAGAATCAGTTTGTAAAATGTCTACAAAATGGTTTGCTAAGATTTTTACTGAGAACTGAATCTAGAGATCAAACTGGCAAAACTTAATCTCTTAATAGTAATGAATCATCCAATCCATAAACATAGGATAGGTCTCCATTTATTAAGATCTTTGATTTCTTTTTAGCTTTCTACCTATATATTATATATATTTTTTGTCATATTCACACCAAAGTGGTCCATTTACTTGGTCCTATTGCAAATGGTGATTTTGTTTATAATTTTAAACTCCAACAGTTCATTGTTTCATATATCAAAAGCAATTTTTAGGTATTAACCTTACATCTTGCACCCTTGCTATACTAGCTTACTAGTTCTGGAGGTTTCTTTATTGGTCCTTGGGACTTATACAGACACAATTATGTCACCTGTAAATGTGAGCAGTTTTATTTCTTCTTTCTCAGTCCATATAGCTTTTGTATCTTTGCTTTTTTTCTAGCTAAGACCCCTAGTGCAAGGTTGAATAGAAGTGGTGAGAGAGGATATGGGCATGTTTGCCTTCTTCCCAGTCTTTGGGGTGAAGTGTCCAATCTCTCACCAATAACTATGAGATTATAAAGCCTTTAGTAGATACTCTTTAATAAAATGAGTAAATTTCTTCTATTCCTATTTTGCTGAAAAGTTTTTTTTTTCATTATAAATGGGCATTGAAGTTTATCAAATGCTTTTTCTGCATTTCTGCATTAATTAATATGGTTATATAATTTTTCTTCATTAGCCTGTTGATGTGATAGATCACATGGGTGATTTTCAAATGTTGAACCAGCTTTGTATACCTGATATTGATCCCACTTGGTCAGGGCATACAATTCTTTTTTGTAAATTGTTAGATTTGATTGAACCACATCATGCTGAGGATTTTTATATCCATTTCATGAACTATACTGGTCTGTAGTTTTCTTGTAATGTCTGGTTTTGGTGTTAGGGCAATGCTGGCCTCAAAGACTGAGTTAAGTAGTTTTCCTTTTGCTTCTGCTGTATACAGAATAAATAAAATTAAATTATATAAAATGCTCAACAAAACCACAGCAAAAATAAACAAAACAGGCAAAGGGACCATCTGCCTTTTTAAAATTTATTTCTTCTTTGCCTTTCAGTTTGGCACATTTCTATTGACTCATCTTCAAATTCATTGATTTTTTTCCCCCTCAGACGTGTCCAATCCACTGATGATCCTGACAAGCCATTCTTTATTTCCATTAGAGCGTATTTCATTTCTAGCGCTTCCTGTTGATGTGTTTTTAAAATTTCTCACTGTTTACATTGCCTTTCCTATTCTTACATGTTGCCTACTTTGTACATTAGAACCCCTAGTATACCAATGATAGTCACTGTAAAATCACTATGTGATAATTCTACAATCTGAGTCAAGTCCTGGTGCTTGCTTTGCCTCTTCAGACTGTGTCTCTCCTTGCATCTACTCATGACTTGCATTTTGTTGTTGCTTTCATTCACAGGCAGATATGATTATAACCAGTAACAAGAACAGAAGTAAATGGGCCTCTCCTGGGAGGTCTTATGGTAATATGGTTGGGGTTAAGCTGTGTTTAAAGTTTGCTCTAGCTGTAGAGTCCTCCAGCTCTTCCCTTCTTGTCCCCTTGTTGAAGTGGGTCTTCCCCAAGACTTGTCCTGAGACAGAGCCTGATTTGAAGCTCCTTCTACTGGAAACACTGTGGCCATGTGGAGGTCAGCTGGGGTAGTCTTGGGGTTCCTGAGAGAGGAAGTGCTCTATAATCATATGATCAACAACTTCATGACTGAGTCTAGGCTTTTCGTGCAACAGAGTCCCTAGGATGTGGCCTTCAGAAGTGTTCTGTAGGATCCTCTTCTCCCAGGTTAGGTGGGACAGGATGGTACAGGGGCTTGGAGGGTGAGAAGTATGCTCTGATGAAAGCTGTTCTCTGGGCAGTAGGCTTTTGCTGTGGAGAGTACTCTGGCCACACTCCACAATGGTTACTTCTTCCGTCCCCTCTGGAGCAAGGCCTGAGTCACTCTCTGATTCCACCCTGATCCTACCGGGACTTCTGTGGACAAAGGAAGCCCAAGGACAGTAACTCCTGGCAGTTTCTCACTCTTAGGCTCCAAAAGTTCATCCAAACTGTCAATTCTCATTCCCTCAGTTTGCGGCTCCAACAAGCTCTCCTCCAGGTGAGCTGATCTGGACTGGGATTGTCTGTGTTCACCTTTCTGTCCAGACCTCAGAGCGGTGGTGTACACTCTACCCTTAGTTCTCTGAAGGATTCAGGAAAAGTGGATTTTTACTTTGGGCATCTTATTTCTTACTGTAAAGTGATGACTTCCAGTCTTTTTACATGTTGGAGGTGAAACAGGAAGTATCCCACTTTGTTTTAACTGCTTTACCCTTTCCCTGTGTTTGTCAGCAAAGTTTATATTTATTTTATTTTATTTTATTTTTATTTTTTAAGATTTTATTTATTTATTCATGAGAGACATACAGAGAGAGAGAGAGAGAGAGAGAGGCAGAGACACAGGCAGAGGGAGAAGCAGGCTCCATGCAGGGAGCCCAATGCAGGACTCAATCCCGGGTCTCCAGGATCAAGCCCTGGGATGAAGGCGAAGGCAGGTGCTAAACTGCTGAGCCACCCAGGGTTCCCTTTAATTTATTTAGAAAAAACAATTGTGACAATAAAAAAGAACTAAATGACAGTTTGAAAACAATTTCCCACACCAAATGGCATTAGTTTAGTGTATACTTACAAGTGATTATAAATGGTGCTATGCTAACTCCCAAGCTCTGGTTTAAGAATATACATTTTATGATACACAATGATCACTGCTGATTACATAATATTGCCCTTTCATAAAAGTGTAAAGCATTAGTGATAACATAGGAAGATAAAACCAATTTTAATTCCAGAGCAAGCTATACCCATCTCTCTACTAGATTCATGCTTTTAAGGCCTTACATATTGAGGATCCTCTCTGTGCCAAGAGCTGACTAAGTATTTGTTAAACTTATTCTCACCCGATACTTAGGAATATCATGCTAGGTGATTATGATGACATTATTTGTACAGATGTAAAGCCTTAAACCAAGATAAGTGAATATTTGACCGAGGCCATAGAGTATAAGAGATGGAGTCAGTATTTAAATTCCCCTACATTAACTCATTTCATCCTCCCAACTGCTCTGTGAAAGCAGTACTCAGCGAATCCATTTCATTGCAATTCAATTGAATTCAATTTAACTCAGGACACTGCTATGTAACTAGCAAGGACTAGGTGTTAGGTGTGACACGTTGCATTGGGAATGAAGAGATGAGTGAAAATTCTCTCTGACCTCAGGAAGCCCCCGGAACATGAGCCTACTGGTGAGCATTTTCAACCTCTCTCTGGATGCTAAAATAGAATTAGGGACAACCCACAATGATGGGTAGAAAGCATGCATGAACTAAATCTTCAAAGATGGAACAGGAGTTCTTCAATATATTCAGGATAGAGGTTGGCAGTATGACAGAGAACAGTCTAGAAAGAACTTTAACAAAGATATGGAATCCTTAAATGGCATGCCAGTATTCTATGAATTTTTTTCTTTTTCTTTTCTTTATTTTATTTTTTGGTAAGACACATTGGGGTAACGAAGCTGGGGATGGGAACAGAAGTTGATAACAAGCACCAGGAAGCAATACATCATTCAGGGTTCCAAAGGTCAGGCATTTGAGTTTTGAAAGATTTGACATAACCTTGTTTAGCTGTATCAAACTTCAGTTTTAGAAAGCTTATGTTCTTCTGAATATGGATGCTAAACCGAGGCTCAAAAAGATGAAATGGAGTATTCAAACCTGCACTCTAAAGTTTTAGAAGGTGCTTCTATGTAAGTGCTGGACTATATGCCCAGATGTCGGCTGATTGACTTAGTGATCAATTCTTGCTGATGTTTCTTCCACTCTGTATAAAATTGTAAGGGCAGTTTGCTTTGTACTCAAAATTTTCTTATTTTAAAGACATCGTGATATCATTATTATGTGATTATTTGATAGCCACTTGCATGGAGAATTTTTAAATTTATTTTTTAGAGTCCTCAAAATTAATTTAAAAAGCCTATTGCCCTCAGATGAATTAAGACATTTGACTGATTGATATTTAGTTATGTGTTTATGTAGTGTTGAGCTTTTGAAGAGACACTTGGATAATTATCACTATTGTTTTTGCTCTAAATTAGATTTCTAATCATGTTATTATCATATGTACAAATTCTGGCAGCTGCATTTATAAAATCTTTGAAAAAAAATGCATGTTTTCCTACATTCTTCCCTTATTAGAACTATTGCCATTCAGTCACAGAAGTCATCAATATATTAATAACAAGAGATAGAGTGAAACAGATGAGCAGGAGCAGTTTGAGATGAATATCTAAGGACTCCAGAATTTCAGAGCCCTGGTCTCTCATATGCACTCTGCCCTTTCACATGGTAAAATCTTAGCAAAGAGAAAAATAAAACAGTTTCTAGTCCCAATCTTAGATATTAAACTGAAATTCCATTGTTTTTCCATTCACTGAAAACATGTATTCATCCTTTAATCCCCAAGCATCAGTCACTATGGAGATAGATGATGATAGATAGATAGATAGATAGATAGATAGATAGATGATAGATAGATGATAGATATTCAGAAGACTGATGTCATATGGGAAATGAGCTGAAATGGGAAGATGGGAATTCTGGGGCTGCAGTTTGGTTACTCTACAAAAACGAATACTGCAGGGCCGTCCCGCATGGCCAAAGAGCACAGCCTGGACCAGAAGCACATTGTCCACAGACAAGACTTGCCATCCCTTGTTGCATCAGTATCTCTACTGCACCTCCCTATAGGTTGGCCTGCTTGTCTGCACAGCAAGGATAATAATAAGAATTAACTTCTGAGCTGTTGGGAACAGTATATTGAGAAAAATAACGTGAAGGTTAGCACCTGCCTTCCCTTCCAAGTTCAATGTGTTGCTGCTGTTGTCCTGATGATAATGATGATATTACTCAGGTGATGGTGTTGAGACTAACGGGTGCCTTGATGGCCGTGCTTCTCAACAGGGGTTGTTCTTATGCCTTGGGGAATCCCTGGAGCGTTTCTGGTGGTCACAGCTGGTGGGAGGGGAGGGGATGCTCTGGCAGCTAGAGAGTAGAGGCCAGAGATGCTGCTAAATATCCTCCAGGACAGCCCACACACAACTAAAGGTGATCAGGCTCTTCATGTCACTAGTGACAAGGTTGACGAATGCCACTTTGTTGTCAGCTGTGGAGCTAGGCCTATTACCATAAGAATAAATGCCATCTCTTAATAATCCTTAAATTCTAATTGCTGATCGCAAAAAAAAAATGTTTCATAAAATAATGCATTTTATGCCTTTTTTTTTTTTTTTGATCATTTAAAACAGATGCTATTAACAGAGGCATCATGCCATGTGCTGGAGGTTCAAAGATTAAACAAATGTCATCTTTAGCATGCTTACAGTATATAAGGTCACACAGGGAGACCCATAACTAGCAAGTGCTAAGACATGGAAGTCATGGTGACTGGATGTTGCTCACAACGATGGCCTGGGTAGACAGGACAGAGCCATGTCATGCATGGTACTGCTACTGTGCAAAAGTTGGTGCTCTGCACTTGCAAAGACCAGGGAAACAGACCCAAACAGCTTTAAGCAGGGAGCTATCATGAAAAGATGTGTGTTCCAGAAAGCTTTTCCAGGGATCATACACATGAGAGGTTAAAGAGGCAAAGGAAGGGAAATGAGAACCAAAGAAGGTAGATGGACAAACGCAGGCTGGCAATGGGGAAGTTCTAACCTAGCAGGTGATGAAGAAGGGACAGAAATGGCTCATGGGGGTACATCCTGACACCTGACAAATGAGTGGACATGGCAGGAGAAAGAGGAGTCTTAAGAATTCTAGATTTCTGCGCGGCCGACTGAGTAGATGGAAGGAAGAGACACCTGTGGGAAGAAAAGAGCTTAAAGTTCTTGAGGTCAGGTACACAGGCAGAGGCGTGGCGTAGATGTTTACAGAACTTGGGAGAGGGACCACTTGGAGCAAAAAGAATACAGAAAATAACCAATAGACAAATTTGGTTAGTGGGACTGGGCAGCAGCCAATGCAATAGAGGCCTACGTCTCATTAGGTTATGGTCTAGTCGCTCCGGACTTTGATCTTGTTAGAAATATGGATGTCCTTTAGGCTTTGATCGATGAGTCTGGAAACCATGCACAAGAACGACAGGATCACAGACATGCATCGGATGCCAGCCAGCAAACAGGGGCAGATGGCAGTGGAGGGAATGGATGGCAAATTGGCTTTTTAAATTATCTGATGCTCATTCCAAACGTCTCAGGTCGGTAAAAATATATAACTCAGAGGCTGAGAGGAATAAGTGAATTTGTAAGGATGTAATTGTATTAATATGTTTATTATATTGTTGTATTCCGAATTCACGATTCTCGGGCAAATTTTCAATCTCTTTCACTTAAGTATCCCTGATAAGGTATTGCATTCAATTACTGTTCACTATATAATCTTTGGATAAATACATGATTTTCTGTGACCCCTGGGTGGCTCAGTCTGTTAAGCAGCTTCCTTCAGCTCAGAGCATGATCCCAGGGTTCTGGGCTCGAGTCCTGCATGGAGTTCTGCATCGGGCTCCTTCTCCCTCTGCCTGCCACTCCTTATGCTTGTGCTCATTATTTCTCTCTCTCTTTCTTATATTTTTAAAAGATTTTATGTATTTATTCATGAGAGACACAGAGAGAGAGGCAGAGACAGAGGCAGAGGGAGAAGCAGGTTCCCCGTGGGGAGCCCAATGCAGGATTTGATCCTAGGACCCCGGGATCACCCCCGAACCAAAGGCAGACACTCAACTGCTGAGCCACCCAGGCATCCCAATAAATGATTTTCTGTAGCAGAAGTACTTTTCTCAAGTTAGATTTGACTCCCTCAGGTTTAAATTACACATATGCATGTGTGTGTTTATACACGATGCATGTGAACGTGTGTATATTTGCACACATACACACATATGTGATCCCACACATGACAGCATGCACACACAGAGACAGCTCCTTCTTAAGATAATGTTAAATTCAAAAAAGTTGTAACGGGTCAAATCTTGTCCAGAGATTATACAGGATCGTGTAGACCGCATGTCCTCGGACATATGCAGGGCTACAGCATAGGGCAGAAAGAAGCATAGTTATACTTGGGTCTCGGTCTAGTGCATCGAGGAATGATTAACTGAAGGAAAGACTCGGGCCTCCCCCAGAGGGCTTCCAGGAAAGGCCGGCCCCCATCCCCAGGACCTCCTGGTGAAGCCCCCCAGTGCTTCCCCGCGTCACCCTGATGGCATGGACGTGAGGCAACATGCTGCTCTCCAGAAAGCCCGCGCTGCCCAAGATCCTTAGGAGAGTGTCTGGCAGAGGAAGACTATTCTAAGGTGCCGGGGCCTGAGAAGATCGGTGGTGCACCCCACACGGCCACGTCCTGGGTAGTCTCACCTGCGGGGGGGCTGTGACTAGTAGCTCGTGGTGAGTTAGCATTTGCCCAGCAGCTTATGGGAAAGGCAAGCATCCCTTCCGTGTTGATCTTCAGGGTAACTTTGTGCCTCCAGGTCAGAGGACTTCAGACTGAGGGGAGGGCCGGCACTGCCAACCTGCTGGTGTCCAGCTTCGCTGGTGCAAAGTGCTGGGTCTCCTGGTTCTTGAGCAGCGACTGTCCATCTCCCTGTGATGCAGGACACTCTTGTCACACTCTGAGGTCCGCTGTGGGACAAGAACCGCACATTCTTTTTCAGAAAGCAGCTGACCCATTGGGGGCTGGCCACCCTAGAGCGAGCAGGTCCATGTTTCTACTTCCCCGGGTTGGGCTGGACTGTTCTGTGGGACGGGCTGAGGTGGGGTGTCCTCTTAGCATCCGCCTACTAGCAGGTAGCTCATCTCCTCACTTAACAAATAACCATTATGTACTCAGGGAGCGAAATCTGGGTAAGAGCATCAGTAATGCCCTTGCTTCTCCCCCTGGGACCACTCTGGACAGCGGCTGCTGACTCATATTCCAGCTAACAGACGGTTTTTCTCTCCTGGTGGCCAATTTGGATTTGACATAAGAAACCATGGCAGTACTCAGCAAAAGCAGACCTCGACCACCTCCCCTCCCGGGTCCCCCGGGCGCCTCTCCTCAAGCTCACGCTTCCCCAGTGGACCCTTCATGCACTGGGGCTTCACCTGGGCCCTGGATGCTCAGGCGTGGGTCCAGGAAGGGAGGAGGTGTCCACTCTGCAGAAACTCATAGTCTTTAACCGAAGTTGGACAATGATGCAGAGGGACCCCTCAGGAGCATCTCCATAGTCTTAAGGTCAAGCGACAAAGGTAGCGAGTGGACACCGCTGCTTCTGTGACTGACACTGTCGCAGCATGAGGGTTCACAGGTTAGTACCTTCTTTCGGGCACAATAAGACCATGCTGTACCGTCCTACATTACCAGGGTTTATTAAAAACAATTAAATAAATAAATAAATAAATAAATAAATAAATAAATAAATACTGAGATTTGAGAATTTAGGGGGAAATATGCATGTCTCAGATTTCACTTACAAATTTAAAAGATTATGTTGATTTAAGGCCTTAGGTTTTCACAGTCACACTGGATGCCTGATAACAATTTTTGAAGTATTCACTCTCATTGTGCTCTTTGCTAAGACCGGGAGTTAGTGGGTGAGTGGAGAGGGGCTCCAGCGAGGCATCACAGAGCTCACAGGGGTGACCCTACAGGAAGAGTGCCCTCCTGACCAGCTGGGAGCCTTAGGCCTGGAGCTGCAGCAGGAGGCTCTGAGCTTCCACTCGGATTCATTTCTGTGACCCTATCTGGAGTTTTTGGGGTGTGCGTGTGTGTGTGTGCACAATGACTTGTGTCTGTGTATTTGTGTGAGCACACATCCTCATATGAGGCCCTGAATGTACTGCGTTTCCTGTTGGTACTAGAAACTACCCAGAGAAGTCAACCAAATGAAGGCAGCAATGTAGAAACTTCTGTCCCATCATCTTCATTTACTAAAATGTGATATACCGCATGATTTTGGAGATATTACATAAAAAGTTTGATGGGAAAATGTTATAAATTTGTGTTGTAAGATACAGGATAAATATTTGTTAAACATTGGCTATGTATGTGTTTATGTGTGTGATATACATATATATAATATATAATTATTTATAACCGCTTTTACCTTTTCTAATTTATTTGTAATCACTCATGCATTGGGACAAATTCATGTATATTTGGGAATATTTTAAATACCTAATGCTTATTAAATTAATACAAATATGTTTGAATGCAACATCATGCTTACACAGATATGCATATGCATGCCTCACAATTTATATTGTACACACAAGAGCAAGTTCTATAAAAACACAATTATGTGGATTCACACATCATTTATTCAAAAGCTCTGAAGAACGTTGTTTATCACATAAGTGAATTTTTCAGATCATTGAACCTTAATATTTCAAGCATAAGCATTTAATTTTGAATATCTGCAAGGAAATCTTCTGTAGTACACTCCCTTGAGTTCTCAGGAAGATAATGTGGAGCATAATAATAATGATGATAATAAAACAAGAATGTTACCGTAGATTGAGTACCTTCCACATGGCAGTCACTTACACACACTTATTATGTTAGAGAATCCTCCAGACTGGTAAACTGAGCACACTTGTTCATGCATCACACTTGGGTAGAGAGCCTTAGAGAATTGAATAACGAGATTTGAGTCATAAAACTTGAAGAGGTGGAGTTAATACCCAAAGCTATGAGTAACTCTAATGTCTGAAAACTCTAATGTCTTCCCAAAACATCATCTTGCCTTGAATGAAGTATCACACTATCCTGCATGGTTCCTATACGTTGTGACCCAGCACAGCTCTGCACCCATGGTCTCCTGGGACACCCAGATCCCATGATCTGTCTCTTGATATGTATCAGTTTCTCTCATACTCATCTCAGTTAGCCTCAATTTTGTTTCTTGCAGTGTGCTCTGTCTTGGTGAATCAGAAGGGGCGTGATAAAAATTGTAAGGTAAAGCTTATTTGGTAATCAGGTGTATGTGCTAAGGTATATATATATGTTTTATATATATTTACTTCTTCAACCAGGTGTGTATATATATATAGTTATATAACTATATATATATATATAACTATATATATAACTATATAAATATATTTTATATATATATATATATATATATATATATATATATATATATATACTGTGTGTTTGTGTGTGTGTGTTTCTGTTTTCCTAGCAATGAGCCTGGTGGGAAGATTGTCTTGTCTGGAAAGCAAGCAGAGTCTCCTCCGTGTGTATATTCACTTGCTCACAGTATTTTATTGAAGAGATCTATGTAGAGGGAAACACAAATCTCCAACAACACTAAAATCTCAGTAGAATGTACTTCTAGAAACATTTAAGAAATACTGTAGGTCAGTTTGAGTATTTCCAAAATATGTTCCCTTAAGAAACTCCTTTCCAAATAGCTTTAGAGTCTTGAGAAAGGAAACGTGTTAATAAAAACAGCAGGCTCTCTCCTTCGATGTCCTATTTTAAGGGATTCGTGCAAAGTGCTACAGAGAATGTAAAGGTTTTATCTACGTTTTTCCATAACTGGTTTGGCTTTTACTAAATTCTATGAGATGAGAACCAAATCTCTAGTTTCTTTGCAGCATATTAACAAGATAGTTAAAGGAAAGAGAAGGCCTTGAGAAAGGAAAGCTATTCCTTAAAGTCTGAGGACATGGTAGATTTTGAAAGAAAACCAGCTCAGGTTCACAGGGTTGCTAGAAAAATCTAAGAGACCCTGCTAGCAACACTTCTGTGTCACGCTCTTCGTACACGGATTCCACTGGGCAGCGCGAAACGTGAAATGCGGCCTGAGAGCTCACTGATGAAAAGGGCACAGATCATCACAAAATTCACTTTAATTAAAGGTGGAATTTGGGCGGACAGTGAAGGGAGTGGCCGCGTGGAGGGATTGACAGGCTCAGTGTGGTGACACCAGCGCTCTGGACTTTCTCTCCAGAGAAATGCCATTAAAAAAAGATTTAGTCCTTGGGTAATAGATTAAAGAAATCAAAAATAGACACATGTTTGTTCCTTTTTATCCGTTTATTGGTTCTAAAGCTGTTTTCCATTTACCAAAATTTATTCTGGTTGAAGAAGTTTTACAAATCAGTGAAAAAATGAAAAGTTTACCGATGAAAAGATTGCCGATGTCTGAGAGCACGTATATTTATTTTCACTGCCGCCTCTGAAAGGACTCCGAACGGTATTTTCCAGATGATACCAAGATCAATAAAGATCAGAACAACAAAGTAGAAAGACAGTAGTGCAGCTTTGTGTTTTACCTTTAACCCTGAGGAGCTCAGGGACTCCAGTCTCTTCATCAACCCCCCCAGGAGGAGCCCTCAGTATCGCCCGGGGTGCAAGAGTCATGCTCCTAGAACTTCTGGCTGCAACGTGGCACCTGCCCTTTCCCTGTCCTCTCCAAAAGAATTGTGCCACCCTCCCTGTCTCTGCAAGGCGTGTGACCGGCCAACCCCATCCCTTGCACTGGGAGGTCCATTCCCTGGCCCTGCCCTCCCTCCCACCCCCACGGTTTCTCTCCTGTCCCGGGTGACAAAGCCCGCCAGCCTCTCCTGTTCCAGATGACTTACCCGAGAGCCCCTCCACAGCTTTACTTGGACTTACTCTTTACTGCAAACCCTCTTGTTTAATATCAAATTAATACCAACAAGTTTATTTGTATGTGAATCCTGGTTTATTAATACTAATAACATAGTCAAGTTGAGATCTATGACTGGAGTTTAATCAGTGACCAGTGGTTAAGATATCCACATTATCTCCATAGTGTTGATGTTGCAGGCTATGACCAGGAGAGCACCTGGCAGGTAGCCTGTGTCCCAGGTGTCTCACGGAGAACTCAGTGAAGGAGTTGGACCCCTAGAGAGAATATTAACTGACGGCCAAGAAAAGACACACAGTTGCTAGCAGTTTCACGGTGGTGAACAGCAGAGCTGGACTCAAATGTTGGCTTTCTGACCCAGAGCTTCTCTCTCTCAATATACCCTATTCTCTAAGTCTTTCTCTTCCATAAATATAAAATTCTTCCTTTTTTTTCATTAAAATGCATTAGTTCCATGATTTTTTTCTTGTTTTGTTATTAAGATGTTATTTTTTGAGAGCAGGTTTAGGTTCACAGCAACATTGAGCAGAAGGTACAGAGGTTTCCCACACAGCCCCTGTCCCCACACCCACACGGGCTCTCCCCAGCCGCATCCATGGAACCTCACTGGCATGTCACTATCAGTCGGAGTCCACAGTTGACCTTAGGGTTCACTCCTGAGGCTGTCCCTTTTATGGGTTTGGACAAATGGGTGATGACCTGTATCCACCATTATAGTGTCCTACCGAGTAGTTCTGGTCCCCAAACTCCTCTATTTTCTCTCTTATTCATCGCTCCCCCAGCTCCTGGCACCCACTGCTCTTGCTGTCTCCATACTGTTACCTTTTCCGGAACATCTTAGAGTTGGGATCACACAGTGTGTAGCCTTTTCAGATTCTCTTCTTTCACTTAGGAATGAATATGCAGTTAAGTTTCCTGAGTTACACAGGCAACCCAATTAGGAGCATCTCAGCTCACATCTTCCTATTTGAACATATTAAACTATAGTACATGAGGTATGATGTTAATTATACGTAGACTGCATACGCGTATGTTGTGTGTGTGCTTCCACAGAATACCGTATCGTTCGAAGGTTGTATAATATTGAGCAGAGTTGTTACAGTGCTTCAGTTTTCTCATTTGTAAAACTGCAGGTAAAATACCATAATAGACACGGGCTATTCAATGTACTTAAATCCTAGATGCTGGAATCTGGACAACCTGGTTTCAATCCCTGGTTATTCTATTTCTCCTGAAAGATCATAGTCAATTTACTTAACTTCTTTTTGCTTAGGTGTTTCCCCCTAAAGTCAGTTTAAGTTATTCTAAAACAGCATAATAAAAGCACATGCCTCACTGTGATGTTGTGGAGATGAAGTGACATTTTTATCATTTTTTGCACAGGATCTAGCAAATAATGATGTTCTTTAAAAATGTCAGCTCTCCACGTCATCATCTTCACCGTCTTCAGCTTTTTCTGACATTCTTTGACTTGGTGGTTCAGGCAAATCAATTTTATCATTTGCTATAATCATTCTATAAATCGTATTTGCTCAAATTTGACTTGACTTTTATTACACTGAAATATTTTTATTGAAAAGAAATATCAGAAGTGAAGGAAAACTCTGGCCAACATTGATTTGAATATTTTTTAGATGCTCTGAACTTGGGAGAGGCATAGGAGATGTTGGATTGAGCCGGAGCGTGCCTGCAGCTCTCGTGCCGATAATCTCGCTATTTCATCTGCGGAGTGTTGACATAAATGTGCACAGTCTATAAAGCATCCTTGACGGAAGTGGGAAGGAACAAGTGGTTCTCTGAATGGCTTCTATTTTGATTTAATTCCTTTTGTATTAGAAAGTAAGTTTATCCTTAATAACTGATGATTCAAAATGTCATTATCATTTTGCTGTGAATTCCTACGGTTTGCCTCCATTATATGCTGTTCAACAATGAGTGAGATTATTGAGTAATATTTCCACTTATTCAAAATAATGAAAGAGCTGTTCTAGTAATTTAAATATTACAGTTTTTAGGGAGCTCAAGGTTTCATATTACTAGAATGGATAATAGTAGAGTTATCTAAACTAACTTGAGGAAGTCAAAACTGATCACTTAAATGTTGCTGGACCAAAAAAAAAAAAAATGAGCTAGTTAGAAAATAAACAATTAAGTACAGATTTGCTTATTTTCTGACTGGCTGCACACACACATACACACACATACAAACATTTTAGACAGATTCAGATTTTCGGGGATCCTGGGTGGCTCAAGCGGGTAAGCGTCTGCCTCCAGCTCAGGTCATGATCCCGGGCTCCTGGAATCGAATCCCACATTGGGCGCCCCGATCAATGGGGGGTCTGCTTCCCCCTTTACCTCTGCCTGCTATAGACCCTGCTTGTGCTCTCTCTCTCTCTCTCTCCCACCCAAACAAATGAATAAAATCATTTTTTAAAAAAGATTCAGATTTTCATGTCACGAGTCACAAAACAAATGTAAAAAGAGATTAGATAAATGTCGGTACCGTCTCTTTATGAAAATCAAAACTCAAGTATCATAGAAAAATAACTAAAAGGAAAAATTACTGTTTAATAACATAATATTTTAGTTATTTCTTCAAAATTAAAAGCAGTACAAGAGACCACTAATCACCATATATGTACCGGAAGATAAAGCAGGAAAAAGTTGAAAATGATTAACATATAACACTCCATAGTGACTAGATGGGACACATTATAGTCCCGACTTAGGAAAGAAGAAAAGACAAGAATTATATATAAAAGAAAAAATCCAAACAGGCTGTTAATTCTGTCTCCTACATCTCCAGTTTTCCCGCTGCTGTGCCCTGATGCAAACCACCTTCACCCCCACCCTGTCCACGGTCCCCCTAACCCAGAAGCCCAGCGCCCCTTGTCTGCAGTGTGTCATTCCCTTCGTCCCGGTTATACCCCCCACCCAGACGCTTCCTCTCTGACCCTCTCTCCCTCCATCACTCCCAGGACAAACCGCAGGCCCACTGACGGGCAGCCTTCCACAGTCAAGCGTCCATCTACCGGGGTGGCTTCCAGCCTCACGGGGGCCCTCCGACCTGCCACCCTAGTGCGAGTCCTTAGGCCAGTCACCCTCCACCCCGCAGGTGGGCCCCTGCCTTCTCTGCCCTCCACTTCCTCGGTTGCTGACTCTGCTTTGATTGCCAGGCAGTCAGAAGAGGCTCCCGTGGCCTCTGCCCTGTGTCCTCTGGTCAGTGGATGGATCATTCCAGCACCGGTCAGAAGCCAAGCTCTTCGTTTGTGTAAGAGGTCCGGACACCTCTGAGCTCTTCCATGCCTTCATGGGCTCGTGGGCTCTGTCCTCTTCCGCTGTCTCCTTCCGTGGTCAGGCTCCCCACCAAGCAGCACTGTTGGGCGTGCAGTGACCGTGACCGCTGCCACTCAATGCCTATGGCTAAGGGCCAGTCCTTCTCCTGGTGGCTGGGAAGAGCAGCCTTGGGAACCCATCACTGGCAGCATCTTGAGACCCTTCCTTTCCTTTTGCTTCAGTGAGACTGCTCTGCCCACTGCCCTCCTTCCTCCCCATCCCCTTCTCAGTCTATGGACCCTCCTTCCTAATCTCTCCATATCCAGGTGTCCTGGATCTCAGCCCTGGGCTCTTTTGCTTCCTCCCTCCTTGTCTATCCCCCAGGAGAGCTCCCTCAGCCCCCAGATGGAGGCCCCAACTGTGGGGATGGCTCCCAAATGCACACCCTAACCCAGCCCTTCACTCTGATTTCATAGTCCTGTGGCTGACCATTAATGGGCCTTGCAAACTATTTCTGAGATCAGACCCAGAACCCCTTCAGGGACTCCAAACCTCTCACCAACCAGAGGGTCAGTCACAGACTTGGGTTACCCTTGATCTTCCTCCTTGTCTCCCCCTCCCCATTGAGGAAGTCTGTCCCCTGTAGTATAGCCTAAGAGCTTCCTGGAAATCGGGGTCTGCTGCCCCTGCCCCTGCCTCCCCACCACCCTCTAACCCGTAGGCAGCACTGAGCCACAGGTGCCGTGTTCATTTCCATTGCTGCATAAAACTTGTCTTGGAAGCTTAAAACAATGGCTCCTCATCACCTGCCACAGTCCTGAGAACTGGGCTTACCTGGTGGTGAGGATGCAGTCCAGCCGCGAGCAGGACTTCGTGGTCCAAGGGCTGGAGCTCACTCAGGATGGCTGACACTCCTCACCGCCTCACCAGCTGACAGATGGACTGAGGGCTAGGCTCCTACCACATGAGCATCTCCGCTGGCCTGTGGAGTGTCCTCAGCACCTAACAGCTTGCTTCCCTCCCAGGAGCCACCCAAGAGCCCCAGGGAACTCAACGGGGAAGGCACCAACTTTTATAATATGATATTGGAAGGGAAATGTACTTTTCTGAACTCTACTCCTCAGACAGGTGAACTCTGGGAGGAGACACGAGACTGGACATCGGGATGTGGGGGTCCCTCAGGGCCACCTAGGAGGTTACCAGTCAGATCCCTTTCAGAATAAGGCAGGTCATTTTTCCTCTATTCAAATGGTTTCCAGTGGTTTCCTCTTTCAAGCAGAATAAAAAAGTGAGAATCTTTCCAACGGCCTTATCCCTACACCCTCTCTCTCATCTCCACTCCAATGTGTCCAACATCCCCCCATATTACATGAAAAGAAAGAGGAATGAAAATAAACTCAGATCCCTCACAGGTGAAGAGCATAGGTGAGGCAGAGCCAAGGAGCTAGTTCTCTGGGCGATTCCACCGAATTCCTCTAAGCCCGCGTGGAAGAGCAAAGAGCCCGTGTCAGGGAGAGAAGAGGAAACCTGCCTGAGGTCCAAACTCACTCTCTGTGCAGTGGGGCCCCGGGCAAGTTCACCTGCACCTGTGCCATCTCTAGCAGGGAGATTCTGGAGAAGCAGAGATAGTGCTTCAAGGCAGCTGGAATCAGCTCTGGGGACAACCCTGCTCCGTGATGGTGGAATCCAGGAAGACAGTCACATGGACTCAGTGCCTTTGGACACCAAGCAGACCCTCAGATGGCCACGTGGGAAGCCCCCGTCGCAAAAATGGGAGATGCCTCTCACCTTCCCCACATCAGTGGTCGCTCACTCATCCTTGGGACGGTGAAGCGCATGAACATGCTCCATGCCTGTGCTTTATGAAGGCAGGTGTCTCCACATCTGTCTTTTTCAATGGCCCATCTACCTTCTCCATCCCCACCCGAAATGCCTGAATTCTGGGAATGTGCAGACTTGTAAGAATGAAATGAAACATGTCATCTCTGCCTCCCTGAGGTGGCACAGGCTGGTGAGTAACATGAGCACAAGCTCAAGGGTGCACCTCTTCCCGCGGTTGCTCATCAAATGAAATCTTGCATCGACTGTGACCAACCATTACCTTAACCCTACAGCCGTGGAAGCAAAACTTGACGATCATTCCATATTTTTATCCCTTAAAACGATGAGTTTTTCTCCTCTGTACCAGGGACAATCTGAATCTGTCATTTAATACATGGGATGGGCCAATATCCAGAGCTTTCCCAGAGGCTTCTGGATGTATTGCAGCTTTTTTAAGTACTGTTTAAAGTTCAATGTTGCTATTCATTAAAATTTTATTTACCCTTTGAAAATATTTTATAAATGCCAATTCTGTGGGGCTGTTGTCGAGAAAAATATGTGAAAAGTGCAGCAGTAAATTCAGAATATACTCAGCTCCAGAAACACTCGGAAGACCGGTGTCCAAAGGCGATGTCTCTCTCAAAGTGATCATCTTGGGAGGAAAAAAAAAATATTTCTTCTGAGTATGGTCTCAGGAAATTTAGAATTATGTTAGAATTCTAGCTCTCCCTTTTAGTGAATTTAGGAAAGTTATATAGACGTCTTGGGTCATGGTAGCTCGTCCATCAAACAGGAAGTTCGTGGCTGCTGCAGGGACAGGATCAGGGAAGGGAGACACATGGGTCCTCTGGGGACACGGGCGGGATCAGAGGCACACGGGTGACCTGCTTTCACCACTGATGCAGGAACACCTGGAGCAGAAGCGCGTCTGCCCCAACCCCACTCTGCAGCTGCCCCCCCCCCCCCATTGACACAACCTGAATCAGTACCAGGCTTGCACAACTAGAAACAAATTCTGCACTTCCGTACTTCTACCTTCTGTTGTGAAATGTTCCCTTCCTGAACTCTTCTTATTTCCACATCTAACCCCCACCCCTGACAATGGATTTACTGTTCTGGTGGTGTCCTGGGGTAGGTGTTGGCTGTCCTGTCACCCGCCCACTAGCCCCAGCCCCTCCTCCAGGAGGCACCTGTGAACTTCCGGTCCTGCCCCAGATCTGTCCCCAAGCCTGGCTGTGATCTGGTCCAGCCAGTCCACCCGCTCTGAAGGAGAAGGGGAATGTCCAGACAAACACATTCATAAATATCATGTTTCTTTAGAAAATTTGCTGTATTGATTTATGATCATATTTCTATAATCAGATCTTCAGAGAAATAGCATGTCTGTGTGTGCGTGTGTGTGTGTAGACATGGTATTTTTTTTTAACGGAATTCTTTTTTTTTTTTCATGTTAAGCTGCATGAAAAAAGCAATTTTAGAGACATTTCAGAACATAGAAAAGAAGAAAATACTTAATTTCTCCTTAGAACACTAAACTGTCTTTGACATACAAGTATTGAGGGAAAAAAGGAAGGAAGGAAAAGAAAAGAGAAAAGAAACCCACCCGAGTGCCTTCGACATAAGGGCAGCCAAATGGTGTTGGCTCACACATAATGCTTTATTTTAAAACTGCTATTTATTTGCTAAAATATGTGGGCTCTGAACACCTGTCCTTTTTTGATGACGTTTTATTTCTTATCCCCCCCCCCTTTTTTTTTAATGACACTATACCAGAGTGCAGTGAATAGGTGAGCAGCAGGTAGGCTTTCCTTGGCAGCAAGGGTGTGAGTCTGACCTACTGGAGGCGGGTGCCCGGTGAGCACCGCTGCCCACGAAACGTGGTGCCATCGTCACAGGAGGCCTTTTCAGCGACTATAGCCTAGGGACGGGGTAAGCATGAAAACCGGAGTCTATTGAAGAACGGGGGGGGGGGGGGCTTTTACGGTCTCACGGGAATTGGTGACTCAGTGGCCTCACTGTGTTGAATTCATCTAGAAGCACAAGATGCCGTTATGGAGCAATTTCAGGGGGTCACTCTCCTTCGTCCACTGGACCATTGTTATTTTCACCAAAAATGCAGGATTCAAGAGTTGAAGTGGATAGTTTGAGCTCCTTATGGTCTCTTCCTCAGCAAGAAAAGTCAAAAGGAGTTAAAGATATACGATGGGGGCACCTGGGTGGCTCAGTTGGTTAGACTCTACCTTCAGCTCAGGTCACGCACGATCCCCGGGTCTTGGGATCAAGTCCTGTGCCAGGCTCCCTGCTCAGTGGGGAGTCTGCTTTTCCTTCTCCTGCTCCCCCAGCTTGTGCTCTCTCTCCCGCTCTCTCTCTCCCTCTCCTTTCTCTGTCTTGTGTAAAATAAATAAATAAAATCTTTTTAAAAAGTGGCACATGTACAGCGGTCAGTTAAGTTGTCCTAACCCGGTCACCACCGACTGAACTGCCACCAGTCTCTGCCATGTGCCTGAGCTCCCTTCCCGCATCAGGCTGGGGCCTGCGGAGGGTCAGGCCGGTGGATCCGAGTCACCGTGGCTTTTCCGTTCCTGGCCACGGGTAGTGCCGGGGTCCCGTGGTCAGAGAAAGGAAGCAGCCCTGCTCCCTGACCTCGCCCCTATTTGCTGCCTCCAAAAAACAGGCCTCCCGGATCCTGAAATTTGTAAATATGGGAAGATTTTTTGTGTGTGTGAGGAAACAAAACCTGCTTGTGTAACTTAACTCCCATTTTGTCGCTCTTACATCTCACCCAAACTTACCTGAAGGTTTAGTCTACAGATTTCCAGGACTTTTCTTCACAGAGGAGCCACCGTGTTCCTAGCATAGAGGGGTCCCAGGTGTTAGCAGAAGGCCACTGATATTCTTGGCTAAAAATTTCTTCCTCCGGCCCTTTCTTTTATTTCCTCCAATTAGAAACATTCCTAGGGGTTCAATCTTCTTTCAGAGAGCCCTTATTAATCACCCATTAGCCGTCAGTACCACTTACTACAGAAGAATCGATGAGCTTATGAGCATCTAGTGTGTCCCCGTCGTCCTGTACCATCCTGCACACCATTAAGGCCCTGGCTCCCAACATGGTTCATAACTACACAGTTGCTGCTTGAACACATGTGCTGACACGAAGACAGGATAGGGATCCCTGGGTGGCGCAGCGGTTTGGCGCCTGCCTTTGGCCCAGGGCGCGATCCTGGAGACCCGCGATCGAATCCCACATCAGGCTCCCGGTGCGTGGAGCCTGCTTCTCCCTCTGCGTATGTCTCTGCCTCTCTCTCTCTCTCTCTCTCTGTGACTATCATACTATCATAAATAAATAAAAAATTAAAAAAAACAAAAAACAAAAAACGAAGATAGGATGAAGGGAACCAAGGGCGGGAGGGAAGGCAGGCAGGGAGGAGGCGGCGGACAGAAGAGCTGAAACATCGGTGCCTGGAGTCCCCCCGGGTGAGGTGTGACGGTGCCTTGACCGGGGTGGTGGTTGTGACAGTGGTAATAAGTCACTGACGAATAGACGTCAGGGTCAGCACGATTCCAGGATGGGCTGGCTGTGGTTTGTGTGGACAGTGATGTGTGTTAAATCTGAAAATAAATGTGAGTCAGAACAGTCCTCAAAACAGGAGTAAAAATGAAGAGTAGACAAGAGAAGCCAAGAAGCCAACTGCCTCTGGAAGAAAAGAACAAATTTGGTGGCACGGAGCCCAGGAATCCACTGGTTGGTGTAAGAGTAAGAATCACCCACCCGCGTCCATGGCCCCCGAGTCACTGAGAACAAGAATGAGTGACCGGATGGAAAGAGCAGGTCCTGAAACGGGGTGGTAACATCTGGAATAAACCGAGGCCAAGCTGGCAAATGGGAGGGAGTAGGAGGAGGCTGGAAGAGCCCCAGGGCCCAGGGCAGGTCCAGCCTGAGAGGGAGAGGGCGGGAGGAGGGAGGGGGCACGGGGGAGGGAGGAGGGAGGAGAGTGGAGCGCAGAGGTGAAGCTCACCCTGGAGCCTTGCAGGCTACAGCAGGGTTCTAAGAGAAGGGTGGCCAGGCCCACAGGGATACCTGGAGCCAAAGGAGTCCTGTGTCGCCCAGACTCAGCCACCCTCCTGGTCCCTGCCACCCTCCTGGTGCCCACCACCCTCCTGGTTCCCACTACCCTACTGGTGCCCGCCACCTTCCTGGTGCCCACCCAGCCTCTTGGTCCCCACCACCCTCTTGGTCCCCACCATCCTCCTGGTCCCCACCACCCTCCTGGTCCCACTGCCCTCCTGGTCCCCATCACCCTCCTGGTCCCACTGCCCTCCTGGTCCCCATCACCCTCCTGGTCCCGGCCACCTTCCTGGTTGCTACCACCCTCCTGGTCCCCGCCACCCTCCTGGTCCCCACCAGCCTCCTGGTCCCCACCAGCCTCCTGGTGGTCCCCACCAACTTCCTGGTGCCCACCACTCTCCTGGTCTCCACTGTCCTCCTGGTCCTGGCCGTCCTCCTGGTCCTGGCCTCCCTCCTGGTCCCTACTGCCCTCTTGGTCCCCACTGCCTTCCTGGTCCACCCACCCTCCTGATCCCCACCAGCCTCCTGGTCCCCACCAGCCTCCTGGTGCCCACCACCCTCCTGGTCTCCACTGTTCTCCTGGTCCTGGCCACCCTCCTGGTCCCCACCACCCTCCTGGTCCCCACCATCCTCCTGGTCTCCACTGTCCTCCTGGTCCTGGCCACCCTCCTGGTCTCCACCACCCTCCTGGTCCCCACCACCCTCAGTCTTGGCTGGTAGCAGCCTGCAGATTGCAGAACTCTCTGTGCAGCCCAGGCAGGGCCTGGAGGCGCTGTCCTGTGCTCCCCTCCGAGATAAAGGACCGTGGTGCGATGTGATGTCATCACCTTGAAGCACCTGCTGCTCCTCCTGAAGAGCCCCAGGATTCTCCACATCCTATGTCCATGCATCTTGGCATGCGACAAAGCTGGGAAAGCATTGCGTCTTGCCATTTGGATGAATACGTTGAGATGTTGTCGATTGGCACGAATAATCCCTGGGCATCTTAGAGGACATAGAGTCCACTTCATAGTTTGCGAGTCTAAAATGAAAGTCTTAACCAGAATCCGTATGTTTAAAAACAGCAGAAAATTAGGGATTTTTATCCTCAGTATAAGAAACCACTATTGCATAATTTTTAATGCAGAGCCTTAAAATAATGTATCCCAAGTCTGGTATTATTATGTGAAGTCAGCATGCCTAACGGGATGTTGGGGATGTTGCTGAGCAAATAATGTTATCTTGCAGGTGGTGGGAATTGATAAATGCACGCGGAGACCTGTGTCTTCCCGTGTCGAATGATCTTTTTTAATGTATAGCTATTAGAGCAAACTAGAGTAGTCTACTAGTGGGGGCCTCAGTAGGGGGAAAAAAATTGTTTTCATGACAGTTCGACAAATACAGGTGGTGCTGCTGTGACTATAGATGTGTTTCCAGAACATTTACCAGACACCAGAATGACTTTTAAATTTGTACACATTCACAGAGCTGAGGAACAGTTTGGGTCAAGAGAAAAAGAAGACAGCAAGAGGGCAATTGCATGCAGGAATCACAGCATTTTTTTTTTATAATTTTTTTATTTATTTATGATAGTCACAGAGAGAGAGAGAGAGGCAGAGACACAGGCAGAGGGAGAAGCAGGTTCCATGCACCGGGAGCCTGATGTGGGATTCGATCCCGGGTCTCCAGGATCGCGCCCTGGGCCAAAGGCAGGCGCCAAACCGCTGCGCCACCCAGGGATCCCCACAGCATTTTTTTTTTAAAGTCAGCTCCAGCTGATGTAATCCAGGGCTCTGCCTAGCAGGTAAGGATGGGGCCGGGATGCGGGGCTGGGATGCGGGGCTGGGATGCGGGCCCGGGATGTGGGGCCGAGATGGAGGGCCAGGCCACACCAGCACCCTCCATGCTCTCCTTCCCCAGTCTATACCGGTTATTTTCCTGCCACAGAATAGCATTGTTTGGTTTTACGAAGAAGCAGCCATATAAGGCTCAGTTTTCACACGTAAGAACAAATAAAATAAGAACAAATAAAATATGTGTAATAGATAGTACTGGCTATAATAAGGGTTCTAGGGATGTATCACTTCCTACAGCGCGTCCCAGAGTGAATTTCTATTTCCTCCTGGTTTTCCACGCAGGCTGGTGTCTCTCAGTTGGGTGAGACGACAGATGCGTGGTTTTGGGGATGCACAAGCTTTTTTCTTGTCATCACAAAAATGAAACTCCCCAGCGGGGCGGGGGCCGGGCGTGCAGGAGCGCATTTGCGAACCTCAGTTACAGAGGCTGCAAACACGCCAGGGTTAATGGACAGTCCACTCTGGCAGTCTGTGAAAAGAATATCTTTGGTTTCATACAGTTTTCTGTTGCTGTTGTTTTAATTGGACAGAATGTTCATAAATGAATTCCTGTTCATACTCAACTGTGGGTTTTCAAACTTGGAGAGCAATTCTTGGGAAAACTGATTTATTTAATTAAGAAGGGATGGGGTTGTTTGGGCTGTTTGAAACAAATATTAATTTGTAAAGACCCACGTGTCCCCAGCGGGGCTGTCAAAGCACTTGCTCAGGAGGTATGGGATTAAATATGTAATTTCTAAATTCTCACGAGGAGGGAAAAAAGGACAGCTAGGAAGTCAGCTATGACTACCTACACGGAAATACTGAAATTCATCTTATTTTCACCCAGAGCTTACACAGTTTCCTTGAAATGGATACCACAGGGATCATGCATACGTGAGATCCGAATAAAGGAAGAAATCTATCTAGTTTCTGTGCGTTTGTTGTTTTTTGGTCTCGTAAAAGGGAGACTGAGATTATTTAACACCGTTAGGCCACGCGGGCATCAGTAGATGTCAGTTGCTAGTAAGTGAAATGCTGCCAAAGCGACTCTGTTTTGAGAAGGACCAGGCTGTCTGTGGCCCCCAGCTCCTTTTCAAGCGGATGGAACCAAACAGAAACATGATCACTGTTGAATTAAAAAGACCACGCGGCATGTGGCTCGGTGGCCCACAATCTGCCACACGTTTATGGCCACGCAAGATGGGCTGAGTCTATCTCTGCTTCTCCCGCCCAGGTGGGCCACTGCTCTGTTTAAAGGCACCGGTGAGCGAGCATCTACCCCACGGGGCGGGGGCCGTCCACCCCCATCCACCTGTCGTCTGGGGGAGCCGGCTGCGGGTGCGGCCAGGCTTCGGGCCCTGATTCTGGAACATTGGCTTTTACCTCCTCTGAGTTTTAAATTCCGTTGCCTGTCAGTCACGGGCAAGTGAAGAGAACGTAGTCACCCAGAAAACCAGGAGTTCTGGGGAGCAGGGGGCGTGGGTTTGCAGAGGACGCTCGGCTGCCGTGGCTTGTTTTTCATTTGCTCCAAGGTAGACAGTTCTTTTTGGTCTTAAAATGTGTCTTGAAGCCTCTGCATCCAGGGTGGAAGCAAAGGGCAGGGAGTAGAAAGACTGAAGGAGCGAGATCTGTGAGGCAGGGATTAACTTTGTTCCCTGAAGACCGAAGGCCTCAGTTTCCCCAAATGTGTGTAGGGCCCGCAGCCTCTTCATCACGTGAATCAAGCCCGAAGGCCTGGAGTCCGTGTTGAGAACGGAGAGAAGTACTTTAGCACGTGGGTAGTTTGGAAAGAGGTCATGACTTTGCCCGCTCCCGAGGCTCCTGTGGGTTTAATTTCATATAAAATGTCATGTTTCTGTAAACTTCATTTTTAAGTAATGCCCTTCCTACCTCTCCCGTTGCCTCCAAGCTCAGAGGAGAGTCGGGGTGGTACTCAGGGCCTTCTGACAGGGAAGGTTCCCAGAATCCTGAGGCCAACCTGCAGGCGCAGCATCGCTCCCTCCTAGGCCAGCGTCCTTACCCATCGGGCAAGGCTCCGTGTGATCCCACTGAACTGGCGCTGCCTTCCCCTCTACGTCTGGCCGTGATCATCCCCCCACACCCAACAACCCCCTCGGCCTGACCGCCTGTCTTCACCACGAGCATCCCTGTGTCCGACCGATCCAGGCTCAGGACAATTCTCACCTTCCCAACCTATCCCAGTGCAAGGTAAGGTAGGCGAGGGGGTGTGGCTGGCCTGAACACAGGGGTTTCTTCACATCTCAAGCTCATTTCCGGGGAAATACACTCCTACCTGGGACAGGGAAAAAGACTGGGTGACTTTTAACTTTCAAGGAACTTACAGAATGATGATCTTCTAGACTTTAAAACTCTGACTACTAATGAATTTTCTGTTTATTTTAAGCAAGGATCTTACCGATATTTATTTATTTATTTATTTATTTATTTATTTATTTATTTATTTATTTATTTTTGCTTTTAATGAGGAAATTACAACTAAGTCTCCAGGGGTCTGCCCAGGGTCTGCTGGTTAGGGGGTCAGCAGTTTGGGGACTGGGGGGTACAAGGAAGCAACAGTGCTCTTGGCTAAATCGGTGTCCCTTTGACTATACTCCACATAAGCCTTGCCTTAGGTCAGGTCGGGATTGGCTTTGACTTTATGGAAGGCCCCTGCAATCAGAGTCAATCCATCAGTATCTTTATGCATCAGGGAACAATAGAGACTTTTCTGATTCATAATCAGTTAACTCTGAATTGCAAATATTTAAGCTGGAGGACAAGCAGAGAGGCTGTGATCCTCCTTGAATGGGAATGATTTCTTCTTGTGAATTGGTTAACCAATAGTGTCTTTCATAAGCATTTATACTCCTCAGAGAAGCACCCAGACCAGAAAGACAGGAAGGTAAAGGAAACAGCATTTAAAAGAAGAAGACAAAGAAGAAAGGAAAAGAAAAGAATTGGAGGAAGTAATTAGATTAACTTGGTAAGTTTACAGAAAGCAAAGAATTCCACAGAGGCACCAAGAAAGTTACCCCGGGCCTTGGCCCTCCTGGGGCCCCCTGGGGTGTCCCGCAGGCAGAGGTTAACCTGGTGGCTGCCGCGAGGCCGCTGCATCCGTCCCCAGATTCTGTGCACGTTTAATGACCGGTTCGAAGATGCGCTGAGTTGTTCCCATTGAAGATCCTTTCTCCCTGTCGCCGTTTCCCAGGGACCCCTCGTTTGGGGAGATCTGGACCCCCGAGCGCTGGAGAAGCAGGTCCCGCAAGAGCACCCACCCCGGGAGCTCCGGGGGCAGTGGCAGCCCTTCGGAGGGTGCAACCCGCCCCCCCACCGGGCGCTGCCTGGAGCAAGTGAGGGGGTGGCCTCCTGTCTGCTGGGGCCAGGGCGGGCCGGGCGGGGCAGCCCGTGGGAGCACCTTGGTGCTAGGTGCCCCGTGGGAACCGTGGGACGGCCTGGCTTGTCCTCCGCTGAGTTCCTGGCCAAAGAGACGAGAGCGTGGCACCTGAGGACCACTGGCGGGTACAGGAGCCGGCTTCCCCGTGGATCAAATCACCCCCCCAAACGCAGAGTCCCCCAGGCCTCTTGTCTTTACCAAGATGCCTGGCCGTAACCTAGGGTGCCGGACCCTCTGGCCCCGGGTGCGAGGGGTGAGCCGGAGGGCCTGTGCCGGGCTGCTGAACAGCAGGTGGGCAAGTGCGCAGCGGGGTGACAGGGCAGTTCCTTGGGCGCCTGGTGACTCCGTCCCGCAAAGGCCCCTCTCCCTGAATCACCAAGATCCAGACATTTTACCGTCGCTCTCTTCTATCCGTTCCTCATTCCCAGAGTGACACCTGGAAGTGTGGGGACGGGAGCATCCTCTGGCCCATCTCCCTCGGGCACAGCTCTCACGTATCTGGGGGTGCAGGCTAGAGCCTGGGACCGGGGTGGGAAGCGCTTGGGGCTCACGGAGGGTGACAGATGACTCAGGGAGCCGGTCTGAGACCCCGCGGGGCCCTGTGCACCCTCCCGGGCTCCTTCCAGTGCTCCCACACCCGCCTGCTGAGGCAGGCTCCTAGGCCAGGCCGCAGGGACGCGGCTTGGGGTGCACTCTCCTGGGGGGCCCTGGCCTCCCCTCGCTGCACCTGCCCGCACCTGCCAGGCTGGGCCCCAGCCCTGGGCTCTTCTGGGGCCTCCCTGGGCTCGTGAGAGGACTGGCAAGATCCTGCGAGGACCCGGCCACTCTGGAGCTTTTGCCTTGGACTTCGTCCTAAATTCCTTCTTTCGGGGAAACGCAGCAGCACAGGGGACTCGCCCCATTGCCTGTCTTTTGTGGTGTGGACTTAATGGGGATTGAATCTCAGCGCTTGGAGGGGGTCCTCGGCTGGAGGAGGGCAGGACTGAGCGGAGCCCTTGGCTCAGCGGCCTGGAGACCGTGCGCTGCCCTTGGTCCCGCCAGGGGCAGGTGTCGGCACAGGCCGGGCACCCAGAGGGCACCACATGTCTGCGGCCCGCAGCTGCCCTCCCACCCCTCTCCTGCAGCCGCCTGACGCCATCCTCTGGCCCCAGCCCAGTCCCTCACCCCCTGCCTCACCCCCTCGAAGCCACCGCCTTGACAAAGTGACATAGGAGTGACTTCTCAAAATACAGGTGGCGGGGCCTCCCTGCTAGTTGTGTGCGTCTCCACCCCCCAGGTGGAGCGATGCAGGGGGATCTCACGAGTTCCCTTCCATCCATCTTAATCCAAGAGGATAGGATTCGAGATTCCAGGCTCCTCTGGTATATTGCCCAGAGTCTCGTTTTTTTTTTTTTACACGTTGCTATTCTCCCCTTGGAAGATGCTGTCTATGGAGCAAAACAAATGCACCTCTGAAAAAAGTGGAAAATTCAGAAGATTGAGACGGTTCTTCCTCCAGAAATCCTCGATGAATCCAAAACGTGGGAATGACCTTTATCAGGGCTCATTCCCCAAATTTCCCGACTGTGGGACCGCGTCTCAAAATGTTAATGTAACTGAACACCGTGGAGCCAAGAGGATCGCTTCATGCATCAAATGAAGGAAGCGATGCGAGCGGCTTGAAACCCCATTGTTCCACTAGCGGAGCCTCAGCCTCCGGGTGGCTGACCCCGGGGCCGTCCTCACGGCGGACCTCTGCACAGTCCCTGCACTTGTGAGTGCTATGAGGCCTTCATGGAGTGTTGCTGTTCCTGAGGCCCTAGGGCGGCCCTGCTGCTGTGTGGACCTCACAGTGAAGACTCGCTTCAGCTGAGAATTGTCTAGAACGCAACCAGCCCTTCTGAGAATAAATAAATAAATAAAATCTTAAAAAAAAAAAAAAAAGAAGAAAAAAAAGAAAACAGACCTGAGATCAGGGCCCCCTACCATCCTAGAAGCCCCTGTGATGTGGGAAGCAAAGGCAAAAGAAAAATTAAATTTCTTTACTCCCTTCAACCCATTGACAAGTCCCTGAAGCAGGTCGCAGAGTGACCTTCCTCCGGGCGCTGGGCTGCTCCGATGTGGACACTTTGCCAAAGGCAAGGGACAATCTCAGCCCGACCCCAGGATCCTATGAATCTAGTTTAAACATACAGAAAGCCCTTTGGAGACTTTATCTGTCTCTACCCCCCAAGATACATGTAGGCAACCATCCCCCGAGCATATGACCCCACTGATGTGCATCTGGAGGGTCGCAGGACTCAGGTTTTTCTAGGCAGTAATAAATGACTCTTTCCAACAATAACTAGCCCCCTAAGGTCCTGGAAACCTTGCTTCCAAGTTCCTTAGAGCCTCACACTCTCCCTGACTCCCTTTCCAACATGAAGGTATATAACGGGCCACCCCTCATGACCCCAGTGCAGCTCTTTACGCCCACAGGTGGTCCTATACCCGAGCTTTAATAAAACCACCTTTTTGCATCAAGGATATCTCAAAAATTCTTTCTCGGCCATCGGCTCCAAATCCTAACATCATTCCTACGTCACGTTTATGGCTACATCTTGGTGTATTCCATATGAAATAAACTTTGGATTATGCAGTTGGCCTCAAGCCCTTTACATCTACCCCCAATTCCACTGCCACTGAGAAATCTGTGCGCTTATGCAAGGCTCCGCGTTAATATAAGCAAGCACGCTATTGGTAGCATTGTGATTTGGAGCAGGTAAGGAAAGATGCCTAATAAAATAATTAAGAGGAGTTTTTCTCAACTGTTAACAAGACTGACCATTTACTGAGAAATTATTATGGCATTAGGGACTATTTTCAATTAGTTATCTCAAGACAATATTAACATCCTTACTTTACAAATGGGAAAGTGTATCGCAGAGAGGTTAAAAACTTGCCCCCGGTCCCACAACGGGCCAGGTGCACAGGTGGGATGGGACGCAGGGTGGACTGTTTCCAGATTCCACATTCTGCCCCTTCTCAAGCTTGAGGGTGTCTCACAGTCCCATGGAGACCTTGTGCGACACAGACATGGGGCCCCCATGCGAGTTTCTCTTTCAATTCATCTGGTTTGGAGCCTGAAGAATTGCATTTCTAATGTGTTCCTGGGCGATGCTGCTGGAAACACACTTTGAGAACCAGTGTTCTACCCCACCTTGCCTTTTTATTTATTTTTTTTTTTTTCCACCTTGCCTTTTTAAACATTATTACTGGAGTCAGGTGCACATCCACCTGCCATTTAGCCATTCCTAGGTGTAGGGTTCAGTGACATTAGGAACATGACCTGTTGTGTAGCCATCACCACCCTCCATCCCCAGAACTTTTCTCATCCTGCAAAATGGAAACTGTCCCCATTGAACCATCCATCCCTACCCCCACCTGCTAGCCCCTGGCACCGGCCACTGGCCTTTCTACATTCTGTCTCTGTGAATCCTGCAGCTCTGGGGACCCTGTGTGCTTGGGCTCATACAGGATTTGTCCTCTTGTGTCTGGCGTATCTCACTCAGCATCATGTCCTCCCATTTCATACATGTCATAGCAGGTGTGAGAACTCCCTTCCTAAGAAGGTGGAATCATTTTCTATCACAGGGGCCACCCCACAACTTCTTGATCTCTCTGCTTCCTTTTCACAGACAGCCCCTGGGTTCAAAGCCCCTCACCCCAGGACCGTGACTCCCCTTGCTGCCTTCAGGGCCGGGGGCCTGCACATACCGTGCTGGCCCCTTGCTGGGCCTTCCTTCCCTCCTACAGACGGCCTGACCCTGGCATCTTCAGATGCCCTGACAGTGGCTCTCCTGCCCCTGACTTCCTTAGGCCAGGGTATGACACTGATGGAAAGAATAGTCATTCCTCCCCACTGGACATGAGGGCATACTGTTTACAGAAACTATGCCTGAAAAGACAGAATCTCTCCAAGTAACAGCTCATTTTGATGTTTCCAGTAGTATTCTGAAATTTTAACAGAAGCTTTTATTTGGTGTTGGGGTGAGGCTTTTTCATGCTTTTCATGCTTTTCAATCCTTGCTAATGCCCTTTTGTTAAATGCTAAGATGAATGATCAAAACTTCAGTTCGCGAAATTTTTTCTACATCTATTTTCTGGTATCCTGGCCAAAGTTACCACTGAGTTAGTCCATCAAGCAGCAGAACCCATGGCGGTGACAATAATCTGTAGTTGGAAAAAAAAAAAAGATAGATTCTCTTTTATAACAGCAGCCTGTACCCTTGTCAAAACGTAATACAATCAGACTTGTCAAGTCTTTATTTCATTTAAAAATATAGAAAGGGTACCATCTTTATTATTTTTGGTGAGTTTTTAAGCTCATTTTAAGGATATGATGAATGCAGTTTTAAAAGGCATTTCTTAATGAATGCATAAAAATCTCTGAGGATAACTTGAGTGTACTTGAGTTGATTTCTACCATGCAATTTAACTTAATTTAAGTCAGGATTTGTGCACGTGTGTGTGTGTGTGTGTGTGTAAGTCATTTGCTGTTTAAACTCAAAAGAAGACGAAGAAGGAGCTGCCACCATATAAAATAGGGCGGGATGACATCACAGTTGCGAACTATTATGGAGCAGGTGATTAAAGTCAGTGACTGAACTGCTCACTTTAAGATATTTGACATTCGTAAATATTTTTACCAGGTTTAATATGAGATCATAGTTTTCATTATCTGCTTTGATATTCTTACCTTCCATGGAGACCTGAGGCGCGTCCCTCGGGGATGGAGCGCACACACCTGTGCTTTACCTGAGTATTCCTGTTTCTCTCCTCGCCCCTCACCACCAGATGGAAGTACTCTGGGGCTGAGCTCTCCCTGGGCAGCAGGCTCCACCGGGCCAGGGCAAAGCTTCCGCATCACAAGGGCAACGGACCCCTTGTATTTCAAATGATAGCACATCACTGTGTGATACCGAGAGCCCAGAGCCCAGAAAAAACCAGTAGAGAACCTTTCTGAATATGCTCCCAATTGACATTGAGGCTCCTGCCATCAAAATATAGATTTTCAAAAGCATGAATTCAAACTGGAAGGCTATCCAAAAAAGAATCTTCATCTTCTATCATATGGGAATAGGAGGAAAGACTCGAACATCACTCTTCGATCAGAAAGGCCCAGGGACTTATTTTTGTTTCAAAAGGACTGTCTTTTGTTTATTGGATAGTGGATAATGTGCTTCTATGGCCCTAATCCCTCATCACACACACACACACACACACACACACACACACACACACTAACCAGACCTCCTCTGTCCAAGTAAGCTAGTCTCCCCTGGGGCCCTGTATTGGGTGTATGGGAGGGAAACAGACTCTAGGGAGTACATCTGGGTGATGAGAAATATCCCAAGCAATTAAACATCAAATGCATGAAATATATGTACAAATAGTAATGAGCACCATGAAGAAAAACATCAGCTTAAAGCCCAGTATTGATTAACCAAATGTTGAAAGTAATCAAGCCTTCACCTATGGGGGACCAATAAGGAGGTAAACTACTAAATTCTCTGGACAAGTTTTGACATTAGTCCACAAGCAGAACTATCATTTTCTTTTTTATTTTATTTTATTTTATTTTATTTTATTTTTTTATTTTATTTTATTTTATTTTATTTTATTTTATTTTATTTTATTTTATTTTATTTTTTGATACTACCTCCTCATATCTCTTTGTAGCCCCAGCTTGGTGGTCTGGAAATAGTATTTTCAGACCCTGTCTTCTTTCCTGCTTTGGGCAGTGAGCCCCTGCTGGTCCATGGCCAGCTGCTCATGCAGATCACCAGGAAGAAGTTCAGGTCTGCTCCACACGGCCTTGGAGAAAGCATAAAAGCCAGGGGTTCCATCCCCCTCCAAGTGGACAGACCCCTCAATTTATCGGACTTGTTGGCAGGAGCACACATGAGAACACAGATCCTTAGTTCTGGCTGCCTGCTTAGGGGAGGGGGTGTTTGCACACCTCTCAGGAAACCAGAGAGGGTAGCATTTGTTACCTTAGACACCTTAGGTGGTATTTATTGTCAGTTCACTTCTACTGGAATGTGAAGATTTTTTTGGTGAAGGTGGAAAGTATGAGGCAGCTGAGGGGGAAGGGATGTATAGCATTTTAATACAGAATCTCCAAACTTTGGCTATGTACTGGAGAGAAAAAGAAGGAAATAGAGAGAGAGAAAGAAAGAAAGGAAAGAAAGAGAGGGAGAAGGAGAGTCAGAGACGAAGAAGAAAGAAAGAAAGAAAGAAAGAAAGAAAGAAAGAAAGAAAGAAAAGAAGAAAGAAAGAAAAGAAAGAAGAAAGAGAGAAGAAGAAAAAAGAAAGAAAGGAAGGAAGGGAATAAAGAGAGAAAGAAAGGAAAGAAAGAGAAGGAGAGACGAGAAGGAAGGAAAGAAAGAGAGAGAAAGAGAGAGCGAAGGAGAGACAGAGGAAAGAGAAAGAAGAAGAAAGAAAAAAAAGAAGAAAAGAAAGAAAGAAAGAAAGAAAGAAAGAAAGAAAGAAAGAAAGAAAGAAGAAGAAGAAGAAGAAGAAGAAGAAGAAGAAGAAGAAGAAGAAGAGAAAGAAAGAAAGAAAGAAAGAAAGAAAGAAAGAAAGAAAGAAGACCCTGCAGTATCTGTGCTCCACCCAGACCGCTTCCACAGTGTCTACCGAGGATTACAGGTATCCTTCACGTTGCTAGATTTGAAATTAAGACGTAGAGACCTTCTCATAGTGGGGTCCATGCCTGGGTTGAAAGTCCATTCTTGGGGTGAGGAGACACATTACCCCGTTGAGAACGGGGCTGTGATGGTATTTTGCCGGATCCCATTTGGGACACCCAGGCAGCCCAGGAGGAGCAAACGAGGAACCAGCCGTGTATCACCTGACAGGTGGCGTGAGCCTCAAACCGGGCAGTAGGGGCCATGAAACAGAGAGTTTAAGAAGCTCCTTTTTAATATTCATTAAGACGTGTTGTGTGAACATTGAATTTAGAGACACGGCAAGGCCAGGCTGTGGCTGACCGCGTGCTTCTTCCTCGGGGGCCCTGGAGATGAGCACGTCATGCGGCGACATGGGGTGCTCTGCTCCGTTCCTCTCGTTCACTGAAGGAAAGGGGAGCTCTGAGAAGTGGGCATGGGCTCAGTGGGCGCACACCGCGTATGTGGGACATAGCAGGTCTGGGGCTTAAGAGAAATCTAGAATAGGGAAGGCTGGTGGCCCTTTTGTGGAAAGATGGCAGATCCAGAGGGTGATGAGATCACCTGAGCTCACATGAAGATGGAGGAGCAAAGCTTACAGGTAAAGCAAGGGAACACCTATGCTGACGTCGTGGCGGTGGCAGGTGACGACAAACGAACCGTAAGTGGCTCACATCGGGGGCGCCAACATGGTTTTGGGATTCAAGCACATGCCCGTGGAATGAGGATTCCATCTTATAAGAGGAAGGAAGGGAAGGCTCTGATTTTAAAACCACTAGAGGACTAATTCAAAATTTCGTTAGTACCGACTCCCTTTCCTTGGGGTTCACATATCCCCATGACCCAAGAAAGAACTCCGAAGCGGGTTGCACTTCTGTGCTCCAGGAGTAACTGAATCCCGACAGTGATTAAATATCCCCATGACATATGTGTTTCTCCGAGCTTTAGCATGAAGAACATAAGCTCATTTAATAAAGCCTCCTTGCGACCACAATCCAGAACCAACTGTTAGTAACATTGGAGCGAAAGCCAGGATGTAAGTGCTGTGAAAACCAGGTCTTCCTCGAGCTGGCTTGAAATCCCCCAGGAGCTCAGGATTTGGCAGCACGCTGGGGTGACGAGCCAAGGGGTGGGGGTGGAGGGGTCCCAGACTAAAGGTCATTTTTATGGGGGTTTATTGAAAAAAAAAATGAGGGCAGTAGAAAGTTTCCCTGTGACAGGTTTTCTAGACTGGTTGGGCATACAAGACACTTGTCTTTATAAAAATGGAAATATATTTTAATTATCTATTAAGATTCTTATAATTTTCACTCATTAAAGTTGCTTTCTTTTTTTTCTCATTTCTGCAGTGTGCCACATCTGAACTAGGCTTAGTAGACTGGAAAAAAATGGCCAAGATCCATACCCACCATTCAAGACCTTCCCTAGTATTTGAATATTTCAACTTTCACACGACTCTACATCATAACTTATATTCTGTCACTTAGGAATTATTCGATACTAAAGCCAACTAAAGCCTAGCCATTTCTTACTTTTACACTAATACATGTTTCTAATATTTTATTCACTATTCTTTGTCTTGAATTTGTTTTGTTTAAAAGTCCAGATACATAAATTCTGTGTTTTAATGGACTTAGTAGCCTAATTCTAAAATTCTAGAAGATCAATTAGAATTTGTTTTCTCGTTTTTTTCTTATTCCATTGTAGGTTGCATCTTGCTATATTTTTCTTTGACAGACTTTTAAAAGAAGTTTATTCTTAAGACATAAATAATTTTAAAAGAATTTGGATTATTCAAATAAGTATGAAAATAAGCAGGCTTATGGGTGGCTCAGTGGGTTAAGCACCTGGCTGTTCCTCTCAGCTCAGGTCTTGATCTTAGGGTCCTGGCTTCGAGCCCTGAGACAGGCTCCACACTGGGCCTGGAGCTTAGTTACAAATAATAATAATAAAATAAATAAGTAAATAAAATGCCCTTATAATCTCTAGTGATATTTTTATTAAATACTGATATGTATTATTTTCAGTTTTCCTACTCATATCCGTATAGCATACTCTATCTTTCCTGAAAGTGATTGCGATGTATGCATAAAGGAGCATCTTTCTTTTTAAATATATCTTTTTTTTATTCTTTTTTTCAAATTATGTCTTGAGGAGTATCACTTTTTTTTTTAATTTTTATTTATTTATGATAGTCACAGAGAGAGAGAGAGGCAGAGACACAGGCAGAGGGAGAAGCAGGCTCCATGCACCGGGAGCCCGACGTAGGATTCGATCCCGGGTCTCCAGGATCGTGCCCTGGGCCAAAGGCAGGCTCCAAACCACTGCGCCACCCAGGGATCCCCTTTTTAAATATATCTTATTTAAATATCTTACTATTTCATAAGGATAAGAAGATTGCTGGGTTAGAAAGTATAGTCAGAAAAAGAAAGAAAAAAGAAAGTATAGTCAGTTGCGATGGGTAACTGGGTGATGGACAATAGGAGGACACTTGATGTAATGAGCACTGGGTGTTCTATGCAACTGCTGAGTTACTACTGATCTCTGCCTCGGCAACTAATGATACACCAGATGTTAACTAATTGAATCTAAATAAAATAAGTTAATAAAAAAAAAAAAGCAAGAAAGTATAGTCAGTTGAATAGTGTCTCCCAAAACCTCATTTCAACTGGAACCTCAGAATATCATCTTATTTGGAGATAAAATCTTTGCTGCTTTAATTATGTTAGAGACCTCAAAAGGAGATCGTCGTGGATGGAGGGTGACCTGCAAGCCCAATGACCAGTGTCCTCGTACTAGAGAAAACCAGAAGGTGGTGGAAGAGCCCTGTGAAAACGAGGCAGAGATGGAGGGACACAACACAAGCCAAGGATGCCTGCAGCCCCCCAGGCTGGGAGTCAGGGAAGGACGCGCCCCAGAGTCTCCCGAGGGAGCCCACCCCTGCTGGCCTGTGATTTCGGACTCTGGCTCCCGGAATTGTGAAAGAGTAAATTCCTGTTGTTGTAAGCCATCAAATTTCTGGTAATTAAGGAAAATTATACAAGGTGTGTGTGTGGGGGGGGGGATTAATTCTTTTCCCTGGGGATTTGAGCTAATATGTCTCTTACCTTTTAAGAAAAATTTCACCTATGTATCCCTTTCTGCTGTGATTAAGAACGATCGTTTGCCAGCCAAACAAGAAATTGAGTTTGGTGCTGCAATAAAGCTTCTCCCTCCATGTGTTTGGATCGAAACGGGGACTCGTGCGAGTGACAGAGTATGATCATTCTAATGGATGTTAGGTCATAGACCACAACTCTAAAATAGTCGCTGAATATTTATTAAATCTTACACTTTCGGGGTGGGTGGGTGGGAACATACCATATGAAGAACCTGCTATGGTAACTCGTGAATTCCTGCCTAAATAATACAGTACATGGGGGGTGGGGGGAAGGAGCCTGCCCTCCAGAATTGCCCTTCTTCTAATTGGGAAAGAAGAGGGAAGAAGATACCAAAAGCTGCTAAGGGTGCTACGCTGACAAGTTCACATCCTATCTGGAAGCTTCAGACGCCCAGATGTAAGCCTCCAGCCCGGACCTCCTCCGTGAGCCCCGCCTCCTCATACCCGCACCTGCCCTCTCTCATCTAATGCAGAGCTCGGCCCGAACGAACTCCTCGTCCTCCGCAGGCTCATTCCACCTGCTCAATTGTCCCAGTTGGCTTAGACCAAGAGCAAACCTTAGGGTTATTTCTCATTCCCCATGTTGACCTCGCAGGATAAATGGCTCAGCCAGTGTCCAGGTGTGTCCGGAACTTAACCACTCACCTCCTCCTCTGCTGTGGACACCACGCTCAGGCCATCGCCCACCTTCGTGTCGGGCACTGCTCTGGTCTTCTGCTTCCCTGCTTCTCCATGCCTCTGTGGGCGTGCACGTCCACCCACGCGTGTCTGTGTGTGCGTGCCTGCGCGTGTAAGTAGGTCCATCCTCACCTGTTTTGCTTCGTGTTCCAGCTTTTAATAGCATCTCTGCATCTGATCAGATGGTTTTCCTTCCTTCCTGGTGACAGATGCTGGGATGGACGAGGGCTGCTCCTGTCTCAGCTTTCTGGCCCTGGGGTTGCAGTGTCTGCTGTGAGCTCCCCTTCAAACCGAAGTGTGGAGAGGGTTGTCCTCCGTCCCACGGAGAGATCAAAAGTCTTCAGCCCTGTGTACACTCAGACCAAACGCAAAGAAAGATGTGTCCTGGGAAGATCATTAGGGATCAATTCAAAGATAAGCAAGGATCTTTACCATAAATACCTCCCAATAGAGAATTTTTAAAAATAAACTCCAGTAAATTGCAAATAAATAATAAAATGCTTTTAAAGTAGTTAAACATGGGAACACAGGAAACTATTTAATAAAATGAGAGACAAACAATATAGGATTATTCATGTTGTTTTATATAATAGGAGCACTCTGGCTACCCAAATGGGATTATTCAATTATTGTTGCATAAATCATCACCTATTTTTAAATTAAAATATATATATATTTTAAATCAGCACCTATTTGTTTGTAATTTTAAAACTTTGGCTTCTTTAAAGCGGAGTGAGGAAGGACATACAGATTCTGAAGAGATTTGAGCGTCCATCCATATTAAATTGAATTTTTCTCGAACCTTTAGTGTTGCCTCATTTACACACTTTGTAGTAGGATCTCTCTCCTTTCATCTCTCTCCCTTTCCTTTTATTCCTTTTTTTTTTTTTTTTTTCCTTTTATTCCTTTTCTTCTTCTGTTTTCAAGTCAGGAGGATGAAATCATGGACTCTTGCCAGAGCATTCAACTTAGTTTTCATGTTTCATAAAACAACAACTGATTCTTCATGAAATTGTACAATGACAATAGAGGATAAGAATGTCGCAAAAAAAGGTTGTGGTGAGACTACAGTCATCCTGAACACCCGGAGGGAGCCGAGGGCTCATTCCTCCTGGTGAAAAGCTATGTCGCTTTTGTGGGGGCGACTCTGTGTTTGTGCAGGGACCCCAGGAGGAGAGCAGCCCACCCCCACCCCACCCCACCGCTGCCCAGTCCCCATAGCAGGCCCATAGGTCTTTGATAACAAGACTGATCAGCTCAGAAGATAGGATTTCTTTCCTGGCAGAGGACAGAGACCTACAGAGTTGAAGGAGCCTGAGCGAATTGCATGGCGCCTTCAAGCTCTTGGTGGAGGGAGGTGTGGTTTCCAGTTCCAAGGAGCTGGGTGGGACCTACCACCTGCAGCCTGAAGTGAAAACCAGGAGGCCTTACCATTCTGGAGACATGGATTCCATCCCGCCACCCTTCAGGAGCAAGCAATGGTTTCTGGTGGCCATACTGGGTCTGAGTGAAGCCAAGTGGCCCTGTGACCCCAAGCTCTGGGCCCATTTGAAAAGCGTCTACACCCTATTAATCCTCTGAGCTGCCTGAACTCATTGCCTCTTGCTTATACGCTTTTTCCAAGTTGTACGAACTGAATGTAGCAATAAGAGAAAGACCTGGACAAAGTGGTTGGGTGTTGCAGTTCCTTCCAAAACCCATCAGACAGGCTCCTCATCTGGTTTTCACTCAGCTGAGGGAGGAGTACATCTGTTTCCTGTCTGGTAGTTAGCAGAGCATCAGGCGGGCTCAGGGAGGAGCCTTGCAAGCAAACTCTGGCAAGGGGCCTCTGTGGGACGGAATGCAAGCTGCAGGGAGAGGGGAAGGGGAGGGTGAGGAGGCAGGGAGTGGACTCTGCCGGGGCCCAGGAAGATCCAGGGGCCTCAGGGTTCTCTGCTCTGCTCCACAGTCCCGGGAGCTGTGACTTGAAGCAAACCACCTAATGCACCTTAATATCCTCATGGCTGCTCTGCTCTTTCTCACCTCAAGGCTCTGAGGCATCTCGGAAATGGCTCAAGGCCTGGTTTTGCCAATAATTGCCTCAGGCCCCTGATAAATCACCATCAAGTAGCACACAGCTTCCTCCCTCCTGGGAAGTCAGAGGAAGGAATGCTTTGAAATGCAAACTCCCCTGGAGGGAGGGTGGCCTTGTTCCTCTGCTCTCCCCTCAGGTAAGATTTCCACTTGGAACTTTCTCTTGACTTCTACAGCCCTGGCTGGAAGGGATGCTCCTAGGGTTCCAGCTACAGGTAAAAGCAAGACCCTGGGAAACACACAGATTTGGGGGGGGGGGGTGAGGATTTTCACATTCTAACAATACCTTAAATGCACCCACAAATTTACAGAGCCAGAAGGGGCTTCAGGTCCCAGGGAGAGTGCTGGGCACCTAACAGGGCGCCCGAGGTGAATGGGAGGGCTGCTGATCAATGCTTGCAGCGGACAGTTTTATAGCCACAGAAATCTGAGCTCCAGCAGTAGGAATTCAGGAAATTTAACATCTCCTCCCTAATTTCCTCATCTGGGAAAGGGCCCCTGATGTTCTGGGGCCTCAGAGGCTCTGGGGGCTCCATGGACCAGCAGGCTCCAGGGTGCAGAGCAGGGCAGTGGGGTCCGTCCTTCCTCTCCAGAGACTCCTGGTGCAGCCTCTCAATTCCTTCCCAACCTCCACCCCTGACCCTGCAAATTCAATTTGCGATTCAATGCTTCACGGGCCATCAATGGTCAAATATGAGAACTTTGAAGGGATCTTTGACATCGTTTAATCCAATCTCCCCATTTTGCAGAGAAGAGAAAACAGAGTCCAGGTATAGACAGTGATTTTCCAAAGTTCCCTGTGCATGCCATCAGACCCCAGGCTCCCGGGGTCTTCAGTTATAGTCCAAAGATGGTCTTTGTGTTCCCACATTGGAGTCCTGGACCAGTGTCTTCCTCTTTGCCCCTCTCTGCCCCTCTCAGAGCCAGAAGTTTCCACAAGCCGCACTGCACTACCTTAGGGAGGACTTTCTCTAAGTGATTATCCAGCTGTGAGAAGGGGGCAGGGGTGAGCCAGAGGGCCGTGTGGTATGAAAAATCCACAAAACAAATCATGAACACCAAGGCCTCTTCAGAAGGTCAAGCCTTTTACGTTCAAAAGGTTTCCAGAGATGAGACTGGGGGGGATTTGCTAGAAACGTGTTAACATAAAGCCCTTTATTCAGAAGAAGCTGATTTATTCATACGAGTGCTACTTTTCCTAAAAAACTGACATTGCTTTATAAGTAATCCCATTATTTGTCACCGCTGCGCTTTGGGGTTATTAGAAGGTTTTCTATGTCTTTAGCGGGATGGGGAATTGAAACTTAGGAAGGTCAATAACATAGAAACTTCAAATTTAGAATATTTACAACTTTTCTTAGAAGTGAAGAAAGATGATACGTGTCTCAAAAGTGAAGACTCTTTTTCTAAATAGTAGACGCCCCAGGTGGAGTCTGGCATGAGTTCCCAGACCTCAGAAATATACTTAGTCTGGCCGGTTTCCTTTTTTTTTTTTTTTTTTTTTTTTGCATTGATTTAGAGACTCCCCGTCTCCCCACATTGCTTCTACAATTCCTTGGAAGTATGGAGTTATGTGTGAACCAGATCAGGACACAATTCCCAAATTCCTCTCCTCAAATGCACTTTAATCGCTGACATCTCAGGGTACTCCCAAAGCAACACATCAACAGCCAAAGAATGTGTGGGATGTTGACACCTAGAAGGACACCCACACGCTAGGAAAAAGCAGGTGCAGCCTCCAGGGGATGAAGAACCCCCTGACCTCCCCGGGCCCAGGACAAGTGGCCCTCCTGCTGGCTGCTGGCTTGTAAGCCTCTTCCCTGGGGGATGCACAGAGCAGCAGGGCCCTTCCTGGTGCCACACCTTTCCTAGCTGTATGATGCACTGTTTGTAACCCCCCCCCCCAATTCAGGGGGTGCAGCCCCAACTCCAGTCTGATGGTTTTTGGAAGTGGGCATTTGGGCAGTGATTCGGTTTAGATGAGGTCATGAGAACAGGGCCCCAGGATGGGATCGGTGTCGTTCTAAAAGAAGACACCAGAGTTCCCCTGTCTCTCTCTTCTGTGTGAGGACGTAAGCCAGGAAGAGGCCTCACACAGAACTGGACCCCCTGATCTCGGACTTCCAGCCTCCAGAACTGTGGGGAATAAATGTCTGTTGCTGAAGCTCCAAAAAGCTCTGTAGCATTTTGTTACGGTGGCCAGAGCTGACAGAGACACTGTCCTTGGTCATTGAGGTCTGTGTCCAGCTTTTGGTGTGTCATCATCCTGAGGATGGTCGCCACAGCCACAACCAGTGGCAGCACCAGCCACTCAAAGAGCTTTCTTACGTTTGTCAAAATGAAGAGTTAACCTAAATGTGCAGCTTTAGTGTCTTCCTCTAGGTCTTGTTCTTTTTTTTTTTTTTTTTTTTATTCATGAGAGACACACACACACACACACAGAGAGAGGCAGAATCAGACTCCATGAAGGGAGCCCGATGTGATACTCGATCTGGAACCCTGGGATCATGCCCTGACCCAAAGGCAGACGCTCAACTGCTGAGCCACCCAGGCGTCCCTAGGTCTTGTTCTTGACCGTCATAGCCCACGGGAGGGGAGACTCCCACCAAGGATGGTCAAGCGGCCTTACTGTGCGCCCACTGTGTGCAGAGCCCTCTGGCTTCCTTGAGGCGAAGATGCGAGAGTGAATGGAAGTGTGGTGCCTCCTTCTCCAGACCTGACTTCTCTCCATCTAGTCCTTTGTCACTTGGGAAAAATTGTTGTAACAAGTGGAACAGGAATAGATTGAACATTTAAGCCTTCAGAAGGTTTTTATCCCCTTTATGGGGAAGGAAAATGAGCTCATTCATCCAAGAGTTTTTCTTAAAAAAAAAAAAAAAAAAAAAAAGGGAAGGATGTGCCAAGGCTGGTCGTTCTCTTGGGCTCCATGGAAAGGTAATCCATTTTGGATCAATAACTATTGGTTCATGATTAGCCATTGGTATTCCCCATTAAAAGAAAATTAGACTGTCACCCAGAAAATAATACTCGAACCATGTTTCAATTTCCAAGAAATCTGCAACAGGAGCAGAATATTAATCAGATCGTGCTTTGGGGAGCTGAGGCTAAAGTTATAAATATTTCCTCAGGATGTATGATATAAGGCAATTCGGTTACTGATGAGGCATGAATGCTTCTAATGGCATATTCTGTAGGGTGATTTATTTTAATTGTCACTCTGGGACCTGTTATTACACAGTGTTAGGATGGGTCACTGCATTAGAAAATTAAAGCTGATGAAAGACATTCATTTTTAGCCTGTTTGTAAATTCAGTCTTTTGGGATAAAGAGATGCTTGACCATTAACTCAGCATCCTCCGCTGCGTCTTCGGGTGTGGAGGACGCTTGGGCCTCCAGGGCGTTGGCAGTCCTCCCGGCCGCTGGGGCTCCTGTACCAGCCTCAGCTGCTTCTGGTCGGGATGCAGGACCTGTGATAGGACGTGATGCCACTCACCTGGGGACACGGGCTCTCGGGCTACGCCCGGTGGGTCTAAGGTTGAATGTCCAGAACCGAGGCCCAACAAGAGCGGGGAAGGCGGTTTGCCTGCGTCAACGTCCGGCACGTGGCAGGCACGGCGTGTGTCACCTCAGCACCGCCAACTCCTTTGACCTCTAGTGCCCGCTAAGTGGGGTGGTATTACCTGTCCTCTAACATACGAGATCAGAGAGGTTAATTAACCTGGAGAAACGTGCACACTTCGTAAAACACCACGGAGTGATTGAGTTTTCAGTGGCTGCTGATAGGGAAGGAAAAGACTCCTCGTAATGCTTTGTGTGTTGCCTTTTATTTTTTTTTTTAATTTTTTTATTATTTATTTATGATAGTCATACAGAGAGAGAGAGAGAGGCAGAGACATAGGCAGAGGGAGAAGCAGGCTCCATGCACTGGAAGCCTGATGTGGGATTCGATCCCGGGTCTCCCGGATTGCGCCCTGGGCCAAAGGCAGGCGCCAAACCGCTGCGCCACCCAGGGATCCCGTGTGTTGCCTTTTAATAATAACCTTTGCATTACAAGCTGTTTAGGAGCACAAATCACATTAATGGGAACAGGTTCTTTTGTAACATCTATACTAGTGCCCCACCTCCTAGAAAACTCTAGGAAAGTGTTTCTCTCCCTCTTTCTCTTTCTCTCTCATTCTCTCTCTCTCTCTCTTTTTTTTTTTTCCAGTTGGTCATATAGGGCCTCTGGGCAAGTGTAGACGATGTGGGGAGAGAGGGGAAAAGAACAACAAAGGTCCAGGACTGGAGCCAGACTTCCGAACAGAACCCTCCTGTCTGTGATTCCTTAGCGCCTACACAATAGAACAAAAAGACAGTGATGCATCTTGGAGATCGGATGTGCCGTTATTTGCTGTATTTTGGGCTGAAACGAATCCATCTTTTGTGCGCGTTGAAACAGCAAATTGCCTGCGGTGAACTATCTAGTCAGTTTTTCAAGCAGAATAAGAAAGTGAGATGTCAAAAATCTCGTCTGCTATTTACATAATTACCAGATTAAATAGGAATTGTGCAAATGCAAATGAGGTGCAGGTGCTTGCCTCATGGAGCTCACCCAAATTATACCCAGCTTGCCTAGAAAAATAAAAAAATAAAAATAAAAAAATTCTTCCTTCGGTGTCGTCTTACTGGCGCACAGCTTCCCGGTTCGAGAAACCACTTCTTGGAGGCACAGCCCCTGCCGCTGAGCACGAGCGGCCCCGCAAGCCCGGTGGCCCCACAGGCACCTGCCAGCCTCGGGACTGGCCAGACGGCTCCTCCAGGGTGAAGCTCTCACTCCTCTCGCCTGCACGCCCCTACGGCCCTGTGTTCGGGCAATACGTTTTTAATGACATTTAACCTGGAAATCACACAGGGTTCAGTCATTCATTTCTATCGTGTCTACCTTAGACTCTTTGATCGTAGCTCATCACGTTGGCAGCGAGTTTAAAATTCTAGTGTCTCACGCCGGTGGGTGAAAAGTTGGAAAGTGGCGCGTCTACCACCTCATTGTCTGAGTTGCCGAACGCGTGGCACTCAGAGCACTGTCTCCCTTGTTCAAATGCTGCAGGTTTTCTGCACCTTGGATTGGTCAGTCTTGGGGATTCCAGTGCACAGGTGGCTACTCAGCTACTGCTGGGAGTGTGCGGATAAACCGTCGGGGCGTCCGGGGGGCTCAGCCGGTGAAGCATCTGCCTTGGGATCAGGTCAGGATCCCTGGGTCTTGAGATCGAGCCCCACCTGGGCTCCCTGGGGAGCCGGCCTTTCCCTCTGGCTCTCCCCCTGCTTGTGCTCTCTCTCTCTCTCAAATAAATAAATAAATAAATAAATAAATAAATAAATAAATATCTTTAAAAAGAATGATAGCCTTCAATCCACTTTCCTTGGATATCCCTCCTTGTAAGTGCTGTTTCTTTCCAAAACGGCAAGTCACTGAAGACCCAGCGTTCATCTGCTCTCTGCATTCTTGAGAGTTTTTCTTAAATGAGAACTTCATCTAAAGTGGGGGGTAGGGGGGTACCTGGGTGGCTCAGCGGTTGAGCGTCTGCCTTGGGATCAGGGCGTGACCCCAGGGTCCTGGGTCGAGTCCCACGCCGGGCTCCCCCAGGGAGCCTGCTTCTCCCTCTGCCTGTGTCTCTGCCTCTCTCATGAATAAATAAACAAAATATTTAAATTAAAAAAATAAATTTAAAAAAATAAAACGGGGGCTACATCTTCAATTAAATACGTGATGGCAGTGGGATACCTGGTTGTCCACATGGCCGAGTTCAGTTTGCCTCCGCTGGTTCTTCTCCAGCAAAAGTAATCAGGTTATTTTCACCTCAAACTCTCCCTTCCCTTTGAACTTCTCCATTTCCACCTCCAGGAAACCCATTCTTCTGGCACCTTCTGTTCCAGATTCCCTGTCATATCTGACAACTGTTTTCCGCTTCTGTTACCCACAGAAGTCTCCCCAGGACAAGACGTAATGGTCTTGCTCTCAGGTGGTTTCTTGTGCGTGATGCTCCCTGCCCTGCTTTAGCTCTAGGTCCTTACCACTTACCCCTGCACGTGCAGGGGCCTCCGCACCCCCGGGCTCCTCCACGGCCCACGCACCTGTCCCTTGATGTCAGCTCCTTCCCCCTGTGGGGTTTCAGGCTCTTCTCCTGCTTCCCTGTCCGCTCAAACCCACTGTCGGCTTCAGGGCCTTGCCTCCTGGCCCCCTTTCCTTCAAGAGCCCCATTTTCTCAGCTCTTGCTCCTGCTGTCCACGTCATTTGGATGGATATGTCCTAGACTTCTTTCCTTCACGCATGAGTCCTTGCGTGTCCCGTGTGTTTTGGTTTCACACTAAGTGCGTAGCATGCAGTTAAGTCACAGGGTGGTTCACCCACCAGCTTTACTGCTTCTAGGAAACACGATCTGGGCTCCCAGAGAGCTTACCCGTGGGAGGCCGCAGGGTGGATGCGTGGGCCCAGGCCTGGGCCTGGGAAGCCGGGTGTGCTGGGCCCCACGGCCGGCTCCCTGTCCCGCGCTTTCCAGCCTCGCCGGCCCATTTGCTGAATGGAATCGGGTCCAGCACGTGAACAACTGAAAAGGTTAGGAGGCGACAAGACTTGGGTTGTAAGAATGTCTCTTTCCTTCTATTGTTGCCTCTCCCCATGTACGTGATCCATCCCTGTTTCTCTGCAAAGCCCAGCCAACCTGGAAACTATGTCTGTGTTCCAGAAACGCTAGTGTCGTGTGTATTATCACGTCGGGGAAACGCCACGTGCCGTCCGGTCACCGAGTTTAGGTTCAGCAGATCTTGGATCTACTCAGACGACCTTGGACTTCTCCTATTTCCTTGAGGAAAATAAGGGAGAATGTTGGTACCAGAATATGTCTTGGGGACCAAGGATGCTACTGAGTATGAGTCCGATTAACATCTGGGCCTCTGGGCCTCAGTATCTGCTCTGGAAGCGCTAACACCATGGGCTGTTGTGAGTTCCGATCTCTGCAGGTCTGACGGTGGGGAGGTAGTTTTTCTGCTTTTCCCCCAGTTAGAGTTGCCATATTTAGCAAATACAAATTCAGGGAACCCAGGTAAAAATTCGAATCTCAGATAAACAAGGAATGCCTCCTTGCGATACGTACGTCCCGAATATTGCAAAGTGTCAGCATAAGCATCTGGGACATACTAACACCGAACATTATTCAGTGTTTATCTAAAATTAAAATTTCTCTAGATGTCCCATATTTTATCTGGCCATCTCCTCAATTTCTCTTCCCAGATAACTGGCACTGGGCAAAGCCTTTTCACACAGTGCAAGCGGAGTTACGTGCCACTGCCATGAGTGACCTAGCAGGTTGCCGTCAGCTTTTCTTTTGTCTTTTTATCTGGCAATCTTGCCAGGAGTCTTTCCACTTCCTTTTCATCTGTGTAAACACAGTCTGACGCCCCCCGTACCAGGGCCACCCTTCCATGCATCTGTTCCTCCCCTGAGTTCACTTCCACTGCGGGCTCTTTACGATTAGCCCCTCATCACATGTACAGGCAAGTTATTTCTGCCTCTTTGCAGATGTTGTGATCCTACTACTTCCTCTCTGTGTTATAATTGCCTCTGTCTGAAGACCACCCCCCCTCTTCAATTTCCTCTGGAGTCTCCAGATCTGCTGATCGAGACATTTCCGCGTCCTGGCCTGACTCTCCACCCGGCTGCTGTCTACTTTATGGAGACCCGTCAGCCACTTTTTCCATGGCCTGAGCCCGGTCAGCAGACGGGGAGAATTGGTTACTGTCCTAGGGAGACCACCCGGTGGCCTCTCGACAGCCCCTCTCTCTCCCTCTGCCTGAGTCCAGGCTCCATTGTGCTGGTCCTCTGACTGCAGGGAGTCTTCACAGAACACTGACTCTTCTGGACCCTTTTTAAATTGTAAAATAAGGCAAGTATTCTGTTTAGGGGAACTTTGAGGCGTTCTGGATGATTTTCTAATTTGAAAGTCTGTCGTATATCTGAGAGAATTATTGCCAAGAATTTTTGATGTTGCAAATGGCTATTTAGAAGAAAATTTATCACTTGGAATTCCTTATGGATACCCCCATGGGTATGGAGGGGTGTTGGTCTCACACGGCATTAAAAGCGTCTAGGTTTACACACCTCAAGTTTCCTCAGGAGGTTTCCTACAGGCAAGGACCATTATTTTGGGGGCTCTTTTTTTTTTATCAACTTCACAAATAGCCATGTTATGACAAGTGAAATGGAAAGTTCTTACCCACTGATGACTTAAAATTTCTATAAATTACATTTTTAGGTCTGTAAAGTAAAAAAAAAAAGTCTCTACTTAGTGATAGGGATTCCTCACTTCTAAGCTCACTATGATCTCCTTTTTCTTTTTTTAAAAGATTTATTTATTTACATTAGAGAGAAAGAGCATGCAGGCGGGGGGCGCGAGGTGGTGGTGGAGGCGGGGGAGGAATCTCAAGCAGACTCCCTGCCAAGTGCATGGCCAGGCTCTATCCTAAACCCTGAGATCATGACCTGAGCAGAATTCAAGAGTCAGACGCTCAACTAACTGCACCACCCAGGGGCCCCTGTGGTCTGCTGTTCTCAAGATGGTTTGTGCAAACACAGAAGAGTGGCTTATGGCCTTGGAGGCTTAGGACGTCAGGGTACTTTCTCAGTCCTTCCACAAACGCTTGACACAAATGGGAGACGATTTTCTTAAGTTCAGTGTTTGGTTTGTTCATCTGTCAAGTAAGAAAACTTATTGACCAACCAACTTAACGTGCATCGGGGGGAAATGGTAAATTTCCATTTATTCTAAATTTAATTCTAAAATTAATCAGGTATTCTAAATTTAATTAGGCATTATTACGATTATCATTAAGAAGTTTTTATTCCTTTCATCATAATGTATGTAGAGTGTATATCCAAATTTGAAAGGACTTAAAATGTATCCCTTTTCCCTTCAATGCCTGTTCTCACCCAGGTCATCAGCTCTCTGGAGGTTACTCTCCAATGTACGAGCAATTATCTGTTGCGAATTGTCTGATGGTTTCCACACCTAGGACGAGATTCATATATCATCCAAATACACAGATAACATATTGTATAAAATACTTTAAGGGCTGAACTGTCCTAACATAGAGACCCACTGTGACTTAGATAAAGCCAAGACCCTGAGGAGAGGATTTCAAAATGGCAGTGGGTCTGCTTCTCTTCATCACCTGGGAACAAAGGTAGCTTCCAATGTGGTTGCATTGGAACCCCAGGGGGAGCGTCTCTCTTTTCAAATGGTCAAAGCCAGAAATCATGCATTTCCATATTTCTACAGTTCAATGATCAGGAAAGGGAAGGAGACTATGTAGAAGCAGTGCCCAGCATCTTCAGGTCCAGAACAGGAAGTAGCAGGTGTCTTGTCTGCTCACATGGCCATACCGAAGGGAGCAGAGAAATGGGGCTAACTGCCTGTTGACTTCTCATCCGGTGCTGTGCTCCTGTGAAAGGAAGGGGGACAGCTCTGCCACGAATCCTGAGAATCAGAGAAATTAAACAATGCACTTTGACTCCTAAAGCTTGTTTTTTTTCTTCTTCTTCCTCATTTTGATGGTATATAAATCCTACAAATAAGGCCTGGCTCTAATCCTATGTCTTTCATAAATTCTTGGATAATTATTTCATTTGAAAGTGAATCCACTGAATCATGTCTCCGTGCTCTAATGTCTGACATTTCTCATTCTGATTTCAATATTGGCTACCTTTTCCCATGAGATGTCTTTCTTCAATTAGACTCTAAACACCTAACCTAAAACAGAAATCTGATTGCATAGATTTGTATTGTATATTTTGAGGCTTCTACTGGGTATTTCACAGGGTAAACATTAATTTTAAAAAGGAGCTAGCAGTCAGTGGTTGTATTTGTGAATCTGTTGTCATAAAGTACATGGTTGTGATTGTGCCAGAAAAAGGGGGCAAAGGGTGGGATCTGGTGAGGCCGAGAGATGCAAACAGACACACACACACACACACACACACACACACACACTTTCTCCTTCAAGCAGATCTGTCATTTCTTTATTCTAGTTGTGCTGGACGGAAGTCCCCTGCTATATATAGGCTGTATTCTCCCAAATTCATATGCTGAAGTCCTTAACCCCCAGTATCTGTAAATGTAAGCTTATTTGTAAAAAAGTCTTGGCAGATGGTCAAGCTAGGATGAGGTCATGAGAGCAGGCTCTCCCCCAATTTGACCGTGTTCGTGTACAAAGGACAACTGTAGACACAGAGATATAGAGGGGGAGACACTGAAGACACAGGGAGAAGGTGGCTACCTTCTAGCCGGGGAGAGAAGTCTGTACAGTCTTTCCCTCCCAGCTTGAGGAAGCAGCCAGTCCTGCCAATGCCTTGGTCTCCGATTTCTCTCCTGCAGAAGTATAAGAAAAGGACATCCTGCGAAACCACTGAGTTCAGGTCCTTGTTGTAATGGCCCCAGGGAACCAACCCATCGCCATCCACACCTTTCACACATTTCGCAGTGTTTGTGGAAAAGAACCTGCTCCCCTCATGCACAGTTGCCCTACAGTTGGTATTACTACAAGCTCAGAACTGTGTCAAATATCAGAGAATCCCATGGCCAGAACCCCCTTTTACATGTCAGTAATTAACTTATTTTTGTTTATTAATTTTCCTGGGCAATGTTGCTTATATGTTCACTAAACCCAATGGATTAGGTCCTTCTTTATTACGATGGTCCCTTTCTGGCCACATGTGGAGTGTTTCCATTTTAAATTGTTTTCCTACCAGTTGTATTGCCTTGGCAAATTAGATGGGAAGAATATAATTACGCTCTTTGAAGATTTTGTCTAATTCCTCTGAGCCTGCTGAAACTTTTTTTCTGGAGATTTGTGAAAAGCTTTTTTTTTCCCTTTCAAGATTCTCTTTTTAAGCCATAAATACATGCACATTTATAGCGCTAAATGCCCTGCCGTGTATTTCTGCAAAATCAGAGGACTGCCTCACTCACATGATTAAATACTGGTTCACAACTTGTGAGGTTGGAAGAAACCCAGAGTCTAGTGCTTCCCCATCTTGTCGCTTAATGAAACCATGTATTGCTTTCTTCTAATAAAAATATATATTCCTCATAATGATGGCTAATGACAAATCCTATACCTTTAAAAATTATAATAAATTATCCACATATTAATAATCATACAGTTTGATGTATATCCCCAAATCATAAAAATGCACATCTATAATTAATAACACTACCTTTCCTAGAAGCTCCCAAACCAATTGTGAATTGTTGGCTGCAGTGAATGTTGGCACAATGAACTACTTGTCCGTTGAGTTTTCTTCCATTTACATCGTTACTGAAATTTTATAGAGGAGAAAGCTGAGGCTCAAGGTTCAGGCTTTTTTCTTTTATTTTCTTTCTTTTCTTTCTTTCTTTCTTTCTTTCTTTCTTTCTTTCTTTTCTTTCTTTCTTCTTTCTTTCTTTCTTCTTTCTTCTTTCTTTCTTTCTTCTAGTACATGATGTGCATTTACTTATTGACTAGTAGTTCTAGGGTCATAGAGGTCTGGGCATGAGACTCGGTGGCAGACACATATAAGGTGCTGTGACGTTGCACAAGATAACTTCCAGAATCCTCAGATCCTTAGCATTGATGCCTGAAATAAATGAGGTTAATGATAAAACCGGTCAGCACACCGTTCCAGTGAGTCTTAGCAATTATCATTGACATCATCTGCTTTTCCTCATCCTTGCCATGACCAATGTCAAAGATGAAGGTTGCCCTTGACCATTTCAAAAATCATCCTTAAAATGCAATGTTTTTCTGATACCCTTTTTCTTGCAAAGTTGTCATGTTAACAAACCCCCGGAGCCCACCAGGCAGGAGGAGTGTTTGGTGAGGTTCCTGTGGTCTAGTACCTCCATGAGGATGTTAACAGGGTCTAGCAAGAAACTGGTTTCTCCCAAGATTTCCCAAGTACTTTCTGATGGAGATGAGACAAGAAAATGATTTTTTTTCTCTGTCTTTCCACTGGAGGAATGCCTTCTATGAATCATTCCTTCTGTTGCTTCTTCCTTTCAAACTTCTTTCCAATACAGGATAGGTAAGATATCCTCACACAAATTGTTCTACTTTAGGTCTGAACAAAATTAGTTTATTGGCAATAAACCTAGGATTTGTATTTTGGGGTGGGAGGAAGACAAGGAATCAATCATTAGTAAAATGCATGTGCTCAAAGGTCAAAGGGTACCTACCATGTGATGCTAGTAACCCCATCCTGCCACACAGCACGCTGATAGGAATCCCTTCCAATGGGAATATGGGTCTCACAATTGTGATCTGATTTGGGCCAAACTGGAGCAGATGTGCGGAGAATAACACAGGAAACAAGTCATTTGCAGAATATGCATAAATCTTCCTGAATGTCCACTGCCTCTCAATAAGAAGAAAGAAAATGTTTTAACATTAGTAATTCTAATAGTAATATAATTAGAATCAAAATGGGAGGTTGAAATTTGAGGAAGAAGTGTGTAGACATTATAACCAAGTAAGACATTTTGAGAGTCATTTGGGACGACAGTTACTTTTTGTTTTTATCTATTTTTTTCTCTATTTTTCTTAAGTTTTAAGTCTAAAGAATTTTTTTTTTAAGTCAGCTGTCTTGAGTTAAAATTGACATCCAATAAATTCACCACGTTTAATGACAGTTTGGTGAGTTTTAACAAATCACAGTGATGGGTAAGCACCACCAAACTCAATACATAGAAGGGCCCTGGCACCCTCCCAATTGCTACCTATGCCCTGTCCTGAAGTCCTCCCCACTCCCAACCCCAGCAAAGTCTGATCTGTTTCCTATACCTCAGCATGGCTCTTTTCAAAATGCTTTGTGAACAGAATCATATAGTATGGAGCCTTTTGAGTCTGGCTTTCCCCTTAGCATGGCACATGGGATTCCCATCCATTTATGCAAGGGGTCAGTGGTCCTTCTGCTCCTAAATGAGAGGTACTGCATCTTGTGCTTGTAGCAACATTTGATTATTTACTCACAGTAGAAAACATTTGTTTTTTTTTCCAGTATTCTTAAAATTATGAAGAAGAATGCATAAACATATATGGACAGGCTTTTGTGTGAACATACTTTTTTCCCTTCTCTAGAGTAAATACTTAAGAGTGGTACCATTGACCATGATGACAGGTGTATGTCTAAATTTATAAACACCCACCAGACTGTTGGTGGCTGTGCCATTTTACATTCCCATCAGCAATGAGTGAGCATTCTGGTTGCTCCACATCCTCATCAGGACTGAGTATGTTCAGGTGTATTTCTTTTTTTTTTTTTTTCTTTTTTTAATTTGGGCCCCCTAAAAGACATGTGGGATATTATCATTACATTTTAACTTGTAATTTCCTAATAGATAATGAAGCTGGTCATTGTTTTATGCACACATATGCCATCAGTATGTTTTCATTTGTGAAATGTCTGCTTAGATCATTAACCTATTTTTAAGTGTTTTTTTCCCCTTAATTATGTAGTTTTGAGAATTCGTTATGTACTTTGGATTTAAGTCCTTTATCAGATTTGTTTTTTGCCAATATCGTGTCATAGTTTGTCGTTGGACTTGTCATATTCTTACAGGGTTTTTTTAAGTGTGCCAGTTTTTATTTCTTACAATGTTCAGTTATCAGTATAGCGATTATACTTCTAGTGTCCTATCTAAGAAATCTCCTATTATAGGATTGCAAGGGTTTTTTCTCCTTTGTTATCTTCTGGAAATTCTATTGCTTTAGGTTTTATATTTAATTCTATGAACTATTTTAAATTATTTGTATTTATAGTATAAAGCAATAGGTGGAGGTTTAAGGGATAGGTGGAGATTTTCTTTTTTCTTTTATACATGTCCAGTTGTTCCAGCTCTGTCTGTGAAAGAGACTATCCTATTTCCAGTGAATTATATATTACCTTTGTCAGAAGTCAACTAGCCGTGTGCGTGCAGGTCTATCTCAAGACCCTCCACTCTTCCGCCAATCTCTGTGTCCAAGCTCAAGCCAATATCATACTCTTGTTACTAGTGTAGCTGTATAATAAATCCTGAAAACAAGCAATGTGAGTCCTGCAACTTAGTTCTTTTTCTTTTGTTCAAAGTTGTTTTAGGTATTTGAGTTCCTTTGCTTTTTCAAATAATTTTTATAAAGATTTAATTAATTAATTAATTAATTAATTAATTAATTAATTTGAGGAGGGGTGCAAGTGCACTTACATATGTGAGTGGAGGGAAAGCAGAGGGAGAGGGAGAAGCAGGCTCCGAGCTGAGCTTGGAGCCTGATACTGGAGTCCATCCCACAGCCTTGAGACCAGACCTGAGCGGAAACCAAGAACCAGTCAGCCAACTGAGCCACCCAGGCTCCCCTGAAATAACTTTTACAAAGAGCTTGCCTACTCCCAAGATTGGAAATTCTTCCAAATGGTTTGTTGGGACCCTAATGGATCTGGACTTCTGTTTGGGGATCACTGAAGTCTCAACAACCGTGAGTTTCACACTCTGCAGATATGCCATCTCTTTACTTGTCTAGGTCCTCTCAGAGTTTTGTCATCATGGTTTTGTAATTTTTCATGTATAGATCTTGTGCCTATTTTGTTAGATAACCATATATCTAATTATACCTAGGAATAATTATTTTCTAAATATTCTTTTCTTGATTCAGAGTTAATATTGTATTTCTTAAGTGGGAAAGGACTCTCCATTCAAGGTAAACATAAATGTCTCGAGATCTCTTATCAACCAGTGGCAGAGAAAATATTTTAAAGGTACATGGAGATACAGAAATGAAAGTTGTATTTTATCTGATGATTTTTTTTTTTGTGCTCATTCAACACATTGGCTATGATGCACCAGGAAGTCTATAAACATAAATAATAAAATAAATAATAAAAGCTTTTAAATAATAAAAGCTTGCCTTTGAAATATTTAGAATATATGTACCAAGTGCATATTTTTGATGGAGTGACATTTTTAAAAGTGATAGAGTGGAACAGCAACTTCCTGACCCCAGGTGTTGGGAGCGGAGGTGGGATTCTGTGCTCTTAATTCTTCCATCTGTCCACCTGTGCAGAGTGGGACTCTATGGATCCAAGACTATCATACTCCAGGGCTTGGCTGCCTGTGCTGTCAGTGGTGTGAAGACATAGCACTGTGGTACAGAATGCTTGGGCAGATGGACAAGAGTGTCCCTGGTCCAGAGGAACCAGTTCTGGGATATCTGAGGGAGCTTGCTCTCAAGTTTCTTATGGATTTGTTAAGAAAGTAATAGAAATTGTCAGTCTTTTGAACAACCATTATGCATATAACTACTTAAAAAATCAATACAAAATGATGCTGGCAACTGCTTGAATTGCTCATGATAACACTTCAGAGCTACACAATTCAACTGAAAAAAGAAATTACACTTAGTAGAAATAATGACCCAAATGATGAAATGCATTATGGCAGAAGTTATGGTCAATACATGATATGAATATACAACAAATATATAAATAGAATTTTACCGTAAAATTCACTCAGACAGGCATAATTCTAGAAAAAGGTGTTCTGGAAAATAGAAACTAAAATGGAAACATTCAGTTTTCATTGTGTATTACAGGTAAAGCATGAAATAATTATAGATTTTAAGTGACTGGCTTTGAAAAATACTTTCTAATCAAAACTCCATCAACTTTGTGATACCTAAATCTAAGTCCAGCTCCCAAGCTCTTGTTTGATGGGTGGTTGGAGGTGACAACGGTGCATTCTGATGGTGCCTGGTGGTGGGGCACAGAATAGAGGTCGCCAAAGGAAGCTCAAGGAAGTCTCACCCTGGTGGATCAAAGTGAACACAAGCAGGGTGGCGGTAAGCCCTGGTCTGCACGTGTGGATGAGTCGGCAAGGAGAAATAGGATGGTTCCCTCTGTATTACCATAAATTTACTCAGCATAAATTTACTCCACACTCCTTTACTGACCATTCCTGCTGTGGTCAGAGACTTGCACTTTCATGAAATATAATAAATATAGGGAACTGTGTCAGGAATTGAATTTCTGCTAAGAGTTCTCTTTTTTAGAACCATCAAAGGTAGAACAGAGAACTTTTTATCACAGTCTGTACCTGAAGTACCTTAATGTTGATGGGTCAGATTTCCTGAATTGCTTATGGATTTCCAGTGGCCTGGCTCTGCATAACTCGACATTGTAGTTCAAGGGAAAGAAGATTTGAATAGCAGACCTTACATCTGTGTTCAGGCGGGTACTCTTGGGCTTGGCTCTGGGTTGGCCAAGTCTATGTCCCTATTTAGGATCATCTTCAAGAACCAACGTTAAGCTGATGTTGCAAAATATATTCTACTTAATTTGTTCAGTGTGTCTCCATGTTCTGGGACACAGCTGTCATCAAAGAGTGGACCTTGAATTGCTTGCAAATGGGAAACCAACAAGAGAACAATTCACGGATATATTTTCAAACTCCGCAACAAACAAAACTCCAGTGCCTTTTGGTGGCTGTGCTATTTTAATGCTCTGAGGATTGCAGAGGAGAGGTATTGGTATTTCTAATTCTGAAAAAATACTAGGTAATTGCAAGTCATGTGACAAAGAGAAACTATTCTTTTATGTCTGTGTGGTCTGGAGAATACAGCAAAAGGTTCCTTTAGGAAGACCATAAACTTAACTGTGCTGGGAAAAAGAACATATAATAAGATGCCAACATTGCTTTTTTTTTTTTTAAAGTAATAGGTTCTGTTGCTTTCTCGAGAAAAGAAAGATCACCATGAACTTGTGTTTTGAGGAAGGACTTCTGAGAGGAGGAGAGAAGTAACACGGGGTTTTGACGTTTCTTGGGATCTGGGTCAGGTGAAAGCACTGAGCGGAGACAGCACGGCAGACACAAGAAAAATGGCCCACTGGTGGGCCCCGTGGGAAGCGGTCAGCCTTCTACTCATTTCAACAAAAAGATGTATTGAGTCTTTCTTGTGTCGCAGGCGCTACACTGTGTGCTAGGGAATCGACACTGAATGAGCCTTAAAACTTTGTCCCGGGGAAGCCTAGTTTCCAGTGGGGAAAGAGACAAACAAGTTAACAGTAATTTGAATGTTGCATAAATGTTGTGGTAGGAGAAAGAGCAGGTGATCCAGGAAAACAAAGGGGAGGGCATTTAATGTAGCTGTATTGTCATCACAGAAACCTTGGAGGAGAGCATCTCTAAGGAGACATCTTGAGGGTGGTTGAGAGCATGATACAGGACTCTAACGATCTCCAGAGTGGGATTGTCAGCAGTGAGATAAAAACCCCAGAGCTGAGAAATAGCTCTGACCTTCTAAGAATGCCCAGGTCTAAGATTTCAGGCTGTAATGCCTTATTTTTTTTTAAAAAAATGGCATGGAATTAGCAAGGATCCCATCCTGAACCCGCCCACACCCCAAGAGAGAGAATCTAAAGCCCTTCCCATGGAAAAGATTCTTTGTAATCCATGGGCTTTTCTAAAAGAACACCCACGTGGATTGGCGGTTTTTTGTCTGTGCAGACTGTGTATTTAACCCGCATCTATTTCCCGGCCTAGATCTATTACGTGGTCCAGGTATTGCAGCTACAGCTCACGCTACACCCAGCAGATTCACGGAGATGAGTTTTGGATGGTGTCAGTGATTCTTCTTCAATTATATTTCGATAGTCAAGCATTCCTTATTTTGATACAAATTTTGTTTGTTTGTGGATGAATACTTCTCCATAAGTAGCAGAAAACTTGGATTTTTGAGATTGTGGGGCATAGTCATAGCAATTTCTGGTTGGGTTGTGTGATTCCCTAGGGCAATGAGTCATTTCTATGGGACTTCCTTGTTCTAAATGTGAGATTGTAGAAAATAGGATTAGTTTTTTGTTTTGTTTTGTTTTTGAAGTCTCAGTACTTTCCTAATATCTTTCTCCTACAAGCTCTCGTGCCCCAAAAGGGGTTCAATCAACAATAAAAATATCTGTCCTCTAAGTTGAAAAGGGCTTTGAGAGGTCACAACATCCAAATTCCCTTGAAACACCAATGCTCCTTGCATATCAGTAAAGATGAGACCTGCCTTTTCAATGCCTAGGGATCTGCCTGAGGGTGGATTTGGGAGTCAGATATATATTAATTCAAATTCCAATTAGGCCAATTATGTGCAATATGTGAGAGTTTTAGCCCCATTAAAAAAAAAAAACAGAGCTGATAATCACTACAAATATGACTCTTTTAGTATCGTATGCACATTCCTGGCATATGTAGGCTCTCATTGTGCCTTCAGCCCAATTTTCTGCCAGTGGTAGAGAGCACCTGCCACCGATTAGTGAGCATAGACATCCATCCCAGTGCTGGTGTTGAGTAGTACATCGGTGTGATTTCAGGTATTTTCAAACATGGAAAAACATTATTTCACACAAGGACAGGATGATTGCATTGCTCACCCCAAGGCTTGCCAGGGCAAAGCTGTGGAAAGAACTAGAAACTGTCTCTAGAGGAAGTGGTATTGCAGGGACATGACTCCCCCCCACCAGACTCATTTCAGCCTGGAGGCATCTTAATAAGTTGGAGGCAAGACTTGTTTACGGCCATACATTTCATCATCCCTGTGCACCATGGATTGCCATCAACCCTTGGAGAGCCAGGGCTTGGGCAATTTCCACCTGCAGAGGCAGATACTTGCCTCATGTTCATGGCAGCATTTCCTGGAGCTTCTACTAATTTCTGAACACTTCCTCCTGGAAAGCATAGAAAAGAAAACCTACAGAGAGTGACATGTTTCATCAAAGTGCTCCAGAGCTGGGATAGCAGATGGGAGGAGTCAATTCCGACACACTGTGCTGAGCTGGTCCAAAGCCACAGTGACAGTCCTGCCTGACAAAGACAGAGGCTACTGCACGGAAGTGTGTAGATCTGTGCTGTTAGCGGATCGATACTTTCCAAGCCTACGGACGAACTCACATAGAGAGAAAAGCATCATGATATTTATGAAAGCTAATGCAATATACATGTAAAATATCCACAAAAGGAAATTAAAATCTAATTTCAGACTTTGATATGCAATGGCTGTCTAAAAAAGCAAAAGGCACAACAAATTAAGCTGAAATAATCAACTGCTGCCTGAAATCATTGATTTGAATCACACAGAACACATAATTGTCTCAATTGAATAAAGTCGCAATCCAAAACAATCCAGTTTTAATAACGAGGCATTTTAAATGAGTCACAATTATAAAGGCCCAGCTGCGACTGTATTCACCCTGAGATGAGAATGTAATCTTCTGTCTCTAGCAAAAAGCAATTCCATTTATCCTTTCCTGGTGCAAGAGAAATAAATAGGGATTTTAACAGGACCAATCTGTAGTAACTTTTATAGACTGCAAAGCATCTTCATAATCATCCTGATTTAATAGCTGGAGCTACTAGTTCGTGGCTCCGTTTTTCTTTTCACTAACTTGAGGACGATAATGCTGACACCAGACAAAATCGGGAATTTTATATCTAATATCTAGCTTGACTTTGTCTGTAGAGGTAGAGAAGGTCGTGTTCCAAGCCACAGACTTTCACATGTGCACTGTGAGAGATCTCGGTTTAGAGTACGGTTTCGTGGAAATGGCAAAAATTTTGTGTTCAGACAAACCTGGGTGGGATCCAGGCTCTCGGAGTTACTTAGGCTATCGGAGAGATCTTGGACAAGTTACCTAACCTTCATGAACCTGTTTGCTCAGCTGGAAAAACTGAAATGAAAATAACATTGCACATAGTACTGAGCACAGGGAAGCCACCCAACACATTTTCATTTCCTTGTCATAAATTAGCCTACGTGCTTTGTCTCTGTACCATGAACACTTACCACATGGTTGGCAGAGGCCACACTCGCACCATATTGATTAAAATAAATTACACAAACGGGAAAACAAAGGTTACAGATGTCAAGCAACAATCCCAAGACCCTAGGGGACTAGGACTTAGTGTTCTAATTTGCAACAATTTCTGAACGACAAATCCTGCGGGTCATCAAACCAGGGGCCTGAGGACACAGCACTGCAAAAACTTTCAATTTGGAAAACAGCAGGACAGGAAGCAGGCATCACGCCTGTGATGTAGACAGTAGGCTCCAGCTGAAACTCGAGAACGCCCCGCCAGAAGGCATGAACGTGGTTCCTAGGGCACAGGTTTGAAGAACGCTCTTGTTATGGACCGAATGCCTGTGTCCCTCCCAAGGTCACAGGTTGAAATCCTGCCCCTCAAGGTGATGGTATTTGGAGGTGAGGTCCGCAAGAGGTGAGGAGCTCAGGAGGAGACCCCAGAGAGCTTGCGTCGTCTCTTTCTGTCTGCCCTCCACCACAGGAGGCCACAAGAAGAAGACAGCCATCTGCAAACCAGGGAGGGCTCTGACCAGACACCAGGTCTGCCGGCGCCGTGGTGTTGGACTTCCAGCCTCCAGGGCTTGAGAAATAAATGTTTCTTGTTTAAGGATCCCAGTCTGTGGTATCTTTGTTGTAGCGGACAAGCCGACTATGTCTGCTATGACCAGAGGAGAGCAACTTCCTATATATTTTGACTCTTTTTGGAAGATTTTATTTATTTATTCATGAGAGACACACACAGAGAGAGAGAGGCAGAGACCCAGGCAGAGGGAGAAGCAAGGTCCCTGTAGGGGAGCCCGACGTGGGACTCGATCCCAGGACCCAGGGATCACGCCCTGGCCAAAGGCAGACGCTCAACCACTAAGCCCCCCAGGCATCCCTATATTTAAATTCTTGACAATGTGGGGAGGTGGGATATATAACGGCATTCCCGAATAGGGGTATCCTGACCTGGTCTCATTGCTTATTATGTAAATAGAATCAGTGTCTTTGAATAATTTGAGGTCTTTCTGCATGTTAACAGAGTAAGAATCCGTAGATCTCTCTGAGACCTAAAAGAAGCACCCCCACCATGGTCCCATCGGCCATAAATGTCTGAAACTGCTGTGCTAGGGGGTCCTAACGGTGATGAATGGCCGTGCCTGGCACTCAGTGACAAAGTGACAAGGGCCCCGTCCTCTCCACACGGCCTTGCACACCTCCTGACACATTCAGGCCCTCAGTAAATATTCCTGGAACTATCTGGGCTGTAGCTTCTAGAAAGATAATTCTTAGTAAAAAGACCATTATTCACAGTATATTGAATGCCTCGTAATAGTCTTCTCATATTCTGTTGAGGTGCATGAGTTTTCCCAGTATCACAAAAAAAAAAATGTTTTTTTTTCTGCAGTCTTTGTGGAATGATAGGTCTCATGTAATTTTTATATTACAAAAAGATACTTTCCTATCTAGTAAATCACCAACCGCAAATATTATAAAATGCATCCCAAAGCTGGCAGTCGGAATGATATTTTATGGGTTTTTCATCAGAGAATCATGCTTCACCATTATGTCATAGTTGCGAAATTGCTTTTCCAAACAGTTAAACTCAGAAGCACTTTGCTTATCATCATCGGAAAGCTGTTCCTCTCTTCTCTGGGGTCCGCTTTATCCTAGCACGGAGCTCCCGGCTCTCTCTCCCGCTCCAGCTGCCCAACCCCCGTGGGAACAGCTGGAGCAGGTGTCCCTGTCGTGGAGCAGCCGCTCCTGTTCTGGGCCGGTGGGTCCTGGCGACCCTGCTGCTGGCACAGCGAGTGGGTGCCAGGATCCCTCCCTGTGTCTCCTCGTGGAATTTAGTTGGGTTCTCGTAAGAGTCCTGAAGTGGACAGTAGAATGCTTTTTTGAGTTTGTTTTGTTTTGTTTTACATGATAGAGGAGAGCCAGGCTCCAGCAGCACAGGTGAGGTGCCCAAGTGCGCACAGCGTGCATGTGCTGGCGCAGGTGCAGGTGCAGGTGCAGCGGCATCGAGGTATCTCCCTTAGGTTCTGTCCTATTCCCAGAAAAGGGCCCACGGATGGTGTCTGCACCTTAGGAGTCAGTTTCCAGTCAGAACACACTGACGGGATTTATTTTAAATCAAGAGCTTTTAGGGTAAACATTCGAGAACAGGCTGTTCGAGAAACACCTGGAAAACCACCCTTGTGGGAATGAGCAGCTATCTGAGGGGGTGGAGACGAAGGCAGGGGCAGGGTCACTGGAGCTGGACCAGAGCAGGGCAGAGGGCCACTGACCCTTAGAGGCCACCGACCCTGAAAACCCAGCGCCGAGTGTGTACGTGTGTGTGGCCACGTGTGTGTCCACCTGACACAGAGTAAGAAGGGCTTGGGGGTGAGCCTACCTGATGGTTTCTTCACTTTTGGAACTTCAGCTTCTTCACCCGATGAGGTGGTTGCGGAGTGAGAACATGTGGGGATATTTGGTTTAAGATTCATCTTAATGACATGTTTGTTCTTCTTCTACTCTAGGATGGAAAGTAAAGAATCGCGTGCACTGGCTTTTGTACTCATATCTGCGAGCTCTGACGATTTATATTCATATCCTTGCGAACTTTAAAGACAACAGATCTCGTTGATGAGGGCTATTTTTGCAGGTAAGGGGAAGAGAGGAAAAGGCTGTGCAACAGGTACTTGTGAGCCTGACAATTTGAGAGAATGGCATTGTGTTATCCAGCTCACGTTAGCCCTTTAACTTTGAATATTTCCAGCCTGAGGGCCTATTTGTTTTATGAAAGTGGTGACGCTCATTTTGCTTTTTTTTGTTTTGGATTTATTTATTTATTTGAGAGAGAGAGAGTGTTGACGGGGGAGGGGTGGAGGGAGAGGGAGAGAGAATCTCAAGCAGACTCCTTGCTCAGTGCTCAGCATGGAGCCCCGCATAGGAGCCCCACAAGACGCTGAGATCCTGACCTGAGCTGAAACCAAGAATCAGATCTCAACCCACTACCCCACCCAGGCGCCCCATGATGACACTCATCTTGAATGCAGCAACATACAGTCGCAAAATTATGGGTGTTAGAGGCCATATTTGATTCTCCAACAATAAATCCATTGTCTTGTCCAAAAACTACATTAGTAATTAAAATGAATCAATCCAATAAGTGTGATGAAGTAGCAGAAATTTTAATTTCCTTTTAACGTAAAATTGAAATCATAAACCTACATTTCAGCCTGTGAAGCTTACAGATGTCATATGTTAGTGTCTCAGCTTTGTTCTATAACCACCATATTGCAGTTCTTACAGCATTCAGGGAAAAGGAATGCTGGAAAGTTCATAGAGAGCTTTTGCTGAGTATTTGATAAGTGTATGGGGCAGAATGAAGGAGCAGGGTGGAGACATAAAAGGAGAGAAGAGAAGGTGAAGTATCGGATTCCAGCTGCTAACCTCCCAGATCACAAACAACAAAGGGTGCCATTGTTTTTCTCTCTCTTGAAGCAGTTTTGAAGCTCGGTGAATTCTCTCCCCACGGTCCCCATGTGTTTGTGGAAGGCTGGTTATCTGGTAAAAGTGGAGGCATAACAGCCTTTCTGGAAATGTGTCGATGGCACTGGATGAGCAAACCACAGGGGATACCTTCCTCGTTGGTAGGGATTTGCCATGATTTGATTCTGTATTGGTCCTTCGTTGTTAAAATTATACAATCTTCCAAAGTTACTATTGGGAAACCATACAATAATACAGTGCGTCCTTAACATGACTTTCCTGGCTCTGGGAGCTCCGAGTCAAGAGTCCCGGGACAATCTGGTAGAGGCACTGCTGCTCATTGCGCTTGTCATCTGAACAGTCATCCCGAACCACTCCTTCCCACACAACAAGGCCATGGAGTGAGCGTACCCAGATCTAAAAGGCACAACTGCGGTCATATTTCAAATCTGCCCATGAAGAAGACCACACCTTTGATAAATTACCTTGGGTTCATTGATCTTCATCTTCATGGACAAAGTGCAACCAGCAATACCGACCTTCCATGGTAGTAATGGAGATTCAATGGGAGAATGCTGAGTGGACACACTATGCCCTAGCTGTATGTTCAGTGTAGTAAGTTAAGGTCCACAGGAGGCACCCATGTGAGCAAGGCAGCTATATTACCTGTCCCAGGACTGGGGTGCGACTGTCTTGGCAGATCACCGGTTTATGGATACAGACGACGTTGATGCGAATATCCACAAGGAATTGCAAAAGAGGAAGACATCTCACTTGCTAAAGATGCCAGGAACACACGTTTGTGGGGTTTTTGTGATAGACTTTGAAATGAATCTTGAAGGGTAAACAGTGATTTGAGGGGCAGTGAGGAGAAGGAGGAAGGAAGGTGGAAAGAGGAAATTTTCAAGCAGAGGAAACACGGTGAAGCTTGATTTCTGTAGGGCATGGTACAGTTTGCTTGAAATATTGATCCGTGTGGTGCTAACAAGGCGTGGGACTCGCACAACTCTGCCTTATATGGCGAAGGTGTCTGAGTGCCGACTGATGCATGCAGGCTGTGGTTGCTAGAAAACATGTAATTATTATAGAATTTGGAATGGTGGCAGGGGGCACCAGGCCTGGAAGTAGACATTAGAAGGAACAATAAAGGAGCTTCTCAAGGAATGGATTCAGCACATGGTGGGGGGTGGGGCAGGGGTGGGGGAATCATCCCCACAGAATGTCTCAGGTACCAAACACTCGCTTGTGTTTCCTGGGAGAGGCCCAGTCCCTTTGCTGAAGCACAAAGGGCGGGCAGTTGTTTCCAAGTCAACAGACACATGCCCGTTTGCTCTCCGACTTAGCGTGGATCTCAAAACAAAAACACAAACTGTTGACTGCATTCTGAATCTAAAGGGGAAATGAGCCATGGGGAAAGGACACTTGCAGAAATCGTGAAAGGTACTTGTGACCTGAAGGCAAAGGGAGGCACACAGGTGGAAGTCCCTGCGTCACAGAGCCTTTGGGTTGCAGGCTTGTGTCAAATGCTCGCACGCCTGTGTCTAAGGGTGATCGTTCTCACCACTAGACATTTACCCACACCTTCTCTTCTCCCTCTGGCTTCAATTCCTTAAGAATAACCACTGGATGACAAGTTGCCACGAGGGAATTAATTGTCCAGTTATATTTTCAGAGCCCAGCCCATATTTCTCTCGGTCCACAAGCAGAATAAAGGGTGACAAGAGCGTCCACTGAGCCTCCACAGGGGTAAGTGTGGCCCATGGTAGAACACGGTGGCAGCCCACGCTCCTCCATAGAAATTCACTTCCCACATCATCTCTGTGCTGGAGGCTTCGAGGGCCCTGCCCTGGGATCCAGGAAACTGGAGCCAGAGTTCCAGCTGTGCCATAGCTTTTAGTTGGCCATCTATTAGGTTAAAGTCAGCTGGCCATTTTTTTTTTTTTTATATCTATAGAAGAAGGATTTGAACAACCAGAAAATCAGAGAGATTCTGAACAACCTGAAAGTCCCCCCAGAACGTGTGCACACGCCACCGCGTGCATTTTCAACGAGCAGAGTCTTAGCTTTCAGCTTTTGTCACCTTCCCGGGGTGGGGGTGGTGGGAACAAAAAGTTGACTCTCTCCATCAACAGAATGTAAAGTGCTCCTGGAAGAATGTGATGTCAACGGCAGGATCACTTTCAAGTCCCGGGTTCATTTTAAATTCTAAAAATGTCACTTGAGTTTTCCGATGCGTGTCCTTCTTCCGCAGATCTGAACGGGGGCCTGATGTGAGTCCCGAAACTCGGACTGTCTTTTCCTTCCTCGGTCTCGTCAAACTTTTGGGGACTCATCGCCCAGGATGTGTCTCTCTAGACATGAAAGAGCGGACGCTCCCGCCACGCGTCTTCACACCTGTAATCCAGATGTTGCTGAACGTACAGATGCCTCCCCGGGAGTTCACACATCGCTACCGCGCCGCGAGTTAGTAATTCATTATGCTGTGATTTTTCTAAAGTAAGATAATAATAGAAAGTCTTTCAGCAGCTGTCAAGGCGGCAGGAGCAACACGCCACTGCGAGGCGGCCCTGCCTCTGCTCAGTCTGTGTGCTGGAGGCCCGCCAGCCGCTCGCCTCCCGCTCGCTCGCAGAGCTCAGCCGCCGAGCCTCCATCCTAGAGAATCGCGGCCACAACTCCGCAGGGCGCACCTTAAGAAAGAGGGTGAGGGCGGGATCGAATCCCACGTCGGGCTCCCGGTGCATGGAGCCTGCTTCTCCCTCTGCCTATGTCTCTGCCTCTTTCTCTCTCATTCTGTGACTATCATAAATAAATAAAAAATTTAAAAAAAAAAAAGAAAGAAAGAGGGTGAGTGACCCCGTGGCTGCATCTGCCCGGGGAGACCTTCCATATGCCACAGTCACACGCTGCTTGGAGGACAAAAGTGCCCGTAGGCCCAGTGCATGCGGCCACACTGAGTGCAGGCTCCAGAGCGCATCACCCCCTGAAGGGGCAGGTGAGCAGAAATCCAAGTCGCAGCTGTGCTGGGGAGCACGTGCCAATGTAGGCATTCGAGCTGCCGATCTGACCCCAGAGTTACACTCCCCAGTAATTCTACTTTCTATATATTTTTTCTCTGGCCTGCATGGATATTATTGTGTTTTCTGACAGCTTATTGGCCTGGTTTTGGCATAATGAGGGAATAATTATTTGGGAAGCATTTGGGGACTGTTAATTGATATTAGTTGTATTAACTACTGACACAGAGGAGAAAAAGCGTGGCCTTGGAGAGAATAAGAGAGCTTGAAACAATGGTTATAACCATCAGCAGAACAAAATGAAAAAAAAAGGAAAATCTTGGTGGCTGGAGGGCATCCAGTAAAATTGTGATTTAACTTCTGGTGGGATCTCACACTCCCATCTGACTGAGGGAGACGTTTTCCATGTAATGGTGCAAAGTCAGTGCAGAGTGTCACAGAGGTCTGTGGCCAGTCTTGCTAGAGGATCGGAATTTAACAAAAAATAAAACAATAAATTCCGATACGTATATCCAAACCAGGAACGCATCTGAAAAGAGGCTCAGAGAGGATATGAGTTGTGCATGGTAATCCAACTTGTTTATTTTTTGTGTGTGGGTAGATGAGACTTGCAACTTCATGTCGAACTCCAGACAAGCGATCCTGGAGAAAGTCCTGGGAGAGCAACCAGGTTGAAATCAACGCGGTAAACACGTGGCTGGTGGGGCTCGGTCACGGGCATGTTGATGCGGTGGCCATTCCCATTCCCTCCAAAGCTACCTCCCTGCCCCCTGAGGAGCTGCCGCCACAGGGAAAGGAAGCTGAGCATCTGCCAGAGGAGACGTGGCTCTTCCTGCCACTGCTGAGCCCCCTCGGTGGCTCCCCTGGCTCCCATCTCCTTAGCTTCCTTCTCAACTACTGTGTCTTCATCCTGTCACTCAGATTAACGACTCCTTTTGTCAACTATGTCCAGTTTTCACTGTTTCCCTCGAAGTGGCTGAGTTCCCATGAGTCCCTGGACTCCAGACACCGCAGTTCTCGAGGATCCCGACCGCACTGTGTGGGTCCAAGCTGGAAGAGACCCAGAGCCCAGCAATAGGTGCAGGTGCGGATCCTGCGCTCGGTACCCTTTAAAACCATCCCTTATATCGCTAAGTCTGTATTGAAGGCCTGGCTCCTTCAACACCGAGCTACTGACCACACGGGCTTCTAAAAGAAAGAGTGGAGGACTTGGGTCAAGCATCTACTCTCAAAAACATTTATGTGGTTTTGCCTTATCAGATGATAGGTAATTTTTCCAAATAGGAAAATTTAAGTCTAAAATCTGTATCTTAATCTTCATCCTAAATTGTCTTTACTGCTGGTGTGCAATATGTAAATATATATCTACACAGGTCTCCTTACCCCAGACCCCCGATAGCATGCGTGAGGTAAAGACGGTGCCCTGAGAAAAGTGGGAAGCTCCCCATTTGAGTGTCCCATCTTTCCAGTCTTTCATTCTCTCAGACGAGAGAGGCTCTAAGTATCAGCTGTCATTTTGGAAGGAGGGGACTGTGCCGGGAATCTCAAATTGCTGGAATCAAATAAAAAAGACAGATGTTCCATTGTTAAAACAGTAAGCAACAAGCTCAGCTCCTCTTCTGTGATGGGGAAAACAGTGCTTAGGTCGGCCTGCGTTGCCATGGGTGCTCCTCCGCTCACCCCACACCATCGCCCCTGCAATGGGACAGACATGCCCTGGGTTCCCGCCTCCCTTCTAGACAAACCTGCAAAGGTGAGGCTTGCAGAAGAATAAGGGAGAAGCTGCAGGACACTGCTAAGCTTTCGGCCAAGAGATGGAGGCTGTCCTCTTGGGGAACTCCTACCTCTTAGCCTGAATCAAAATGAGATTTTCTAATAGTAACAAATAAATAGGGAAAGAGAAAGAAAGAAAGAAAGAAAGAAAGAAGAGAAAGAAAGAAAGAAAGAAAGAAAGAAAGAAAGAAAGAAAGAGAAAGAAAGAAAAAAGAAAGAAAGAAAGAAAGAAAGAAAGAAAGAAAGAAAGAAAGAAAGAAAGAGAAAGAAAAAAAGGGAAAAGAAAGAGAAAGGAGAAGAAAGCAGATGGACAGAAAGCACTGCCTGCTGCCCTGGCTGCCTGCCTCTCTGGCCGGGGCTGATAATCATCCCTAATCACTCGCTTATCGGTCCTGGATCGGGTGGGGCCGCACCCGGCCATCGCTTGGTATTTGGGTCACGTCTCCTAGTTCCCAGCACCAATTTAAAAATGATAACATTCAGAGCTATTTTTATTTCTCTCCAATGGAACAGCAAGATTTCTTCCTCTGCTCTTTCTCTCTTCCTCACATCTATTCCAAGATTGGCCTCTGGTTGAACTCCTTTGCTCCGAAAAAGCGCTTTCTTTCCTCTGTGGATTAGCACAGCGGCAGAAATGCTTCCAGTTTATGAAAACTGTGAATTCATGCAGCAGATCAAGGTGTCTCCGTGTACAGCTGAATATTACAACGAAATGCCGGATTGCCAATTAATGAGGAGTGAAATTGTTAATCTTCCAATTATCCGTCTTGGAAACCCTTAAAGCTTTGAGTTGGGTCATTTAAAATAGACAGAGAGAGGCCAACGGCCTATGTGAGGCAAGAAAACGGGCTTGGGAAAGCCCGGGCTTGTGTATTGTCAGCATGAATTCACCACGGGCATCCAGGGGGTTCTCAAAACCACTTCTCTAGCTGCATGCAAAGCATGTGTTTGGCATTATGGGGAAAAATGCATTTGCATTTGCTTTTAGTAAGGTCACCATTCTCCCTGAATTAGCTGATACCACGTCCGTGGATTTCATTACATCGCTGTCTTCCCCCAAAGCAGGAGACAGCAGAGCCTGGCCGGCTGGTCGCTGCCCGTTACTCTGCAACTCACAGCCAGGGCCGGCTTGTCGTCAGCAAAATGCAAAACATGTTACATGTGTTTGCAAAAGCGACCCCTTTCTAAAGCCAGTTTGACAATGATTACGGCATTTTCTCAGAACCAGGAGGAAAGCTTTTTTCTCTGGATGGGATGTGAGTGTGCCCAGAGCCCAGAAGCAACGGTGGAGCAAGGATTGATCAGCTTGCCCTTGGAGAAGAGCTAAGGAGGCCCCTAGCCTGGTGTGTGTGTGTGTGTGTGTGTGTGTGTGTGTGTGTGTGTGTGTGTGGTGGGAGGCACATGGTTATGTTCAGTGGTCGAAAAGCTAGAGTGGAACGCAACAACTCTGCTTACTCGGCCTACCCCTCCCCCAAACTGAAGTAAGGGCCAAGGGGTACGTATTCAAGGAAGATTTCAGTTCAAGGCCATGGAGAACCTTCCAAAAGAGCTGATGTCCCTGAGACAAACTGTCCAACAAAACTTTGATTTTGAGGAAGAGGCATGGTTGCTTTCCTTGATGTGAGTGGTTCTCTTCTTGATAATGGTTACCCCCCCCCCCCCACCAAGGAGGTGGGGAGAAGACGATCTTCACGGAGGAAGAAGGCAATAAAGGAAGAGTCCCTGCAGGAGGTGTGGAGAGAGCCCGGGAGGCCTCCACCATGGCCAGAGGCAGGATGTGCCCTGAGTAACACCTCCCTGCGTGGTCACTGTTGCTGAGACATTTGTCCGAACCAATCATCTGTATAAACCATCAATATAAAATACATGAAAATAAGCTATAAAATACGAGTAATCATCAGATTTTAAATGACGGGTGTGTTGCCAAGTGGTACAACCCTATCTTTTGTTTTGTTTGAACTAAATACACACAATAAAAAGTCAGCAAACGAATTTTTATTTCTGTGTGTCATAAGCAAATATTCACTTTTTTTTTGCCTTTTTAAAGTTTTTATTTCAAAAAATAAAGCCTCAGTTAATTTTACATAAATATCTGGAGAGGGAAGAGGACAGGCATGTGGTGGGGGCTCGGCCCCGACCTCCTCTTCTCTTACACATAGTATTGTAAAAACAGGCCAAGGATTTCCTGAAGTTGCATATCACTATAGCTTTACATACATTTTTTTTAAAGATTTTATTTATTTAGTTGAGAGAGAGAGAGAGAGTACAAGCAGGAGGAGCAGCAGGCAGAGGGAGAGGGAGAAGCAGACTCTCCACTGAGCAGAAAGCCTAATGCAGAACTCGATCCCAGCTGGGATCATGACCTGAACCCAAGGCAGATATTTAACCAAAGGAGCCACCCAGGTGCCCCCATGTTTATTTTATTTTTTTTTAAGTTAAGTATTTATTTTAATGCATTAAAAAAATAACTGCTACACAAAACTTCACAGAGATAGTTTTGCTTAGACTGAGCCTAAAGGTAGAGATGGGGGTGCCTGAAAACAAAGTATTAAGTGAATATTAATTTCATCAGCACAAAGAGAGGATAAAAGCGAGACTGGTTCTCAAACAGAAGGTGGTAGGACCCTGGGACCATGACGCGCCCCCAGACAGACTTACAAAAGGCCCCACTCGTCACTAAACGGAGTCGTACATTACGTTTATATGGGAGGTAGTTTGGGAGAATGATAAAAATTTGAAGCTCAGTTCATTAAATAAAATCAGATTTAGAGCAGTATTTTGCTTGTTCATATGAGTGTTTGATGTGTTGGTGGTAAACTTAACTCGTGTTTTTGATGTGCACTGAAACACTAAAAAAAAGAAGCAACAATTTAGGATCTCATACGGCATTTGTGCTTGTTCCTTAGAATCAGCACCTTTATATCAGCACATTTAACATTTAACAACGTCAGATTGGACACTGCTTTGAGCAGAACCAGCTGCATAATTGCAAAGCTCAGAGCAAAATGAAAATGTGGGGCCCCGTGTTCAAAGAGCTGAAAAAAAAATCTTGCTATTAAAGAACTAAAATATAAAGCTTTTTCCTTTCTTCTGTGGTCTCCTTTTCAACTCACAGTATTTTTATTTGCTTCTTTAATGTCTGCAGTAAAGAAAATTTAAAATAGTAATTATTAACATATATCTCTCATCTTTATATCGTGCAATGTTAAAGTTTTCAGGACAAATGTCGGAACATTTAACTTGTATATAGAATTGCCAAAATTACAGGATTCATATTCAATGGCTCGTACATGCATATGTATTTCATTCTTACCAAATCAGTGGAAACCCAGCAGAAAACTGACTCAACTGGTCTTCTGCCACCTCTTGATGTTTGCATATCCTACCAGGCTTTCCTCTTCCTTCTGTCATTGTCAGTGTAAGTTAAGTCATTGGCTAACATTGAGACATGAAATGACAAAGGCTGGGACAGGGCTCTCTGGTCATTCTTGTTCCCTTATATGTCACTACCTCCTTCCTGTTTCAGCAAATTCTGGTTTTCACAGAGAGTGCGACGGCCCAGGCTGCCAGTGGCCACTTACTGAGTAGGACACTTAACGTGCTCAGTCCGTACTGATTTGCATCTCATTGAAGTCCCGCACCTTCCATCCTGGGTTCTCTAGAACCCTGTGCTTGTGGTGATATCACCAAAGCTTCCTGAGAATGGCAAGGCATAGGGGTGAACCACGTTGTTCGTCTCTCCTCTGATCCCCTGCCTGCCACACTCTTCCTCTGGGCTTCACATACAAAACACAAGCTCAGAGATAAAATTATTAAGAATTGCACAGGAGCAGAGCACTAACGAAGCCTGGGGTCCATCCGAGTGTGGGGCCCCATGGGACTTCGTAGCCTGCACCTCGTGAAGCCGGCCCTGGTGTTGAGAAAAAGGAGCGAACCAAAGTTCCGATAACGTTAAAACACTGACACAAACACGATGCTTTAGTATCAGACTGTTGAAAAGCTACAACCATTTTCTGAAAAAGCCTTACTAATAGTAAAGTTATTATGGTAGATACTTTATAATGTTCTTTTCAAAGAAAAATCCTGTTGATCTATACTCCCGTGTCTTGACCTTGAGTCAAGGAAATCGCCCAAGCTCAGTCTACACAGAACAGTTACCAAAGACTGGGGCAAAGTCCATTCATTCCCACTAATTTATAAATAACTCACGGTTTGCCCTAAAGTACGTAAATTATGGGTCTTGCTAAAATTTTAGCTCATAAAACTTCCTTGCGGCATCTGCTACCACCTACATGTGTGGCTTTGGCAAGACATTTAAACTGTTTATATCTCGGTTGAACTACACGACTTTTGAAGAGCCCTACACATCTAATTTTGGGGAAAAAAAACATTCTATCTTCTTTTCTGGAAATGATCCCTTTCAACAATTGATTATTTCCTGTCCTGAAGCCAAAATTAGATAGTCGTGTTTTTGTTCACTACACGGACCCTGCCTCAAACCGCAATCTTATTGGCTACAAAAACCAGTGGAGTATCGTGAATGAAAGTCATCTCACTGAGCTGTACACTTAAAAATGGTTAGAACGGCAGTTTTATGTTATATTGATTTTACTAAAACAAGGGAAGCAAAGAGAGGCGAGCCGATCCCGTTTTCTGCTTTTCAGATGACTACGTATGTGTCATAACATGTGATCAACGACATGTTTTTGACATGAAAATACCAAGTGGCTGATTCTCTTGTCTTCAGACACAGTGATAGAAGCAGAACAGGTGGACGAAAATGCCCGTCTCTGAGCCCCGGCCCCACCGCCGTGCGGCCTTCTGCTCTGCTCCTCGAGAGCGATGTACCAGTGGTTCACTCATCATGGTTTCTCCACCGTTAAAATGGAGATAGCTAGTGCCCAAAAGTTGTAAATCAGGCCAGTTGATGTGGGTACTAGCCCAGCAGCTCAGCCATTAGACCTGCGGAGTAAACGCACTTTTTCTTCCCATCGTATCCTTCCCTGAGTCCAGAGGTCTAGTGCCAGGCCTGTTTCGATTTCGGTTTGTATTTGCTTTTGCGTTGATTTCTTGCTCTCTGTGTTGATCAAAGTTGCCTTGCAAAGCCCAGAGTACCTTCCTACAATATTCAGACTTCTTAAATTCCTTCCTTCCTTCATCATCTGCGATGGCCAAGCTTTTCCCATTCCTAGGACATGAGGAGGAAGCCAGCGACGGCAGGGCCCTGTAAGGTATCCGGTGGCAACTCTTGCCCCACCGTGACTGCCCCACCCAGGGCCTCTGGTCAAGATGGTCACTTCATCCACTTCATCACCCAGGGGCCCCACTGAGCAACCAAGGAGCCCCCCAGTAGCAGCTACTCCACAGCCAGCCTTTCCTGTCCTGAAATGACATCCAGGAACTAGCTTCATCAGGCTGGATCTCTAGTAGGACTTCTTTCCCTGCTCAGCTAAAGGAGCCCATCCCTAGGAGAGACATGCTGTGCTGTAGCCGGGCCACCTATGTTCCCGAAGGTGCCGAGGATTCGTATATAGCTGCTACATCCAGTTGGGGTTGTACTGTGCCACAGGGATTAGGGGCATGAGTAAAGGGAATTTCTGGGAATATCACGATAGTGATTTAGGGTTTTGCTTTTGCTTTGTATTCATGGGTTCCCTATAATCAGACAGAGAGGAACCCGAGCGGGGTTGGGGGGGAGATGTGTGTTTGACTGTCAGGGCTGGCACCGTATCTATGAGACAGAGAGCTGAATACACTCATCTAAAATCCAGCATTGGCAGACCAAGAACCCTGCAACTCCTTTAGTTGGGCTTCTGGCCGAGACCTCTGGTTAGCCGGCAAGTGAGGCCCCCGGTTCTTTCTGTGGCCAGCCTCCTCCCTCTGGCACATCTTCCTCTTTAGTCTCACAGGGCTATCCTGAAAAAAATAAAAATAAAAAAAAATAAAAAAGCTTCTGTTCCAAACCAATCCATCTACTAAATGTTTTTCCAGGATAAAGTTATTCTTCCTGTAGGCAGGCATAAGGCATATTTTATTTGGGATCTGCCTCTTCTAAGTCAAACAACCAAACACACGCTGTTTCTGCTTACACCATTTTTTATTGTTCACGTGTCAATCATTTCTGCCTCTAGGTATTGTTCTTTCAGAACAGAACCACTAAAGACAGAAGCCTGTGTGGGGTAAGATCATACAATATTAACACTGAATACACATATTAAAATTTTAAATCAAGCACATCTACTAATTGCCAGTGTGTTCTTGTAATAACAAAACACTTAATTTTCTAGGAAGTTGTAGTATTGCTAACAGTATAATAACGCGGTTTAATTTGGCTCTGTTTAGAAACACAGTGCCAGTGAACCTTGTGTTATGTTGTCATTGGCTGGAAGCCACGCATTCAGCTCAGGCCCAGGTCCAGGGCTCACACGCGGTCTGCAAGAGATCAACATTGAGCCAGATGAGGGGAAATGTCCCTTACGCTTTTCTGTACACTTTTCCTGAAGACCTGCAAACTAGAGCACCACTTAGGTAAGATCTCGTTAAACGTCTTCAGTTTAGGGTTTTAAAGCCTGTGGTGAAGACAGCCTTGCATCATGATAGATGCCCTAAATGACCGTGACAGAGAAAAAAAATTAAAACTTTATAAAACCACATATTAAGAACAAAAAATATATGTATCTTTTGATCACGGTAATGGCATCGTATCCTTCTGGGCTACTTTCGAATGCTAGGAATATACCCAGAATGCCAGTATATTCTCAAAGACTTGGTCAGTTCAAAAGTATTTTCATTTTTCCGACCAATGACTTCCAAGTGGGTGGCGTGATACACATGCATAAATGTGGGTTTTGTTATTTGTGGCAACTCACAGTGATGTACAAGTGTTACGGTTTTACGAATGACTGAATCTCGATTGTGGATAAAGCATCTCATGAGACACTTGAGTTTTTTAAGTCTATGAGAAAAAGAATTAAAAGAGCATTAAAGTCGGGGAAGAAATGCCAGACTACAGGGCTGCTCCGAATTACAGCCGAATCTCATCACGGCTCCTAGCGGTGAAGGTCATGCGGGTTCCCTGGTCTGTGTGTTGGAGGGAGAAGTGACGCAGGCCAGTGAGAAGAGCCCTTGGAACCCAGCCTGGCTCAGGTCCTGCCTTGCAAGTCACAGGGAACAACTGGACTGAGCCTTTGCACAGTGATGATGTAATGACAACAATGTGTTCATAAGTAAGAAGAGGGGAAAATAAATCTAAGGGAGGGCAATAACCAGATCTGTCCAAGAGTGTTGGCCTGATGCTTGTGCTCTGCCACGAATCTAAGACCCCAAGTCCATGGCATGAGCTGTGGACAGGGAGAGCGTGGCTGAGTTTGGTGAGTGGTGGATGGTATCATGATGAAGGATAGAAGCGATGACGTGAGCAGACCAGGGAAGGTTACGCACTCCAGGGGCAGCTGCTCTGGGAGGTCACTGAACAACTGGCTCTGGGCTCCTGGCAGCCTGCAGGGAGGAGGTGTCGGACATTTATGGTTTTTCTCTTCTGTAAGGCATCATGGCAAGACTCCTTACAGTTATTTTTATTCATTTTCATGAAATACTTGCTATTTCCTGAGTTTAGGCATTAAAAAAGTGCCCTGAAAGACAAAGCTAATGAGAGTCAGGGCTTGTGTTTCAAACTTGGGTCCATCCACTTCTAGATCTTTCCTGAAGCCCTTTCCCGTTTTCATCAGTGTCCTTATGCTCTATAAAGTCACAAGAGGAGCACACAAGCCAATGACAACAGCATATTAAGAAAACTCTCCTGCTCATTCCCTGGGCTCCCCTCAGAGTAATTCCAAGAAAGAAGAGATGTCAGAAGATCGTGTCCAAGAATCAGAGTGTCGGGACCTTTACTGGATGTGTAACTGGGCTCTGTGCCTTCGTGTGTAACACGGAGATGGTAACAACACCTGTTCCAGGGCTGCTGTATGGAGTGTGTACGTTCATCTACGGAAGATTGTACAACAGTGCTGGCACTAACACACAGCGACACGTTTTCATATGACGATGGCGATGGCGATAATTTTGCTTCGTGCGTCAGGTTGAAAATTTTCTCTTTGTCATTCACCCCGTTCACACCGGAGTGCAGACTCACGGGAGCGGCTCCGCATCTCATCTCTTTTACGCTTGCTTTGATGAGTTGCTGAGTGAGAAGGAGCTACGCTGGGATGTAGCCTGCATTTCAGGGTAAGGACACAGAGAATAATTAGAGTTAATATTAGTAGGATCATCACACACTTGATACTTAAATTATCTATTATTTATTACATTCATTATTAATGAAATATTAAATATTTAAATGCATTTTTATAATTGTCAAATTCTCATGAAATGTCAGTTGATCCTGACCCCCCAACTCACATGCAGTAAAAAAAAAAAAAAAACAGAGATAGGAACCAGAGAAAGAATTTTTAAATTCACTAGAATGTCCCTCACAGAAGTCAGAGTCTAGGAAGCAGGCAGAGATGCGATGACTTCCAACAGCCCAGTTGGGACCCAGACCCAGTGTCCTTGGATTCGCCCCCGCACGACAGCATCTCAATGACATTTTATCTAGACAAAGTGTCATATGTCCTTATTCTTTGTCATAAAATCCTTACACCAGAGGAGGTTACACTTTCATCGTCATGTTAGCCGAAAGGAAGGCTGGTGGGCAAGGGGATAGGATGACCAAATATATAGTAGAAAAAATACATATATGCACACGTATTAGAAGTTTCTTGCATATGATGGGAAAGGCCCCCAAATGAGAATTTCAGCTTATTAGAAACCTAACTCTTTGCGACCTAGGACAGACAGTGATCCTCCTTCCTTAATGATGGCACTGGACCATTCACTCTTTACCAAGATGATGAGGTGCACATCATGGTTTCCTAGAGCTGTACAGGATTTGTCTCATAACAACACTTCAGGGATCCCTGGGTGGTGCAGCGGTTTAGCACCTGCCTTTGGCCCAGGGCGCGATCCTGGAGCCCCAGGATCGAATTCCATGTCAGGCTCCCAGTGCATGGAGCCTGCTTCTCCCTCTGCCTATGTCTCTGCCTCTGTCTCACTGTGTGCCTATCATAAATAAATAAAAAAAAAAATAAAGTTGTTTCAAAAAAAATAACAACACTTCATTGCCAGGAATAGATTGTCATAAACTGTAGTAAAGATTTTTTTTAAAGATTTTATTTATTTATTCATGAGAGACACACAGGGAGAGGCAGAGACACAGGCAGAGGGAGAAGCAGGCTCCATGCAGGGAGCCCGACGTGGGACTCTGTCCCAGGACCTCAGGATCATGACCCGGGCCAAAGGCAGATGTTCAACCGCTGAGCCACTCAGGCACCCCAAGATTTTTTTTTTTTTTAATGATGACCAGGTTCTGAAGGAGATTGTGTGTTAAGGGAAAGAGGACGTTGAAGGAGAAGTTCCCGCAGAGGCAAATAGCGGAGTGCTGCTATGTGTGCAAAGCAAGTACATACACCCGTCAGAGTCATGCATCAATATACTCGTTAATAGTAAGATATTTGAAAACACACATAAGTGAAGTGTCGATAAAAGTCACCTGTGTTCTCTCCACCTCAAAAATAATTACAGCTATTATGATAACTACTACTCTGGATCTTTACGCCTAGGCTATATAGTGTACACATAGTGTACGGCGGTTTCAGAAGCTTTATTTTGACTTCCTTCCATATCTTGATATGTGTCTCCACTAATAAATACAATATAATCCTAAATGACTCCTTACGATCCCATTTTAGGTATGTACTACCAAATCCCTACTATTAAGTATTTTGCTTTCGAAATCTCATTATTACAAACAGAGTTTCAGTGAATATCCTTGTAGGCGGATCTGTATGTAAATACTTATTTATCCTTAGGATAGAATCCCAATAACAGAAGATCTCTCCGTGTGCTGCTATGATTAATTCTTCTAAAAAGGGTATCAAATGAGGTTCCATAGAGACCTTCACCTTCCTATAGGCAGAGTGTGGGGTTCCGGATTCCTCTGCACTCCTGCCAATATTCGATTATTTCAAAAATTCCACGTTTTTTGTGTGTAAGAGTATTGCTGTGTTTCGATGACGAGCTTTGTTGAAACTATACACACGCGTGTGTTTGTGCGTGTGCGTGTGTGTATGTCTATGTGTGCACATGTCCACATACCTGTGCACATGAGTATGTGGCCGTGCAGACAAGCATGCCTGTGAACACGCACACAGAGGTACATGCATGTGTGTACCTTAGCATTTTCGCATCATGTACTTGGAAGAGCACTGCACGGTGCTTCACAAGGGGGGTGCTTCGTCAGACGCACCAGCGGGTGGGGAAGGGGGGCAGCATCACCGCCCACCCCGTGCTTCTCTGTGTCCAGGGGGGAAATGCAGGTGTTTCTACCTGACTGCATCAACGGAGTGAGAAGCAAGGGACCTCCATGGCCATTGCCACATTTAGTGTTGCTGCCTTGTGAGTTTCGTGAGAATTTTACATTTTTCTCTTAAAAGGAACCATTTCTTCAGTTTTATTTTATTGTTGTGATTTTTAGAAATGGAACCTCATGCTGTCCAGGTCCCCTCTCTCCTCCCCACCAGCCCCAGGCCTCGGTGCTTCCTGCAGACACTCTGACATGTACCTCTCCTGTTACCTGAGCATGAGTGAGCACATCATTCAAGGCCTGGGGGAGAAAGTGAAGAACTTATGTTTGAAATTACTTGCTTTTTAAAAAAGATTTTATTTACTTATTTGAGAAGGAAGGAGAAAGAGGGGAAGAGCACAGGGGCAGGGAGAGGGAGAAGCAGACTCCCTACTGAGCAAGGAGCTGGACCTGGACTCAATCCCAGGACCCTGAGATCATGACCTGAGCAGAAGGCAGATGCTTAACTGAGCCACCCAGGTGCCCCTGCTTGAAATAAATTCTAAATAACAAAATCCTTTCAAACTCTTCTTTTATTTTGCAGATTTGCCCATGGCCGCAGGCACCTTTCCCTCATCCTTGGGGCTTTTCTCCTCTTCTCTCCATGTCACCCCAAATCTGTCCCTCCTGGACAGCAGTTCACCTGTCTCGGTCCCTCCTGTTTGCATCCTCTGGACCGACAGCATCATTAACAAAGGTGAGTGTTACGTACACTGCAAACCTCTGCTGTCACACGCGTGCGCTCTAAAAGGCCCCTTACAGTCATGAAATTGTTACCTGTTCTCCTCTGACGCCATTTCCATAGGTGAGCATTCTCGGTTTCTCCTTCTCACTTTAAACTTTGTCTCCCGCCTTGGCCTAGGATGACCAGGAAACAGCGCTGCAGAAATACTGTTTCCCTAAGCCTAGCTCCAGGGAGGCCTCCTGTGCGTCACGTCGGTGCTCCCTCAGCCTTGCGTAAATGCACCGGCCCGAGGACATGTTCCAGGCTCCGGTTTTTTGCTCATTATGGTATTATTGGTTCTAGGCATTTGGTGTGTGCACACAAGTATGAGTATGTGTGCCTGTGTGTGCCTGTGTGTGTGCATGTATGTGTGTGTTTCCAACATAAAAATGCACCTGTGCACATGGGTGTGCATATGTGTCTCCAACATAACAATGCACCTGTGTGCATGTGTCTCCAACATAAAAATGCACCTGTGTGCACATGGGTGTGCATGTGTGTGTCTCCAACATAACAATGCACCTGTGTGCATGTGTGTGTCTCCAAAATAACTGAACCTGTGTGCATGTGTGTGTGCACGTGTGTCTCCAACATAACAATGCACCTGTGTGCATGTGTGTGTCTCCAATGCAACAATGCACCTGCCCACAAGTTCTGTGCCTAACAGAGTAAGTAAGTTTACCTCTTCTGCCGAGGAGGCCCACTTTCTTTCTTGCTGCCTCCATGAAGAAATTTCTTGGGCAAAGTTCATACCCACAAGGAGACAGCAACTTGGCTTTAGGACCTCACCGTCTGGGGCTGGCCTCTGAAGGACTGGACTCCCCTCTACTCCTGAGTCCCCTCCCCTAGGGCCACAGGAAATGTAGGGCTGTGTGTGTGCCCTGTTAGCGAGCCCCTGTGTGTCCAGGAGGGCTAGGTGATGGGCTTGTTTTGAGCTTTATTTTTTTATACGTTATTTATTTATGAGAGAAAGAGCATGAGAAGGGGGAGGAGCAGAAGGAGAGAGAGAAGCCGACTCGCTACTGAGCAGGGAGCCCGACTGGGACTCGATCTCAGGACCCTGAGATCATGACCCGAGCCGAGGACAAACGCTTACCTGACTGAGCCACCCAGGTGCCCCTGCACTTTATTTTTATAATTCACCAAACACAGGACTACACAACCCTTCAGGTATTTTCCCCTTCAGGGAGAGATTCACAGATGCCTTCCTTCTGGTCACATCTTGCTGCTGCGCGATCTGTTCCTCCCTTTCGTGACTCCGAGCGGTTCCTTCCCTGCATTGTGTGCATCACAAACGTTGACAGGACACAGCAGAGCACTGTCACTTTTACATCAAGCAGCGCTCTCTGTTCGCACCCCTGGATCCAAACTTTCCTTAGACACTCACCTTCCGTGCCTTCAGGTCAAATGAGGGACAGGTGGGGTTGTGGTCACCCGTTCAGCTGCCAATTCTGATGTATCGTAAGCACATTTTATGGAAAAAATCACATTCCATTTTCGGAAGCACAGATAGAGACCGATTTTCTGAGATGTCAACCTAAGGATGCACCTCCCTGGCTCGAGGCCTTGGGGAGCCCACCGAGGCCCACACAGTCCCCGAATAGAGTGAGGGACCAGATCCCAACAGCATGAGGGCCGCACGTTTTAGCACCTTTTCCGCCTTCCCTCCTCCTCGTTTGCCTGAACTGTGACAGGACGTGTGCTCCATCCCCACCGTCCGCCTCTGCTCCTCCACGCCGCCCGGTGCTCCTTTCCTCTGCCCAGCTTCCACTCAGCTTTGGAAGAACGTATCCTACGACTGTACCTGTCCCAACGGCCCTGCAACCCTCAGCAGAGGCCTGGCCCTCCTGCTCGGTGAGGAAGGTAGCCTCCTTCCTCGGCCCACACCCCGCCTCTGCTGGACAGGCGCAGGCCGCAGCGTGCCCTATCCTCGTGTGCTCGGCCAACATGCTGCATGTGAAATGGACTCCAGCGAGGCTTTGGGCTCACGTTGGACACACAGCCCCGCTACGTGGGGGCAAGAGAAGGTATTTGCTCTATCAAAACCTTCCCTAAATTTAAACTCTTCTGTGAAAAATGTAATGCCACCCACTGTAGCAGATACTGCTGGTCGGTCGATCCAACTCTGTCCAGGAGCGCAGAGTCTAGAGAAATAAAAGCTGGACTTTCCAGACTCGTAGACCGCAGATGTACTGGGAGTTCTGCTGATGGGAATTACTTGGAATTATGGATCTGCCAGTGGGTGCAAGGCGATGAGACCTCCGTTCTGTTGATGTGCTCTGGGAGCTGTTGGCTGCACCACGGCTGCCTGCATCAGCTGTGACGCCCTGAGCGTGGCAGGGCCAGGGGCTCCCTTGACCAGTCCGTGGATGTCATGCTCCACCCCGAAACCTCAGTCCCTCTGACAGTCAGCAGCCTAGAATAAATCCCTTTTTCTTAAAGTAGGTGGGCTGGATTTGATCTGTGCCATGGCAGCCCGTCACACAACCATCTCCCCGTACGCTTATGGCCATGAAACACAAAGATACATACAACTTCCTACTATATTGCTTATACATAACCAATACATTGTCTTTTTTCAATTGAAAATAACCTGACTTGATGAATCCACCATTTCTTAGGTGTAAGATCTTTCTGACACAGCTCCCCAAGAATGAGACATGGTTCATTTTTCTCTTCATGGCAGTAAATACCCACCACAGACTATTTCTCCATGACTGGTGTCCACTGATCCATTTTGAATTAAGAAAGGTAAAAGAGTACTTAGGAATATTTTCCATGACACTGGTACATTTTTGTACTACTTAAACTGTCAAGAACCATTACAGGTGTTAACATTTTTAAAGAAAAAACAGAAAATCTTGTTATTCTCGATTTTTTTTTTTTTTTGCCTTGATGACCAAGTAAAATGCTAAAACCTACATGACTTTGTTTTAATTTCCTCACTGAATGCCTTTCCCACTGATGGTGCACTTCAATGGCAGGGGAAAATAAATCCAGCCATTGTTCGATCTTGTTTTTAGATTTGCTCTAAAGTCCCATCTTAAGATGCTTTGTGTGCAACGCCAGAGAATACTCTTACAGAGAAAATATATGCTTTTTTTTTTTTGCTTTAAACATGCAACTAGCTGAGAGGATCTGTACCAGTGAGGGGGGCAAATGGTTGTGACACAGTCCTACTGACCATGTGCCTCATCTCATTTGCTGATTTTCACCGCATCCTCAAGGGCATAACGTACTCGCTTATGCTTGTTTTTTGTTTTTTGGAAACTCCGGTGGAAAATAAGCCCAATTCCTATTTGTTCCTGGTGCTTTGGAAAGAATTATTTACTGCCTTTATGGGAATGTGCAGCTTCGCTCTCTTCATACCGGACCCCAGTATTGTGCTTGCAGGATGATAACCATCTATTTCTTTCCTCACACTGCCGAGCCCGGAGTGACCCCGTCTGACCCAATTGAAATTGATTTTGTTGTTGAACTCCTCGCTGGTGCAAATTAATCTTAGATCCATACAAGATCAGGGAAGCAAGGCAGAGAGTAGAAAGACTTCAAGTACGGAGGGAAAAATTAGTTCTGGAGAAGGTATTTTAAGTTCGGCAAGATAAACGGTCACAATGACTTCCTTTGATAGAACATCTGTAGGAACGGGGAGGAGAGTGACGGGGCTTCTCACAGAAAGGCTGTAATTTAATAGCCTGATTTCCTGCCCGGTCCTGCCAAACTATCCGTGGCTCCTGACAGCTGATAGAAATCACCGAGGGTTTGATCGGGTCCCCAGTGTGGGACATGTTGAGACCCATCTTTCCCCGAGACTCGCCAGGCGACAGTATGTTAACAGGCAGGGAAGGTTTCGGGCTCCTCATTAGAACAGAAAAGCTTGATCATTTTTGCTGTTTGTCCCAGCCCCCCAGAGGGACAGGCACCCTGTGTTTGCCCCAGGACACCTCCCATCACTCCCCCTTTGTGCAGGAAAGCGAATCTTTTCGGGGGTGGCTTCTGTAAGGTGCTCTTTGCCCTAATAGCAGAGGCAGCTGGGGTTCCTGAAGGTGGAGACAGGACTCTCTCTCTCTCTCTCTCTCTAAAGGGGGAGTCTAAGCTCTGCATTGTTTGTAAAATCTTCGCACAGCCACTGCAACACTTGCAGGATGCATGTTCTGATTCTTAGCAAGAAGCTCTTCTGAGCATTTTTCTCACACACTGGCCTCACATTGGCCATTTCCATGGACTTCCTCTGAACAATGGTCTCGTGGATGGGCCCCTGGGACAGCGGCTCGCCCGGGGTCCTGCTTCCCGGAAGGACTGCAAACATTCCCCCACTCCCACTCCTGACTCACCGGGCAGAGACCAGACGGCAGGCAAATGGAGGCACAGAGCTCCCGGGGGCAGGTGGCTCAGCCCTGAGATGTCAGGGTCAAAGTCGCTGCTCTACAAATCAGGGCTCCCCTGCCGCCTTTGGCACCCCAAATTTCATCCCTGCACACATGATGTTGTCCTCTTATTGTACTTTCTATCTCATGATTCTTACACAGACAAATTTTCAGAAACCTTTGAGTAGAACTCATGGCCACGTTATCATTAAAATGCAGTGATGCTGGGCAGGTTTTTTTGTTTGTTTGTTTGTTTTAGTGTTTTTAAATTGATTTGTTTCATAATAACATCTAGCTGCAAAATACCAGTGTTTTAATCCTTAGCTTTTTAAAAGTAATACATTTAACTGAAAACAAAAATGAGATTTTATGTTTTAAATACTTAATGTAATCTTACCAGCCAAAGATAAGAATTTTTACTCTGTATGTTAATATCTATGTTATATACATCCATGACATATACACGTAACCTAACATAGTTGAAATCAGTAGCATATCTGCTCTTTTCTTGGAACAATATATCCTAACTTCTATTCTTCTATATGGATTCCATAGTCATGATTTTTAATGCATTGTAACATTCCATCTTTTATTATTTATAGTATTGGAATACTATGCAATATATCTATTGCATACCTTTATTTTTCTATTAAATGATTAGTTTTGAATAAATTGCTAAGAGTGCAATTGATGGACTATCAAAGTGTAAAAATATTAAAGACTTTGATATCTGTTGCCATTTTCTCTCCAAACGAGTTACATCAATGTGCATAGCTCCCACCAGTTTATGCATGGGTGTGTGTATACATGTGTGTATGTGCATGCACGGATGACCAAATTGCATCCATTTATATCGATCCTAAAAAAATAAGGATTTGCAGTACTTTCTAGACTTCTTATATATAAAGGTTCCTCGGAGTATTTCAGAGGATTATTGCTCTATTCAATCTTCTACCAGTGAAAAAATAATTTAAATGGAAAAGTTCATTGTAGTTGGAGAAGATCTGGGATAAAACCTACAATTTAAGGCCAGACAACTCTACGATGTTCTTATTCAAAAAAAAAAAAAAATGATGTCATTGTCTATAAAACCAAACATGACCTCTGGTGCTAAATTACTTAGGTGGATTCACTTATGTTTTTAAATAAGTTGTGTATTCAGTTCATCCTGAGGGTATTTTAAAAGAATGAAGTGCAAATATGTGAACTCAAAAGATACACTGGAGCCCCCAGGAAATGGTTGGGGTGTGAAAGTGAGTCTGATGGAATCTTTTGAAGAGGAAAAGTATTTTGCAGGCTCCTGGAAGTCCACATAAGGGACCCTGGATCATGGGTAGTTCTTTCTGCCCCAGAGGTAGTCTTTACACTAAATGCCAATGGACCTGCTTGATTTGGAAGAATTGCATTCACTTGAAAAGGAAAGTCATTTAAAAATAGCTACAGAATTAAGGATTATTATTTAATCCAGCAGAACAATAAATACAAACTAAGCAAACCCACTCCCCCAATGGACATTTATGAGTGTTCCATTGCCTTGACGCTGTAAAATCTTGGCCTGGCTGCCATGCTCAACCTTCCAGTCACTCCCCCATTTTCCTAAGAAGAATCTGAAACTCATGGATACATGTTCTTGCAATGAGAGCATGTAGACAATGCTTGTGATTGGGGATTTCCTCAGGGAGATTCTGGAATGAAATACCAAGCAAATTATTGGAATTATCTTTAAAGATCTAAGGTACTTGGTCAGAGGATGGGTGTGAATATTCAAACCTGCTCATTTATAGGTCTTCCCAGTTTTTGTTTCTTGTTTCTTAGCACACAGAAAAAGCCGAAATGTCAGCCTCAACAAACCGTTTGACCAATAAAACATTTCACCCGTGTTGGGGAAAATGAGATCCACATTAGCATGAAGCAATTCTCATAAATCCAAAACATCTACAGATAAACCCAGAATGTGTGATCAGTTACTTTCTGGTTAGTAATTGGTACAAAATGTCAGGAATCAATAACATGTAGTGTTTGCTGATTTAACCAGGCAAAGCAGGTTATGTTCACTTACTCATGAACTAATCCTTCAGAGATAATCAATATTGTAATTACAATACAGAAAGAAACAACAAGGAAAAGGAAGTCATAATAATTTATTGTAAATGATGTCTTTCTGGTGTCTCTGGAACATTTCCCAAAACAATTACAGCTCATTTTTCTACATTGTGCTTCACTCTGCAGATTTAGCATATAAATCAGATGATTATCTAATTGGATTTTGATTCTTTCAAAAATTGTTAAATTTCTAATTTCTCCCTCTGACAGTGTACTTGGGAGTTACAATGCATGAGACAAATGGTTATGAGGATAATTAGGGCCCAAGAATGGAGCATATGTTACATTTAACCTTGTGAATGTAGAGGTTTAAGTGTAGTCGAGTTCTGTTTAACCTTGATATCAAGACCAAATGAATAAAGTGCCTGCTAATGAGGAAAAGGGAAAAAGACGAAGAAGCCACTGTTATCATATAAAAGAACTGTGTGATAAAATACACATATACTTAAAATGTATCTCTGTATTATTTGACAATGTTTTCAACTAAATATTACACTCTTTAAAAGGTCTATATTAGAGCTGACTGGAAAATAAAGGTTTTACTTGACATTGGTCAGTAACATTGATCAATAAAGTATTTGGAGAAGATCTTTTGTTCCGCCACTGACTTCCTGGTTTAACTTGAAGGAATCCCTATCTGTTTATTTTTTCTTCATTTCTATAGTGAATCACTTAATAGCATAACATAAATATACAAAGCATGTTTGGAACTGCTAAGACATTAAATATCCTGGTGTTTCTGTCAAGCACTAGGTGTGGAACATGCTGGATGCATGGCTGTTTCAGAAGCATGTTCTCATACACTTTGGTGTAATAGTACCCGGTGTGGGAATATGGACAAGATGATTTTATCAGGCCTTTTTTCAGGCTATGATTCCATGGTTTAAGGAATACAAGTAAGTTCAGGAAGTAAGTTCAAGGAAGACAAGTAAGAGAATCAAATAATTAAGCCCAAAAAGCATAATTTAGCTTGACAAGAAGGAAGAAGAGAACCAGAAATGGAGGGAGGAGTGGCTTCTTGTCTTCGGCTTTGATCACAGTGCCCTTCTGGCTCCACCAAATCACCTGACAGTCCACGGCTGGACACAGTTCTGCATTTCTGTCCATTTAGCTCTTTCCTGTGAAAGCACAAGCTTGTGTCCATGTGCTTAGTCCTCACATGTGGCTCATGACATGTGTGTCCCACAGGATGGCTCTGAACATGCAGTGAGACCCTTCATATAAGACGCTGACCATGATCCATGTCATGGAGTAAGAGCTCAATCAGTGTGAATTATTATTATTATACCAGTATTCTCCTCACTCTGGCTGTCATCTGCATAGGGGTAGTTCCAAATTGAAATAGTTAAGGGATGTAGGATGCCTTAGATGACCCTGAGCAGAAAGCTGGCATTCAAACTTCCACTGACATCCAGCATCAGAACAAAAGGGACCATTAAACTGCCTCTTGAAAACAGTCTTATCACACAGTCTTCTCCTGGCTTACTCCTGAATTTATTTTAAATTTAAAGGAAATGGAAATTCCATGGACTGAATGTCTGTGTCCCCTCAAATCCCTATGCCAAAGCCCTAACTTCCAAGGTGATGCTTTTAGGAAATAGAGTCAGTGAGAGGTGATTATATAGTAAGGGCTCCACCTTTATGATGGGATTAATGCCCTTATAGGAAGAGACAGGAGAGAGAGAGAGAGAGAGAGAGAGAGAGAGAGAGAGAGAGATCATATCTCCTTCTGCCATGTGAAGACACAGCAAGAAGGCAGCCATCTGCAAAGTCAGAAGAGGGCTCTTACCCGAACCCAACCACACTGACATCCTGATCCCAGACTTCCAGAAATAAATGTCTGTTGTTCACAATAACCGTATTTTTGTTAAAGCAGCACTAGCAGACTACAATAGAAGCTATATTTCCTGTGGTTTCTGAGGCTCCTGCAGATCACACTGGCCAAACCACCCAGATAGAAGAGAGGCAGGGAGGTGGCTGAAGGAGCCAGTCCCAGGAGGCTGAAGAGTGCTGCCTGAACTTGTGACTGGAGAATATTGAATGCACATGTCTGTTAATTGGGGTTCATACCTTATCCTTTGTTCTTTCTTCACAGTCAGCTTGCTTGTCATGTTGGTATTTTTCAGTTGAGCTAATCTTCTAGTCATTCAACAGATGTGATTTGGAAACCTCCTAGGTACCAGAAAGTGTACTGGGTCTTTCAGCTCAACAAGATAGGGAAATCTGCCCTCAAGGAGCTTATATTTCCAGATGTTAGCCATGCTCTAAACTCTAGGTTTACATAGGAGAGAGAGGCAAGAAAAAGTGAGAGAGGAAAATAAGACAGTCTTAGAAATCCCATAGGAAGAATTTAAAATGAACACTGAGGCCACATCACTGATACTCAAGTATTAAACTCAGTTAAATGAAGCTCTTGAGTATTACTTTTTTTTCACAATGGGTTCTATGTTGGCATCTTTACATCCTTAGAGACAAGGGCAAAGGGACGCCTCGTGAGAAGACAGAAAGCTTTAAGTAGGAGCTTGCTTCTAGAACCTGCAGAACATTTCAGTTGCCTTCCTTCTTACTGCCAAGCCACATGTTGTAGGGCAGGAAGTCTGCCTTGTGGAACATGAACTTGGGTGATTCATCCTTGCTGCTCAGCTCTGGGCCCTCACTCTGACCTGTGATCACCCTTCATGACAGAGACAAAGCCCAACTTGGACCAACCACTACCATGAGTCATATATCATAATTTCTTCAGCCAGGCCTTATTGGCCCTTTCCAACAGCCCAGCAATGTGCTTTGCCCCAGAAGATAGACTCCTGGAGTGTCTCAATTCCTTGGTTTTAGGTCTAGATTGTACAGTTTATTTGTTGTATAATGTTTTAATCATGGGCGTTGCTCTTGGTCACAGGAAACTACTGAATTATCTCTTGTCTAGTTGCCTCCCCTTTATTGGCATGCAGAGCCCTTACCTTTCTGTACATACAGTTGTTTTTGTTTTGTTTTGTTTAAGTAAAAAGAAGGAAATCTATATGAGCAGTCAACCTTCCTAGTGACCCTCAATGCAAACAAAGCTTCTGTTTGTTTTATTCCTGCATGACACCCTGAGGCCCTTCCTGGGCTTGAGGAGTGTGCTGGAGAATGTGAGTACTATCTGGGATACAGAAGAGCAGCATAACCAGTCTGGGTCTTCATTGTCCTCATCTCTTACTTTAATGAGATCCTCCGGGGCAAATGCAGTTAAAAATAATCAATCAATCAATCAATGAATCAATCTCTGGTGGCCACACGGAAGGCAAAACCTGAGACCCATCCTCAGTATAAATTGGGTCTATTAAATACATCTCTGAACTAATACAGGGCAAAGCCCTAGAAATTCTGTTTTTCAAGGAAATAAAAAAAATTACATCTTTGAACACTTCTAAAAGATCATGAAGTTTCCTAAGTATGTAGGTAAACTGAGCTGGTGCCTGCTTCCCTGTCCATGTCTATGATAAAAAGAAAGGCATTATGCAGATACATACGTAAGTCACTAGCCATTCTGTGTATTGAAGGATGTTAAACAGTGTTGAGTGCCTGGCAATTGGCAGTGTGTGTGTGTGTGTGTGTGTGTGTGTGTGTGTGTGTTGTTTCTAATTTTGTCATTTATTGTTTATAATTAATTTCATGGTTTTCTTTCTGTTTTCCATCTTTTTTTCTTTTTCCTTTATTTCTTTTTCTTTTTTTGTTTAGTTTAGTTTTGTTTCTCCTTTCCTTTTTGGAGAAATGAACATCAGAACACAATTCCCAGTGAAACCACTTTACATCTAACCTTTCAACTCTGAAGTGTTCCATAGCTTATGATACACAAAAATACTGCCACCGCTAGCGAGTCTTGCCTTTTCAAGTAAGGTTACATTTTTATTTTTCCTCAGTGTTACTGAGGCATAATGCTGTATAAATTTAAGGTGCACCAATAATGATTTGATGTATATGTATCACAAAATGACTACTGTGATAACTTTAGTGAACACCTATCACCTCATAGACTTACAAATTTTCTATTTTGGTTTAAAGAATTAGTAAGAAAGGGAACTTGCAAAAAAATTAAGGTAAAGATAAATTGCTTTTTTATTCAATTTTGATATTAAATGGGATGCCAAGTGAACAAAATGTTACTCACACAGGTTTTGAGCTGAGCCGGAGGGCAAGATTGGGATTCGTAAACTTTCTGCAGGCCTTGGATCTAGGCATTTCCATGGTTTCTGGATAGTATCAGCCTGCTACCACATGGCACCTGCCCAGTAGCAAACTGGCCAGCCGTACCAGAAAGCCTTTCCAACAATGAGGTGGGGAAGAATGGCCTTCCTTGCACTGTTTCACCCAGAGAAGAGACTAGATCATACAGACTCCCAATTGCAGTCTTCTAATCCTTATTTTGCTCAATAAGGTGCAAATTTCTTCCCAATTTTTGTAGACACAAACTCTAAAAGGATTATTTTTAGTAAAAAGCCTTGGCAGTGGTTTGGAGATTTTTATTATGTTCTCTTTTGCTGCATTCTGGCACCTGTCTCTGGAAAATACTTAGACATTTCTGCCTTAATATCTCATCTCGAAACAATAGAATATAGTCTTCACATTGATGGCATTTGTTCCTCATGAAATATTTTTTTTTTAAATCTTCTTCAGCTGCTGGGATTCAGTGAAGGAGAGGGTGTAAGAGAACTCATGAAGCTCTGTGACCCCACCCAGGCGAGGAGGACTAGAATTAGAACCCAAATACATTGCTTTATTTTTCTTAATATCTTGAGAGAAAATGCAATTTGTGCCTTTTAAATGTGGACAATGGGCTCTTTTTTATACTCTATGCAGTGGAAATTAAATTTTTCATTAGCCAGCTTGAATTGTTTCTTATTTTTCATATATATCTTTCCAAGAAATAAGTACCTCTCTTACAAAAGAGGCATTTTTGTCTTAATCATATGGAAATTAGGGATCAATTTGTTGATGAGGGGCATGAAGTGAAAATTCTGAGCTTCATGGTTGATTGAGCATTAAAAATATGTCTGGAGCTGGCACATAGGCCCAGAGCAATTAAAATGGCAATGATGTTTCACTGTGGAATGGCAGAGGGGAGAAACCCATCCCTCAATGCACCCAGTGGTGCTCTGTTGTAGGGGAGGCGCCGTAGGTCCCAGAAAGCTTTACTCTGTACCAAGAGTGACATTTTAAGAGCAAAACATGATATAGGAGAGTTCTCCCCTACACACACACCACCACAAGAAAAAAAACTACCATTTAGGAATTTTCATTCCAGTAACTTGGATGTGACAAAAAATTCCCATGCAGCATAAAGATTTCTTTTTGAAGATAATCCCTAAAACAGTCACAATTTCCTCTGAATCTGAAGATAATACATAGCAAAGTTGTCTGCTTTACCAGAAAATAAAACCAAAAGACAACTCAAATATTAGATAAATTATCAAAAATTGTAGTTCATGGAACGTCACCAAAGCATCTCAGGCTAGATACGTGGGCCAAACGTTATCTTTACTCTGCCTATAACAAATGCTTTGTCAGTATCAGCCAATTTTTGAAAATCATTATGATTATAAAATCCTTCAGTTCTCAGTGTGTTTGAAATTACTGTAAAGTTTTGATAAACTAAAACACAGAGACAGGAAGAATTATTTTTTGCTGGCATTTTTACTTTTCGGAGAAAGGAAATCGACATATTCATCTGATTTTCCATCACAAGGAAATAAGGTTTAAGAGATTACACTAGAAGTCTACTTTGTGTGTTAGCCTACAGTTGGCCCTCAAAACCCCCAACACTGTGAGATCATGATTGAACCTTCTGTAGATCCTAAGCATTTATAATGTGATGAATTCCACAGGAAGACTCTGTTTCCCTCTGCAGACACTATTTAGCATGAAGGGATTCTGGTTTATGCTCTGGGCTCAGTTCCTGCCCATCAGGGCACTGAGGGTGGACAACTTAGTGGGTCTGGGCATCACTGCAGATGTCTGAAGCTGGGATTTCAGTCATGACCGTCACTCTCGGTCTGTGTGTTATTCTTGTCTGACCTGTCTCTACAGAAATTTAGGACTTGGGGATGGGGCAGGCACAGTGTAAGTGTTTTGCCTGCATCCCATCATTCCATTCTCCCAACTAGGTAAAGATGTGGGCCTTGTCCTTATGCCTATTGTGGAAGGGAGCCAACAGGGCCTTTGCGAAGTTGAGTAATTTCTAGTGACCACGCTCAAAAACACAGGTGCTGGCCATCACGGAGTCAAGAGTCCCATCTAGTGTCCTGTGTTGGCTCCAAAGTATGACCTACCCTGATGCACAAGCACATTCACATTGGGCCGACTCCACCTCCCAGGCTCCAAGGCCCAGGACAGATTAAGAATGGAATACTTGTCAGGCACACGGCTGCAGGTACCAAAGCTCAAGATGTGTTTTTGAGTAGACTTCCTGGTGAGCGTTCCACGATAGTCTGTCTGCGTTACCCCTTCCTGAATTTCAGCGACTGGTTGTAACCTAGAAACTTCCTTTCTTTGTTGTTTTTGCTAAAGATGGTAGCAGTGCAGACCTTGATCTGATTTTTTGTTTTCTTCCAGTCATAGACAATTAAAAAAAAATTATTTCTAGTGTTTTCTGTTGGCTAAAAACTTCTTCTGGAAGGCATTATTTTTCTTAATGGCCACAGTTTAAAACTCTAGCAGTGAGCATGCCATCTGACCTGGATCAATGAAACCCCAAACCTCAGAAATATGAAGCCAGGCCAAGGGAGAGGGTGGGTGTGGGGCAGCAAGCAGACCCAGGTGGACCGTGAGGACATCTGAATGCTGCACGGAAGGCTGGTTTAAGCAGCTTGGACTTTATAAATCTCCCAGTAAACTGTGAAAGCACAAAGGTCCCTGAGCATTCTCTCCGCCTGTGATATTTATCTTTTAAAAGGCCTGGCCTTCTGCACATACACACATTCAGCAATTCCCCAATGGACATTTTCTTCTCTCTGATTCTCAGAGTTTTCTGACCTTTGAGTAACTGCTGGAAAGGAGGCTGCCCACCTGCAACAGTGCGTGTCTCTAAGACAGAAGGAAATGGGCAGGGCGGCAGGGAGCAGGACTGTTGGGGCTTTGTCTGCATTCAATGCTTCTAATTTTGGAGCAGGACGTGAGCGGGGAGCAGGCCTTGGTGGTCAATTAGGAAGTCGCCAGCCGGCCCCAGGGACGCTTTGTGGAGGTCACGTTACAGCAGCACAGTGTCTGGTCTGTGTCTGTGCATCTTGCTTCCCAGAAGAGAAAAGATGAAGAAGGCAGGGAAATGCCCTTCAGGGCCAAAGGAACGAGAAGATCCTCCAAATGAAATCATGCTTCAGACAGGCTGAGTCTCAGGGTACGAGCCAACGATGAGCTCTGTTTATAAATACCTGAGGGTTAGCTGTCAAAACAATGCTGCAGACCCATGTCTCCACAATGGATGGTGCGTGCAAGGCCTATTCTGTGTCACCTGAGAATATGGCACATTCTTCTCACGTACAATCAGTGGCTTGATAGACTCCCCTCTCAGCTGAACCTGAAAATGATGGTGAGACGAGAAACCAAAGGTACGTACCCACCCCTACCATCTTCCGAATGGGCCGTCTTCCTGGGATGTTGTAAGAAATTCCGGCCGTGTCTTCTGATAAAGCTCTCAATGGCCCCAGGACAGTCCATCTACTCGCTCTGGTTTTTACTTCGGTGCGTGCCCTGCACACACATCTGTGGGGAGATACTCCAGGGTGAGCTGTGGAGATGTAACTGGACGATGGTTTTGGAGACAGGTAGGTAGCACGATGCCTTGTGCAGATCTGTTTGAGGTAGGACCGCATGGGCTCCTGACCAGCAGCAGGTGTCCATCACAGGTCTGTCCCATGACTCGTCAGGTGCCCCCTGCTGGATGGATTTTACAGCATGAACTGTTGACTTTGGCGAAACTGCTACTGCTTAAGCAAACTCATTTTTTGCTTAGAAATTTTTAAGAATTTTGAGAATCCCTTGGTAGATGATCTCAAAGGGGCTTGTGTGGAACAGGAGGGAAGACTGCTTCATGAGTTGATGGGCTTCTACCTGGAGCACGCAGATATCAATGCCGAAGACCTTCGTTATTACACAAAATACATCACAAAACACGGTTCTGATCATTGCACACATATCAGTGGATATTACTATAAATGGGCAGATGTAACCTAGTCTCCGGCCACAAAATGCCTGAGAGGTATCTATACCCTGGATATTAGTGACCTATGTGCACATGCAACGTGCCTGTGTATGTAGCACCCTAGCCAGTATTTTCCCATTTCCATGTTTGTATTAACCAGGAACTTATCATTGCTAACTAATTTCAAAGCCACAAGTTTAAATCTTTACGAATGAATTATTGTTTCAAAACGAGGCGCTCTGGCCCATGTTTATCAGTCATGGTCGTTGGTGTGGCCCAGTGGAACCCGTCATGAACTCTGTATCCAACTATATGACAGTTGTCTTCTCAGTCCTCAAAAAGACAAATAATAGCATCACATTATGACCACCACTGACAGTGAAAACCTTGCATGCCCTGGTGACATCCTCATTGTCCTGATCGTCACCAACACCACCATCATGGTTGCATTAATACGTATTGAATGCTAGTTTGGCTGATGGCTTGCATGTGTAATTTGTTTCTCCAATAACCATATGAGACTAATTATTAGTACTTCAATTATGCTTAGTATCCCATTTTTTAAAGCAAGAAAACCAGGTTCAGACAGATTTACCCATCTAAGAACATACAGCTATTTCATGAGACAGCCAGAATTTGACCCCAAAATGTACATTTATTCTTGCCTTTATCCTTAATTTTGACACATTTATTGAGCACCTCCTACACGGCCAGTACCGTCTTAGAAACTAGGGGTTCATTAATGTACCAGGCAAAAGCCAGATCTGTGGAGCTTAGGTTTCAGTAGATAAAAGAGGAAAATAAACTATATGATCTGTCATACGGAGAGAAATGCTAAGAAGAAAAGTGGGGCTGGGTCTGTGGCTGGGATTATGGAGGGAGTGGTGGGTGTTTCTGAGCCTTCACTCCCTTTGAAAGTCCCAGGCTCATCTGCCTCTCATGTTCTGTCTTTCTTGGAATTCCACACGACTCTCACGAGCCGTGAGCTGCTGTCACAGCTCCGCTCCTTTTTGAAACACTTTCCCTCTGCCTAAGAATATCCACCTCCATGTTCACATGGAAAAATTGTGTCATCTGTCCAGGCGCACCCAAGTTACATCTTCCCCGTGAAGCCTCTGGTAACATCTTACTTGTTGTGAGAGAGAGGGGAGGAGTATGCGTGTGAGAGCATGTGCTTGTGTGTGAATGTGTGGGTGCATGTGAGCATGGGTGTGAGTGTGTGTGCTTGCACACGTGAGCATATGTGTGTCTATGTACACTGTGAGCATGTGCATTGTGTGTTTGCACGCATGTGTGTGCATGTGTTCGCGTGTATGTGCATGTGCGTGTGCCAGAGCTAGTTTCTCTGTGCAGTCACAGCATTTGTGTATGTTGCCAGTAGACCACATAGTACATCACACCCTGTGTGTTTTATGCCTGTCACCATGATAGAAGTTACACACCTTGAAGGCATTATTTCTATCTCGCACACACTCATAGGAGCAAATTAAATATATATCACATAATTAAATTAAATATGTTTAGTTTGGCATCTTGACCTGATTTCAAATGGCCTTCATATCATCTCATATGGCCACACACATGCCAGGTAGTAGGGAACCTTAAAGATGACCTCAGCTGGAGGGGAGATTTGGGGATACCCGCACCACTGCTGACAGCTGGGTGGGGGGGGAGGGGACTTTGACATTGCATTACTCTTTTGAGTCTCAGCATTTAATTAATAACAGAGATATTATTATTGTTGCTTTATTAGCCTAATCCTTGCTATCACTTACTATCGATGTGAGCTCTCCTCAGCTCTCTTTCATTGGTTATAATATTTGGTTAACAATAAAGCCTCCCTATTGAAATGGGGGCTCGAATTAAATAGATGAGAAAACGTTTCGAACAGCAGCATGCTGTATCCATATCGGCTGGTTTTATCTTTGTGAAGTTCCTCCACTGCTGGGGGTTTGCTTTATCTTCTGGAGGCATGTTATTATTTCTGGTGAATCTTGCATCTGTATGCAACCCTTTCTAGTGGTAAATAAAAGTATTCTCGTGGGAGCAGACAAGATGGGAATTCACAGAGAAATTGTTAGAGGCAATTGCTCAAATGAAATGAAACTTGCTCGTTGCATTATTATTTTTTAGAACAGTTTTTTAATCAATCTTCCTCATCATAATGATCGTTTGATTATCAATGTAGTTGAGCATCATATGAAGACAGCATGATCTCTTTGAAAATTGCAAAGAGGAGAGAAACACGACTGAACAGAATAGGAATGAAAATGAGACTCAAAATCAGGACATTTGTGACTCTGTAAAGTATTCATCTGAGAATATTATGCATCAGAAAATTGGACCATTTGTTGGTTAATGACAGCGGTAAACCCTGTGATGGTAAGTGTTTCCTAGTAAATAGCAAATTACAGAAATAGAGCAAGAGTCACAAAACCAGTTTCATCGGCTATCCCTTATGTGATTGTGAATAGTTCATATGTAACCTCTTGGGCAAACACGTATCACTTGTAGCGTACAGCTTTGCTTGTTTAACAAAATGTTGTTTTTCGTAACAAGTGTATTTTGAAAAATAACTTTAAAATTACTCAAGTAAAGATTTACAATTTAAAATATCAAAAAAATAAGCAATATCATACAAATATCAGTGATAATCTTAAAGCATTTTAAATACTATCATTTTTATAAAATGAAAACATGCCTCATATAATTTTGAAACTGATTTTTTTTTTCCTTCTGCCGTGCAGTGTGGCTATTTTTCCGTGACAATTTATAAACTTCTATAATGCTACTGGATGGTTGGCCAACGTTGCGTATCAGCTTATACCTCTGCATGGGTCCAACTGCAGAGCATTTGAAAAGTCTTGTCTAAGTTTGGCTATTCATGTGGTTAATATTCTTTTGACGAAATTATCTCCATGTCCTTCCATTTTCCCCTTTTATTAATTTGTCAGGTACAATGGATGAATCAAAGAATATACAATTTTTTAATGGATTAAGATGCAAATTTGCAAATGACTCAGAGGAGCACATTGCTGATACAGTCACCAACAAGGTATGAGACTTGGATCCTCTCTTTGTCTTCTTTATCAATAGAGGGTGGTATTCTTTTCTTTTTTTAAAGATTTTATTTATTCATTTATTCATTCATTCATTCATTCATGAGAAACACACACACAGAGAGAGAGAGAGAGAGAGAGAGGGAGGGAGGGAGGGAGGGAGGGGCAGAGACACAGGCAGAGGGAGAAGCAGGCTCCATGCAGGGAGCCCGATGTGCAACTCGATCCCTGGTCTCCAGGATCATGCCCTGGTCTGAAGGTGGCGCTAAACCGCTGAGCCACCAGGGCTGCCCGGTATTCTTTTCTTTATGGTTGTCTTCTAAGTAGTTTTTAAATGTTCCTTCTTATATTTCTAATAATTGGACTCTATGATTACTGATCACTTGCATGTATAGGAAATTCCTTTTTCATATAATGAAGTGTTTCAGGTAGGCAATGGGTTATGAAGAAAATACACAACAATGCGTTGTGTATCTTTCTGATTCACTTAGCCAACGAGATAAGCTATAGAGGAAGCGAGCTAGTTATGTGGCAAAAGCAAATGTAACATCTTGTCCATAAAACACCTGTGCTCTGTTGGATCCCTAATGAAGCTTACAACGGCTTGTGGTACTCCTTGGTCAGGTGTCAGACCATGTTTGGGATGTCACAGTTCTGTGATTACCAAAGTTTACAGGGCCATCCCAACACCTGCTCCTTTGTAGGGTATCTAAGGCATTGGATCTTCCTTGACTTTGTCACATGCCCAGGATTCCAAGTTCCCATATGCTCCACAGTTACCTGTGCCTCTTCCACGTTTCTTGTAAAGTGGCTTCCCAACATATTTTAAGTCTTTTTCTCTCAGTGTGTCCACACTTGTTTTGATGGCTTAGAAAGATTCTATGTCTTTTGGAGATATTTATAAGTTGCTATATACATTCAGCGTGCATCTTTTCCTGTACATTTTAAGGTGTGTTATGCCATCTGAGGTTCATAATATTACATACACAAAAGTATCCATCTTTTTCTTCATAGCTTTGAAGTTAGGTTTAAAAGATGAAACTAGTCTTTATCTACATTAAAAAAACTAATTTTATGGTTTCTTATTTTACACACTTAGGTCTTTAATTCATGTATAAGTAATTTTAGGAAATGGTGTATGTTCAGAATCTACATAATTTTATCAAGGATTGTAATAATTCGCATTACCTTACTGACTTCAGAGAATGACTTTATCCTATAAATTCCTGTGTGCGGATGGATGGCTCTGGGACCCTGCAGCACCTTTCATGGATCTGCCTGTCTGTGGAGACACCAGTTTCACGTGACATGTTCTTAATTATCCTTACCTGCATAATATAATATAGAGAAGGCAAATCTTGCCACTTCCACTACTATATCATTACTTTCCTTGAATGTTTTTATTGATTCATTATTATAGGTGGGCTTCAGGGACTTTACACAAGCTTCCCAAAATATTCATTGGGATCTTGAATGCAGTTTCATTAAATACATAGATTAATATTGGGAGAATAATAGTATTTAGTCTTCTCACTCAAAAGCATAGTACATCTATTTATTGAGTTTTTAGATGTCTCTTGATATTGATTTGAAGTTTTCTCTAATGTTTTCATATTTGTAATTAGTTCTTTCTTAGACACATTTAATATATTTATTGCTGCTATAAACCATTTTAAGTCAATTTTTATATGCAAGAAATTCACTAGTTTTTATAGTGACTTTAACCTAGCCATCTTTTTTTTTAATTTTTTATTTATGATAGTCACACACACAGAGAGAGATAGGCAGAGACATAGGCAGAGGGAGAAGCAGGCTCCATGCACTGGGAGCCCTATGTGGGATTCGATCCCGGGTCTCCAGGATCGCGCCCTGGGCCAAAGGCAGGTGCCAAACCGCTGCACCATCCAGGGATCCCCTAACCTAGCCATCTTATATAATATTATAGTCTAAGAGGATTTTTGTTGATTTCTTTTTTTTTTTTAAAGATTTTGTTTATTTATTCATGAGAGACACAGAGAGTGGCAGAGACATAGGTAAAGGGAGAAGCAGGCTCCCTGCAGGAAGCCCAAAGTGGGACTCCATCTCTAGACCCAGGATCACGCCCTGAGCCAAAGGCAGATTCTCAACCACTGAGCCCCCCAGGTGTCCCTATTTCTTCATTTTTTTTAAGGTAGAATTGATTTCATCTTTAAATACTCCACCTATTGCACACATTTTTTTGTTGTTGTTGTTAAGCTTTTATTATGTTTTAGGCTCCATCCGTGGCACTAGGGACATAGAAGAGAACAAAACAGGAAAAAAGTTCTTGTCTCCTGAAGCTAATATTTTAGTTGAAGAATACAGACAGTTGACAAGCAAGTTAGATTTAAAAAAAAAAATTAAAAGAAATTAGAACAAAAAAACATATCCTGTGCAAGGTGCCTATAGGAGCTACGAAGAAAAGCAAAGCAGGAAGTGTTAATTGGGAATACCAGGAGTGGGATGAAGTATGTTTTCTCTTAATTTAAATTTTTAAATTAAATTTTAAAAATTAAATTAAAAAATAATTTTTAATTAATTTTTTTAAATTTTTATGTTTTTTCTTAATTTAATTTTTTTATCCGTCTTATAAAAAAAAGGAAGAGAAAGAAAGAGAAAAAAGAAAATACCTTACAATACAAATCAATGACCCCAGAGTAATAGTGTTATGAGGTAGTGTCAGGATTCATTTTTTTCTTAGTTATGCATTTAGAAGCCATGTCTGTACTTTTCATGATTTTAGCAAATGATTTGAGGTAGATATCCCTTATCATGGAAAGAAAGTATTTGCTAAACTATACATTTATAATTTTATTTTAATAAAGTTTATGATTTTCTTTTCTCGCTGTGAAGGTGACATACTTTAGAATCAAAGAAACAAATGCATTGAAAACAAAAAAGTGGAAAAAGATATGCAAACAAAGCATGAGAGACTTGGAGTAACTGTATTTACAATAGACACACTTGACTGTAAAACAACAGCAGTGTTTCTACAGATAAAGGGTATTTCATAATGATGAAAAAGTCTATTAGAAAGACAAGCAATTTTAAATATATATACATACACATAACAATGAAGTTCCAAGAAATGTGAATCAAAAATGGACAGAATTCAGGGAGAAATAGAAAAATCAACAGTAATAATTACAGGCACTAATATTCCCCTTTAAATATCAGACAGGACAATTAGATTACTAACAAGGACATATAAGACCTGAACACTATAAAAACCAACCAGAACTCACATCACAGATACAAAACTTTACCCAAAGATAACTGAATACAAACTTTTCTCAAGTACAAATGGAACATTCTCTATGGCAACATCTATTCAAGGCTGTAAAACAAGACTTGTAAATTTGAAAATATTGATGTGGATATGGATAAATAGATTTTTAAATTATAATATGATTAAAGTAGAAATCAATATGAGAAAGAAATTTGAAAAATTCACAAATATATGTAAATTAACTAACACATTTCTTAAAAACCAGTTGGGTCAAAGAAGAAATTATAATAGAAATCATGAAATATTTTAAGGTAGGTCAAAATGAAAACAAAACCTACCAAAGTTATGAGACGCAACTAAGACAGTATTTCAAAGAAAATTTACAATGGTAAGTGTTTATATTCAAAAAGAAAACAGACCTCAAATCGATAACCTAACGATTTTTACCTTAAGACACTGAACAGAAAAAACAAAATGAAACTTAAGAAAACAAGGAAAGAATAAAGATTGTAATAGAAATTAAAGAAATAAAGACAAGAAAAACAACAGAAAAAATCCATAAAATAAAAAGTATGCTGTTAAAAAAGATCAACACAACTGATGTATCTTTAGCAAGACCAATCAAAAAAATAAAAAAAGTGTGCGTGTGCGAGAAAAAAAAAAAAAAAGACATGTATCACCAAAATCAGAAAAAAAAAAGGGACAGTGATGCTGACTTTACAGAAATTAAAAAGGGTTGTTGTAATGAAATACTAGCAATTTATGCCAACAAAATTCAGCAATTTAGATAAAAAAGAGAAATCCCTGGAAATACAAGACTACTGACATTGACTCAGAGAGAAATATAAAATGCAAACATATCCATAGCAGGAAAATGCCTAATTATTAAAAGTATTTATTATTTATTTGTTTGTTTATTTATTTATTTATTTTTGTATTGTTTTATTTGCTCATGAGAGACACACACACAGAGAGACAGAGAGAGAGAGAGAGAGAGAGAGAGAGGCAGAGACAGGCAGAGGGAGAAGCAGGCTCCATGCAGGGAGCCCGACATGGGACTTGATCCCAGGTCCCTTGGGCCTAAGGTGGCGCTAAACCACTGAGCCCCCTGGGCTGCCCAAAAGTGTCGAATTATTAATAGGAAAACTTCCCCCAAAGGAACATGTGAGCTAAAATGGCATCTCTTCACAATTGAATTCACAATTCAAGTGGCCAATCTTTTTTTTTTTTTTTTTTTTTTCCATGTAGGGAGTCATTTGTTAATGTTCAAAATAGAAACAGACTATCAGACCCCTTTTATAAATCCGTTTTGGCCACCTAACAACAAATCTTAATATCCCTTTCTATATCATTCCTAATGAATTCTTTTATCTTTTTGGAAACACCAAAGCAGAGGCATATTTGGATCTCAGTATTATTAGGAATGAAATAATGTTTCTCCTGTATTATTAGAGCAATAATAATGAAACTGTTGGGCCTTCTGTCTTACAAAAGAGGATCCCTGAAACCTTCTGAAGCCCTAAAACATTTATTCATTAAAAGCATGGAAATAGAGTTTGTTGTTCAGTGTGGCTCCTCTTCTGGGATAAAGGGGAAGATGACATTGCATGATCATGATAGAAGCTATGTGTATGAACTTGGTTTGCTCTGAATTGTTAGAACGCATGACCTAACTCTATTTCCTTTGTAGGCTTTGGACTTCTTTTTGCTGGTATTTGCAACTGCAGTGGTTATGTGGGCGGACCACGGTACCCCTCTCCTCCTCGGCCTCAGTGCTAGTTGGTTGCAATGGCATCAGGAAAATGGCCCAACTGGGTCAGCTTCAAGCTTCCTTGGCAGGACCCCAATGCACAGGGTCGCTTTTCAGGAGGCTCTCACTTTCCTTCCCAGTAGCATGCCTCTTCTGCTGCAAAAAGAGCCATGGAAGGAACAGACCCAGAAGGTGAGGTGAGCAGCCACCTGCCTTCCAGGGAAGGTGGCCATCTTCTCTTGAGCAATTTCTGAGTGTTGGTGAGCAAGCCTGGGAATGATCCATCATGCCTGGGAGTAGGTCGGGGAGGTGGGCATCTGGAGCATCCACATTCTCATAGCACAATGAAGGTTCTGCATAGCTCATTCCATCCTATAGTCACGTTGCTGATCCTGGGGCCCGTCCTGCTCCTGGCATGTGCTAGATGACATTCACTCAGCCTAAGGGCCAATCTACCAAACATTGAAGAATTAATACCAGTTACACACAAAATCCTCCTGAAAATCTAAGGAAGGAACACTCCCCCTTATATTGGGTGAATCCAAAATTTTCCTGTTCCAAAACCAGGGAAAGATATCATCATAAAAGAAAACTGTGGACCAAAAAATCCTTGACAACATGTCAGCAAACTCCTGCAGCAGAACATGAGCAGGATCATGTGGCATTGCCATGCGGGGTTTATTCCAGGTGGGTTGCAAGGTCCTAGTGGCAGCTGAAAACCGATTATAATACATCAAAAAAATAAAGGACCAAAACTCCATGACCATCCAAAGAGACACAGAAAAAAACGTTGGAGAAAGTCCAACCAGTTTCTTAAAATTAGACATGGAAGGGAATTTTCTTAACCCAACAAAGGTCTTGAGTCCCACCACTAATGTAGTCGCACCGAAGACTGACTTTCCCTTGAAGATGAGGAGCCCATCAAAGACCCCCTCTTTCTCCACGCTGTCCCACACTGTATGGGAACGTCTGGCCAGAATAATTAGGCGAGAAAAATAAATGAAAATAAACCAGATTGGAAAGTTGCAGCCACTTTACAAAACAGTTTGCAAGTTTCTCAAAATGTTAAACATAGAGTAATGCAACTTTCTAAATCCACTCCTAAGTCTCTGTCCAAACATCCACACCTAACCCTACCCAGGAATGTTTATAGTAGCATTTTTTGTAACAGTCAAAAAATGAAGGTAACCGATATATGCACTTACCGATATGGATAAGTGGTGTGGACTATCCGCACAACAGGTATCATTCTCCAATAAAAAATGAACTGTGGACACAAGTGGCGACATGACAAAAACCTTGAAACATGCTTCAGGAAAGGAGCCAGTCACAAAAGACCGTGTCTTGTATGGTTCCATTTAGATGCAATGCCCGGTATGTGCAAATAGATGGACTCAAAATATGGATTAGTGTTGCCTAGAGCTCGAGGGGTTTGGCAGGAAAGAGGAATGACTGCTAACGGCATGAAGTTTCCTTCAGAAATGCTGGAAAGATTCTAAAAGTAGATGGTGGTGATAGTTGCGCAACCACACAACTCTGTCACTATCCTAAAAAAACACTGAATTGTGTACTTGAAGAGGATGAGTTGTAGGGTTTGGGAAGAATGGCAAATAAAGCAGCTAAAAAAAAAAAAAAAACTTGCTGATTTTATCAATGTATTCTGACACCTGGTTGACCCTCTGTCTGTATCCTAATGGTCTTCTATGTCCACTTAGGAGCGTTTTCCTACAAGAAATCTCAATTGGTCCTATTATTCTTATTCTTGCAGCACTTGGTAAGTTGTAATGACTCTGCATCCATATTGTTAAGTTAGGTTGTACCATTTCTCACATTTTTATTATGGTTTGTAAAGAGAATCAAGAGAGCTCCATTTTTTTTTTTTTTCAATTCTCAGGCTTATTTTGAAATAGAATGTGAATTATGTGTTCCATAAAGTTTTATTGGAATCAACCCATAATTCTGAATGTGCATGTGTATTTTTTGATGCATTTCTTTGAGAACTTTAAAAATAATTTCTGTCCATACTGCCACGTTTAATATTTAACATGTTTCTTGTGTTGTTTCATTAATTTAAATTTATATTAGAAAATGAATATTTAAAGTTTGCTAACATCTATGTACACCATTGGCTTTGAATTATTAAATGCCTATGTAGTTTGGGCTCTGTGTCCTTAATCAATTTCAGAATTTTTTTCTTTTCTTTTTTGTTCTTGTTGGAGATTCACTCATTAAAAATTTCAAAAATTATTTCAGGCTTATCGGTTCTATTAACTTTCTGGCATAATTTACTAATTTCTCCTTTTTTATTTTTTAGAATCTATTAGTCTTTACATTTGTTTAATACTTGAATTAATTGTTGATCTCTATTCGTTTTTGGTTTTTGATCTTTTAAAATCCCTTTAAGTCATATTTTATATATACATTATAACAAATCCATTTTAAATATTATAACAAATCCATTTTGAATAAACAAATCCATTTTAAATGTAGCTTGGTAAGTTAGGCCAATGTCGACCCTGCCTAGACGAGCCATATTTGAGACATCAGAACTTTTCCATCAAACACACACATTTTTCTGTTTCTCTTCTCTGTGAGTCTCTTGTTACCACACCCAGGGAATAACTGAATTTCTGTTACTACAGAGTGGATTTATTTTTTGTAGATTTTTTTTATATAAATTGAATTCCACAGTGAGCATTCTTTTATACCAGGCTACTTTTGGTGCACCAATTCCTGGAATGCATGCAGCCACTATCTCAAGAACAAAATCAGAACGATGTTGAGACTAATTTAAATTTTTTAGCCCTCTCTCTAGGATCATAGAACTGTACCGCCTGCTATTGAAGGTCTGACCATATTTGCATCTTAAAATTTTCTGGTTTTCTAGCTCTTTGGCTGAGAAAAGGGAATTTGGAAAATTCTTCATCTCTTCTAGTAATCAGAAGTAAAACTCCTTTCTTTTCTTTTTTTTTTTTAGTGAAAAAAATTATATAGTTTTCTATAATAAGGTATTTGTAATTAATTGATATTTTATCACTATGTTCTTATTATTATACCTAATAAGTGGATATAAATTTACATATATTTATCACAGAAAGGATATAACATTTATACAGTAAAGTAGTAGCATTCTGTTTTATATCATTTACATATACACGTGACTTTTTTCATATTATTTGTATATTATGTATATTTGAAATGCTTGATAAGTAAAATCAGTTAAATGATGAGATAAATGAGGTGATAATTAGTTATTAGGAATTTTTCTTTCTTTTCCACACTATTCCAGTACAGTCTACGTGGTGGTATTTGTGGACCACAAAGTATTGGTCTTTGTGCTGTCATAGACAGGCAGAGGAACTCAATGTCACCACTCAAACTCCACCCCTAGAGTAGAAAAGCCCAATTTCTGGCAACCCTAAGAGAAAAGCTACCTCACTTTGCAACTTCAGGGACTCCTTTACCTGCCAGGGCATCTTAGAAGACAGTGGAGTGGGTTCATAGTGGACTTTTATGAACAACCACTTCTAAGACTATGTCCAAAGGAAATAATTAGACAAATACATACGTTATATGTAGAAACACATAAAAGGAGCAATGTTTAGGACTGCAATAAAATAAAACCAGCTTAAATTTTTACGTGTAGAGAGTAAGTGAAGTATTTAATATATGTTATCTCTTATGGTTTATGAGGCTGCAATTTAAACTCAGAATGTCAATCTATATTCCATATGCACATTTACATCATGTACTCAATGAAAAAATAAGCAGGTTATGAAAGAATGTTTACCTTCTCCTCCTTTCAATAAAAACATGGTATTGGAAATTATATGTTACTACATCACTAGTATTTTATAACTTATTTCCATTATATTAATATATGTGTATATTTTAATTTTCATGATTTTTCACTTATAATTGTCTGCCTTTAAAAATTAGAAAAACAATTAACTTCAATCTTGGGAGAAAAATGATCTAAAATAAACTATCCTTTGGTGTGGATTATAAAACACCATGGCACCAAAGGAATCGAGTGATTATCCAGGGTTCATTTTCCTTTTCATAGTTCAGTATTGTTATACATTGTTTTAATGTAATCATTTCCTGTTACTTACTTTTTATAGCAACGCAGCTTTTGCTTCATGAGAACACCTGCTAAAGACCATTTTGAACATGTTGCACTGTCAGTTAATACGATTTAAAAATATGCTCACAGTTGCTATCAAAGGAAATTTTGTATTTTTTATTCATTTTAATATCCAAAATAACCTAGCTCATAATAGATGCCAGAAATGAAAGATTTTCCATAATTTTGGTTTTTATATATTCCTGAAATCATAACTGAAAAATGCAAGCATCATGTGTCTATGATGACAGATAGTACATTACAATATATAACTCTAAACACATTCCAAGTCTACCATCTTCATATTAAGAATTATGAAATGAAAGGAACCCTTTTTTTTTTCCTTTTTTTAAAGGACCCCTTGAAGACTGAGTAATCTCTTCTGAAGCTCAAGTCTTAAGTCCAAAATGAAATACCAGTTCTGGAATTTATACAAACATCAAGCAGAATGGCTGTTTATGGAGTACAGGTTTTGATTTTAACTCTGTAGAGAAGTTCATATAGAAAGATTACATATAATTAATTAACATTACTGATATAATTTACTAATTTTAACATTTGGAAAGGGGAAAAAAATTCAAAATCTCTCACCCTACAATAATTCTTTTTCTTTGTTTGTTTGCTGGTACCTTTCCATGGGGAACAGTAAGTGCCTGGGTAGCAATAGCTTCTAATTCAGTGGGACTCACACAACATCTCCTAGTGAAATTTTTCTCCCTTACAGAGCTAGAACCTATAATCCTGCAAGACTAGAGTTTCAGGGAAAGAAATCATAAGTTCTCCGAAGGAGGTAACTGAAAGTTATTTTAAACAGAGCCATCCCTACCTGCATTGACCCATGTATCCCCAGACCCATGTATCCCCAACCCTGGGGACTCAGCATCATATCATGGTCATGATGTTAGTTGGTCCACCTAATGATGGCACAGTGCACGTATAATAGGTGCCATCTTTCCAGCAGCACTTTCGGTGGCACAGTACTAGGGGAGATGGCCCCCATGGTCACAGAGTTACTGACTCAGGCTTCAGTGTGGGGCTGTGGGCAAAGACCCAGGGGATACCACTGTGAGACGCTTTTGCCTCTGCCCTTGGTCTTCTTTTAGCAAGTTCTGCCTTTCTCATTTTCAGTTATTGGTCTGCTGCTCAGAAATGGATGTTGGGCTAAATCCTGACGGGGATCCGTTTGTCTTGTAGGCACCTTCAGTCTTTCACTAAGTGTCCATCTTCTCCCTATTTATCTCTCCCCCTTCTGAGTAGCAGAATTCCCTCTGAAACACATACTTCCACAGCAGACAAGTTAGCAATAGTGATTACCAAGAATGACCTAAACTAGTAAGACTGCATACTTCAACACTTAGCAAAAATTTTACCTTATGCCGAATGCTGACTCATTGGTGTTTGGGGGAAAAAAATGGTTAAGTGATTTAACTGAATAAGTGTTACATATAAAATATTTCAAATGATAGGGGTTGTGAAGGGTATAAAACAAAGGGTTTTGTGGTAGCAAGAATTTTGGAAATCACTGCTCTACATGTCTCTACACCTACCCACCCAGCGCCCTGTGATCGATGGTCAACCTGTCCCCAGAGGCTGAGGATACCACTCCCTCCGATTCCTCCTGAGGCCCTGCAGCAACCCTGTGTTTGCCTTCTCACTCCTGAAGGGCTCATCCTCATAAGCTCCCACATGCACATGTTCTAGAAATCTCTGGACAGCTCTTTTGGCCTTACAGCATCATCCACTATGACTGCACTGTTCCCACTGCCTGTCTTCCCATTTTTGACCTTCCTATTTCTCAATTTGTATCCACTTAGTCTTCATGCTTCTCAATTGGGTTTTCTATTCAATTTCCTCTATTTCATTACTTGCTCCAACTATTGGTTCCACAGAAATAGCTTTTGTCAAAGCCAGTAGGCACTCACATGCTGTCAAATTCAATACAATGAAATTTTAAGCCATTTTGTTTCTTCTTGTTTATTCTCTCAGGAATTATTGACACACTTGACTATCTCTCCTTATTAAATCACTGTTCTTAGATTTCATGATTTCACATACTCCAGGTTCTGCATCCTGTTACTTTTCTCTCTTCTGCTTTTTTTTCTCTTCCTATTTTTCCTGGTGATGTCTGAATCCACTAAAATTTTTAATCTTCTTCCTCAGAGCTCAGTCCTGACATTCTGTCCTTCTTTTGTTACATTGCCTCAGATGACTTTAAGTACCACCTGGGTACTTATAACTTCAAAATGCACATCTCATACTCAGACAATTTAACTCTAGAGTCCATTTCTAGTGCCCAGTAAACATCTTACCAATATGCCTCCCTGATTTTCAAAATTGCAATGTCTGAAACTGAATCCTAATTTCTACCTTTTTAAACACATCCATACTTTTACCTCTTAAAATTCCTCTCCCCACAGCATTCCTTTAAAAAATATTTATTTAAAAAAATATTTATTTATTTGAGCAAGAGAGAAAGAGAGGGGATAAAGACAGACAGAGGGAGAGAGACAATCTCAAGCAGACTCTGTGCTGAGCACAAAGCCCAATATGGGGCCCGATTTACATCCCTGAGATCAGGGCCTGAGCTGGAATCAAACAAGAGTCAGACCCTTAACCAATTGAGCCTCCCAAATGCCCCAAACCACAGCATTCCTTGTTTCTGGCAATAGCTCCAAACTCAAATCATTTGCTCTAAATTTGCTTTAATAGTTGGGGCATTACTAAATAGCCTCTTTTGTTGACTTTGACATGTCCTGTTGATCATGTGTTTGCAAACCTCCAATCCATTGATTTCTCTCCAACTTCTTAGCCACTCAAAAACTCACTCAAAAACTTCACAAAATTACCTCACGGCACATTTTGCACAGGAACTTCTTAATATGCCCAAGGACACACAGTGCAACCTGGCCTCTAGAAGACCTTACTTACCATTGTGTTTCCTCAGAAATCGGACTCACTTTCCTGTCTCAGCTCCTATACACACATTGTGTCTTCATTCTGAAATGTTCCCCATCTTTTGTTCTTCTCCTGGTTGGTTTCTTCTATGCTTTCTAGTCACATCATAAACATGACTATCACAGTGATGTCCTCCTAACCACTCACCATCTACATCTTGTGTTTTCCTTTCATGATGTCCTGTTTTCTTTCCCAGTCTTGATTATACATATTTGTTGTTTTACTCTCTTATTGTGGATATCCTCTGGTCAGTTCTGTCTCCGAAGAGCAGAATTGTATCTGTCCTGCTCTTTGAAGTATTGAGCAAGAGCCTGGTATAGAGCAATTACTTAATACATATTTGTTCAATGAATGCATAAAATAATTCCTGTCTTTGTTCTGAGGGGTCTGCTGGGGTATGCTGTATCATTACCTTGACCCTTTTGTCATTCCCTTGATGTGGAGGAAGCTAGAAAGCCCACTGACAGGGTCTACTCACTGTGTCCCACCCATAATGTCAACTCCATGCATCATTTCAATCCCATCAGGGACCATTTTCAAATGACAGATGAAGAAATGACAACGGGTCACAGAGATAACAGGAGACCTAAGATGACAGATGCAGTTTTGGGTGCTGGAGTGCTAGAGGAACAGGTGGCACTGCCTGAGTTTTCCAGAGCCCTCTAAGCCCATGGCTTGTGGGAGTCTCCCATCATGCAGTAACCCTTTGTATTTGGGGGCTTACAGTCTTTCTATACATATCACTGCAATTAATCACCCACAGGTCGAAATGCGGGTGGGGTTGGAATTATATCAATTTTACAGATTAAATAAATGGCTGAGTCAAATGCATCTTTATTTTAGGCACATCTATGCCCTAGGTTTCCCATTTGTTTCCTCTTATGGTAAAGAACATTACAAAAAGGCTGCTGCCTACCAAGGGTTCTGCAAGCCGTCTCTGCACACAGACCCCTGCAGAACTTGTGCTGTTCAGTAGCAAAAATTGGGCTGAGATTAAGGATATTTCCTTTGTCCTGAGTTCTTCCTTTAATATATTGCCAGGCCAAGGATTGTGCTTCTAAAACATCCCCTATAAAAATAATGTAATGCACTGAGACCTGCCCCTGAAAAGATTGCATTTCCTCCACTCCACAACACCCTTGACAAACTGCCCAAGGTGGTGTGAGGCACGTGGTCTCAGAGGCAGGCTGCTGTTAGCACTCGGCCAGCCATAAATTAAGTGCACGCATGCCAAGTGGGTCTCCTGTTAAAAGAATCACAGACACAACCAGTTTTTGCCACAGATCTGGAAAAAAAAAAGTTGCATAAACAATATCATTTATGAGTTCCTAAACTCAGGAGGCAGGCATAGAGAAAATCGGAAAAAAGGAAGAAATGAAAAAATGCTGCAATGGTATTATCTTTGAAAGGAAGAAAAAAAAAAACACAAAACAAACCCAACGACCACCATGCACTTTATCCCAATTGTCTCCAAAATTATGCAACCAAAGGAAAGGAGCTTGTCAAATCCCTTCCTAATTAAATTCATACATTTGTTCCTTTTCAAAAATGGCCACACACTCCATCTGCTAGTACAGAATGCTTGGGTTTTTCAGCCAATATTCTCATGCTAAGCTGTTCTACTGAGTCGGGGGGCATAGGGACCCTGGCCCCTCACAGCGGCTCCCTGAAAAGAGTTAAAAGAATTTCTGTTTGCACTTGAGTTATTTATCTACACTTTTATGACGAGAAGACGGAATATTGAAGGGAAAGTTAAATCATCAGAGGGTTCAAGTTGCAGGCACAGCACTGACAGGCTGATGAACATTTTTAGTGGTATGATAATTTGGTTGAAAAGCAGTGATTCTTTTTAACAGCTCATATTAAATCAGAGGAGTCGTTAACTAGAGCCACTCAAAAAAAAAAAAAAAAGTCTCAGACACCTCATGCGCATTTTTCCACGCACGCATGTTTAATCCATGGGCTAGTTGCCTTTGTTCCCGGCTGCTGCACCAAACCCACGATGATCCCTTCTCCCACCTGAAGGATGCAGAAGCTTTGCTTACGTGACTTCCTCGTCATTCGGACCCACTCCAACCACCTCCGTGCATGCTGACGTGACCTCCTTCCCAGCCTCAGCCCGGGTGCAGCCTCTCAGGGGAGTCCCACGGCGCCCCGTTCGCCAGAAGCACGTCTTTCCTTCTCTCCTTTCATGCTCTTCAGGCCACAAACACATTTGAGAGATTCTTATTCTCTCAAGCCAAACACTGTGCAAACGCTTAAATCTCTTCCTCTTCTGGCATCCAAGTACTTACTACATGCATCATTCACCCATCAAGGAGTAAGCCGTTTTTATGGTTTTCTTATTTGTTTCCATTAAAATTAAAATTTGTATTGAAGTATGATTTTTAATAAATCTGTAACTATATAATATCTCATTAGGTGCAGCTAAACTATTTATTTTATTATTAGGATTATGCATAAATAACAAAACCTCTACTAGGCACTCAATAATTTGGCTGGAAGATGATTCTTGTTTCTAGGAGATGCCACTGCGTAGAGTTTCAGGCAATTTTGTCAGAACAACTCATGTGTCATATTATTCAATTCCGCATACTCACAGGCAGCAGGACGCGCCTGAGTGCTAGAGCCTCCTCTGTTCCGGCATTGCCTCCCCACCCCCTTCAAAAGGTAAATATCACACAAATACCTAGAAAATAAAAGCTTTATCCTTTGAATAAGTCCCTTGTAATTCTAAGTTTCAATAGTGTCGTTTTATTTCATAATCTCTGAAAGAAGTAAAAAGTTGCCTCCAACTTAAATCTGGAGCATAATGGACGGTACGTGGTAATAACTAAACTTAATCAGAAGAGCCAGAGACACCTGATCATGAGGCTTTAGCTGTCCCCTGTGTTCCCATCCTCTCTGGAGCTCCACACATGCACCTGCAGTGCACATGGGGAACTTCCAGATTCATGCTCTTGTTACTTGATGCTAACCTTAGCAGTGACTTAGGGTCCAACTTCTTTGTGTCCCTCCTCAGCCTCTGCAAGACTCTGTTAGAGATACTTCATGCATCTGGTAGATGGCGGGCCATGGGTTTGAACTCGAGATTATCTGATTTAGAAATACACACTCTCCTTACAAACAGGTTCTGAGCTGTTTGCCCTGAGGTTATATGTTCTCCTCCTCAGCAAGAGGCCCTTTCAAAAATGTATTCTTTTCAATGAGGGTGAAACACACATCAAAGTAGGACAACTTTGTCTTTTATGGGCTTTTTGGAACAGCCATGTGGTGTGCATGGGCCATGCTTTACCTATGCCGTCGCTCTGGAGATCAGAATTATACATTTCCTAGAAGGAACTCTTGAGATATGGCTGTCTCCTGGAGACAGGACAGCAGACATTATACCAACTCTGATGGTTTCAAAGGATCTTACTGTCTTCTCTCTGTCTGGCCCACTGAGTGGCAGGACCCACATCCTGAAGTGAAGTGATGCATGCAAGTGGCATGCAGGCCACCTGGAGAGACTCCAGGTGGCCACATTTCCCTAATTCAGGTGGGGAATGGATCCCCCAATCCATTGTTATCTGATGGAGCCAGGGTGCGGGGAGCTTGTTTTCCTCTGGTCTTGGTAGCCTAGAGCAGGAAGTGAGCTGTTTACCCAGACATTGCAAAGAATCAGAGAAACAAAGGATCCTGGTATCTGAATATATGTATTATTTTTCAAATGATGGGAAATGTAAAAACAGCAGCACATTTTACTCTGAGGGGAAATAGAACCAAAAATTTCAAGGCCACCTGCTGTAAATAAACTCACAGCAAAACTAGCAGCTGTAAGAGTGGCTTAGGAGGAAGTTTTCTAGAAAGAAATAACCTTTTGGTCATAAGTCCTTTGCAGATGGAAGCAAATGATTAATTTTACATGTAAAGATTTTGTACCTATGCTTGTGCCTAACCAAACATCCTCTCAAAATTGTACTTTCTGTTTTAAAAAAAAAAATAGTAAGAAAGAATTACTACAAAAAAATTCTTGGTAAGGTTTCTGGTCATCTGTTTGGAGTAACGGTTATCAAGATAGAAACTAATAAATTTTGAACATCAAGGATGTTCATATACATTTATTATTGTTATCTTCACAGTGGCCCCTGAGTTTCAAAATATTATTCACATTTGAAGGAGAATCTGAGGCTGAGAAATTTGAGTAACTTGTCATGTTCATGCAACTGAATGGACACACCAGGATTCACTTGGATCCATCTGAGGCTAATATTATTTCTCCCAAATCACACATTATCCCAGAAGAAACTTGATTTGTTTAATCAGCTACACGTTCTCTTCCAAAAGTTCAACTTACTGTCTTGTAACCTTTCAAGAAATACATTCCTATCATTTTTGACATGTCTGCCGTAAAGGCATTGCCAACTATTCTGCTTCAAACCCTTCTGTGCATTTAATTTATCCAGCCTTGTGACCACTCAGTCCCATGTCCCAAATCACTGAAATACATTAGTCGGGTTAATTTAGCTTATGCTGCAGTAACAAATGGCCTTCCGAATTTGAGTGGCTTGATGCACAGAGGTTGACCTCTCATTCATGATACATGTCTCATATTAGTTGGCAGGGGTCTCTGCTCCACCCAATCACTCAGGAGCCCCATCTCAGAGAGGAACCACTAGCCCGTAGCTTCCCATGTGAAGCCCAGGGCCTCCTTGGTTGCTATCATTGGGGAGAGAATACTGAAGCACTTTTGTCTTCAACTGACACCCACTTTTCCACTCACAGCTTAGCAGCAGGAACTTGCCATGTGGCTTCACCTCACTACAGGGGAACAGTACAGCACAATCCTCCCCACACACCCCCAAGAGCCTGAAGGGAGTAGACAGGCAGAATTGTGGGTCTCAGAGTCTCTACCGTGTACTTCTTCCTGCCCTCCCATAACCGCCTCCTCCCCACACTCTCTATCCTCAACAGCAGCCTATTCTCAGGAGCTGGAAGGTGCATGCTGGCAGTAGTGTCATGCCAGTCCTCCTGCCTGATGTTCCTGCCACTCTGTAAATCATTCTTTCTTGACACTGCAACATTCTCAGATGCCATGAGCCATATACCATCCCTACCTCTTAATGAAGGTAGGTTTCCACCCAGTATACCCCATATGCTGAAATGGAATCCAGCCCTTTTGAATTATAATTTTTAATATTGTAATGAAGGTAATGAGGACAAACATGGAGAGATCCAAAAGAGGGGATAGCAATGCGCCAGGCCCTGTTGGATAACCTCTACCCCTTAATGAGAGATGACCATGTTCTAAGAGTGATGTCGATTCTGCTCATCCCCACAAAACCCCAGCAAGATAGATGAGATTTTTGCTGTTTGTAAGTGAGGAAACTGGGATGTCAGACGGCTAAACATAGTGGCAGCATGGTGTCATTTAGTGTCACTGAAGCAGTGTCCAGTGATGTACAGACACTTCCCTGAGAGATTACGGACATTGTTGGAATGCCTGCTCAGACTCCAGAGTGGGCACTCGGCAGCCTGGACATGACCTCAAGACAGTCATTTGACTGTTTATGAATATCTATACCTTCAAAGTCTATCTTTTAGGCTAATATAAAATTAAACCATGAGATCTCTTGATGATATATTCCAAACCAAAAACCAGGGGTAAAGGGAAGACAATAAAAGCATGGGTTAGTCCTCTGTGTTTAAGCCCAAAGTGTTCTTGGCACCACCTAGTGAAGTCACCAACTTTTGGCCAGCTTGCTGCCCCTGTGTGGTTGCTCTAGATGGAAAAGGGGCCAACGTAGAATTCCCGCGCAAAGTATGATGCCCATCCAGGGTCAAAATCCTAAACTTTGACCACAAAGTAGCAATTCTCTACTGAGGGAAGGCTCAGGGTCTGTGGTTTTTCTAAGAGCTGTAAAGAAATTCAAAGTAATATTAAAAAACAAAACAAAGCAAAATTTTTCTCATTAAATAAGACAAAATGCATGTTCCCTCTGTATCTCTGATTCCTGCATGTCCTGTGTCTGTCTCTTTCTTCTTCTCTGGTTGGCTGGTATTCCAAAAAGCAATTTATGTGTCACAACAATAACAAGAAGGTCACTAAACATAGTTTATTCTTATTATATGCCATGGAAATTGAGAAAGATATATATTTGTGTTATGTTAATGAAAGGATAAGTATTTCCAGAAACCGTTACCAACTTCAATATATGTCTTGTCATGTTGCTACAAATCACTTTAGTACCTGGATTGATTGAAAACTGATGGATTTTTCTATCCATTTTTCCATTCATTTGTTTTTTATATACGTTATTTTGTTTTAAACATATATAGAAAATCTGGCCTCACACAAGTAAGGAGTGGAAAAAAGAGAAGCATGATAATTACCTTTTCAGATAATTGAGGATACCCTTGTTTTATACCCAAACTCAACGAGTGGTATCTGCAAAGTGGAATCTGAAACCACACCAATAAACTTTTTGCACAATCCATTGGTCTATCTTACATTTTGAATGATCTTTACGTTATTTTAGGTTATTATGGATACAAGTTATCTAAATGTCTTAATGTTCACTTCAAAGCTCAACATTTATCACAGAGGCAACAAATATTCTAGTTCTTTTCCTTGACATGGCAAGCGTACTTTATTCATTTTCAAGACACATTTGTCAAACACTCAACCCTGAATTTGTCTCTACGTCATTCTTTTCGATTAAAATTGTATCTATAGGACAAAAAAAGTGGTTAGTTCAGATTGAAACTCAGTCACACGAGTGATTTTCCCTGAGATAAACATAGCGTTTCATCATGCAGCAGAAATGCTATGCTTTTAGTTACCATAATAAAATAATAATGCCTACTGCTTCTTCAAGGAGATCCTTAAGTTGAATTGGCTTTTCCTATCTCTCTCTAGTGTGTGGAGGTGAATACAGTAACTAGTAGTAAGTATAGTTTGGTTCTAGTTAAGACACTAGAAGTTTTACCCACCAGAGCCAATGTCAGGCCAGTGAAAGAGGCCAATTACATTTTAGTGTCATGAAAATAATTCTCATTTCACAGGACCCCTGAAAGTTTCTCAGGGACTGTCCCCCTGGAGAGCAGGCTGGAGCGTGGACACCACTTTGAGGATCGCTCATGTACACACAACTTTGACTTGAGGCATCATCAAGGAAATGTGGATTATTCCTAAAAAGACATCATTGTTTCCCCTGGGTTAAGTTGACAAGGTTTATCGCCGCAGTAAAAGACAAAGTTGGATAATTTTGAAAATTGTATTCCCATATACCCTTTCTTTTTTCAGCTTCAACAGGGTCTGCAGTTAATAATAATTACAAATTCATTTAAAATTGTTTTGAATCAGAGAACAATGGTGAAAACTAAAAGCTTTGGCAATTTTGCATCAAACTGAGTTAACCATACACTGCAAAGGAACAGTAGTCCTCGGAATTCAGAAAGCAATGATGCATTCATTCGGGGATAGCAGCAATTAAAATTTTGATGTCAATTAGTGGATATATAAAAGAACATGTCATAAGGTATTAAATGAACCTTTCTAGACATATAAGTCAAAATGTTCTAGCCTGTTCTAAACATCCATCTTTTCACATCTGCAGCATGCTGGAGATACTGCAGCATCAGAAAGAACTTCAGTTGATTGGATCTGGGGGAAGAAACAGCATTCACCTTACTTGTCTCTAAAGTGTTTTGTTTGCTCCTAGACTGTTGCTCATGATCCTGAGACACCAGCAGCACCGACAGCTTCCAACGTAGCATCAACACAGGCAGGGGTCAGTATTCACAGCATCCCCAGGCTTTCTAGGATCCATATAACAAAGGACACTGTCAAGAGAGAACAGTTTGCATCTGGGGAGTTGATCACTGACCAGAAATTGTTTGGAAGGAAATATACAATAGATGTGATGGTAGAATCCTACAACAATCACATATTTGCTGGATCTCTCTCAGTAAAATTGGTATAATGTTTCCAGAATTTCTCCTCACCCAGTGTTCTAGCAAGGGTGATCAGAATTACCCAGAACCCTCCTACGGAGCCTCAAATTCAGTAGGGCATGAAAGGAGCTCAAAAAAAAAAAGTCGTATGTCAGGGGGTCCTGACGACAAATATATGCGTGTATGGATACTCAGTTCACAGCGCTTGCACACTTCTTTGGAAGACACATTACTTGAGAGTTCACTGGTGATCAGAGCTAAATTAGTTGTGTTTAAGTGAAGAATAAATAAATAAATAAAATCCTACTACATGATCATTGTTGTATCACAGGTTCTTCATAAAGTGCACAGGAAATAGTGTAGTAAAAGCAAATAAAATTTTACTACCTCTGGTATGTTGATAAATCCAATTGATCTCCAACTTGGTCAATCTCGTTGCATAGGTGGTTAGAACCCCAGGCTCCAGAATCAAAGTACTGGATTCACATGTTACCTGCTCTCTGCCTGTTCGAGATCGGCACATACGAAACCTGATTGCCAGCTTCCCAATCTGTAAATTGGGGTTTCTAATCTCCTAATCTCCTAATTTTCTAATCTCCTAATCTCCTAATTTTCTAATCTCCTAATCTCCTAATTTCTAATCTTCTAATCTCCTTCCCAAGTGGGTCATGACAGATAGGATGTGAGACCCTCGCACTATGGGCCTCGTACATAGTAAGTGATCGATGTATTTAAAACATTGTTACTGCTGATGTATATAAAAATTACAAAATTTCACCTTAAAATTTATTCAATATCCTTTTTTTTAGCATTTAGTGAGTGCCAGACACTCTGGTTTCTGGGGATACTGTGGCTAATAGGACATAACACGGGGGCACCTGGCTGGCTCAGCTGGAAGAGCACATGACTCGATCTCAGGGTCACAATTTCAAGCCCCACGTTGGGTGTAGAAATTATTTAAATAAAAAAGATTTTTTTTTAAAGGAACATAACACGAACTCTCAGGGAATTTATACATGTACAGTAGGGAAGACAGGCAACAGAAAATAATTGAACATATATGTAATATACTGTTAGAAGGAACAAACGCACTGAAGAGAAACAAAACCATGAGGCAGATAGAGAGTGGCCAGGGGCTGTGTTTAAGAAGGCTTCAGGGTGACATCTATCCAAGTAAGACTTGAGCAGGGACTTTATCAGAATTCCCAAACCTCTGGGAGCTCCATGCAGAGCCGTGTGTTCAAGCGCTAGGGCACACCTCAGGCTCATTCCCCAAATATGCACGTTTCAAACAAGACATTTCTGACGTTTGTAAGTAAATTGTAAGGAATACACGTGCATGTGAATATTTGTCTCAGCAAGTTAAAAATATATGATGCGCCCACATTATTATTAAAATCTGTATTAATTGAAAAGTATTCTTGATGTTGAGGAATTCATACATGTGAGAACATGTATACAGCCATCTCTGTAGAAACTACACGTCAAAATGCACTTGTGTTGGTCTAAATGCTCATAGGGCTTGTTAGAGAAAATAAAAAATTAGAGTTTTGAAAATTCATTTGGACAATAATACATGCAGCAATTTAATTATTTTATTTATTTTCCTGAGACAATATGCACATCTCATACTTTGCATCTTTTCAAATCTTTGGCAGCGGATACCCTGCAACATCTAAAGCAGATGGCCCACTAATTTTAAAGTCCCATATTAACCAAAAATATTGGAATATGGTAAAAGTTGAATTAATAAAATTATATGCAAACATCCAACAAAAACTAGTGCTTGTGCCAAATTCAATAAATACTCAGTTGGAGCTCTCCACTGCTAGATCGTGCGCAAGCCACAATAAATATATTCTTTAGGGCTTCTGCAGGCCTCAGCATGGAAGCCAGATGGAAGTTTTTATTTAATCTGGCCCTATTAAGATGGAGCATATTTCTATCCCTGTTATCAGGTTCCTGCACTCTTAGTTTAAACTCTAACAGGGATGGCTCTAAAGCATTAATTCTGTGCGGCAATTTACCTGCCCAGACATAATGCATACAGCACACTGGCAATTTGGAATGGACCATTCTCTATTGGGGTGAGGGGCTGGGGATGGAGCTGCCCTGTACATTGTAGGGTGTTCAGCGTCATCCCTGCCCTCGACCCACTAGATCCAGCGGCACCCCCTCTACCTCAAGTCGAGGCAATCACAGATGTCTCCAGATACCTGCTAGGAGGCAATGTGCTTCTTGATGGAAACACTGTAGTAGAGCTTGTTTAAAGGAATCTCTGAAGATGACTACATCGTGGAGACCGTGCCCAGCAGACACTGGTTTACCAGATGCCAATACCTTTAAAGGATATTCAACTCATATCAGCAAGGAAATTTAATAAAACATTTATATGCCTGCCATTAGTTCACATTTTTAAATTCATCTCAGAATGCTTATAAATATTTGAAAGAAAAGCTGGTGAATCCCAACATTGTCCTCTTTTATTTCTACATTACAGTGGCAACATATACACATGGCACAAATACGTCAATAAATGACTGAACCCAAAGGGAGATTTTGCTGCCTTGTTTCCTCCTGCCCTATCTACGACTCCTCTGGCCGGGCTCCCACCCAACACCTGGCAAGCTGTACCTAGTCACGTTGGCACCAGAAGGGGTGGACACCTTCCAGCGCAGTGAATTTGTTACTCACACAGCCAACTGATCTCTAAACACACGAAGGCACGAGAAGGAAGATGTAATCCAGGCGCAGATAAAAGTAATGGGCACCCTTAGTCAGTGATAGTGCATGAATCTCTTGGTCTTAACAGCTTTTTAATTTGTACACAACTGGAAGATATAACTCTCTCGTAGCGGAAATTACTACTAGAAATGAATTGTTGTTGCAGGATCTAGACTTTCGAGTGAGACACAGACTAACATGGCTAAGATATTTTCTCCTTCGTTATTATATTAATTAACATCAGATCCAGATTGCCAACTTGGCCTGTTAACATTGAGAACACGACGCCTCATCGCTTGGAAAAATGACACTCTTATAATGTAGATCATTTCATCAATCCAGTAAAAATTGTGCTCAGAAGCAAAGACCTCATGCAGGTGTGGCTTTTCTGCACATCCTTCAACTTCCTCTGATTCTTGGCAGCTCTCGAATTCCAGGGGATCTTTACAGAATCAGCCTATCGAAAATTGGCAATAAATTCGATCCCTATGCTGGTTTATTTTCTGGTGCTCTCAAAAATACAGTGAGTGCAGGGAGGAAAATTAAATCGTGTGAAATGCTGCGTCCTAAAGCCACAAGCGCAGAGCATCACGTTGCCAAGCTTTAGAACTGATGGGCTGGCATCATTAATTACTTCTCTGGGTTTCTCCTCTTCCACTCAATCCCTGACCAGAATACCAATCCTCCAAACATCCCAAGAATTTTGAGTCATGTGTGAATTGTTTTATAAGCTATTTCATACCAAAAAGTCAAATTTATGGCCCAGACCAAGACACACATTCATATGTTGTGGCAGGAAGAGACTACAGATTCTGGTTTATAACTCCTGCCCTGTCAAACTTGACATGAAAAGCAGCCAGGCCAAGTCTAAGAGGTATGGGATTTAGCGTGAGACACACCAGGTTTGAGTTCTGTCTGTGTCAAGAGATTTGGGTATCAATTATTCGACTTGTATGGTTTGGAAGCAGATTTTTTTTTTCCACAATAAATATTACTTTATTAATACAACAATAAAAAAACACCCATATATTCAATACCACTAATGAGAAATGATATTCCAGACCAAAAAAGTAATAACTCAGCAGTTATGGGTCCTTTGCAAGCAAGTGGCTTAAGCAACAAAATGAAAAAGGGTAAATAATAAAAGTTCTGAAGCTGTCTGGTAACCTCAGCGGTAACCTTGAATCGGTTTTGTGACTGCAAGTCGATGTTTGTTGTGATATGTCCTCTCGGCATAAATTCCATCTGGACTCAACCCCGTGGTCATACCAAAGATCCTATCATATGACCAAAATGAGTCTGCGCCGGCCACGCCCCGTATCTCCATGGCCACGGGCGCAGCGCCCGTCTATGAGTCTCCATCCACAATCAGACCTCCCTCTCCTGTGCTCCGTGTGCATGTGCTGTTACCTGAGCACCTGACCGCAACTCTAACTCCACCTGTGCAGAGAGTGGAGCACTCTTCTTCCCTCACTCATGATGTCTCCTTTCCATTCAACCACGGGCTCCAGCAGTAGGTCGAGTTGGACACAGGAGTCCCTCTTGATGTCTTTCTCCACCGCTCTCCGCACCCCACCTTGCAATACTGCTCCTCACAGGTGTCTCTGATGCTGACCTAGATGCCCGCCCACATCTCCCATGACTGACTCACTGTTGTCCCACCCCTGGCTTCACCAACCATGGCCGTTCTATGCTGAACTCCCAGAGCACCCTCCTCAACCGTGAGTCTGATCACAGTTACTTCTTGTCCCTGCAAGAACTTTCATTCCTGTCAGTGTGGTAGGCAAGACCCTTACCACCTGGCTCCCCCTGAGGGTTCAGCTCTACTCCCAGCCCCCCAACTTGTGTGGAAGGCAGCGTACCTAACCTTGGCCCTTTCGCTCCAACCCTCTCTCATCTGAGGGTTTGCATGGCTTGTTACCTGAGTTGAGAATGCTCCTCCCCTCCCCTACGCTACCTAGCTGTTAACCCCATCCATTAGAATTCTAAGTCGTATTAACTCCGCGATGCATTATTGAGCACTTACCATGCGCCCTCTACATTTTCTGTCACACCTCCGAATCATTTAATGCACACACCCGCTCCCGAATAGGTGCATCTGCATTGGACAGCTGTGAACAGAAGCTTTGGAGAGACTTTCTTCCCAAATATCAGATGACTCATAGGTAGATTTAAACACAAGTCTCTATAAAATCGTGGCTATTTCGATTATGCAAGCTGCTTCTCTCAAAATCCAAATAAGATTATCTCACCCAGAAAGTCTATCATGATAAGTGTTATGAACTGAATGCTACGGACTCATGAATGAAATCAGCGCCCTTGCAAGAGACCCCCTGAGAGCCCCCTCGTCCCTCCCCCCGCCCCCCCCCCCCCCCCCCCGTGAGGACACAGCAGGAGGCAGCCAGGCCATCTGTGCACAAGGAGGAGGACCCTCTACCAGGCACTGATGGTGCTGGTGCCCTGACCTTGGCCTTTGAGCCTTCGGAACCAGGAGAAATCAACGTTTGTGCTTTTAGGCTCTGGGCTGTGCTATTTTGTTACAGTGACCCAAACCGACCGGGACAACAACTGGCCTCTTCTGTGCTTACAAAGGACCCACATCTATCTCCTGTGACAGCTTGTCTGGCTCTGCACACGTCTGCCTGTCTCTCTAAGGGGCTCCATGAGGACGGTGGCCGGGCCGTCTGCAGCTGCCCCTCAGGGACCCGCACAGCAGCACCAGGGTGAGGAATCTGCAAATACTGAATGTTGGAGAGAATAAACACCTAGATAGACTAGGAGGGAGAGCAGGAACAGAGAGTGGGGACAACTTCTGAGGTGAGATTTCCCAGCTCTGCACCCTGAGCTCCCTGCGTGTGTGCACACTCACGTGCACGCACATCACCGGGCACGCTCCTCTTTGTAAGGCCACGCTCGCGGTGCTACAGAAAGAGCAAGTCTTTCTGATTATGCAACTTAATAATAGGTTAGGGAGACAGTCGGTAGGTTAAAGTTGTTGAGAAAGCAGACAGGGTCTGCGTTAGCTCTCTGCTTCCTGAGTGGCTTTAATTAAACCCTGCACATGCTGCTCCTATTCTTCATAAAAGCCGCTCTCATTCTCCTGTCCCCGTGTTTTGAATTCTGTCCCAGGCTGAGGAGCTATAAATCCTAAATGAAACACGCAGCCCAAGGTAGAGAATCCAGGGAGCCGGTGCTTTCAGAGCAGGGCCCGGGTCATCCCTCTCACCAAACACCCATCCTCTCGGGGAGCTCACCTACACCGTGCTCCCACGCTCCCCTCCCCACCCTCCGTCTCACACTTTTCGCCAGGTCTCACTAAATCGCACGACTCATCCCACCACGTGAGGCATCCTTACCTGCGCATGACTCTTAAAGATTTTGCTTCCTGGTGCCCAGAAATGTCAGCTAAAGAGCTCCCGGGATGCTGTCTCAGGACCTCCCTCCAATCATTGTCCTTCTGAAATCAGAATCTGGAAACGACTGCGTGTCGGATTAGCAAGTATCTCTGGCGCCGTGCGTTAGCGTGTGGTAATTAATACTTCAAATCAAAAATGTTAGCACGCCAAATATGCTTCAAGGGAACCATTTACCTTCTCAATGCATCAGCCTGATTTAATCAAATGTCAATGTGAAATAAGGAACACTGTATCTGGGGGCTTCGGGTTTACATTCAAATTCCATTCGCGTCTACCTGTTATAACGTTGATTTATACAGTGAAGGAAACAAGTATAAACCTCTTCTGAAATAAGTTATAAAGGTTTTAATACTTTTTTTATTTAAATTCAATTAGCCGACACCTAGCACATACTTAGTTTCAGATGGAGCATTTGATAATTTATCCGTTGCGTAGAACACCTGGTGTTCATCCCATCACATGCCCTCCTTCATGCTCATCGCCCAGTTACCCCATCACCCAGTTACCACTTCCCCACCAGCGACCCTCAGTTTGTTTCCTAGAGTTAGGAGCCTCTCATGGTTTGTCTCCCTCTCTGGTGACTTCCCATTTAGTTTTCCCTCCCCTCCCCTGTGATCCTCTGTGCTGTCTCACATATTCCACATACGAGTGAAACCACATGACAATTGTCTTTCTCTGACCTTCCTCAATCAGCATCATACCCTCCAGTTCCATCCACGTCGATGTAAATGGTGGGGATTCATCTTTTCTGATGGCTGAGTAACATTTCCTTGTGTATATAGACCACGTCTCCTTATCCATTCATCTGTCGACCTCCAGGAAAGTGCCATATACTTAACTCTAAGGAAGAATACTGTTCAGACACCGCCTTTCATCTAACATCTTTCATAGAAATGATAAAGAACTTTAATAATGTGGATTTTTCTACTCTTGACTCTCTGGTGCTTTCCCATAAATACTTTGTATTTGTGGCACTCGAGGCCTATCTTGTGGGAGAGAAGGAGCTGCTGTGCTCCTCGCTATGAGCCATAGGTAATGTTCTTCCAATCAGACATGATTTTACAGCCAGGTAAAAAGTGGCCACCATCCCTGCCAAGCGCTATCGTCTGGCTCCTTAACATATTAACATTGATGGTAATGGAGAGATCGCTCCCATTTCCGTTTCTTTAGAAAGCCCAGCACAGCCCGTGGGGCAATCTTCTTTCCTACTGCTAATTTTAACCACCAAGCCTTCCCGAATGTAAAGTCGCCCCTCAGAAGGCGGGATTGGCAACTCAGTGTAGACAAGCAGCGTGAGAAAAAAAATCAGTGTCAGGGCAATGAGCTTATAGCAGCAGAGTTTGGTGATTACAAGGGAAAGAAAGAGCGTCTGGTTCAACACGGGATCAGCCGGGAACCCTGCAACACTGGGCCCTGACGGTGGGAGTGACTGAGCTAGATATTCCCTTAGTCTCCTACAGGTTTTTCAGATCCTGCATGCAGAATCAGGGCTTATTTATAGTTTTGGTTAAACAAGCAAAAGATAAGATGGTTACAACTGGGTAGACTTTTTAAGGAGATTGCATATGAAAAGCACTTCCAGAATCTCAAAGCTCTGTTGGTTTTCACTTTTAAGTGTGCAACTACACTGTCTATTTAAGGTTGGCCACATCTAATATCAATGATGAATTTATATATGGAGCATGAATTTTTTTTCCTAGTGAACTTTAGAGGATGGGAGATGTTCTAAATAAAGAAAATGAAAAAGAAGATATTGAAGTAAAACAAACAAACAAAATTATGGTGTTGCAACGAGTTTGATACATCAAACCGCAGTGTAAGTTCCTTGACGGTCATGCAAACCTTTGGTGTCTATAACCACAGTTCACAGCAGACAGCCCTGGTGCTGGTGCTTTGACTCCACGCACCTGACAGATCTCAGGTTATCCTCAACAGTGCTCTCAAATTCAAACTTATCATCATCTGATTACAACTTATGAGTCATCTATTGCCTTTTTCTCCTGCTAAAATGTAGGCTCTGTGATATTAGAGATTTTCCCCCCATTTTTTAAAGATTTATTTATTTGGGAGGGCAGAGAAAGAGAGAGAATCTCAAGCAGACTCTCCACTGAGCACAGAGCCCCACCCAGGGCTGGCTCCCATGACCCCAAAACCATGACCTGAGCTGAAATCAAGAGTTGGCCACTTGAAGCCAACCGGGCGCCCTGAGAGATTCTTTTTCCCAGTTTGTTTACTATTTCATCCCCTCTCCCTAAAATGGAAGCTGGCACAAAGTAGAGAATCAATAACCATGCGTGGATGGAATGAAAAGATGAATGAGTGTCCTCTGTAGTTTGAACTTCCCTGTTGGGCTCCGCTCTTTGTATTCATGGGGCAGAGGAGCGGCCAGATCTGACAAGGGTGTGCCACCATGGGCACTGTGAGGCCCCCTCTCCTCTAGACCTGCCTCTAGTGCACCAGGAGATTCAGCACAAGAGTCTTCCACCGGCATCTGTCTTAGCATCTGTAAGCCCTCATCGTCTCTCACCCCTGAGTGATGAGTGTGCACCTGCAGAGTGGGCCTCTAGGCAAAACTTCCTGGTTTAAACTGACTAAGCCAGTCCCAACATCTGGGCTTAGGACAGCCCTTGGTAAAAATCATAGCCAACTGTTTGTTTTCAGGGAATCCTATGCCTGCTGACACCACTTTGACCCCTTGGTAAGGCACAGGCACGCCTTCTGCCCTTTGTCCTTCACCTCAACTCCCAAGCCCACCCTCCGTGACCCTCTGTGTCTCTCCCATGCCTCTGCACTCAACCAAATCTCTCCACTTGCAGGTTCTGCACTTGGTGGCAGTCACCAGTACACGTGCTTACGTGCCTGGTGGACTGGCTTCCAAGAAAGCTTCCTCATGGTCTCCAGCTCTCTGCATGTGGATGTGCATAGTGAGAATATCACCAATACAAAAGGTCTAATCTACAGACCAGAGTTATAATGATCACTCTCCCTGAGAGTAAATATATGCCCTGAGGTTACAAGGATATCCCATGTCTCGGTGCCTTCAACAAACCTCCTTTTCTCTCTGGGCTTTCGTGTCTGCATCTCGAAAGGGTAACTGAAACCGAACAATGTGATATGGAAGGTTCTCCACTGTTCTAAATTCTCTTCTGGCTAAGTTTGCATGATCTGGTTTCATAGTCCTAGGCTCATGGGAACCATATGAGGAATACGTCAGTGAATGTGGGAACTCTCGGATAGTTTGATACACGTAAAACCTCACATGTGAGGATTATTAAAATCACTTGTATGAACACAAGCAGCACCCAACAGCAATATCCTGAGAGCCACCACAAGCACGGCACGTGCGAGGACTCACATACCAGCAAGGCCCTTGGCGAGCGTGTAGCCAAATATGGGCCCATCAGTTATGATGCTGCAAAACAGCACGCGACATGGGGCGTCTGGGTGGCCCAGAGAAGCAGCCGCAAGTGGGTGGAAGGACGGTATTCTGTTTAAAAGTGGCCGTGAAAATTTCCAGCTGGAGGAAGGGTGCGGGCTGGACCTTGAAGATGTGTGGGGTACGCAGGTAGGGAACAGAATTAGGACTCGCCACATTGTGTGACTCACTACACCAAGTCACAGAGGTCAAGCAGGAGGGGTAATATGTGCATGTGTGGTTTGTGCGCAGGGGCCTTCAGGTGTGGGCAGGAAGCCCCAGGAGGTCCGCATGGGTCACACAGAGAAAAATCTCCAGCTCACGATCGCAGCAATGGATACAATAGGAGGAAGGTCAGCGGATGCCTAGTTGTGAACACATTATTGATTTTTACCAATAGGTAATCGGGTGCGGGTGTCCCCTGCTGCCCCAAAGCAGGGCCCCCGGAAGCCCACGCAGCTCAAGGAGGAGAAGCGACTCGCATTAATTTACACAGAAAACTGCTTGAGCATTGCCCAGACCCCACTCCTCCCACCCACCCCCCTAAAAAACCCACCTCTTTCAGGCTTTTCTGAGAGCTTAGGATTTATCTTGCGACCAGATGGACACCCTGAGCCAGGATCCCACCAGGGGGCCTGCAGATGGCGCAGAGCTGGGCTGGACCTGAGGTGCTGGGTGTTGTTCAGGGAGGGCAGAGGCGCTTCCGCCACGCCCGGTGCACCTGCTGCTCCAACTGCTCGCTGCCAACCCAACGCTGCGTGCCTTTCCTTCCAGCTTTTCTGTCCCTAAAAGTGAACACTCTCCCGAGGTTTTGTTGAGTTAGCGACAACAGGAACTGACGTAGGTCTTTTTTTAAAGCAAAGTGAGGTAAAGGAACTTTTGAAAAGACCTGGAACCTCATGTCTGCACACCACCTGGGAGTGATCTGACTCCTGCCAGTGCGCTCCAAGAGCTGAACTACGTTCATTGCACAATTATAGTCATCTTGCTTCTTCAAACATTGTTATTGATTACTATGCCAAGTAGTTGCACTTCTAATTTTCTCACTAATCTCTCTGTGCATTTAAAAAAAGTCATTTTGCTTGTTTCTTCTAGGATCGAAGGACTGATGATGAGAGCCACGAATACCTCAGTACAGTGCTATTTTTAAACATTTAAATCTAACTTAAAACTATGCTTATTTTTAAAAATTCTGCAAACCATTTTAAGCTGGAAAATTTTGAAATTATTAGTATATCGAATCAATCTCTCAAAAATCAGGTACAAAATTATATTAGCAAAACATTACATGAGTAAAACTTATAATTTGAATTTTATGTCTTCACCCTGGATACAAACATGGCTCTTGAAATGTGCTGGTAATACCACAAAGTGACTGTTTTCATGAAGGCAGATTGCTTTGTCATCATGAGAGGAAATGGCTTAGCCTCCTGTCCCCTTGACACTTGTGAGGACCTTGACTGGACAGGATACCGTGGGGGCTCCTTGCTTCTATGAGCTCCCATGGTTTTCATCACACATCCCCTCCGATTGTTGTGATGCCAGTGGTCCCTGAGAATTGCTGAGAGGGGCCAGAGAGAAAGAGAGGGAGAATGTGTGTAATTATCAAAGGATAAAGAAGACAGAATGACAGGATCAAAGAACACCCCTGAGGGCAATAAATGATCCCTCCACAGTGAGTTTCTCCACAGACAACATGGGAGTGATCTCTGATCAATCCCCTTTCTGGAATCATTCCTCAGTAACAATTGGGACTGTTTACATAGAATTCCCACTATAAAGAGAGGCCTCAATACTGCACTGATAACTCTGTGTTACTTTATAAACAGAGCATCGAAAATAATAGCAATAAATCAATAGTCGATCATTGTGTACATGCTACACAGCCATTGTTTTCTCTTGTATCATTCAACTCAGGCTGCTTTTAAAACCTCATATGTTGTCACAAAATCACCAAAAACATGCATATCTGAGTAAAATATTGTACAACCATTCTAACCGTTTTATCACAAGATGCCATGGAGAGTATCAGTATTTAAACAAAAATCATGCAGATATCATTTTACTATCCAAAACTTTAACACACTCCCAACAGGTAGAGTGCTTTTTATTTTAAGTGACTCTTTTTAAATAGTGAGACACAACCATATTCCTAAACACAGTAATAACACTTAAACACAGCTTGCTTCAAAGAAAGAGTGTTCCGAAATATGTTCTAAAAAGTCAATGAGTCTTCCATTGATATCATTTGGATTATGTCAGATTTTCTGGCTAGAAGGTTATTTAAGGCAGTGAAAACAGAATGTTAGAAAATAATTTTGCTTTATTTTCTATGGAGACTCTTTTCCTAGGGTTCTAAAGTCAGAAAGCCTTTCCCTACCTCAGCAGTGGGGTTTCCAGAAGCAAGGCCATTAACCCTTGTCTCCTGATGGGGACAGAGATAGAGCTTCAGGAAATGAGGTCAGCGGGAATGGGCAGGACACGGTGGCAGGCAGTGAGTGGGAAATGGAGCAGCAGGTTCGTGACAAAGGCATCTACTCCTAGGCTTGACACAGACTCTGAGTCAATAGACAAAGTAAATATGTGCACTCAATATACATGTGAAATTTGGTGGGAGCCCTGGAATGCTTAGAATCTCTGAGAGAGAGAAAATAGTGTGTGAGAGACAACGCAGTTAAGTCAAAAAGCAAAGGAAACCATCCAGAAAGCAAATTTTACATATTTATAGCAAGAGAAGCAAAACTCTAATATTAGCCAGATATTATCATTACAGAGGCAATCTGTGAGCTTGGGGAAAATGCCTCTTACTTATACTTGTTCGATGGTCATATCAAAACCTCCATGGTTTCCTAATGCAGAAAGCCATTTTGCCCATCTTTTCCATCACGCGCTCTCTTTGTGCTGTGCACGCATCCCTCCAGCCTCCAGGCACAGCTCGAGCACTCGTGAGGCAGTCTAGGTGGGGATCTGCAAAGCCTAGGGGTCACCTAGGTGTCTGTGTGCTGAAAACCTGTTGCATCCAGAATTTGAAATTAAAAACAGCAAAATTATAATCAAGCGCTGTGTCTTCAACATATGCATTACATCAACTTTACAAATTACTATATTTATAATTCTTAATCTTTAAAAAGTTCATTATGTTTATACCAGTTCAGGTGTTATTTTTTTCTTACTTCCATTCTTGCTTAGCTAAATTACCTGTAATGATTACTGGGAGTGCACAGCCAACCATAACTAATATCTTAAGAGCTGATCTATAAAATTCCTTTAAAATTTTTAAAAATGTTTATACCCATTTTTTAAAGAGAAAGAGTGTGTGTGCAAGAGCTGGGATGGGGAGTGGGTGGGGTAAAGGGAAAGAGAGAATCTTATGCAGGTTCCATGCTGAGCACAGAGCCTGATGAGAGGCTCAATCTCACCACCCTGAGATCATGACCTGAGCTAAAATCAAGAGTCGGATGCTTAACCAACTCAGGTGCCCCTAAAATGTCTTTAAAAATTAAAATGCAAAAATCATTTTTATGCTGATATGGATTCACTGAGTGTATTTTATAAAATCTCTGTGTTTGAGGTATGGGAGGTTGGTCTACACAGAGGCCCCGAGGATATGGAAACTGCCCTACCCGCTTTGGGAACCTGGTTAATGGTTCGTTCCTCGACACGCTTCTCAAGTGTCAACTCTTACCAGAAGCTCTCCCTAATCCCCTCAGATGGTCCATCACTGTCCTCCATCCACTTCCCTGGAAGATGCCACGCTCTGTTTGCACATGTGCCTCCCCTCCCAGATTATCAACTTCTTGGGGTTAGAATCAACATCTTCTTCTTTTTCTTCTAATCCCTAGAACCTTTTAAAGTTCCTGAAATTTTATAGGACTTCATACTGATTGGATTGAATTAAATCCAAAGACAAAACCACCAAGACAAAATAATAATAATAATAATAATAATTAATAATAATAATGAGGGAAGAAGAGGCAGCATTTCAGGACCTAAAAGATGTAGTGACAAAACCAAAGCTTGAAGCAAATGTTCAGTCTCTTGGCTGGAGACCGTTGGCCATCACCACCATCATCCCCCAGTAAGGAAGGACTTGAGGAGCCCTTGTCCCTCACCCAGGTTGTTATGCACACTGGTTCTATATCAGGGGCTGTATTATTGGGTGAGGACAGAGAAGCAAGTATATCTATCCTCTGGAAGTTCATAGCCAGTAGTAAAAACATAGTGAAAGCATAACCCAAAGATACAGTAATGACACATACTCAGTAGTTGGGGAGAACCAAGGACTTGAGTATTTTGTTGCAAAATGTTTAAGGGAACTTCACTGAGTAAGTAGGATTGCTGTTACATATGGAAGAGTAAATAAAACTCCACAGCTTAGAACTGACAGTGGGTCTGTGATGGGCAAATCCTCCTGCGTTTCTGGACCTGAGGATAACTAGCAGTCACAGGAGGTGAAAGTAGGCATGTGGGGTGGTCCCAGGACGTCAGGTCCTGAATGTTAAACTTGCGCTTAATCCTATAGCAAACCATCAGATGTTCCATCCTTGCTCATGGGTTTATGCTTGTGTGAGTGTTTGCACCTATACATCTCATACAGCTCCACAAGATGACTACATAGTAGTAAACACACATATGTAAAAGTTGGTGTTTGTGAATGTAAAAAAAGGGACTTTTCTGATCCCATATGGTTTTAATTAAAGTCCTAGCTCCAGCCCTTAATGACTGCATGACCTTGGGCACACTCCTTACACATCTTACACCTCAGTTTGCTCATCTGAATGAGAGATGATAGTAATGACCTCATGAGTCACCATGAGTTACTGCAGATCAAGAGCCCACAAGAGTTCCTGGCAGAAATGTGCCTTCGGTTATGCGGATAGTTGTTCCAAAGGGAGTGTGAGCACCTGTGGGCAGGAATCATTTCTTATACTCATATTTACATCTTTCAAAGACCAACAGGATCGTAGGAAATAGATTGACATTAGTTGATTAAGTGTTAGACAGATGGAAATATGAAGAATATTTAGGTGAGTTCCAACTTTTCCTGGCTGGTCTTCCCTCGTCCTACCTTCTCCAATACTTGGTCAAACTATGTTGCATTTCTCCCATTAAGTTCTCTCTCCCAGCTCTGCATTCGGCCACATTCTAGCTCCTCTGTTTGTGATGCATGAGGTCATGTGCTGGGCTCTGAGACCTGTTAGTGCATTTTACTAACCTCTGTGACTCATGTCAGCATCTCCTTTCCCCATTCCTAACCTGGAAACTCACGGAAGGTAAAGAACATGCTCTCCATGCTGGCACCCCCGAATCCCAGCATATGGCCTTGCCCACGTGTGCATTTAACAGGTGTTTGTTCAAATTGAGCTGTATGAAGATACTATGGGTCACCCAATTCCACTTTTGATACACTTTGCTCTTTTCAAAGTTGATGATTATCGTGCTGTACGCACACATTGGTCTTTCTCAACTAAACTGCTCTTGTGTGGAGAGTGGGCTTCCCATGCTACCACTTTTGTTCTTTCTTTCTTTCTTTCTTTCTTTCTTTCTTTCTTTCTTTCTTTCTTTTTTTTTTTTTTTTGGCTTCTTGTTCTTCTTTACTTTTGAACTCATTTTTTTTTTTAATTGGAGTTCAATTTGCCAACATATAGCATAATACCCAGTGCTCGTCCCGCCAAGTGTCCCCCTCAGTGCTCTTAACCAGCTCGCATCTCAGGTGAACTTGTGATTCCATCTTTCCTTCATGCCCTTCCCTGCTCATGGCTTTGGCTCTTTAATTTTTTTTCCCCTCTCCAATAAAGGGAATTTTTATGCTTTTTTCACAATAACCAATTTGCAGAATTTCAGGGAACACCCTAGAAGGAAATGCAACAAACACACCCAGGGAAGCTATTTTTGTCTTTGATTCAGACTGGACTTGGCTGAGTCCTTTTTTCTGGTTAGAAGGTAGGTAGCTAAGTCTTCATGAGTTTCCAGTCTTAGTCCGAGTAAATTAAAAGAATAGGTGGCATTGTTTGGAAGACTTAAAAGACAAAACTGTATCAATACCTTATCAAATATTTTGATAAGAGGTATCTCCAAAGCCAACTGTCGGATTTTTGGCAAGGAGAAAACTACCTTGAAAAACAACTCTGAGTTTAAATGAATATTTTTTATGAAATTCCCCCATAAGTAAAAAAGTCTTCTTAATTTTTTATCAAATTGGCTTGTTCAGGTCTTCCTGAGAGAGGTTTTTGGTATTTAGAGGCAGCTCCTGCCAAGCTCACTCATTGTACAAATGGCTTAGAGTGAGCTTAATTTAATGATTCCACCTTCTTTCTTTTTATATTTCAATTCTATCTGTTGAACTTGTTATGTGATTACATTTACAATTGGGTAAACAAATACTGTGAAATAAGGTCTAGATAAGCAGTAAGAAAAACAAAAATAATTTCTGAACAGGAACTTGGAAGTTTCAAGAGATTATTTTTCTTTTTAAAAATTCAGTTAGCTTTTAAAAATTTCATTTTGTTTTCTACCTCTTTAAATTTATTCAAGAAACTGGAAAGAAGGGGCTCCAGGGTGGCTCAGTGTTGAGCATCTTCCTTTGGCTCAGGACGTGATCCCGGGTCCTGGGATCCAGTCTCCCATCAGGCTCCCTGCAAGGAGCCTCCTTCTCCCTCTACCCGTGTCTCTGACTCTCTCTCTGTGTCTCCCATGAACAAATAAATAAAATCTTAAAAAAAAAAAAAGGAAGAAATTGGAAAGAAAAAAAGCATTAAGGAAAAAAAAAAAAAAAAAACAAGCTCCATGTAGCACCATCTTAAACACCTGTCTGTAAAGGTGACGGTTACTTTGGAAGACATGCACGGTGTTTGTAGGGAGCACATTGTGTGGGCGCCATACAACAAAATGAGCACTAAACAAATGTTTAAAGGATGTTAACAATATGCAAAGAACCGTCTATGCCCAAGAGAGTCATGAGCAACAGCATGTGGGATAGAGATCATTCTGAGGTTCAGGACAGTCTACACTTGAAAGCATGTCCGTCAAGAATAAGGTCTACAGCTCGGCCTCTGGCAGTCAACGTCAGCATAGTCTGTGACCCTCCCAGCTGGAGATGCTCCTCAAGACATGATGGATTACAATGAGCACAGGCTTGGGGGTCAAGACATTCTCGCTCACGACTTCAGTGCTATCACTCACTGAGTGGCTTTCAGCAAATTACCTGCCATGGCTCTGTTACTTCACCAGCAAAATGACGATAATACCCACTTTTAATTATCCTTGAGCTTGGCACAGCATGTGATAGAAGACACAGTCCATTATTGGACATTCCTGATGCTAGGACCAAATTTCCAATTATTTATCACTTCATTTATACTGCTGACATATCCGGGTTCTCTTCTTTCTATTTCTTCCTCCAGCCTTAGCACAGGTGCTTAAGAGTAAAGACCCCACGTCCCTTCCCTTACATTCCCCACAGTACTTGGCAGAGTGAGCTGAAGCACATTTAAGTGTATGAGTTTGTTCGACAGGCCGAGTGTTATACAAATAATCCATAGGAAATTTTAGGAAGTGTTTGGCTTCTGAGATTTTGAACTGCGTATGTTGGGAGGCCCTCTGCGCTGTGGCTCCCAGATTCCAGCCAGTTCTGCTGTGGTTATTCTCACTGACATATCCTAGGACATTTGGAGCTATTGGTATCTCCCCAAAGAGTCTTTAATTCTCTCAAGAACATAACAATTTTGGTTCAAATATGGGCTTTCTTCCCCTCAAACTTCAGCTTGACCTAAATGTTCCTTGAAGAACAGCAAGCCTGTATCCGTCCATTAATCAAACATGGACTAGACTTACCACCATGTCTCCCTCTTTGGCTCCTTATCCCGGTGAGGGAATGGTTGTTACTTTCACAAACTGCTGATTTGTTAAAACAGGGGTGAAACTGAAACCTAGACTAGATCAGATTTTATTCGTCCCTTTTGCCAGATTTGAGCCAGTATGACTCTTAGATATTATGCCTCAAGTATCAAAACAAAACCAAACCCAACTTGAATAAAATTATTTTTTCAATTGGCAACATTACCAACCTGGAGTTAGACTTGTTTTTATGGTGGGTTGATGACTGAGCTGCTCCCCTGTTTAATCACAAGCCAGCCGGGCTAGTGCTGTCCCCGAAGCAGGCTGACTCGGCCCAAGCAGACTTCCAGGAAAGCTTCAGATGGGACGCCAGAGCCCTCGGGGTCATTAGGAGCCAGGACCCGTGGTCGCACAAAACCTTCAGTCATGAGGTCTACTCACACCGTGTTCTGAAATCCTCCTTTGGGAAGACAGGGTCATCAGGGACCTACCTTGACCAGCCCTTGAGAAATGACGTAGCAGGAGAGGTGGTGGCCTGGGTAAGGCTGGAACCTGGCTGGGTCATGGCTTGGCTGGATAAATCAAACAATTCCCCTGGCTTCTGTGAGTCTGTTTTTACCTCCAAACCCTGAGAATACAATTAGTTTCCTGATTAGCTTGTTATGGAAACAACAAAACCAAAAATGACCAGCACATTGCTTTTCATGTGACAGTTGCTAGTAATTTTTTCTTCTTCTAAAAGAAAAGTCACTTCCTCTTTTCCATCTCCAGACAACTTAGGTTTTTTAATCATTATGTTCTAAACTGAAGTGAAAATTTGCCTCAGAGCTGCATTTGGTCTTGGTTAATCCTTCAGGCCTGAGAACATACGTCTAATTCTTCACTCCACTTGATTTTCCTTGACACATGAAATTAGTTATGTTCTCTTCAGCCTGTTTTCCATCAAGCTAAAGAGTTGGAATTTCTTTAACGAATTCTTAAAATATATGGTTTATAACCTCACACTCTTGCAGTCACTCCCATGTGCACGGCTTGTACTTTGCTGAGATTGCTCTCGCAAGTGTGGACCTGGACCCGGGAAGATATTTTGGCTGGAGGCAAAAAGCACTAACATCTGAGCCACAACCCTCCCACCCCCATGCAAGCTCCTAGGTACTTTGTTGGCTGGTGAATGATAGAAACACCACCAAAGAGAAAAAAAGAAAACCAGAAACAATTAATATACAGTAGAAAGTATCATCAGTATAATCCACATGAATCCCAGTCATCAGGAGCTGACTTTGTTTATTCAGAGCAAGGTTTTCCAGAGAGAACATTGAAATCTGAAAGAGACATAAGAGGTGGCATCAACTGGATTTGCCAATTTCTAATTCCAGTGAGTTCAGACCAAAAGAAAAACCATCTAAGGAATGCTGGGTGTACTTAAAAGCTTTGCAACAGTTAAATACCTGAATATTCCTAAGGAATTTTTAAGTGATAAGAACACCTCCATTGGTAAGATTTAATAGTTTTTGGTTCAGGCAATCCAAATGCAAGAATGAGTGTCTGTGTATGCGTGGATGGGAGCCTTGCTCCAGGGACCGGCCACACCCGCAGACACACCTTGCAGTCGGCGAGGCGATGAGAGCAGATGCCTTCTGCATCTCTCCAACCTGGCTTGGAGGGTCACCTTGGATTTATATTCAGCTTGTCTGTGATGACATGTGGAACTCCTGCAAGTTGCTAAAACGTGTGAGCTTCATTTTTCATATATGTAAAATGTGAGTGATAATACTTATCTCAAGAACCACGAAGAGTTCTGTGCACAGCACCTCCTCCATGGAGCCTCCTTTTGTTCTTGTGAAGAAATGGAAGTGGTGCCACCCGCAGCTGGTCTTTAAGTGACAAAGGACACAGCAGGTGAAGGCAGCAGGCATCAAAAATGGGTCTTATTTTTCTGTTCAGAAAATTTTCAGGCTTATACATTCTTTCAAAACAAACCAAAAACGGGGTGCCTACGCGGCTCAGTCGCTAAGCATCTGACTCCTGGTTTCAACTCAGGTCACGATCTCAGGGTGGTAGGATCAGAGCCCAGCCTTGGGCTCTGTGCTCAGCGTGGAATCTGCTTCTCCCTCTCCCTCTACTCGTCCCTCCTCTTGCTCACTTGCGCTCTCTCTCTCTCTCAAATAAATAAATACAATCTTAAAAAAAATGAAACATAATTTTATTTTAGTTTACAATATTCCTTCCAAGCACTGCTATACACAGGGCCCTGTTCTCCGTGCTGAGAATCCCCAGAAAAAAAAAAAAAAAAGAAGACAAACAGAAAACGTACCTTCTAATGAGCACAGACTCATCACATGAAGTAAACACACAGGGAGGATCATTTTCTGTTGACAGTTTAATGAAGAAATGCAACCTGGAGGTAATGCTTTGTATTAGGAGGCTGGGGACATAGGTGACACCTGAGATCTATGTGGCGGTGAACAACAGTCATGGTAAACAGCAGGATAGAGTCAGGCTGACAGCACCTAGTCCGTGGGACTCGTGGTTTATTGGAGGAAACACCCAGGCTAAATAAGTGATGCTCATGATTAGAACACGTTGTCATCATCAGTGAATTTAACTGATGGTGGGCCCACGTGGAGCAACCACACCTCAGGAAATGCATGTAATCCTGGAGTAAACTGAGGAAGGATAACTAACCACAAGGCCACCTCCCAGTGGTTGATCGCAAGACTGTGAGCTCATGAAAAGGAGCAGAAGACATTTTACCATGAGACCGCTGTGGGCACGTTATTTATCTGTACGAGTCTGTCTTTCCTCATTTGTAAGATGGGGATACTAATGCACAACTCTTGATGTCCCCATGCGGCAAAAATTTCCTAAGATAATATTTTCAAAGACTGCACAACTTTAAATTTGTGCATATATATATATATATATAAACATATATATGTTCCTATATACAGATGCATGTGTATTTATATATATGGACATACAAACACACACATCTATGACTGTTACATAAAAAATATCTTTTTTTTTTCCCTAGGTGATAAAAACATCACACGAAAGCAACACACATTCACATAACAGGCCTGTGAACGGAATGAGAAGGGTTTTCATTAGAAGCAAAGTCAGGGAAGCCCGATTTCCTAAATCCAAATTGGGACACCTCCCTTTTATCTTACCAATTTGCTGGTTTACCTACTACTGTAAGGGAGATAATTTTTGCTGCCTCGGGGCTTACAGTGATGAAGTCTTGCTCGTATATGACATTGACAAAAAGCACAAAATTCCTTGTGATTATCATTTTTTTATGATAATCCAGATCCATTATGCATGGTTGTGTTTTGTTTTAATAGTAACCGCTTCTGAAGTAAAAGGCAAAAATTTGGTCCTATGAAAAATAATCATGCTCTGAAACTATATAAAAATATTGGAAGCTTTTTGGCTTTCCCAGATGATTTGAGCAAAGGCAAATTCAGCATCAAACCCACACTAAGATGAAGTTGTCTTTTGATGGCAAGCATATGCATTTTTAAAGATAACCTAATTTGTGGGAGAGCATAAAAGCAAACAAGAGTAAATGGTCGGGGCCCTAAAATGTTTAGAAGACGGGAATTTGTATGGAGCACATCATACTCGCCGTGCTCTGGAAAGTGCTTCCTAGACATGGACGAAGAGATTTTAGTATGTATATTCCAGCTTCAGATCAATACTAGGTAAATACACGAGCTTTTCTTAGACCTTAATCTTGAACCCTTCAGATCATTCTAACCTGAAAATAAGCCTCTTTAAACTGTAAAGGATCCTACAAAAGGATTTCAGATCAAGCTGGTGGCAGGATGACATGATTAAATCATTGATCTCGCTGAATGGCTGCAGGCCATTAAGGAAGAAGCTCCTATTGAATGGAATCAGCAAAACCCTTTAATTACTGATTAAAGATATAAGCAAGTGACAGGGGCTACAATTTTAGCCTTGGGCTTCATCATTCCTGTTCCTTGTAATTGGTAGAGTTCTACCACAGATCTATATTTTAAATGGCTTTTTAGTTAAAAGAAAAAAGGGAAAGAAAGGGAGAAAAGAAAGCCCTTCAATTTTATATCCACGCTGCACACATACATATACACACACCTATCATCACATCTATTTGTCTAGCTCCCCTTAGACAGAAAAAACGTGAGCATGCCGTGAGATACATAAACCAGGGAGAGCTGTGAATGCAATATAGCAAGGTAAAAAGAGCAGTTGTCTTTGGATAGGGGGATTATAGGTGATTTTTTTTCCATCTTCTTATTTTGTGTGTTTTTCCTTCCATAAGGACGATATATTGCATTTATTAGTTGAAGAAAAGTAAATCCGTTTGGCTTCTAAATTCTTCGGACTTCCTGCCCAGAAAGCCCTTAGTGCTGACCACTTCTAAAATAATGTCACTGGTACAATTGTTTCCTTGCTACTGACACGTGTCACGTCGTATTATATTAGTAGCTAAAAATGCACCATTCCGTGTAACTCAAGGTCAAGATACATGCTATTTTCTAAGGATTGATAATTGTGTATCTTTCCTGAATTTCGAGTAAGTGCCCCCAACCACTACCACTAAACCAGTATATTTCAACTGGACCAGAGTCCTTGGCATCTATTCGGCAGGTAATAATTGCACTCTAGGTTGTATGAAAGGGATAAAAACTTTTTTTTTCTGTTTCTTTTCTTTTATCTCTGCTTTTCCCTCCCCTCCCCTCCCCTTCTTTTCCCTTCCTTTCTTTCCTTTCTTTTTTACTGCAGGGGCTTCTGAAGTATGTTTGGCAGCAATCATCCATCTCCTGTGTTTAGGGAAAGGAGCTGATGGGACAAGTCTAGAGGCAAAGACGCCAGTTAGTTAACATTTGATTTTGTTTTACTCAGTGACACATCCATTTCTCTCTCGAGCTGGTATTTAGCCCACATGTCACTAGTTATTTGTTGGTGACTTGTGTCCTTAAGTGTGTTGCAAGCTCCTTGGGAGAAAGGACTCTTCCCTGCTTCTGGGTCTTCTGTCCCTGCCCAGGGCCCAGTGCTTCCTCCCATCTTTTAGGAGGAGCCTAGAAGGGGGTCACTTGGACTAGCGTGGTCCAGTTTAGACCCAAATAAGTTAATTGAATGTATTTTCCCCTCCTTAGGTGGGTAAGAGAGTAGAAATCATTTACAGATTTCCTGACTATAAATCGCACGTGTAATCCTGGGTAAACCCAATGTGACCAAAGTTAACAGTGTTGGGGTGTGAACTGAACTATCTGGATTGCCATGTTTTCTTAAAGATTTAAAAATTAATTGAGGTCCATTCTACACTTGGCCAATCATTACCTCTCCATTGCTACGAAAGTATTATTTCCCAAGTCTGCTTTGGGAAAGAAGGTTATGCTGTTCTCATAAATAAAAAAATAAAATAAAAAAAAAAGATACGTTGTCCACATTCCCTACCTTCTGGGAGAGTTCCCAGGAGACAGAATGATCTGCTTTTTGTGAGAAATTTTAATGAAAACGCTTCTAAAGATATTCAGCTTCTTGTTTTCTTTGTAGGCATGCGCTTAAGCTGCTGATTCAACTTCTTTAATGATTGTTTAGATGATTGTTTCCCTACGTATCTCCCTACGTATCTCATCTCATCCATTTTGAGTTAACTATTTTCTAGAAATTTGCCTATTTCCCTTAAACTTTCAGAATGATTACCCTACAGTGTTCTATTAAGTTTTTAATTTTAATTCCAGTAGAGTTAACGTACGGGGTTACATTAGTTTCAGGTGTACAATGTAGTGGGTTCCACAGTTCTGGGCATCGCTCAGTGCTCATCATGATGAGGGTCCTCTCAGTCCCCTTCCATCCCCCGCCCACCTCCCCTCTGGTGACATCAGGATGTTCTCTATAGTTAAGAGTCTGTTTCTTGGTCTCTCTCTCTCTTCCTTTCTCTCTCTCTCCCTTTGCTTGTTTTGTTTCTCAAATTTCACACTGCAGTGAAACCATGTGGTCTTCATCTTTCTCTGCTGCCTTATTTCACTTAGCCTTACTCTCTCTAGCTCCATCCATGTTGTTGCAAATGGCAAGATTTCCTTTTTGCTGTAGATAAATAACGTCACACCACATCTGTACCTATTCATCTATCAGTGGACACTTGGGCTACTTCCATATCTGCTGCTATAAACGCAGGGGTTCATGTAACCCTTTGAGTTAGTGTTTCTATATTTTGGGGGTAAATACCCACCAGGTCAATTACTAGATTCTAGAGGAGCTCTAGTTTTAACTTTTTGAGAAACCTTCACACTGTTTTCCAGAGTGGCTGCGCCAGTTTGCATTCCCACCAGCAGTGCAGGAGGGTTCCCCTTTCTCTGCATCCTCCCCAACACTTGTTATTTCTTGTGTTTTTGATTTAAGCCATTCTGACAGGTGTGAGGTAATGTCTTATTGTGGTTTTGATTTGCATTTCCCTGATGAGTGATGTTGAGCATCTTTTCATATGTCGGCCATCTGTTTGTCTTCATTATTTGCAGACAGCATGATACTATATATAGAAAACCCTAAAGAATCAACAACAACAACAACAAAAAAACATCTAGAACTGATAAATGAATTCAGTAAGGTTGCGGGATACAAAATCAATATACAGAAATTGGTCGCATTTTCATATATCAATAAGGCCCTAAACTTTTTGCTGGCATTTTCTAATTTTTTTCAAGTCTGCTGGATATGTAGCTGTCTCCTTTTTCACTAGCATTATTATTTGTGCCTTATTTGTGCCCTTTTTCACTAGCATTATTATTTGTGTATTTTTTCAATGAATCATCTCAGAGGGTTGTTGATTATTTAAATTAACTTTTATTTTATTTTATTTAAGATTTTAGTTATGTATTCATGAGAGACACCAAGAGAGAGAGGCAGAGACACAGGCAGAGGGAGAAACAGGCTCCACACAGGGAGCCTGACATGGGACTCGATCCCAGTATCCCAGGATCATACCCTGAGCTGAAGGCAGACACTCAACCACTGAGCCACCCAGGTGTCCCTTAAATTAACCTTTAAAAATGTCTGAAGAGTTTTAATATTTTTAGATTTATAGAAATGTTGCAAGTACAGTACGGAGAATTGCCATATGCCCACTTCATACATTTGTGACAAATACGCACCTAACGTGAATCCAGTATTATGAACTAAACTCCAGATATCATTTGAGTTTTCCTTTTAAAAATAATGTTCCTTTTATGTCCCAGGATCCCATCTGATGCAATATTATATTCAATCACCACTCTATTCAGCCCATAACAGGTTCTTAGACTTTGCCTATTTTTTAGATGTTAGCCGTTTTGAGGCCAAAGTATTGTGTAAAATACTCCTCCATTTGGGTTTGCCTGATGCTTTTTGCATGGTCAGCTTGGGTTACAGATTTGGGGGAAGAGTCACGTAGAAAAGAAGTCCCTTCTCATCACATTGCCTCACGGGTCTGTGTTACCTTATCAAGGTGGCATCCTGGGAGATGTTCCCCTTGAGCACCTCCAAATTCCCTCACTATGGACTCTCTCTTTCTCTCCCCTTCTACCCTCAGTTCTTTAAAGCAAGTTACAAAGTACACACCCCCTGCCCCCTGGGGTAGACGATGGGCTGTGAGGTAGGGGATCAAGTCCACCTCCCACAGGGCTAAATATCTATGTACATTATTTGGAATTTTGTACAAAAGACTTTTCTCTTCTCCCATAATCATTTATTTATTCAGTCATTTGTGTATCAGTACAGGTTCAGAGTATGTATTTTATATTTCTGGTAGTAAACCAATGCTGTGTTGTGTACTTTGTTTCTCTGATTGTTCTAACTTTGGCCTTTGGGGGCTTCAGGTTGCCTCCTATGTGCCTTCAATATACCCCATAAAACTTTGGTTTTCTGAGCACATCTTTCCTATGGGGGAATATTAGATGATCTAGGTACATTTTTATTTTCTTTGACCCAGGTCTAGAATGATCCATTTCTCCAAGGAGTCCATGGGGCTTTTATTAGTTCTGTTTTTCTATGTTTAATTAACTTCTGACTTAATTGCTTTGCTTTCAGGAAATGGGCTCTGTACTATATTGTTTCTTTTTTTTATTTTTGAAATTTGCTAATTCTTACTTTAAGGCTTAGCATCTGGCAAATTTTTGTGAATGTGTTATGTGTGCTTTGGAACAGCATTAGATAATGGCTGGGTACAATATTTTCTGGATATCTAATAAATCAAGCTTGTTGATATTTATCTTCTGTTCTTATATATCATTTTAACCTTTGGATATCCTACCCTGTTAACTGAGAGGAAAAGCACATTAACATCTTATGCTGGATGGGGAATTTATGTTGTAATTGTACCATATTTTCATTTGTGCTCATTTTTGCTCATTTAAGCCATTTAATCACATCCACGAAGCAATATGACATACCAAGCAAGGCCCTGTGTCGAAGGATAGTGTAGGACCTTGGTCATAGGTGAGGAGGTTGATGCCTGCTTCCTACAAGCCTGCCACCCCGGCCCATGGGAGAAGGATGACTCCTGTTGCACTGCAACATTACAGCAGCCGGACAGGAACCTGCAATGAGGGCGAACCAGAGGCCTCAGCAAGTCACCTGCCAAATGCACCATTGTGCTGCCCTGCTGCTCTGCTCTTAGATACTGCGGGGTACATGCCCAGCCTTCCCGTGCCCATGTTCCATCCAATTCTAGGGGCAGAGGGTAATGGCGGGATGTGAACATCCCCCACTACTATGACCCAGGAGGCAGGGGAGAGGACCAGGGCTGTAGGGACGGGGGTGAGGGCCTGAGAACTTATCCCTAAGAGAGGGAAATCAGTAGAAGGCATGAGCATGTGTGAGCTGGAGCCCCAGGTCGCTGGCATAAGCTCCATTGCTTCATTGGATTTCGGTTTATGCAAAGAATTCCAAATTTAATATTTTTAAAAATTCTATTATTAACATTTTTATTTTATGATTGAGGTATAGCAAGCACACAATGTTATATTAGTTTCGGGTAGACAACATAGTGATTGGACAGCTGTGTCCATGACAATGCTCATGCTCGGCACAATAAGCGTAGTCACACCGCCACCACACAATGCTATCACAGTATTATTGATATTCCCTACGCTGTACGATTCATCTCTGCGACTTATTTATCTTATATGTGGAAGTCTATACATTCTAGTATCCTTTACTTATTTTTCCTGCCCTCCTTGCCCCTCCCATCTAGCAACCGCCTCAAATTTAATGTTATTAAAAATTTGAAGCTGGTTAATACATAGCACTAAAGCCCCAATAGGGGCCCTCTCTGCAGATGGAGCTGGCCACAGCCGTGTGGCTGGTCCTGCCCACGGTCTTCCTCCCTGCTGTGGTTCCTGTTGAAGTTGTAAAATTAATTAATTGTATAATGAATCTATCTATCCATACAAGTACTTTGTATCTTGACATTTACTCAGACTTTTGGGGGATTATTTGCCATACATATCTTCGTTTTTCCCTTATACCAATTTTTTGACAGTTTAAATTGTGTCTCCTGCAAACATTATGGAACTTCATTCAGGAATGTTTTCATTTATGAAATCCGAAGTGTTTTTGTGATTGCACTAGAGTTTTACCCATTTACATTTGTTTGCATTAATGAACATTTTGTATCACCCATGTTACTTTGTGTTTTCTATTGTCATGATTTTCCAATGCATTTTGTCATCATACAGCTTTTTATATGTGATTGAGTTTTTGAAAACATTACTTCAGTTCTTTTTTCCCTGGAAGAATATAAAATATCGATTTCTTATATATCTTACTCTTTAATTTTAGCATGCATAATTAACCAATTGTAAAGTGCATTCTTAAGCCCATCCTACATAATAAAATAGCTTTAGAATCAATTATGCTGATTCTTTCCCCCAATGACCCCAAGTCCCTATACACCTGCTGTTACCGCTGACAGTTCAGTCCCTGGCAATACTTCTTTCCCTTTCTTTCCATTGGTTTGTTTTTGTCCAGAAAATCCTTTTCTGCATGCATAACAGAATTGACACCTATTTTCATCTTCTCATTTTGAGGACAAATTGTCCCCTCTCTTCGAGGTCCTGTGACTAGACTGAGGAATGTAATATAAACCGGCTTGGTTTTTCTTGGTGAGAAATCTGTCTTTTCTCTATTTAAAACTTCCTTTTGACTTTTGAGTTCTGTGGTTTCACTCTAATTGGTTTAAGCAAAGTTTTCCTTTTGTGCATCCTGTTGGGACAGGTTGTTCTTCCTGTTACTGCGGTCTGACTGTGGACTTATGTATTTCATTAGCCCTAAAAAGTTTAATAACCTCCTTCATTACTGCCATTCTTCTGTTCTGTATAATATCACCTGCTGGGATGTTTGATAGAACTTTTCACACCATCCACTTAGCTCATTACTTTCCCTTCGTGTTTTCTGACTCCTGTGGCTTCGAGCTGCATCATGGGTCATTTTTTTGTGGATTTATCTCTGCATATGATTTTTCCTGTTGGTTTGATCAGCTGTTTAACAATTAATTGAGTTATGGAGTCTCATAAATATAAATGCATGTATCTTACACACACACCTATATATTTATGGATAGATCTAGATCAATCTAGATCTCTCTATCCATCTATCTATGTCCCTAGCTATGCCTGTACCTGTATCTATATCTACATATATTTACATACATCTACATATATTTGGTTTTCAAAACTATCATGTCATTTAGAATAATTTCCTGTTGCTTCTTCAGTTCAACAGGTTTTTTTAAAGAAAAATATATACATATCTGATATCTACAATACTAAGTATAATTATTTTATAATTTCAATACTAAGGAGTCCAAATTTGATGCTTGAATTTCTAGCTGACCCTCATGCACGATGCTGGCTCTTTCTGTAATGTTTACTGTACTTTGATTATGGTCACTCATATTTGGTTGATTTTAACTTGTGGCAAACCAGAATCTCTAATATGAGGATTTTTTTTTTTTCAGAAAGGTTTTATGTCTGCCTCTTCTGAGATCTTGGGAAGCCACTGACATGGGATTCCACCCATGTCATTCCACCCTGAAACACTGGAATACTTAGGTACCATTAGAAATAGTAAATGAGTCTGATGGGGTGGGAGAACAGGTTCTGTTTGGTAGTGAGAAGTGGCCTCCAAGTAGTGTGGAGAGTTCAGGTGAGCACAGGGGAAGTCTAGAATGAAAGGAAGATCTCACAATGGCTTCTATAGAAGTGAAAACATTGGAGCCTAATGTGGGCATTAGATCATGAAAGGATTGAAAAATTGACCTGTAATTTTAAAGTTCTTCCGTAAGTTCTCAAATGAGGATATTTAATGAAAGGCACTCAAAAGAAGTAAACATTATTTAAAATAAAATAAAATAAATATAAAATATTTTATAAAATATAAAATAAAAAAAATAAAAATATATGTCGTCCTCCATGTGAGTTCACAATGTGGTCAAATGAGAGAAGATGTGACTTCTAGCTTCTGCTCTGTAGCAGAATGGCTATATGCAGAATGACTTCTAGTTGCATTCTTTCTTAGGAATAGAGCCTCGCCCTTACTTAGGATGGCAAAGCACATGGCCAGAGATGGTAATTCTTGGTCTCTTCTGCAGACCAAGATGTGTGGTCAAGTGCATGTTATCAGAAATAGTCATTACTATCACTTCCAGAAAATGTCCTGCAACATGGGCTGGCTCCTCTAGAAAGTGGATTCTCTTGTGCCTTATTCTTTTCCCTTTTTCTCCTGCCAAAAACTAAAATCCATGGCTAGACCCAGAGTATTCACCTCTGAACCTCAAAGAAGCAAGTGATATATATATTAAAAAAAAAAAAGACATCTGGCATCTAATAATCTGGAGCCACCAACCAGTGCTTGTTGGTCCGACTCCAGAATAACAACCAAGAGCATCCCCACTTGACACACTATGGGAGCTTTATCGAGAAAGTTATCATTAAGATGCAGACGAGATCTATTTCATAGGGGTAGGGTGAGATAAGATGACAGGCGTGGAAGAGTTTGCAAGGCTAAAATATTAAAATACTAAAAGATGAAATTCATAAACCAGGAAGCATTCTTGTACTGCCTATTTTCTGTATATACAACATCTTGTTCATGTAATGTTTAGGGATTTTTTAAATCCTCCCTCTATCCAAAATTTGTGTGCGAAACTTGTCATTATTTATGCATTAAGGATGGACAGTTTCTGTTTCCACATTTTGGTGCCAAGTGTCCAATTTGGTGGATTAGTAGGAGAAAAAGAAGAGGGAAAATTGATTTCAAGGTGGCCACTATATAAAAGATAGAGATTTTGTTCTGAATCCTGAACTTATCTTCTCACCACTGTTTCCTTATGAAAGCACCCATTGCATGAGTGAGGCAAGGTGGCCCCTCACATTTTGCATCTCCCCCATGACAGCTGGGGTGGCTCCTCAAGTCTTGGGCTCCTGAACCATAACCTCTTCTTGCCTGTCACACACTCACTCTCTTGGACACAACTATTACCCTGAAGTGGTCAGTAAAAAGCTTCCATTTACCATATAATGAGTAGTTTCTGAATCTTCAGAAATGGAAACAATTAATCCATGCTGGATTGGCTTTACTGACTCTTAATTCAACATCGACATTCGCACAGCCTCTATGAAAATGATGGCATAATGGTTGATATGAATTGGCGGTGAGCTTCTTACATGCTCTAAGCACCCAGCCTTGTGGACGAGGTCACCAGCAAGTGTACATAAATTTGTAAAGACTCCAAGAGAGTAAGAGTGATCACACATGTGACATCGCTTGAAAGGAATGCAGAGAATACTCTGAAAATTCTCAGGAGGCAATCACATAAGCTCTGTTGAAGACCCCCTAGAGGAATGTACTTGACCACCAGCATCAGGGCAGCCAGAAATGGTTGAGTGATAGATTATAATTAGGGTCGTTGAAGCGGTTCCATAATTTCATCCAATTATACCTTTTAAAGCAGGGATGATCCCAGTTTAAAACTCTTTATAATAAAAATCAGCTTCTAACAAGAAGCCTTCCTAAGAGCTAAATGAGGAATAGGCTCTCAAGACTGGAAGGTACATAGTACTTGCATGGAATGTGCCAGCAACTTGGGAAGAACGGAACACTCCAGGAAAATGATTTTCTTCTAGGGAAAATGTTAAATTAAATTCAATAACTATTTACCATCTCTCTGTTTTCTGGAAGGCAAAGTGTAGGAGACATGCTCCCTGTCCTGGGGGAGACTTTACCAGAGAAAGGTAAGTGAAAACCCAGTCACAGATTATGGCCATAATCAACGTGAGTATGAGAAACATTCTGTTTTGGGGCTCAGGGTTGTTTCCACAGAGGGAAGTGAGCAATGATATGGAGGGGGTGAAGGAGAGACACTGGCAGCAGAAGGTGCTCATGAATTCTCTGCTTGCCAAGACGATGACCCTTGAGGTCATGATGAGGCTACATTGAGAAAGAAGGAAGGAAGAGACAAGGGGTTGAGTCCCTGTTTCTCCAACTGCCATTGGACTGGAAGTAATTCTTTTAAATTTCATAACATGGAGGCTTTCTACAGTTGTGTGTGAAAATAACTAAAATTATTTGAAAGAAATTAAATTTGACTACAGAGCAGAAGTAAAAAAGTATGGTCTGTGGATTCCCGAGCCTCCCTAAGATTCTATCAAGGGTGCTGTGAAGACAAAACTGTTTTCACCAAAACACTGAGACATTATTCACCATTTTAACTCCATGGATGTCCACACGGACAGTGCAAAGGCAGCATCCTATAAACTGCTGGTGCCTTACTGTGCATGAATAAAGGCAGCAGCTCCAGAGCATACGGGAAATCGCTGTATTCATCCCCACTCAACAGTCAGGAGGGTTTGTAAAATTTATGTTTGCCACCATGAACCTAACAGCTTCCCTTTGCTTAATGACTTTTAGGATGAATGTGGAGTCTAGATATTATTTAATGAAATGTGTCAACATTTGCAAATGCTGCATAACTCAGTGAACCAGTATTTTCCAAATAACCAATGAGTGATGTTACAAAATCGTAGTAAGTAAATGATCCATTCAAAGTGCATACTAGACCCAGACAATTTAAGGTAACATATTACAAAATCATAATGGATATGTTCTGGATTCCATGTTGCAAATACACTTGAAGAAAGTTAAGTTTTAGTTTGCATTTAAGTAGAACAACCATTTACTAACATCTGAAAGGTGATTAAAATAGCCCTCTCTTTGCCAACTGCATATTTGTATGAAACTGAATTTTCTGGATATATTTTAAACAAATGAACATATGATAATGCATTGAATCAATAGTATATATGATTATCAGTTTTTATTTATGAAGCCAGATGTTAAAGAGATTTGCCAAAATGCAAAGCGATGTCACTCTTCCTACTATTTTTTTCTTTTAGTTTGGAAAATATAATTATTTATCATTATCAAGCATTTAAGCATCAATATAATGAGATCATTATCCTCACAGCATCCTTGATAGAATCTTAGGGAGGCTCAGGAACCCACAGACCATACTTTTTGACTTCTGCTCTATAGTCAAATTTAATTTCTTTAAAATAATTTTACTTATTTTCAGCCACAACTGTAGAAAGTCTCCATGTTATGAAATTAACAAATAAGTAATTTAAAAGTAACAAGTAATTTAAAAATCTTATATTTAATTTCTATCCATAAATATACCATACATAAATACAAGATTTTTGGTGTCCTCAGCAGTTTTTAAGAGTACAAATAAGTCCTGAGACAAAAGTGTTTGGGAATCTCTGATGTACCAAGAAAGTAACTGGAGGCAAATACAGAAATATATGGCAGCTCAAAACTGTAGAAATGGGGATGTCACTATGAGGAGCTGGCCTGTTATCTGGAGGACAATGGGCAATCCATAAAGATCTGAGGACCAAAAAGTAATGCTTTCCTGATTACACTCTACTTAGAATATAGCACTGATTAGGATTAGAAATGACAAAGCAGAAAGACCAGCTGAAACAAAGCCCTGCTGGTGGAATCTTATGATAGAAAATTTAAAAAATGTCACTTAAGAATTTGCAAGAGTGTGATTTAGTGGCTGATTAGGTATGGAAGGACAAACTGCAAAACATTGAGACTTGGGGGCAATCATCTGGAGGATCAAGGTGTTCCCTGAGATGTCGAAGAACAAAGATACAGGGAGCAGAGAGGTTGAGGCTTTAATTTAGGGCATGTTGAATTTTTGCTTCCAGAGACTCCTGAAGTAGACTGGGGGTGGTGGGGGAGAGGTTGCCTGCAGGTGGTTGGAAAGGCTGGAATTCCATCGGAGAAGAGTAGCAGAGCTGGGGATCCATGGTTGAGTCCATCAAGATAGAAGGGGTTGTGCAACGCTTGAGAATGGAACAGGACACCAATGAAAAGAATAGCCACTGAAATGAGAAGTGGATAGATGATATTTCCAGTTAAGAGGCCAGGAAAAAAAAAAACACAGTGGAAAAAAGAGAAATAATCAGAGACAGAAGAATATAAAAAGTGCAACACCAAAGAAGTAAAGGCAGAAAATTGTTGCAAAGGGTAGACTTTATGGGACTTTTCACTCAAGTATAGCTAATTTTAACTATTGCGTTTTTTTTTGTTGTTGTTGTTACATCACATTTCTAAGATTTGCATGGTATTCACGTACTTAATTTCAAGTACAATATTCATGTAACTCCATGTATTCATTGCCTAGGCCTCGGGCTGCTGGGAAACGCAAAGAGACAGAATGTCTTACAGTCATATAGATCAGAAATCTGACATAGAGGTCACTGGGCTAAAACCGAAGTGTTGAAAGGGTGCACCGTTTCCTAGAGGCTGCAGGAAGAATCCATTCTCTTGCCTTTTCCAAACTAGAGGCCACTTGCATTCCTTGGCTCATGGCCCGCTTCCCTCTTCAAAGCCCAACAGGGCCAATTGAATCTTCTTAACATCACATCATTTGGCACTGACTGTTCTGTTTCCCTCTTTCACATGTAAAGACGCTTATGATGGCCATAGACCCACTGCGATAATCCACAATAATCTCCTTATTTTAAGGTCTTGTGATTGGCAACCTTAATTCTATCTGCTCTCTTAATCCCCCTTTGTGTCTTTGGAGGACTGCTGTTCTGCGTGTGTACTTGTTGATTTGTTAACTACGTAAGGACTATTTATAGAATCATAAGAAACCAAATCATAAACATGGTCCTATTGAGTTCTTTTTTTTAAAACTGAAAAAAAGTGCATACATTTCAATGCCTTTCATTTGGGAAGAATTTTATTAATGACAAATGCATTTTGTAAAACGGCAAAATAACGCCCTACTTAAGTTATATTAATCAAAGCATGGTCAACATCTGGCAAATCATGTCTCTGGCAAAAGATGGTCTTTGGAAAAGAAAAGTTTCTGGAAAGGTGTTAATGGTCCTGGGTCCCCCCAGGATAAGAAGAAGATAACTTTTTTTGTGCTGTATGGTTTATTGTATAGCTGAATGTTATTTTTTAAACATAAACATATGTAATTTTCATAATAAAGTTGATTTATTTCTTGCTTGATCTAATACAATATGGTTTTCTACATTACAAATCACTTTTGATATATCGAATGATCTGCTTGCCATACCAAGTTTTATGGGTCATTATCATTTTGGTGGTAAAAAAATTTAAAGTATATTTCAGAGATGTGATTTGCCCAATGTAGCACATCCACTAAATATTAACAATAGAATTTAAACACATATCTTTTCACTAGAGAGCTTTCTCTTTCCACCGTGCCATTTTATTGTTACAATATGTAATTTGGACTTAATAGTTAAAGGATAATGTCAAGTCTGTTGATGACTTATTTTATTATATTGTCTGAGAGGCCCTACAGTCATGGAAATTGACTCTATTCACTGGAGGCCCACAATTAAAGCTGATTTCTGGAATCTGTATATTCTAAGTGGGCCTCTGAGCAGATGCAGACACATAGGTTTCTGCCAGTTTGTGGGTGGCTTCTATTGTTAGAAGCAGCACAGGTACATCATCGGAGCAGTAGGAAACACCAACGCACCTCCAACCTCCACCCATCCTTCCGAGAGAAAATATCATTCTGGTAAAAAAGACACTCATTCGTAAAGACAGGTGAGGGAGAGTGTTATGCCAAATGCAATGTTTGAAAGGTGGGTGTTAAGAATAAAGGTCTTACCTTTGAAGGAAATGGAGGATGGTCTCTTTTGACCTGGGGAGCACCCACTGGGTTGCTTGATGAAAGGATATTCACATGGTCTAAAAACAGGCTTTGCCATTCCTATTTATTAATTTCCTCCTTTATTTCTAATTCCAGAAAGGAGTTGAGGGATATAGACAAAATAAGAGAAATAATGCAAGGCATCAGAACAAAACATAAAATTACTGAATGGAGTTCTCAGTAACTAATCCGTTATAAATAAACCACGATGGTGATTCTCTTTCTTCAACTCTCAGTGCAGTCTACTGTCTCTCCCTCTCTGTTTTTCTTTTTTAACTTGACCAAAACAGCTGCTTGGGTTTCGGACACGGAGCCCTGGGTCTTGTCTTATTCACCTCTCACAGTGGAAAACTGGAAGATTTGGTAAGTAGAGGAGATTACAATTTCAAAAAATAAGGAACTCCTGGTCAAATTCTCTTCCAAGACTGAAATCACACCCAATTTAAGTTCTCAATTTCAATATCTTACCCCATCAATATATTTGTGATGGTCAATGTTTTTCTCACTTGGAAAGCCATAGGACTGGGTTGCTACATCTGTACTTTTTGAGAAAATGCCATGGAGGTACATGAATGAGCTAGCTCTGCCCTGTAATAGGACTGTGCACAAAGATAGTGGGAGCTGGATAGGACTGTGCACAAAGTGGTGGGAGCTGGAAGCAGTAGAAAGACCTAAAATGTTTGCATTTGACAAGAGGGCATAACCTGACCCCCAGATTTCTGTAAGTTTGTGATTACTTCCTGGTACTTCATTTCTGGATGTCATGAAATAGAAGAGTTAAAGAGACCTACTAGGAGTCAGCAAACTTTTTCTGTAAAGAGTCAAAAGTAAGTATTTTAGGTTTTGGGAGCCTCTGTCACAACTCTCACTTCTGCTATGGAAGCACAAAAACAGCATAGACAATATGTAAATGAATGAGTGTGCATGTGGCTGTGTGCCAATAAAACTTTATCTCCCAGAACAAGTAGGGGGCCAGATTTGACCCATGGGGTTGTAATCTACTGACCAGTGGGTGATAGGCTGAGAACCACAGCAATTTTATCTTATAATGAAATTCAACAGGAATTCGATCATCTAATATCATATTAGAAAATGCGAAATAAGAACATTGGCCCTACGAATCAGGAGGCTGTGTGATACGTAGTTTTTGTTCCTAGTCTCAAATAAGGAATCTAGAATGCAAATGACTAGCTCTATAACCTCAGCTAGATTATCTGATCTTCAGATTCTTCAACTGGAAAATCATAAGTTTGAATCGTCATTGTAAAAAAAATCAAGACCTGCTCGATCCACCAAACTAGAAGATAAACCACATCACTGGGTCTCAATTTCTCATTCTCTCAACAAGGTGCCAACAGGACAGATGGACACACATTGGTCAATGAGCCATTTACTGAAGGTCTGTCTACAGGGGTATGGTCAGGAAGTGGGAGGCATATCCACTCCTAGATCTGAAGGATAAAGGGAAAGAACTGCTGTAGAGTCCAGAGAGCTGGAGGCAGGGAGAGGCTGGGGAAGCTGCCTGACTTGGCTTCTGTCAACATGTGACCACACAAGGAGGTTGCTGGGGAAACAAATAGCATAACTTCTGCCCTTTGTGTCGCCTGGGAAGCGTGGGGCAAGAACATTTTTGATACAGCATCTGAAAAGAATTGAATCCAGAAATTCGTGTTTAAAACCTTGTTTCTGTGGCAGGGGTGCCTTTATCAGGCAATGTTGTGGAGCTCCCAGTGGGGCAGTGGCACATCAGAGTGGGCCCAGAGCAGGTAAAGACCTGGGGTAGTACCAGGAGCACATTGTGTGTGGCGTCCAAGGACTAGGTGAGTCCTGAGCAGATGGGGAGAAGGACACACACTGGAGAGGCTGTCTGGGAAAGAGCTCCGGAAGCTTCAACATGGCAAGGTCTGCCAGAAAGAGGAGGCCTGGGTGAAGACACTGCATGGCCAGTACATCCCAGAGATAGGACAAGAGCCTGGGTTTCTACCCTCAACCTTCCCTGCTCCTCCACCATGCTTCAGTGGAAGTCATATTCCTTTAGTGTCTTCATCAAAATTATGATAATTGCCCAGTAAAAGGTAATGGCTGGAATAAAGGCCTGCATTAAACCGCACGGTGGCTAGTGTCAGTAGGCTTACTAACTCAGGAGGAGATGATGGGAAATAAAAGCTACCCAACCAAGCCCCCCCATGCTCACCCCAAACACAAACCGTGGGCAGCGGCGAAGCAGGGAGAGCCTCACCTAGAACAGGGACAGCAGAAGACAAGGAACAGCCCATGGCTTTGGTGGCAGGCCCTGGCCTGGGGTGGGGAGAAATCCTTGACCAGGCACAGATTCAGCATCCTGTGTAGACATCTTTCTGCTTTCTCTGTTGCCCCCACATCTTTCTCCAGGAGACTCTCCCTCGCTCAGTCTCCTTACTAGAACGATCTCAGCAGGTACTGGGTAGAATGCTTCTCCTGGGAGGGAACAGGTTTCATAGCTCCACTCCCGCTGGTGCTAGTGCAGGCATCCAGATATTGTTTAGATGTCACAAGAGTCAGTCACAGGCTTGGGGTTTCGTGAGCAGGAGCCAGTAAACATCTGCTACACCTCCTTGGTTTCCATTCTTGTGGCACCTGATGCATCAAAGTTCTATGTGAGACAAGATTCAGCTGCTGGTTTGTTCCATGGCTTGCTCATCCTCCGGCTTCTCTCCCTCAAGTTAATGGCAGCTAGAAACCACTGGACTCAACTCCGAAGGCCATCCTCCTCTTGTGATCTTCCTGTTGGGTTGAGTTTTCGTGCCCATATGTGTGCTCGGTGTCTCAACGCTTTCTTCATCACATTTCCTAATCAGCCCCAGTCAGATTTGGCTAGTGAAGATGCTCTGGCCTCCTCCAACCCATGGCTTGCATGCAGGTGTGTGTCTCCAGGCCTGGTGTCCAGGTGCCGGGGGGTGAGAGGGAAGGCGAAGGGTGCTGTGTGTCCAGGTGGAGATGGCACAGTTCCCTTCCAGTAGTCGCACCTCTCCGCAAGGGAAGCTGAAAAACATAGTCTCGTTGTCTTGTCATGTTCCCAAGACAAGTGGGGAAAATCAAATTAATAGCTAATCAGTCTCTGGGAAGTCAGTCTGAATGCCACCTCACTCCGATTATTCAAAAACAATCAGATTACTATCTGATTCTTCAAAAACTGTCAGATGATAGTTCTTGAGGACATTTCCTCCTATCTAAAGCCTTTCATTCTTTGAGAGAAGTCTAAATTTGATGTAGAATTCATATTCCAATGTGAATTTATTTGGTCTACCATTATAAATCAGGTACATCAAGTTCAGTTGGCAAAAATGTCTTTTATCACAAATATTTTAATTTTTAAAACATTTGTATTAATAGTACTTTGCAGTAAATATTTTAATATAAGTATTGTATAATGAATATTTTAATCAAAATCATGCTTATGATTAAATATAAGTATCAAATAAAATTTTAATAACAAATAATACCCTCCACTCCCTAGCCCCACTCCTTTTCTCATTTCTTAAATTTAGCCAATTTTGGCTCTTTTAACTCTCTGTTCTATCATTTTCCTTACTCTAGATAACACTGCTACCCTTTTAGCTTACCCTATAGACTTTATCTCTTTACATCCTTCAATAATGAAGGTTTACTTGGTGGCTTTCCCCATCTTCCCCTCAGCCATCTAGTTATATTTATTTCAACATTCTCTGGGCCAGCCCCCCTTCAAGGGCCACTCTCCTCCTTAAGGCTTCAGAGGAGATTTTGACTTCTCCTCTTCCAGCTTCTGGTGTTTGCCAGCAATCTCAAAGTCCTTGCCTTATAGCTGCATCCCTCCAGTCTCTGTGTCTGTCATCACATGGCCTGCCCCTGTGTGTCCCTATCGCCATATCTCTTCTCTTCCAATAGGGACACCAGTCACATTGGAGTAGGACCACCCTACTGCAGTATGACTTCATATTAACTCATTACACCCACAACCGCCTGATTTCCAAAGAAGGTTACATTCTGAGTTTCGGACAATGAGGACTTCATTTATTTCAGAAGACACAATACAGACCATGACAACTCTCATTCCTTCTTCAGTATAATTATTCTTCTCCTCATCTTTCTGTGGCTTCCTCTACTTCTACTACATGGTGAAGTTTTTCTTTATGTTAATTTCCAAAATCCCTGTTATATTTTTATTCTGGCAATTATATGTTTAATTGGTAAATAGTTCTTTCTCAATATTAGATTGTTCCTTTCCTGAATTATTTTCTTCAGAACTGTCCAAATATTCTATTTAGAATAATACCTTCTGGGGGGCACCTGGGTGGTTCAGTCAGTTAAGCATCTGACTCTTGATTTTGGCTCAGGTCACAATGACAGGGTCATGAGATCAAGCCCTGTGTGTGGCTCGACACTGAGCATGGAGCCTGCTTTGAGATTCTCTCTCCCTCCACCCTTCTTCCACATCTTCTCTTTCTCTTTCTCTCTCTCTCTCTCTCTCTCTCCATCTCTCCTTTACTCCTGCTTTTTCTGAATAATTAGTTTTTATGTTTATCTTTTATCCTCCTTTATTTAAAGATTTTGTTTATTTGAGAGAGAGAGAGAGAGCAAGCAGGGAGAGTGGAGAGGGCGAAGCAGATTCCCCACTGAGCTGAAGCCCCATGTGAGGCTCGATCCCAGGACCCCAGGATCATGACCTGAGTCAAAGACAGAGGCTTAACTGGCTGAGTCACCCAGGCACCACTATCTTTTATCCCTTTTTATTACTAGAAACTCTCCTTAAATCATGATTGATCATTAGATGACCCTTCACATTTCAGTGTCAGACCTGGGGAAGTGGTTTCACCAATCTGTGTGCCTGGGAGAAGCTCCTTACATGGGCAATGTTTTCATATAGACTGATATCCACTTTCTACTCTTTCCACCTTTGTAATTTAAAAAAATATATATGCTATTGCTGTCATTATAGTGGGATCTCAGAGTGGGTAAAATATAATAGGACTACTGATGGATCGAGTATGTGGGCTCCATCTGCAATATTTGCTGTATATTTTTAAAGATTCTGAAAAAAAAAAAGATACTAAAGAGATATCCCAGTCCAGGCATAGAATTTAATGTAGACTCCAGTAGTCTTTGCTTATTCCAAGTGAAAACAATGAAGCCACACAACCCTGAATTTTCAGACTCTGATAATTTTATAAAACTTTACAATGGCACCCATTTCGGCTCCCTAATTTTCATATATTATCATGTGCTAATCAATTCAGTGTTTGACACTTAACAAAATGATTTGAAAAACACAACTACAGAATTACCATTTTATTCAAAAGAGGTTCTTGTTAGTGAAGTTCACTCATCATATGGGCCAAGTTTATTTTGTCCATCAAACAAAATGATTGCTTTAATAAGGAGATCCTCTATATTCATTTAAAGAGAAACACTACCACATGAAGATTTTCATTTGTTTTTTTCTGCACTTTTACTTGGATAATGTGGTTACTGATCCTCAGGTGCTTCCCCTATGATGATAGAAGAGAAGGAAACTCATTACATTCCCATCTGTCAACTCCTGTTAACCAGGGACCTGGTTTCCATTTTGCTCCTAACAATGAAGTTCTATTTGGAGGGTTGACTATATGGTTTCACAAACGATCTGCTAAGGGTATTTTCATTAATGATATTAATACTGCCCACAATTGTTATTTTAAAATATGTTCCTCTCTTCTCTTGATTTTAGAGAGAGAAAGAGAGAGAGAACACACATAGAATTATCTCAAACTCCAGGTCCAGCATGAAAAGAAATAAAGTAAAATAAATGGCTACCCTGTTGAAAGATTCAGAAGTATTTATTTACATTTAACCTGTATTTTTTCAGACGTGGCTTCCTGGCTGCCAAGCAGTGTCACAAGGAATCCAATACTTCCCCCAGAGCTGAGACTGGATGAGATCCACCTAAAACACAAAATATGATCATCAAACGATTCACAAGGTCATTGTTTCCACCAGGTAAGTCCATATGATGTTCTTCAAAAGAAGTCTTTTGTGCCAGCAGAACCTTAGCTCCCATGAACCTGAAACCCAGCCTAGACAGACTTTAGGCCAGACTAGACCCCAAGGCAACATGTGGTGGTCATTCTCCCTCTGGGTCTCACAATGAACCAGGGCCAATAAAGGATTAAAATAGCTGGCCTTGCAAGGGATCAGCATAGTCGCTGTCTTCAAAATGAAGCACCCACAGAAGTAAGCTGCTCTTCACATTTGGCATCGTAAAACTAGGCTTTTGAGGGCAAATACTTTTCAAACAGGAGACATAAACTGTAGTTTTGGTTTGCAAGATGATACGTCTCTCTCTCAGATATTTACTAGTCACTAACTATTTGTGTTAACATGCTAACAGTTATGTATATCTTTGAGGTAAAATATTTATAAAGCTCTGAAATATCTTTGAGGTACTATTTCTGTGTCTGCCCCACAACTGTGAGTAAGCAATCTGTATGAAATTAATGTGTAACCAACATAGCGACTGATGATTTACAGACATCGTGTTTAACGAAATTACAAGAAAGCATCCTTTAATCACAGATGCTCTCCTGTCAGTGAGGTGATTACTGATCATATATGTGATCATATACACCAAACAAAGAGCATATGAAATGTTGCTTTAAAAGGATAAGCTCCAGCCATGGATGGCCTCTCTCTCTACCTCACCTTCCCCAGCACCTTCCAAGTATGGCACATGACAAGGCCAGGTGGCTGACAGTCTGGTAAATTGAAATTCCTACAACCTGGGGGTACAACATACATTTCAAAATGTATTTTTACATCTGTTATCTCAAACCACTGAAAATAAACTGAGAGGTATTTGGCTTTTGAAAGAATGAAGCACAGTCCCTGAGTGAGATCCAGATTTATATGGCTTTTTTCATCGAGAGAACTTCCAGTTGATCCCATGTAAGGATGGGTCTGGAACTCAAACAGAAGCTATAGTCATCCTGGCTCGAAGCATCAGAGAACCAAGTTTGGGGATGTCTGAGTGGCTAGAATCAGGGAAAAAAAAATCCCTGACTGGAGGAAGCCACAGAGAAGAAGCCCCAAAATCTGTATATAGTATCATTGGCTGATTCTAAACTGCAGATGTGCTGTTGAGACTCCAGGAACCCAGAGAGAAAAGCAGCAAATTGAGGATGGAACCAGAACAAAGACCACAGCTTCTACCCACACAGGGGAGACATGATTTGGAATCTGACACATGCCAGACAGAGGAGCTTAGGAAGCACTTTGGACTTTCCCAGTATCAGCCCTAATGGTATGTGGGAACAAGCAAGCTTCCACAAGTTCACAGCCATCAGACAATGATTTAACTGCCTCCCACAATGAAAGTCAGTCTCCTCAAAGGAACATGCCCATGCGTCCTCTGTGATGTTCACCATGTAGTAAAAAAAGTAAGAGATTTATGGAAATAGAAGAAAATTTGAACACTGGTGAAGAAAAAAAAAAGTTACTATAAACAGACCCTAAAATGACCTCCAAAAGTTGGAAATATAAGACAAGGAATTTAAAGCAGCTGCTATGAACACGTCCAAAGACTTGAATGGAATGACAGTCACAATGAGTGAGCACGCAAAGAATCTTAACTGGAAAACGAAGCTATTAAAAACAACAACAACAACACATGGGAATTCTATAAATGAAAGTCACAGTATCTGAAATGCAACTATAACAATATGGGTTTAGCAGAAAGAAGGGCTGGTAAACATAACTAATAAACAATTTGAGGAAAAAGAGGCAGGGGAAAAGATAATATCCCATACCACGGAAGAGAAAGGAGAAGGAAACAAGGTAAGAGCACTTCTTTCTGACAAATCACAAAAATGAAATAACATATTTTTATACTGGAGCCATTCCATTTAGTGAGTTCATGAGACAACCAATATCTACCATGACTTACTACATATTTTGTTACATTAGTAAATGTTACATTTATTATATGCTTTACTCATGAAAATATGAGAGGGGTGTTTGTACTTTGTTTTAGACTGAAGAACAACCTGAGTTTCAAAGAGATTATATGATTTACTCAATGTCCAATTGCATTATGTAGGCTTCGTGTCCAAGTCTTATCAGATTCAGAAGCCCACAGTTTCCAATATGCAACAAGAGATTCTAACATACAACAGGTTCTAAACCCAGACCCTTTTATCACCCAAGGATTTATACATAAGAACTTACAGTTTTTAGACATAAATGTATATTGGTTAAATAATGAGAGTATTAAGTGAGTAGTACTTTATGTCCTAATGGGACTTTTCTGCAGATTATGCCGACACTGTATGTATTATCTTGAATTATGAAATTCAGGGGCTTAGTCTGCAGAGCAAAAGTGATTTAAGGCAGAGGAGACCTTCATACATATCCTTAAATCTAGAATGATTCCAGGACAGGCTGCTTTCATGAATCAGTGTTTTAGGACATACAGGCACTCACATGAAGTTTTAGAGACAATTTAATAGAACATGTCCTCAACCATATAAACTGTAAACATGCAAAATATCAATTTATAACCTCACCTGCCTGAGGTTAATCGCAGGAAGGAACATAAAGCAATAATAAGGCATTTGCTATTTAAATTGCGAAGGTAACTGAAAAAATATTTTCATATGGTACTGGTATTAATGCAAGTTATAGCAATTCCTGTGGAAAGGTTAAGAAAATAGGAAAAAAGAATCATGTGTAAGAATATGGATATACACTCAAGATGTATTAGAATTCGAAGTTATGGTGCAAACATTAGACTAACATTGACTTAATAAGGTTGTTTGATGTATTAACCAAAAGGACAACACAAATACAGATGTGCACCATCTCAATTTGCCCGGGACAATATGTAGAATAAAATAGAGAGAAACATAACATACCTCTTGATGGTAGGGATATGGGTAATTTTATGCCTATATTAGGCCTTTTACAAAAGTTCATTCATTCATCCCATCAGCAATATCAATTACAACATTTTATGATAAGAAAAAGATTTTAAGCTATCATTTCCCATTAGGTAGTCTGCAATATCTTACCCAATGTTTCTTCGGTATCTACTACTTTTCTCCTGAACTTGATCTTTTTGAAATTGTCATTCTCCAAAGTACAGCTGAAAGGTAATCTTCTCAGGATGCATCTAGAACACAGAGAGGGTAATCAAGTAGATTAATATCTCCCATGCTCATTCCTTGGTGAGGCCTTTCCTGGCCTTTCCTGGATGCAGGGCAGAACTAATAACGCTGTGATTTCTGGTTCCTGGTCACGCTTAGCTCCTTTTCCGCATTTCTTCCAGCAACTCAATTGTTCCAAAGTCTCAGGAGAGAGGATTATAGAATATAATGTATTCTCTGTTCCAGAAGACCTCTTACAGCACCTTGCACAGAGGAGGTAGTCCTACAATCATTATGCTACTTTGAAATCTTTGGCTCTTTTTAAAAATCACTGTTGAAAATTTTAATGGCAAGATCAAGGAAACGAAGTAAAGAGAATTAAAAATTGATTTGAGTGAGTGGTTTGCCTTGCTTTCAAAAGTGACGTGACATTTTTACCTCTCTCAAAAAAGCCTAAATTTTTTCGATATATCCCTGACCATGGTCCATTTATCTCCAGAAATGAGATAAAACACTATGCATGCATATTTAGTTCTATCTAATTTCATTGTATTTAATTTTATTTCACACTCTCCCTGTAGAATTTAAACTATACTTAGAAAAAACTAAAAATAATAATAAAAAAGTTAAAAAACTAAAAACAAAAACAAGAAACTATACATAAAAGTCAGCCACTGCCCTCCACATTGAATTAAGCATGTAAGGGTTGATATTCAAGGAACAAAATCTCCACCGTAGTAGTCCTTTTATATTTCTTAAAGAAATACTTGAGACATATAGTCCCCCCAGATTATCTGCAGTGAGAAAAACGAAATATTTCTTTCAGGTAGACAACCAATTTTGTATACTCACTGGGTACACACACACACACACACACACACACATGCACACACACACACATAACTGTTTTGAATTAGTCTTTCTATACCAACCCAGTAGAAGCCTGTGCAAACCCTGGGAGGGAGGGAACTTTATTAACTACACAGGGAAGCAGGGGAAACAGTTGATGGGAGTTACTGTGTTTTTTGGTAAATTGCAAAATCCAGTTGAAGGAAGTTGACCTGAAAAGGACACCTTATTATAAGGATATAAGAATGGGTCACAGAAGGTCTTTGTTCTTGGTGTCCATCTCTTGGCTCTCTGCTAATGCCATTCTGTTCTCCCTCCTGCCCTCTTGCCCTCTCCAAACATGTCTGCTTCCTGTGGAAGGGGGAGAAATATGCCCAGGCCACAGGCCCAGCTTTATGTGGCATAGGCTGAGCTTGAAGAGAGACAGTCTCTTCAAATTCCCCACAAGAGGCTCTTTCTGTTGGTCCAGCAGAGCTCGGGTCTACCTCCTATGCTTCCATCCCCTAGGTCATGGGTACAGTTGTCACAGCTGAGACCTCACTACCTTGCTGGCCACCTTGCTGGCCCTGTGAGTGGAGGCAGGGTGAAAGCTGACCCAGGAGGAGGAGAGGGAGCATCCCCTAGGTGTTTCCTAACCTGCAAGTGTGGTGGAAATGTCCAGGCTCAGTTGCGCTGGGAGCATCCCAGAGCCCTGGAGAAGGAAGCCAACTGGAAGACCACCCTCGACTTCCAGGTGGGAGGATTCTTGCTGGTGAACGAGGAAACGTTTTGGCAGGAACCAAGGTTGGGAATCTAGATGGAAATCTCTGGCTCAATGTTCTGTTTTCTGAAGTGAGAATGAGTCTGGGATTTAAATGAGTCCAAGAGAGCTTTAGTCAGAGAGAGAATACAAATTATCAGTCCTCCCAGGTCTTGACTGAAGGGATACTATTGAAGGTCGAAGAATTTATATATATATATAAATTATATTTATAATATAATATAATTATATTTTTATATATAAAGAATTTATATATATATATGGAAAAAGGGAATGACATCAACAATAGCAATATCACATTTTGATTTGCATGCTATGTCCTGTGTATGCATCATTTTATTATTAACTAAAACAATGATTTTACACTCCTCATTTTACTGATAAGGAATATGGGGCCATCGTTAAGAGAATTGTCTCAAAACATAGGATCAATGAAAGAGAGGGTCAGCAGGTGTCTTATGGGTTAAAGGTGGTTCCCAGACTGCTTGGGCAGATCGGGATGGTCAGGACTAGGATGTCTCCACTGACACTGTGTGGGTAGCCCCAGCCAACACAGGGCAGCACGTACCCGGACGTACTCCATCTCAGTCCATGTGAAACATGGGAGCAGTGCCGACTCTGGCTGAGTGTGCAGGGCTGATGGGGTAAGACTCGGCTTGCTGGAATAGGAGACGGTGTGATGAGGAAGCCTAGAAATTGTGTCTTTGAGATTGAGAATGACACAGCACTGAGTCACTGGGCTGGGTCCTGATCACCCCCCGCACTACTGAGTGGTCACCTGTGCTGTTGAAGGAAGGTAAGCAGTAAGAATGAATGGGGACCTTTGTTGTCTGGACAGGAAGTTCTCCAGAGAGGTGTCCCCAGAGACCAGCCCAGCAAGGTCTGAGCTGCTGGAGAAGTTGTCTGAGCTTCACTCTAGAATTATGGAGAGCCGAATATTCAGGAATCCTTAGGAATCACTTGAAAAGGTTGCCAAGTAAGACAAGATTTAGAAAAACCCAAGCAGAGAAGGGAGTTACAGGCAAAAAGAGTCTCGCTAGTCACACTGTTTGCGAGATGCCCAAAAATAAGTCTTCATTAGTTCCTAGTAAGGAGGCATCTCTTAGGTGCTTAGATCAGAAACTGACCATAACCTATAATTTCGGTTTAAGATTATGAGGTAAAAAATGACAGCTACAAACACAAAAAGAACAGATGGGGCTGACTGTGCATTGTTACTCTTTGCTTTTATTAAACTTATTTAAATCAGCACCAAAGGAAACCTCAATTATCCAACTACAGTGCATCAGACTGGCCTTCCGGCCACGTGCGTCTACGGGACACTGCAGCAGAAAGACCACGGCCTGCTGTCTGCCCTCGAGTGACAGTTACAAGCCAATGGGACCCCGCCTTGGCCCCCCTGGGAATTAAGGGGCAGTCTGTTCAAAGGTCATGATGAGATGACTTCGGCTCACATTTAACACAGGGATAAGACCCACTTCCTGAGAAGAGGCCAGCTTGAGGAAGAGCAGCAGCAAAATCAGCAGAATCAGTGTGTCGGCTGGTCTCTGGTGACTTTATTAAGTGCTGCACTTTCTTTACAGCCTGCCTTTGAAACCACGCATCCTGGGCACTTCCTGCGTGTGACAGTCACGGTTCCACCGTCCTGTGGACACCGTGCTAATTAGGACTAACCTCCGCACGTGGCCATCAAGGGGCAGACAAGGGTCCTGTTGCCACTCCAGTAAGAGAGGGGATAGGGTGCTAATTGTGAGCAGTGGAAGAGGGTTAATGGGGCGCTACCTGTGGGTAGACTTAATTCAAATGCAAAAGACAGTATTTTTTTTTTAAGATTTATTTATTTATTCATAAGAGTGAGAGAGAGGCAGAGACATAGGCAGAGAGAGAGGCAGGCTCCTCGCTGAGAGCCTGATGTGGGACTCGATCCCCAGATGCCGGGATCATGCCCTGAACTAAAGGCAGACGCTCAACCACTGAGCCACCCAGGGGTCCCGCAAAAGACGTATTAAGAAAGCCTCGTGTTCCGATGGATGGGACTACAGAGTGTAGTGTCAAAATACAGTGATGCAGCAATCCCCTTTCAGAAATATTTTGAAGCACCAAATAAAACAACCCTATTTTAATCTGGTCTTCTTTTAAAATAGCTTTTTCAGTGGGCAGTACTTTGGGAGTTAGTCTCCATTTTAGCATTGAATAAAAAGTTGGCAGAGATTCAAGCACCATTTCAGAGATAAAGAATCAACTAGAGCTGTTGAGATGCAGCTCAGAGAGTGGTGGGCATTTATTCTTGCCATTGCTCATGGATTAAGGTTTCTTCTTAAAAATCTTTTAATATATAGTACTACCTTCTCAGTGATGCTATATAGATACTGATTTTTTTCAAAGTAAATATATACTGAAATAGTATTTTTTTTTTTACTTTTTTCAAAGTAAAAATATACTGAAATAGCATCCCACAGAGAAAGCTAAAGCAACTACCACTGGAGCATCCCCGTAAAGAAACAAAACAACTTTTACAAAATCTTCCAATCTTTCAGCCTCTAGTGTGAGCACCAGCCAATTAACTCTGCCCCTCTAAGGATACGGACACATCATCAGTCCCCACTCGGAAAACTTAGAATTCAAATGTGAGTTTGGGACTTTAACAGTCACTGTACTAAGCATGCTTTTCACCAACACTATAAGAATAGTTTTATATATCAAATTTTATGAATCTCTTTATAACTTCAATTTTCAAGGTTTCATTTAGGTCAGAAGAACTTGTGGAATCCGTGATCATTTGAAGAAATTGAGATTTTCCTCAGAAAATTGCCTCGTCTGTCTACTGCAGAGGCACACCCAGCTCTCACGAGTTGTGTGCTCACCTATACACCACCCAGATCATGGAAACCATATTTAAAGAAGATTCTTAAGATGTTGTTTGGTACTACTGTAGTAGTTGGGGGAGCAGAACTAATTTTAACTCACCTTTGAAAACTTGATCACCCAAAATAAGTTGCATCCACAAAAATAATATTTGATGTTTGTGTGAAAAAGTTTTTATTAATAAATCAACTTATGAATAATTCTCTTGCAGATGTCAACCAATTCAGTAGCTGTTCTGGCTTACATGTCAGAACATATTCAAATCAAAAGTAAGTTCATACAAAGTTACACAGAAGATGAAAATAATTCCTGGGCCAGAGGTTTTACAAAACCACTTTCTCTCAAGAGTTTTATAAGTTTATTTACCTTTTATTTGTTAATAAATATTTATATAAACACAGCAATCCTCCTCTAGAGCATCATTTTATTTTCCCACTAGTATTTCCCTTACAGATCAAATTTTTAAAATCTGATTTCCCAATTCTAGTCTTTGGAAAAGTCCAGCTCTCTAAGATTTTATACCTAAAGGTCCTTAAAGTAGTAATAAAAAAATGAACTTGTAAAAAAATGAACTTGTTCTGTATTATAAATATTAAAGATTAATCATGGAGATTATTTTTAGAACAGTTGACCATTTTTTCAAGTCTTTTCAAAGGAATGTGTGGTGAATGTCTCAGAAATAAACTCGAAGAACTAAAACACAAAAGAAACAGAAAAATTTCTGAAGACAGGAATTTTAAAGAACTAAAATAAAAAATTAAAAATTAGTATGATTTTGGTTAAAGGTTACAAAGCTACAAAAAATTAGTCATGAATAAAAGTGCTATTTTGCCATTCTTAATCTATACAGTTCAAAGTTTAAAGCCCAATTTTTAGCTCTAAATATGCCATTAAAATATTCTTTCATTGTGTTGTATCTCTTTATGTTAATATACATGTTTTAATTAAAATAAGCTGGAATTTGGCATTTTATAACTAAGCTAAACCCAGAGTATTTTATTTTTCCCACACCATTAGGGGGCGACGTCCCCCAGGGCACTGCCTGCCAAGTAGACCCGGGGAGACTCAAAGCTCAGAATTGTGGCCTCTGCAATAGACCCTCAATAAAACAATTCTCTTATCTTTTGTCCTCATCTCATTGTGTTTCCCAAGTTGGATAGAGATAAGCCTGGTCAATGTTTACACCACAGGTCAAGGATGCCTCAGGAGTTGCTTGAAGTAACTGATAGATACATTTGTCAGTGAGACACCTTCTCTTGAAGCAAAAGGATGAGGGGCAGGGCACCATGGTGCCAAAGCAGGTGACCTGATTGGGTTTTGTGAGCTTTACACACACACACACACACACACACACACACAAACACACACTCTCCGTGTATACAGAAAAGTAGCTAAGTCAGCTCAGAACACCAAAATACCTGTTCAACCGACCAAAATTAATGTCAATGAGCAGCTGAAACCTACTGCTTCTGTGAACCCAGGGCAGATGGAAGTGTTGGCTGCAAAGGGTCTTTCCCTCCCACTGGAGGATATCTTCATGAAGGAAGAGAACCGAGGCCAAGCTTTCTCTGATGCCTTGCTCTGTAAAATTAAGGATATTGATAATGAGGACACACAGAACCCTCAGGTCCGCAGTGACCATCTTTTTTTTTTTAAGATTATTTATTTATTTATTCATAGAGACACAGAGAGAGAGAGGCAGAGACACAGGCAGAGGGAGAAGCAGGCACCATGCAGAGAGCCTGATGTGGGACTCAATCCAGGGTCTCCAGGATCACTCCCCAGGCTGCAGGCGGCGCTAAACCGCTGCGCCACCGGGGCTGCCCTGCAGTGACCATCTAAGGCTGTCTACCAGGTATGTGGATCTAAGGTATCTAAGGCAATCCACAACTCCACACTTGTTATGGAAGAGAGATAAACTGAGCCATACGTGCCATCCTGGAGGACTGACTGGTGCAGGTCCACACCAAGTTGAAGCTGCTGTAGGAGACTCCGTACATGGACGTCACCATCATGAACCCATGAACCTATTTTTACAGGTTGAGCTGGTTTCTCATAAGAAGCTTCAACTGGTTGGAATTATTGCTGTGCTCTTGGCTTCCAAGTATGAGGAGATATTTTCTTCAAATGTTGAAGTCCTCATTTACATCACTGACAGTGCTTTTGCCAGTTCCCAACTCTGAGAAACGGAAACACTCATTTTGAAAGAACTGAATTTTAAGTTGGGCCAACACTTGTCACTACATTCTAGTATGTGTATGTATAATCAATTTGGATTTCTGGTCATTTGTTGTCATTACGTCATACACACACACGCACACACACACACCAGTTTACAACGAGGCCTATTGGGGTTTGGAGCTTTCAGTTCTGCTACTCTGGCAAAATTCCAAATTATGTAATTATATGTTCCCATTCCAAACTCTTCTTTCCTGTTAATTTAAGATAAAATGGCAGTCTTCACTTGTCTTATGTAGCTATTCACCCCTAGTACGTTAGACTGTAGCAGCAACTCACAGATTCCATTTTAATTTTTCCATTGGTGCCTCTAGGAGATACATACCAGAGAAACACCCATCAACATAACCCCTAATTTTCACAGGCAACATACAGGCCTTGAGTTCAACCACTTAATCCCCCTGGCGCTTCCTTTCCTGACACTCCCCACCCCACTCTGGATATTCTAGAAATACCAGGTGTCTTGTAGCTCCTCACACTGTGTGAGTTCATGTTGTCCCTCCTTCTTTTCTCTCTCCTACCATGTTTTCTTTGCCTGAATCACACCTACTTGTCTTTCAATCCCAAGTGAAGCATCTTCTCATCAAGATCACTGTACTCATCCACTTGACCAACTTCAGTTGGCTCTTTTCTCAAGGTGACAACATTATACTAGAATCAAAATGTGTTTATTTCTTTTTTAAAAAAACTATTAAGAGAGGAGGGGGGGAAGGGCAGAGGGTGAAGGAGGGAGAGAATCTCAAGCAGACCTCTCACTAAGTAGGAAACTAAGTGTGAGGCCCAATCTCATGACCCTGAGATCATGACCTGAGATGAAATAGAGTCAGATGCTCAGCAGACTGAGCTGCCCAGGTGCCTCCAAAGTGTGTTTATGTCTATTTACCTACAAACCTATGAGCACTTTCAGAATAAGTACAAAGATAATAAGTCTTTCTCAAATCACACCCCAAGTTCTAGTTCACAGTGACAACTTCTGTTCCATTGAACTCAATTAATAGAAGGAAAATCAGATTGTGGAAATGGGCTTAACATGGTTCCAAAGAATCCTGAAGTTAGGGGCACCTGGGTGGCTCAGTGGTTGAGTGTCTGCCTTTGGTACAGGTCGTGAACCTGGGGCCCTGGGATGGAGTCCCACATCGGGATCCCTGCATGGAGCCTGCTTCTCCCTCTGCCTGTGTCTCTGCCTCTCTCTGTATCTCTCATGAATAAATAAAATCTTTAAAAAATAAAAAAGAATGCTGAAGTTAATAAGCATGAGAGAAAAATAAAATATTGAGTTAGGCAAAAGAGAATTGAATTCGTTGAAGAGAATTATTTGTATGGAAAGGAATATAAATAGGGACCCTCCAAGTCTAACACTCAACAATGAGTTAAAACAGTGTATTTCCATCCTTGGGAATGGAAAGCTAAAGGAAACAAATCAATAAGATTATTTTAGTTGACGCATATTGTCTGAATTGTATTTGTATCTCCCATGGCGTGAGTCTCCATCCCTTCCACCCCATGGCTTGCTAATATCATGACTGCCCAGTAGCAATGCTGGAGTGAGCAAATGAACAATAGCCATGTACTGAGGCATTATTATATTTTCCTGATACAGCAAAACGAAAAGCTATATATTTTATATCACAGCATAAAGCTGTTCCACGCAATGCATTAAATGTAAGGTCCAAACAATACGGTGTTGATGTTCATATCACTATTGTATAACAATTCTTTCTTCTCAAAATTGGCAACATTATATTCACTGCACAGCAAGAGAGAGAAAGGGAAAAGAAAAGTTAGGTGGATAAATACTGAAATATTGAGTATTCATGGTAAGTACTAGAGATGTGTGCAGCGAGCAGCAAGAATTATTCAAGCTTCATATCATGGCTACACAACTAATTCCCAAGCTTTCTTGGAAAACTACCCAGCACTGACTTAAAGCACAGTCTCCAACTGTTGTTCTCTGTTTTTACCACATACTCAGCAAACTGGTGGTGCTGGCTTTAGAGGCATTTGCATCAAAACACATGATTTAAAAAAAAAGTAATATTTTTTTTTAATTTTTTAAAAGGTTTTACTTATTTATTTGAGAGAGAGAACAGGGGGGAAGGGCAGAGGGTGAGACAGTTGTAAGCAGACTCCAAGCTGAGCATCAAGGCTCACGTGGGGCTCAACCTCATGACCCTGTGATCACAACTTGAGCTGAAACCAAGATGCTTAACAGACTGGGTGCCTCAGGCACCCTCATTTCATGTATATAATCTATACATATCATTATTTATTATACTTATAATCCAGGGCCCCAGGATCACGACCTGAGCCAAAGGCAGACACTCAACCACTGAGCCACCCAGGTGCCCCTAACTTCAGGATTCTTTGGAACCATGTTAAGTCCATTTCCACAATCTGATTTTCCTCCTTGACATTAATTGAGCTCAAGGGAACAGATGTAGGCTTTATCGGTTCAACTGTACAGGTGTAGGAGTTGTGTCTCAGAGGGTACAGGATCCAGGACACACCTCCCATCTATGCTCATGCTGATACCAAAACACAAATTGTTCTGATGCCCAGTCCCAGTGGTGCAAGCGTACAGGCCCCTTGGATAATCCTGGGTGCAAAATAAAGTCATACATTATGGAGGAAGCTGAGTCTTCTGTTCAATGTCAGTACTCTACCTCTGTCAACCCCGGGATCGAGTCCCACATCAGGCTCCCTGCATGGAGCCTGCCTCTCCCTCTGCCTTTGTCTCTTCCTCTCTCTCTCTGTGTCTCTCATGAATAAATAAAATAAAATAAAATAAAATAAAATAAAATAAAATACTCCACCTCCATCAGCCACCACTAGGGTCGAACTCTTTGTGTGCTAATTGATATCACCTACTGAGATCCAAACAGAAGGGATCGCCACACGAACTCAGGGGGCCTGAGCACGGAGTCCGCCTGAGGAATGAGTATGACCGCCTGATGCTTTAGGGCCAGGAGGGAACAAACAAGCAAATTGTGCCTGGAAAACTTTGTTCTGGTCCTGATATGGCCACCAACCTGCTGTCTAACCTGGGACAGATCACTTAGCCTCTACCTCGTCCTTGCAAAATGCAAGACGTGGGACAGGATTTTTAGATTCGCTTCTAGCTGTCCAATTATTCAAGCTTATGTTTGTTTGACAATCTGAAGGATCAAATTTAGAAAGTGATTTGAGAATCTGAGAGGCCACAGTCTGCATCTTGACTCAGCTGCATGTGAGCCATGAGAATTTGGACAAGTTATGTAATATTTCCAAGCATCTGTCTGTTCACCTAGACAGTAATAACGACTTTATGAACGAAAGGATCAGAGTTAGTACAGAGTCTGCTGAGCAAAGTGTCTGTGGATATTGTTGTGGCTGTTGTTAATTGCTTATTTTATTCAATTGTTTAGCTAAAGAGCTGAGTGCTACCCCTGGAGGGGTCCCGGTTCTCCCATTCTAACTCTTTCTCATCTATGCAGGGACTTAGAATTCATAACACGGAGCTGTCTTTCTGATATATCCCTACAGCAATTTAACAATTATAGGCAGGACTAGCCTCCAGTGTTGTCAAAAATCAACCTGCTCATAATCCCACAAAATTAGCTCTAAGACAAAAATGCTATTTTAGCTGACAGAGTCGCCTTTGAAAGTGCAAGTTCCCAGAGAGTGGTCACCTTGAATCTCGAGTTCAGCTTTCAACAGAACCAGTTAATGGGAACAGACTGCATACGTGGGGTGAAGGAAAGCAAGTCCAGAGAAAAAGAAGGAGTAAGGACATGAGAGGAAGGAGCAGGAAGAAAGGTGGGCTTCTAGAGCTTCTCTCATCCTTAGTAGAGTTCTCTTTCTTCCTCTCTGCCTTGGTTCTGTGGACTCATTATTTAGGACGAGCTAGAAGGGGCTCTGCCAATTTGACTCCAGAGTTCATGTGATTCTTGCAAGAATCGATTCTTTGACCTTGGATGTAACACCTGACTTCTAGGACAACTAGGCTCTTCTGCTAAGATTGATGTCATCTCTGACCTGCTTATCTGAAAAGTTTTGTATGAGGCTCAAATGAGAAGAGAGATATGGGAATGTTTTGCAGGTAGAACTCTTCAGGCCATGGGGCTTAATCATTTGCAATGATTTTAGATGCATTCTATACTCTTTGCCAACTTTCTATATTATCTACTTTCTTCCATTACTACCATTCTTTTATGGGCCATAAGATTAAATTTAATTATCATTAGAATCAGGTGTATTTCCTATGTAAAATTAATAACATGGTATGGAAATGCAAATTTATGCAAATATCATGCAAATGAAAACTCAGTGCCTCATGTTGAGCTCCCCATAGGATACAGAAAACCAGGCATGGATCCTCTTGCAGGAGTCAACATAAGCTTGAACATACACATTTTACAGCATAATTAATCATATGCAACATTACAACAGTTGTAAGCCAAATTTCCAGTAAATAAAAATGAATTATGAGGTACATACACTTTTAATTCAAGAAGCTGTCCTAGGGCTTGTGATGCATGCAATTACTCCAGCAATTACCAGGGGTGAGGCATGATTCCCCCATTTCCTCTAAGAAGGTGTGAGAATGAAGATGTGGTTCAAGGCAGAATGGCTGTCAGAAATAAAGACTGAAATTGTTCCCAAGTAAAAGGACACAGTCTTGAAGGTAAGGTCTCCAAGTTGCTTTTATTTGTATTTATTTTTACTCTGCATAATTGTGGTCTAATGTGATGACTGGATCATAATAGGTCTTCCATTAGTGCTTCCTGGTATTTAGTATTCTGTAATAAATCACCCTGGATGTATTTATTTATTCAGGAGAGGTTTAATGGTTACTTAATATGCACAAAATGGAATGCTAAATACAAAGGGAAGGTCTTTGCTCTCATGAAGTTCTTGGATAACTAGGGAGATAAGACAAGAACAACATTCATTAGAATTCACGGTAGAAGACCAGGGGAGGTTCAAGAAGCCTTTGGGGAGACTATAGTGTTGGCTCGTGGCACTGAAAGATAAACAGCATTTATAACCTTGATATATAGTTAGGATTTTGTCAGAACCTCTGTTCAGAAAGAATTAATTTTCAGACTAATTTGATATCAAGGGGCCTTCATGAAATTTCTATAAGCCTGGCTTTCTCTTTAAAAAGATGTTTTATTATCCAATATGCCTCATTAGTTGTTTCTGTGTGGTTTCTAAGTATTCCATTTATTAGACAAATAATTTCTAATTCCTATTATGTGTCAGGCACGAGGTACCAGGTGTTGGGAATATAAAGTTAACAAGGCAGGGTCACTCCTGGCCTTCATGAAGCATTTAGATTAGTCGGGGAGATAGATATTAAGTAATCGAATAGATAATGACAGTGATGGTGCGCGCTGTGGGAGAAGTGTAAGACCTTGCCGTGTGCCTGGGATGGCAACGCTCACTGTACAACTGACACGTTAGTTCAGAGAACGCCAGATGAGGCAGTAAGGGGGATGGCCTAGGATGCAATGTGGACAGGGAGGGCAGAGAATAGTAATCAGGGGATAGAATGCCCAGAGACACTGGCAGTTGCCAGGCTGCTGTGATGATCTTGCAGACCTGGTGGCTTTGCACACCATGAATGTTTTTAAAGAGTTGTTTTTGGCTTTTTTTTCAGACAGAGAGAGAGAGAAAGAGAAAGTGAAGCAGAGGAAGGTGGAGGGGTCGAGGGAGAGAGAGAATCTCAAGCAGACTCTTCGCTGAGCACAGAGCCCAACTGGGCTCAATCTCATGATTCTGAGACCAAGGCCTGAGCCAAAACCAAGAGTTAGATGCTTAACTGATGGGGCCACTTGTTTTAAAGAGTTATACACAAGTCTATGGTATAATCAGTTTTATTTTATTTTATTTTTTTCCTTAGAATCTCTCTGGCTTCAGTGAGGAGAAAATGTTTGAAAGAGGCAAGGGTGTTTATAAGGAGAAAGGTTGGAATATTTGGCCACATGCCCAGAGCAAAGGACAAAGGTTCAGGCTAAAGCATCACTAGGGGTCGAGGTACATGGACAAGCATAAGGCAAACGGAAGTGATTGGCGGCAGGTCCAAGCAGGTTAACACACAGCAAAACCTGAAGGATAATTTCTGACACTGTGTCACAGTCAGGTGAGTAGGAATGTTCTTCGTAGGGAAGAGGAGCACTAGAGAAGGAACATATATTTTTTTATTTTTTTATTTTTTATTTTAGGAACATATTTTTTGATGTGCTGAAATTAATTGTGGCTTATCCAAGTGGTGATATTACAGATCACTGGGTAGATGTGCTTGGAACTTGGAAAAAAAATGCTAGAAATAGCATATAAATGTGATAATCTTGGACTTATCAGTAATAATCACTCATTAGCGATCAGTGAAAGGCAGAAGAGGAGAGCGGTACCTTGTGAGAAGTGCAAGGTGAGGGATGGGCAGGGGACAGAACTGGGCACGCGGTCAGAGGGCAACAAGAGATGCTCACAAAATTAGCAGTGGAAGAAGCACAGTGCAGGGGGCAGTCCCAAAAGAAGAATAAGACAAAACCTACAGAGGCAGGGTTATTCGAGAAGCGAGTGCTCTCCACAGGGGAATGAACCCAGAGAAGCTGTCTCCTAACTCCATCGGCTCAGTTTCCCCATTTTCTGCCCCAAGTGGAACAAAAGAAAGACAGAAGAAACACCCAATTGGACAAGAAGAGGTAAGCAAATCTCAGAGCCCTGGAGTTGTACGGCTTTGGGCAGAGGCCCTAACCACTCGGAACCTCAGACCCACCACCGTGCGGGCAGGGACACACGTGCCTTCCCATAGAACATTCGCTTCACCAAGTATGGTGATACACGTAGGGTTTGCTGCAAAATGGAAGTCACCTTCCCTGACTCAAAATTCTCCTTTGTCCCCCCTACTCTTCCTCATACAGACTTGGAGAAGGGGGGCTGGGGGCTCAGTTGGTTAAGCAACCGACTCTTGGTTTCAGCAGAGGTCGTGATCTCAGGGTCCTGAGACTGAGCCCCGTTGGGCTCCACGCTGGGTGTGGGGCCTGCTTCAGATTCTCTCCCCCTCTACCCCTTCCCTGCCCCACGTGCACATGCGAGCTCTCTTTCTCTAAAACAAAAACAAAAATAGACATATGGGCTTTCATCTGCTCTTTCCTCCATCTCAAGAAAATGTCCAAAACGTCTTGGAATATATGGATTATGATGACTTCTTTCTCCTGTGCACACACAGGCATGCACACCCAGATACAAACTTTAAAAAGCCTCAACCTTGAAAATGGAGTCACCTCACCTACCTGGGAGCAAGTGCTTGGTAGCCCTAGTGCTATATAATTTTTTTCATTTTTTAAAAATTTTTATTTATTTATGATAGTCACACACACACAGAGAGAGAGAGAAGCAGAGACACAGGCAGAGGGAGAAGCAGGCTCCATGCACCAGGAGCCCGACATGGGATTTGATCCCGGATCTCCAGGATCATGCCCTGGGCCAAAGGCAGGCACCAAACCGCTGCGCCACCAGGGATCCCTTTTTTTCATTTTTTAAAAAAGATTTTATTTATTTATTTGAAAGAGAGAGAACATGAGCAAGAGATCACGAACAGGAGAAGGGGCTGAGGGAGAGGGAGAAGCAGACTCCCTGCTGAACAAGGAGCCTGATGCGGGACTCGATCCCAGGACCCCAGGGTCATGAATCATGACCTGAGCCAAAAGCAGACAGTTCACCGACGGAGCCAGTCAGGTGCCCCAGTGCTAGGAATTTTAAACCAAAAGCCAAAGAGTGAACAAATAAAAAATATAGCCACTGGAGTCATACATTTTTTAATTACTAAGGACAAAGAGGAGAGTATTTAGAAAGTAACAAACCCAAGACACCCGGGTGGCTCAGTGGTTGAGCATCTGCCTTCAGCTCAGGTCATGATCCCAGGGGCCCGGGATCGAGTCCTGCATCGGGCTCCACCGCAGGGAGGCTGCTTCCCCCTCTGCCTGTGTCTCTGCCTCTCTCTGCGTGTCTCTCATGAATAAATAAAATCTTAAAAAAAAAAAAAGTAACAAACCCTAAATTTAAAAAAATGAACCTGATATAAGACCTAAAATACTTCATATCTAACCAAATGAATACCAAAAATGGAACTAAACAGCCAGCTTTGAGGGGAGACAAACAAAACCCCACAGCAAGGAATAGCTGTGCCAGTCCTGGGAACTGGCCCCCAAGTGTCCCTGGCTTCCTACCAGGCACCTGATGATGAACTTTGTAGCCGCCCGAAGGCACATGTGCCATTGACTCTGCGGCCAAGGGCTTGTGTCATTGCACATTCGGGCTCCAAAGGCCGGGTCTCATCAGTTGCTCTGCCTCGACCTGCCTGGACACTGGCTATTTCCTGGGGGTGGGCTCCCCCAGAGAAGTGGCCCTGCCGCCCTGCAGTGGATGGAGAGCGGGACATAAATGGGGACTTGATGCTTTAAGCCACTGAGATTTTGTTTTTTGTTCTTGTTTTAAAGATTTTATTTATTTATTCCTGAGAGACACAGAGAAAGGCAGAGACACAGGCAGAGGGAGAAGCAGGCCCCCTGCGGGGAGCCCGATGTGGGACTCGATCCCGGGACCCCGGGGGTCACGCCCTGAGCCAAAGGCAAACCCTCAACCACTGAGTCACCCAGGTGTCCCGACATTGAGATTTTGGGATGCTTCTTACCTCAGGCCGCTTATTCAAAGGGACAGGCCAGCCAAAGGTATTCAAGAAAGGAAAAACACTAAGAATGACAACAGGAATGAGTAAAACAGAATGTCCCTGGCCACAGGAAAAGATGAATCTAAGACCTCTGATAAATTTCCAATTAATTAAATTAAAAATTTGAGAAGACATACACAAGAAATTTTAGCAGCAAATAAGGGGGTAGGACCTCAATTCTAGAGTAGAAAAATTTTTCACTTTTGTGAATGTTATACGTTATATAAGCTCCATGTTAGTGAGTTTGCAAATATATGAAAAAATATTTTTTCTAGGAAAATGTAAGTGAAAAGAATTCTGTAAAAAAGTACCTGGTTCACATGTTTTAGGAGCTTTCTGTGTTCTTCAAGGAACACGTGCTTTCTAAAGCATTTTGAGTTTCAAAGCATAGAGAAAGATCAATATTTTTAAAAGGCTTACGACTTAAGTATCTGTACCCGCATGAATGCAAACACGCACGTGCACACACACAATTTCAAGGTTACAAGGATGCTCCAATACTGCAAAAATATTAATGCACATTTCCTAATTAATATGCATAATTCATCTAAGTAATAGTTTGGAAGTGGAAATCCATCCACTCTTTCTGAGTGGCAATAAAACTAATTTTAAAATGTAAAATATTTTCCTGATTAAAGGAGATGTCAGTAAATTTGTTATGGGAGAGAAATGTCTTAATATGATAAATGGAGTATATCTAACACTGGTTTTAAGAATCGTAATTAATGCAAAGCACAGTGGAATTCCTATTAAAATCAGGAACAAAACAATCAGCCCCATTATCACTGTTATAATTCAACATTGTTCTTGAAGTTTCAGCCAATGCATTAGGCAAGAAATATAAACACCTCGTATAAACAATGGGAAGATCATCATTATACTCAAAATACCTGATAGTCAGGATAGTAGTCTCAAAAAAAAAAAAAAAGAAAAAAAGAAAAGAATTGTTCAAAGTTTTAACAATTCATAAAATTGAAATAATGGTTCCAGGGCAGGAAATTACATTGGGTTAGCTTCCACTAAACATAAGCTAACAAAAACAACACACAAAAAAACCATGTTTATTAATCATACTTAATTATAAAATTAATAAAATGTTATTTAATAAAAATATAAGGATTTTTGTCAACATATACAAATAGCTCTTTCTAAGGTCTCATAGTTCTGAAACTGTGCTCATCATAATTTTTTTAAGAGTTTATTTATTGATTCATGAGAGACACAGAAAGGGAGAGACATGGGCAGAGGGAGAAGCAGGCTCCCTGCGGGGAGCCCGATGTGGGACTTGATGTGGGACTCGATCCCAGGACCCTGGGGTCACGACCTGAGCCAAAGGCAGATGCTCAACTGCTGAGCCACCCAGGGGCCCCAGAGCCCATCATAAATAATTAATATCCATACATCGTTTTTGATCAAGACTTAAAGTCAGAAAGTTGTAGTCCCTTTGATTACGGTATTTTGTAAGAGTCACTGTCACTCTCCATGCATACGAGCTAAAGTAGTTTGCAAAGTTTTACAGGAGATAAAAGCCAAGTCCTTGGCTATTTGGAAGCTTGATGCCCCTAGCAGCTTGCCTGATACTCAGCACTGTTTTCTGGCAGTAACTGGGCAATGACCCCTCCCCTCCAGCGTCACCATCTCCACCCAACTTGGATAACTATTGCTCTTGCTTCATATAGAACAATAAGCTCAGATGGCATAGCAGGGCTACTGCCTATTTTATTTCTATTCCTGAAACTAAGTATGAGTTTTTGCCTAGCCAGAGAACTCTAAGGTAAATAAATATTTTTTGACTCTTTAAAAACCCTTTATTGGTATTTATTATGGCTTGGTCGTTGGTGTTGTCATCCAGACCACGAGAATCGCTGTGAAGTGGCTCTGTTGAAGGAACTCACTCTGGGTTCAGAATCAAAAGCAGCTCACTTGATTGACTTGTTGGCTCCAATCTTATGGAGAGTTAATTCATGTAATTGTCGTATTTTATCTTGGCTTTGGCTGCTAGGGAAATTGAACTCCATCTAGCACAAACCAGTACGCTTAGCACGGCTCTGAGCTGGGTTCACCCTGCCTGCAAGTTGCTCCACCCCCTCATGCTCCCTCACACTCTTCCAACTGTGTTTTTGATTGTCTCTTATTGAGGGTTGTTTTGTTTTGTTTTGTTTTGTTTTAGTGCAAGCTACCTTAGCTTATTTTTCCAATGGACTAAACAATGTGCATATGTAAATATTGCTTAAATTTCACGAGTTTGCATCACATCCTATATGTTTTTTTAATTTTCTCCCTGTTTTCTTCCCCCTTCATTCTCAACCGTCTCTATCTGTCGTTTGCCTGGGTGTCTCTCATTTCCCCATCAGAATACCTTGATGGAAGGACTAGCCTCAGTGAAGCTGCAAACAGGCTCCGCTCTCTGAAGGTGGTGATTACACTCCCACTGTGGATTTCAAGCCTGCTTCCCCACAGCACGGTCACATGCCTGAAGAAAAGCAGAAAGGAGAATTTTCATAAAGAACAAATGCGGATCAGTCTTTTGGGACGTCCAAGGACCGTAGGATGTTGTGAACTGCTAATTGCTTTAAATACCACTCTTGAAAGTGATCCAGGGACGGTGAGTCTGTACAGTGTCTTATTAGCTGGATCAATATCTATGCTTTAAAAATTGGCAAGAACGCGAAGACCTTGGAGCTTCTTTTGTTACGAGGAAACCAAAATGGAATATTAAATATTTAAAAAGTAGGTCAGACTTAATAAATGCATTTTCAAGTAATCCAGCCTTTAAATTAAGCCGCAGTATGGAATAGATGGATTTGAAATGATGTGCCAGCAGCCACGCCCGGCCACGTCGGTGCTCCTATTATGTCAAAATTCTATTTACGCAGGAGTAGCTTAATGCGAATTTACATCCAAAAAGCCACAGTAAGGACCCAGAAAATTAAACACCTAATTCTCAGTAGAGGCCAGTGTGCAGGCAGGGCGCGGACTATGCCAAGACTCGGTGTCACGATGTCTGGGAGGCACAGTTACAGGGAGGAGAGGTTGTGGCAAACACACACACACACACACACACACACACACACATCACCACTGGGTTGTCAGAATTCCCATCCTGCTTCCACTGCCGAAGGACAGGATTTCCCCCACTGCAGTGAGACTGATGTCTTCCCGTCACCCTAACAGGCCCTGGGAATGAGATCCTCTGGATGACACGCAGCCTGGGCTCTGCTGTCTGGCAGTGCCCGCCAGGTGGGGGGTATCATGCCCCGCTGCCTGTGGTTGCCTCTGGCCCGGGGCTCCTGGCCTGCTCCCACGGGGAGCGTCTTCCCCGGGGGAGAGGGGTGGGCCCGAACTGTCAGCATCTGTCTCCACTCGAGGCAGAGACCAGAAGACTTGGCTGGTACTTGGCTCTTGGATAAAGCCGTAATGAGCAAGGCGCAGCTCAACACTGTTTAAACCCCATCAGTCTGCACCCCCAGCCCGCCCCGTGCCTCCGCACCCAGGATGGCTTTGCCAGGTCGGTGGGCAATCTGGGTTGATCCCCCACTATCCTCAGTTGCATTGACCCTGCTCAGCGCAGGTACCTCGTAAGAGCACCAGGTCCCTCCGATGAGAAAGTCCTCTGGAAATCAATTAGCACACTCTCTGGCTTCTGGGCGCCCCTCAGAAACACCTCGGGAGTTAGTCTACCCATGGCTTAGAGAGCATCGTGATGAGGGCCCACCCAGGTCGACAGGATCTGAATCCTTACCACGGGGGCCCAGGCTTCCTGTCGCAAAATGCATCGCAGGCAAATCCGATGTTTGATGCAGAGGACGGACGCTTTAATTCCAGTCCCTGCCAGATGTGGAGACAAGCTTAAACATCTTTTATAATAAGAACTTGTCTACTCTGTAAAAATTACATTACCTGATACTTCTGATGCAGAAGGTGGCCTATTTCATTTTTTAAAAAATATTTTATTTATTTATTCATGAGAGACACAGAGAGAGGCAGACACAGGCAGGGGGAGAAGCAGGCTCCATGCAGGGAGCCTGATGTGGGACTCGATCCCGGGTCTCCAGGATCACACCCTGGGCTGAAGGCAGCGCTAAACCGCTGAGCCACCGAGCTGTCCAGGTGGCCTATTTCAATTTCAGAAAAGTCCAATTTTTCTAAAGCAATTCCTTTTAGAAAAAAGAAAGAAAAAGAAAGGAAAGAAAGAAGAAAGAAAGGAAAGAAAGAAGAAAGAAAGAAAGAAAGAAAGAAAGAAAGAAAGAAAGAAAGAAAGAAAAAAGAAAGAAAGAAAAAAGAGAAAGAAAGAAAAGAAAGAAGGAAAGAAAGAGAAAGAAAGAAAGAAAGAAAGAAAGAAAGAAAGAAAGAAAAAGAAGAAAGAAAGAAAAGAAAGAAGAAAGAAAGAAAGAAAGAAAGAAAGAAAGAAAGAAAGAAAGAAAGAAAGAAAAAGAGAAAAAAGAAAGAAGCCCCTTGCAACTTTCACCCCTTGGAGCCACAGAGAATACATTTTTACCCCTTTCTATATTTGAAGGTAAAATTGTCGTTATTGTGACTCCGTGATGTTTCTTTTCACAGACATCTCAGTGTCCTTCTGGGTTCAGGTTGTGTGTCCACACGCACCAATGCTTCTAAGTCACTAACTGATATGAACGCATAAAGGGAGAAAAGCTCCCTTGGTTTGACCGCAGAATGTTCTTGCTTACGTGTGACGACGGTGTTTCAGAAAGGTAGTCGATGCAAGAGAAAAGCCTTAGAAAAACCCTCACCAGCAACGGGGTCTACCTTCCAGAACTATTCCTCTGCAACGCTGTGTGAACGAAGAAATTCTCATTGTATCTGAGCAAGGCCACTTCACGTGCTTTGGCCCTGAACTGAAACAAACTCGTTTATCATAGAAGTTGATTATCCCTGTCGTCACAAACTCTTCTAAACTATGGATGCATTTGGAAAACACAGAGATATAAGATCTTTCCCCTGTATCCGTGTGCTATTTTAAGCTAAAGGGTATTAAAAATTCTAATATTAATAATGTTCGGTCTTATTTGCATTCACTGTCTCCCCCGCATGTTTAATTTTGATTTTAAAACATTACAGACATTATTTTTTAAATAGCTTCACCTTGAGGAAGCTGTAATAAAACATGAAGTGAGAGAAAGTTCTTAATTTGAATTGCAGGGCATCCTTCCTTGAACTCTATGATAACAGGACTATTATAGGATTTGAGCACCAAACTTGACTTGTGTTTAGAGTTTAATCACTTACCTTTAGTGCTCAAATCGCCTCATTTAATCCTAAAAGTATTTCTGTAAATAGGCACCATTATTATTATCACATCATGTTACAGATGTGACTACAAAGTGTCAGAGAGGATAAAAAATGGAAGCAATCCAGTGAATTGTGGGGCTGGGCTGATTTTAATTATTATTTGTTTAACTATTTTATTTTATGTTATTTCATTTATTTTTTCATGAGAGACACAGAGAGGGTGAGACAGAGACACAGGCAGAAGGAGAAACAGGCTCCTGTGGGGAACCCGATGCAGGACTCGATCCTAAGACCCCAGGATCATGACCTGAGCTGAAGGCAGACTCAACCACTGAGGCCCTGGGCACCCCAATTTTAATTGTTTTGCTTACAAATTGATTCATCTTTCCACATTTTCACACAAGCCAATAAAAGGCACACATTTATTTCTTTTTTTCTCTCTCTTGGTACACATTTCTGATAAGAAAGCTAGTAGCCAGGACGCCTGGGTGGCTCAGGGTATGACCCCGGAGTGGATCGGGCTCCCCACAGGGAGCCTGCTTCTCCCTCTGCCTGTGTCTCTGCCTCTCTCTGTGTGTCTCTCATGAATAAATAAATAAAATCTTGAAAGAAAGAAAGAAAGAAAGAAAGAAAGAAAGAAAGAAAGAAAGAAAGAAAGGAAGAAAGAAAGAAAGAAAAGGAAAGCTAGTAGCCCTCCTCCGAGACTCCCAGTCTCGCCCATACCTGCATTCCAACGTTGAAGAAGAGAAGGAAGTAGTTACCATATCACCAGATCCCAAGAAATGGGATGTTCACATGAAATGTGTTTTTCCTAAAACCTGAACTTCCTAAAAGCTGGCCCTACCATGGTTCCTGGCTAGAGTTTGCTTTCTCTCCAGAGACACGTTTAATTTCCTATGCCAGCCCACCGGGGTCCAACGACTTAGAGAAGAAGGAGGGGTGACTACCGCTATGGGTGAACTTTGTATCTGGACAGGTCCTACCCCGGGAAGGGGATGGGTGGGGGTTCCTCCTGGGCCTCCGCCACCAGGCAGGTTGCAGGATGACAGATGGACGGGGGCACGGAGGTGTGGTCTGCTGGGCTGACACCCGAGAACAGGAAGCTAAACAAGGCATTTTGATTCCAGGCTGGGGGAAGAGATACGTCCACTTATATACATATTATATATATTAGACGCACACACACATATATATATATACACACATACATATATATATTCATGATATTTTAAAAACCAGGCTGAATAAAGATTAAAAATAGAAAGAAAATGCAAACATTGTTGACACTTGGACATGGACCATAAAGGCCTAGAGCACAGCAAAGATGCCATGGCCGAGATGAAGCCTGCGGGTGGGGGGCAGAGGGGCCGTCCCTCCACCCTGCGTGGAAGGACAGGGGTCCTGGGAGGCTCCCACTACCGGCAGCTTCTGTTTGCTGCTGGGCCCCTTGGGAGAGCCTGCAGTGCTGGAGAGGTGAGCGCCGGGGGCACCTGGGTGCCCAGGTATGTGCGTGCAGGGGGCAGGCGGCCCGGTGCCGGGGTCCCCGACTGTCCCTGCCTGGACGGTGCAGGGGCCGGGCCTGGCAGGTGCCCCGGCATCCCGGGGTGGGTGGGGGACCGGGTACCCTGACACTGGCCGTCACTCAAGGAGTCATCAGCAGTGGAGCTGGCGGTGTCGTCATCGCCCGCACCCTGCCAGGAGGCTGGCTGCCGACCAAGGCAGCCTCCTTGGGAGTGTGAATCAAAATGACATGTAATCTGAATGTTAATGAAAATTTTCTCTTGCTGCAGGCTTCAGATTCCATCCAGAAAGCTGTCATCTGGAAGAC